>NC_081408.1:559127095-560327095 GCF_030272615.1 Cryptomeria japonica | reverse complement strand
AACCAAACTGAATTTTGATCTTATCAATCTAATCAATCTAATCAATCAAGATTTTTCAATCTTATCAATCTAAGCAATCAAGCTAATCGAAGACCTCACATTTTCATCAAACACAGTTGCAGAGACCAAATCAAATCTATCGGGATATCAATTTCACAAAAACTCCAAAGATCAATTATCTCAATTGATCTCCTGGGGGGGCATCATCATACTGGAATTTAGAAACCAAGAGTTGGAGCATCCTATCAAACCAATATCAACATCAAAATGAGATTATTCTTTGAATCAACGCGTCATCACAACTTGCTTCAAAGAGGGGCAAAATGTATACACCTAAAAATGGTCTGAAGATAATTAATTAAATAAGCAATTATTTAATTAATCCCCCTACCCAATTTAATTGAATTCACTAAGCAATTTGATTAAATTTCTCCTTTCATCTACTTATTAATAAATCTAAGGATTTATTTAATAGGTTCATTTCATAATCCTCTTTAATTAATTAATTCAAATTAATTAATGCCCTCCACCAAAATCATTTCTTCTAAATCCTTAATTAATTAAAACAAATCAAATTTATGAGTTGTTGAAATTAATTAGCCTTTTCCTATTATTTGAATTTTTAAATTCAAATTTTCCTAACTTCTACCACTCCTAAACCTAACCCATTCTACATACCCACCATGTCCCCTTTCATCCAACCTCTTCTAGAACCTTTGTGACACTTGTCACTAAGTGTTCCCTTTCATCCAACCCTTCTAGAAGCCTCTTGACACTTGTCACCATAGAGATGATATATCTTCCCTTTAATCCAACCCCCTTTGCCAACCTCCTCCAATTTAACCATTGATATCTTCAAATCAATCTTGACCATTGATTCTTGCCACCTCACCCCTAGCCTTGGAAAATCCTATAAATAGACCTCATTTTGGAGCTCAAAGGGTCCCAATTTCATATCATTCTTGCATATCATTTGATTCATCTCATTTGCATTCAAGCATTGTTACTATAGGCATCTAGTTTATAGTTTATCATTCTTAGCATTGTTGTCATGTTCAATTCTAGCTTAATTGCATCTTCATTCTAGCTTATTTTCTAGATCAATCATAAATTCATATAGCTTAATCATGCTATTATTGCTAGATCATGCATTTTCATCATTCAAATCCTCCATCTAAGTGTAGTCAAGTCACTGGAATATGCATAATCAGATCTTAGAGCATTTTTTATACTCGCATTTACTAGGAGGCAATAAGTCGATTAGCTATGGTTTTGTCTTTCATTGTTTCAATTTACTAACCATTGCTTGTAATGATTTATTGAGTACATTGTGGTTGCAGGTACAAGTACACTTCACAAAGCACAACATGTCTATTCAGGTTGACATATTTACTATTACCAACAAATTGATCTAGGTTATGGACCGACATGCATTATCTATTCCAGATCAGCACGACATGTTATGGAGATGATTTAATCAATTGGATATTGTTGTAATTGCATTGAGCCGACATGATGTATCACATCTTGACTTATCTTTAATTGATTAAATTGTAATATTCTTTATTAGCCGGCCTACACATTTGGTCTTAGGTTTTGATATATATGTAAGATCTAAATTGTGAGATGTCATATGCGGTATGTAAGGTTATGACATTGTAACATGGTATGTGCAAATATTGAAGATCATATGAGAAGACCATAGGGAAGGTTTAAAGGACATTATTAGAGCTTAACCAGTACTAAATCTAGCATTGGAGATGCAGTACATTATCATTGGATTTAACCATCCAATTGTAGTCAATGTGATTCCTATTTTGTGATTGAGCAGTGAGCTCTAGGCGGTTGGTCTTTCTGCATGTGCAAAACCCCATTTGTATACACATACTATCTGCAATAGTATCATCTGATTGTGGGTAAGGTTTCCCATTGTGGTTTTCCCCTTATAGGGTTTCCACATAAAAATCTCTGTGGTATGTGTTGTGGATGTTGTTTCTCTTTCTGTTATATGCATTAAGTTTCATCGGTATTGATATTAACTGTTAATCTATTAACCAACATTAAGTTTGGTTTACTAGTATTAAGTATCAAGTTTGATTAAGTTATATTTGGGTTGAATTAATAGACAACTGATTCACCTTCCCCCTCTCAGTTGCCTCTGGGCCCTAACATGGTCAAAGGATAAAAGAGATAGTTGGTGAAATAAAGAGTGTAGGAGGGAAAGTGGAAGATACCACAGTGATCAGTAAGGTAGTGAGAACCCTGCTACCGGTCTATGCTATTCGAGTTGTAGCTATTTAGGAGCTGAAATACATTGACAAGACAAAGGTAACTCTTGACTCTATAATTGGAAAACTTACTGCTTTTGAGTTAAATGGCAATGATGGTAGTGTACAAAAATCAGAATCTACATTTAGAGCTTCTGTCTCTAACCCATCTATGAGAAGAAGTAGAGATACCAACCATAGCTATGAATCCAGATCCAACAAAGATGCTAATGATGAAGACAATTTAGTGGAGCCTGAAGCATTGTTGGCAAAATGATTGCCTAGAGGCACTGGTAAATATAGAGGTAAGCTACCATTGAAATGTTTTTCTTGCAATAAGATTGGTCATATAGCAGCTAATTGCCCTAATGGTGAAAATGAACACAAGAGAGACAAATTTAAGAAGTATAAGGGTAAAAACAAGAGAGATTGTCTTGTAGCTATTGATAGTGGTATTACTGATGAAGAATCTGATGATGATGCTAGTGAAGATATTGTGTTTGTGGATATTAAGGAAGAGACATCTCACCAGAAGGCTTTAGTGTCTAGGATGGATAACTCTGATGATTGGATCATTGATAGTGGTTGTTCACATCACATGAATAGTGATCAGAGAAAATTTCTTTCCTTGAAAGAGTTTGATGGTGGTGTTGTCAGATTTGGCAATGACTCACCTTGTATGGTTAAAGGCAAGGGAGTTATTTCTCTTAATGGGAAGAGTAGTGCTAATGATGTTTATTGGGTTTAAGGTCTTAAGCACAATCTTTTGAGTGTGGCATAAATGAATGACAAAGGAGACCCACTAGAATTTAGAAATGGCATGTGCAAAAATTTTGACAACACAGGTGAATTGATTGCAACCAATAAACATACCAGAGGTAATATATTTTATCTTAATCCTAAAGTAAGCAACTTTTTGATTGCAAAGAAAGATGATAGTTGGTCTTGGCATAGAATATTTTGTCATATATATTTTGACAATATTGTTAAAGTGAGCAAGTCTAAGACAGTAAGATATCTACCTTAGATAGACAAACCAATTAATACTATTTGTAAAGAATGTCAATTAGAAAAGATGAATTTTTCAACTTTCAAGAGCAAGTCCTTCTCAGCGGAGCACTTGTTAGATTTGGTTCATATAGATCTATGTGGATTAATAAGAACTAGAAGCATTTTAGGTGATAGATATTTCATGATCTTCACTTATGACTGCTCAAGGATGATGTGGGTCACATTATTGAAAGATAAGAATGAAGCTTTTGGTAAATTCAAGGCATTCAGGGCCTTAACTAAGAAAGAGAGTGGCAAAAAGATAAAATGTCTGAGAAAAGATCAAGGAGGTGAATTTAATTATGAGGAATTCACTAAGTATTATGATGAGAATTGTTGAACACAGAGTACCACTGAGAGGGGGGTGAATCAGTGGTTCCTAGGTATATTCTTTTTTTGATCTAACTTGAGAATATAAATTATTTACTTAATCACATAGACAGTCAAACCGGTAATATAAGAAAGAAAGGCAAAGTGACCATGCACAAACAACCAACTCACAACACCAGATTTATGAGGAAAACCAAATATGGGAAAAACCTCGGTGAGAAAAGTTGTTGAAGTCTACTGCTCCAATCCAGCCTCATAGTAAAACATAGTTGCAAATTTTAGGGCACCAACCCCTGCACTTTTAGGGTACCAACCCAAGGAGCACCAACCCCTACACCAAGCTCCAACTTGGCAATGTATATTGAAATACTATTTGAGTACAATTTAGGCTACTTACTGCAAATGAATTCTGTAGCTCTTGGATCAATTAACTTTCTATTATCTTTCTCTCCTTCTCACACGTAGTCTCTCAGTACACTATGTCACACTGGGATGTTGCCTACTCTGCCATGCCTTACCGATAAGGCTCAACCATTTGAATATAAAACTACCGGAAGAGTCCTCAGACTGGTTTGCCTGCTTACTCACATTGTAACTTAATCAAAACCCCTTCTCAAGTTTTATTCTTCCAACTCCTCTCAACACTACTTTCTTTTCTGTAGCATCATCAATCTTCTATCCATTGCTCCATTTTCTTATGAGATTATTTCCCACCAAAACAATTCAAAATCCAGGCCGTTAGGGTTTCTTCACCATCCTCGAGGCAAATCAAATCCAGTCAGATCTTGCAAGATCTAATCTCCTTGAAGTCTATCGGTTCAACTCTGTCATTTCCATGCCTTTTAAGACACATTTTACAGACAGGGGAAACGTGATCCTTTATATAGATTTACATCTATCAAATTGCTATTAATGCCTTTGTTGTTTCCTTCTCGAGGTATTCTTTCAATCCGATCTTCTTGCTTCGATCCAGGCGCCAAATACTCCCCTAATCTTCCTCTGTCATTCCTTCTTCCTCAAGCGATAATCAGTCTAATGCAATCCCTTGGTTTGTGGTTCCTTTATTAATGGTGATCATATGTTTCATCAACCTTGCAGATGATGCTTCACCAACCACACCTGACTTGCCACCTCAGCTTCACACTAATCAAGACATGGCTTTCCAATGTTCAGTCAGTCCGATAACCACATACTGATAAAACCCTTTGCTAGTAGAGTTCTCTTCACCTATTGACCGGTATAGCATCTTGTACCGGTTGTACATCTTATCATTCTGCCTCTTCATTATTATCCAAGCAACCATCTACCATGTTCAATCTCCACCGGTTGACATCAATGACAACTAAGTGCCAAAATGCCAACAAGAATGGTATCAAGTGATAGCTTTCTGCACCAAGGACACCACAACATAATGGTATAGCAGAGAGAAACAACTAGTTAGTGGTTGAAGCTGCTAGGACTATGTTGATTCAAGGAGGTGTGGCAAAAACATTTTGGAGAGAAGCTGTAAGTACAATAGTCTACACAATAAATTGGGTTTTGGTGAAAAAAGGCAAGGATAAGACACCTTATGAGTATTGGTATGGAAGGTCACCTGATGTTAGTTATTTTAAGATCTTTGGTAGTAAATGTTTTATTAAAATAGGTGATTACATTAGCAAATTTGAAGCAAAGAGTGATAAAGGCATATTTCTTGACTATTCCACCAAGAGTAAGGCCTACAAATGTTTCAATAACCAGACTCAGGGAATTGTTGAGAGTGTTGATGTTCATGTAGATGAATGTCTTGAAGTCTCAAAAGGAACCAATTCAGAGAAAAAGGATGAAGATCCTTTCATTTTGCTTTTATAACCTGAAACAGTTAAATCTAAAACCGGTAAGGCAAATCCTGATGTACTTGATCAACTAGAACAAATAATTTCAGAAGAAGAAGATGATGAAGAAGTTGAACCTCAGGAGAATGATCATGTTATTTCTAGATATGTGAGACCAAATCACAGTCCTATGTAGATTATTGGGCATAAGGATGCTGGAGTACTTACTAGAAGAAGAGTTAGAGAGAACTCTTGCATGATCTCCACCTTTGAACCAAGAGGTGCTAAGGAGGCTTTTGTGATGATCATTGGGTTAAGGCAATGGAAGAAGAATTGGATCAGATTGAGAAGAACAACACTTGGACCCTGTTACCCCAACCAGTAAACAAGAATGTCATAGGTATGCAAATTGCATAAAGCTTTGTATGGACTAAAGCAGGCACCCGGAACATGCTACGAAAGACTTAATACACATCTGATGAAGATAGGCTTTGCAAGAACCAATGATGACAACAACATTTATCTCAATTCTGAAGGAGATAAAATATTGGTTAGTGAAGTAGTTGTTGATGACATTATATTTGGAGGTAATGATGTCATGAGCAACAATTTTGCAGATGAAATGAAGAATGAGTTTGAGATGTCATTAGTAGGGGAAATAAAAAATTTCATAGGCTTGCAGATACAACTGATGAAGAATAGAATTTTCATTACTCAATCTAAGTATGTGAAAGAAGTTTTGAAGACTTTTGGCATGAATGACTGTAAACTAGTTGGAACTCCAATGGTTGCAGGTTGTAAATTGTCCAAGGAAGATGCATCTAAGTCTATAGATGAGAAAGAATACATGTCAATGATTGACAAATTGCACTATGTTGTTCACATTCGACCAGATATTTCCCATGTAGTTAGTATAGTTGCTAGATTTTAGAAGAATCCAAAGGAAGCACATCTGATAGCGATGAAGAGAATTTTTAGATATCTGAAAGGTACAGTTGATTATGGGTTATGGTATCCATATGGAGGAAATTTTGATTTGAAGGAATACACAGATGTTGATTGGGCAGGAAATGTTGATGACCAAAAGAGTACTACCATTGGAGCATTCTTTCTAAGAGGAAGGCTAGTTTCATGGAGTAGCAAAAAGCAGAGTTGTACTTCACAATCTACTGTTGAAGCTGAGTATGTAGCAGCTTATATGAATTGCACACAAGTTATTTGGATGAGGCATATTTTGGAAGATTTTAAGATGAAGATCTTAGATTCTATTAAGATTTTGTGTGATAATATGAGTGCAATTAATATTTCTAAGAATCTTGTTTTGCACGCAAGGACTAAGCACATTGAATTGAAGTATCACTTTTTGAGGGAAAAAGTTCAAAGTAAAGATGTTATCTTAGAGCATGTGTCTACCAAGGAGCTGCTTGTAGATATTTTTACCAAACCTCTGCCTAAGACTACATTTGAGTGTCTTAGAAGATAACTAGGGGTTGTACCCTTTCATGAGGTCAGTTGAAAATGATGTTGATTGCATTAGTCCCTGGAGTACTTGCA
This sequence comes from Cryptomeria japonica, assembly GCF_030272615.1. Classification (NCBI taxonomy): domain Eukaryota; kingdom Viridiplantae; phylum Streptophyta; class Pinopsida; order Cupressales; family Cupressaceae; genus Cryptomeria; species Cryptomeria japonica. Next base: position 560,320,080 of record NC_081408.1, on the reverse strand, counting down.
TAATTTTATATGGATTGATGAAGAAGTCTATGTATTCCACAGGGGGAGCATCCAGTTGCAGTATGTTGTTGATGCAAAGTGAGAGAAGAACTACATGTTTTACTTTCAATTTGGCATTGTTGTCAAAGGGGGAGAAGAATTATGTGTTTGATTAGGTGAACCAGTGACAGGATGATGATAGACAGAGCATCGTGAATACTTGGTATGTAAACTAGGATTCCTATTCACTAATCACAACAACAAATCAGAGGTGTTGATATTTGTATAGCCATCAATGCCAAAGGGGGAGATTGTTGGCATATAGATTGCATTAATGATATGTTGTCATTGATGTCAATTGAACTGATGAATGATATTCATGATTTCACTGGTGTTATTGTTGATATGGCTTTTGTATTGTAACTGGTATGATAAACTTTGTGGAAGATGTTGTAAACCGGTATATGGTAGTTTGTAAGTTAAACCGGTGAATAAGGTTAAACCTTTCTATGTTTTGTAACCAGTAAACCCTACTAGTTGTTTTTGTTAAACCCTAACCGATCAAAGTTTGTTGGTTTAAGATCTAATGTTGAGCGGTAATTGTAATGACACATGTGGTCATTGTATGAAGATAAGTTCAAATTTTTTTGGTGCATTTGATTGTCTTGGAAAGGAGCAAAGTGGATTACATCAAATTCATAGTGTGTGATGAGTTACAAGTCTGGTGAAGCAGTGATTATGGAGCGGTTGGAATTTTCTTATTAAATGTGAAGAGATTGTTATGATTTCTAATGATCAAGATTGTACCAACTTGTTTGTAATCTCAATGATGAGAACTAGGTTTTTGTTATGTTACTGACCTATTTGATTTGTATTTAAGGTCGATGATGTTGTTTTATTTGAGTGTTGGCAAAGTTGGCAGAAATTAGTTGAGTGTGTGGTTTCCTAACTGGAGGATGGATCTGCAGTTTTGAGTGAAGGCAAATTTGAAGCTTAAGAAGGATCTGATCAAGCAAATGTAGTGCTATTCAGACAAATCAGGAAAAACATGTTGTTTTCTAACAATCATAGCAGAAATTGAAATCCCCTAATAGGGTAAGCTCTAACAATCTTTGTTACTTTCTAAATCCTCTAACAAGGTGGTCCATTAGTTTGGATTCTCAAATCCTCTACTGAGGTTACTCCTAATAGGGTATTGTGAGTTTAGATAGCTATCCTTGTGAGTCTCATCTCACCATGGTTTTTACCTATTTGGGTTTTCCACGTATAAATATTTGTGTCAAGTGGTGAATGCTTTTGTGGTTATGATCTTATTTATTGATTTGATTAAGGCATGATAATTAGAAGCATGAGAGTTGAAAATGTTGATATTTGATTAAGCATTGTTGATGTTTACAAGATTGAAGTTGTTTACTGTTAAGTTGGTATAACAGTCAAATCAGTTGGTATTGGTTGATGTCGGTAATCTTTGAGATATTATTTTGACATAACTATTTTGATTGATAAGTTTATTTTGAGTTTGGGATTTTGTATTAGTTTTTGAGCATACTGATTCACCCGCCCCCTCTTAGTATTCTACTAGATACTTATTCTTTCATCATATCATCAGAATGTTATGATTCAATAATAATCTAATCCTCTTTGTAAATTCACCATAGGCTACAGATAGATAATTAGTAACCCAATACAATCCATTAAAAACAGAAAAATAAACTATGACAAATACGAATGTGTGATGATACATGCACGATTGCATAATTCTATTTGATTGGTTGTGTGATTCTGTCAGAACAATTGTGTAATCCTAATAGAGCGATTGCATGATTATAATAGAGTGACTGTGTGATCCACAGATAAACCAAACAAAAAATGAAAAATAAAGCTAATTTTGATTTGGAACTTGCAAAATAGATTGTGATGCTCTAGTAAGATCTCTCATCATCCATTATATATTAATCAAGTCATATTTCACCCTATATGACAGAACTAGGCTATTGTATATGTCAATGATTGGTTGGTCCTCTAGATATTGTATCTTCTTTTCTACTTTGAGGATTTACTGATAGCGTCTAGCTTGTCTTCTTTGCTCCTTCGTCCTCTTGGCACCTGAAATTCTGAATTGTATCTTACATGCCATAAAATGTCATAATTAAGCATGCAATAAAAATAAACCGTATTCAGATTTACCTAATTTCATACAGAACTTGACATAACAAAGAGAAGAAAATACAAAAGCACAAAATAAATAGAACAAAAATTATCCTAATGAATGCGTGATCCTAATAAAGGAATTGCGTTATTCTATAAGGGCTTTTGTGTGATGGGTTCCGCATGAATGTGTGACCCTATCTGCTTGATTGCATAATTTTGTCTATACGATTGCATGATGACGCAAACACGATTGCATGATAATGAAATCCACTTTGGAATCCTTACAAAACTTGCAAAAAATGAAAAAATCCGTACAATCTGCAAAAATCACACAGAAAACAGAGAAGGTTAATTAGTTGTTGTTCACGTCGGGTTCACCAAAATGTCATATGTAAAATTCATCATTAAATATCAATTAGAAACAAAGGAAATCACAAATCCCTATCTAATCAAAGAATTCTAAATAAACCAATGAAATAACACAATCAATCAAATAGGAATGTAAAATAATCAATGAAAAACTCTGTATTCCATGTTCGCATATTGCTTCCATTGTTCTTCTCTTCTTTGTGGCATGGCGGCTCTCAGATATTGTGCTAGCACCTTGCAAATGACACAAAGATTCGAAGTTCATGATTTAGAGTAATTGTGAGAGTTTGGAGAGGGATTGAAAATGGAGATTGAATGCTCAATTTATAGATAATTGGAGATGATTGAATGAAAGGTGGAACATATTGATGAAGAGGTGGAACGTAGGTGAGCTCACATGTTGATTGATAGTTGAAGTGTTGATTTGGAGGTGAAACATAATTGATTGAATAGATTAAATGAGTCAACTAATTGAGAAAAAAAGCTGATTGAAAGATGAAAAATAATGATTGGAGGATAATTGATTGATGAAAAAGAAAGCTTTATTTAGAAAAAGCTAACTAGAAGATGGAAATAGGAATTGGAAAGATAATTGAATTAATTAATTAATTGATTGAATTAATAAATTTAGATGGAATAGTTAAGTGATTGAAAGCTTTTTGGAAAAAAGCAAAGTGGAAGATAGAAATAGAAATTGGAAAGATAATTGAATTAATTAATTAATTAATTTAGCACATGCTTGCACTTTGACTTTGATTTTCAATATAATCTTTGCATGAGATTTAATTCAAATATTGAATTTGTTTTAAATTCAATTTATTATTTGAATATATTTAGAACTTGACTTTAATTTTCAATTTGAATTTTGAAATCATGCACATGTATTTGAATTTGGGAGAAATTAGAAGAATTGGAAGAATTAATTTGAGAATTAGAAGAATTTGTTAATTAAATAATTTAAAGAAACTATTTAATTATTAGAAATGGACTTTAATTAAATAATAAAGATTATTTGAATTAAAGGAATTAAATCACAATTAATTAAAAAATTAATATTTAATTAATATTTAGAAAAAGGGGGAATGATAATTGATTAATTGAATAGAGATAAAAATTGAAAATGGAATTTATTTAAATAATAAAGATTATTTAAATTGAGGGATTAATCATAATTAATTATATAATAAATATTTAATTAGTATTAGAAAAATGGTTAATGATTAATTGATGAAAGAATTGGAAAATGAATAATTAGTAAGATGATGAGGAAAAATGAATTTAGAAGAATAAGATTAATTAACTTAATTGAATTATTTGAGAATTATTTAATCAATTAAAGGAATAATTAGTACATGATTAGTGAGACATTTTTAGATGTCTACAATTACCATATCTTCTTGATTAACAAAACTAAAAAGGAAAAGACCATTTTGCATAGTATTGATAGCCACACTAGTTTTCAGCTTCCACCTAGCAATAGCCCATTTCCTAACCTAGTCAATAGAAGGACGAAAAGCCAAAAACTTACTGACAAGAGATTGGATTATCTCAACAATAGTCATATTGAGTAGCACATCTGATATCTCTACTTGTTGGTCTTTCACAATGCACTCCACTGGAGGAGCAACATGCATTGGGGACTTGCCCATTCTAGGGGGACTTCCCCCTAACAATTTATCAACAAATCTAGCAGGTTCGTCATCCGCAAAAAAAGAGTCCAAATGGTATTGGGGAGAGGACAGAGGCAGGACCTTGTTCTCAACTAAAGAGACAACTTTCTGAGAGTGCGTAGAAGAATCTTTAGGGTTCACATGATTACAAACAAGCGAAGAAGGGAATCTTGTAGGGGGGCCCTCCGGCATTACCCATCGAGCACAGTGCAAGAAAGGAAGCAATAGGTGATCAAACCCTATAAAAACCCTCACAAGATCGCCATTTAAGTGTCTAAGAAGAAAAGATGTTACATATAGCCTTTATTGAATATTAAAAAGGCCTTACTCTCCTCTGGAATTACAAGTTCCTTTAATGGCCTTCTTTACTAGTTACCATTTAGTCATAACTTGTTAAGTGTATGTCAAATGTGTAATAACGGTTATGAGGCTGTATAAGGTCTATATTATGATTAGAAAATGAAATTCAAGAAGATTGGTCATAGAAGGTGTTAGAACAAATGGAAACATATATTATTTGAAAGATAAGAGTGGATGTAGTTTTTTGGTAGCACAAAATAATTATTGTTGGTTGTGGCACAAAAGAATGGGACATATCAATTTTGACAACATGGTGAAGTTTAGTAGTACTAAAGTTGTGAGAGATCTACTAAGGATAATCAAGCCTATTGATGTTCTATGCAATGAATGTCAATTGGGAAAACAAACGCAGAGAAGATTTAAGAATAATGAATACTCTAATTCTAAACCCTTGGAGTTGGTTCACACAAACCTTTGTCGACCTACTAGGAAAATAGGACTCAATGGAGAAAGGTATTTTATGTTTCTTATTAGTGATTACTCTAGGATGGCATGGGTTACTTTCTTAAAAGAAAAATCTAAGGCTTTTGAAAGATTTGAAGTGTTTAAGTCAATGGTTGAGATCAAGTAGATGCTAAAATCAAGTGTTTGAGAAGTAATAGAGGAGGTTAATTTACTCCAAATGAATTTGTCAAATTTTGTGAAAAAAATGGGATTAGAATGCACTTTTCTACTTTGAGGACTTCTCAACAAAATGGAGGTGTAGAAAGAGAGAATATAAATGTAAATGAGATTTCTAGAACTATGTTGAAGGATGCTAGCCTAGGTATTATGTATTGGGAAGAAGTTGTGCATACTGCCATATACATTCTTAACAATATATAAGTGAGAGTGAATCATACTAAGACACCTTAGTAGCTTTGGAATGAGAGATCCCCTATTGTGAAATATTCTATAATATTTGGAAACAAGTGATATATCAAGTGAGATGAAGAAGATCTAGGAAATTTTGATGCCAAAGAAGATGAAGGAATATTTTTGGGGTATGCTACAAATAACAAGGATTACCAATGTTACAACAAGTTGCTGAATAAGATGGTAGAAAATACAAATATAAACCTGTGTAAAGAATGGAGTCAGAATCCTCCTAAACCTAAACCTAAGATTGAAATAGAGGTTATCCTAGTTGCTACAAAACAAAAGAATGATCTAGAAGATGAATATAGAAAAGAGACAATTATAGAAGAAGAAGAAGAACCTGAGCAAGTGCCTAAGACACCAACTAAGTATGTGTGAAATAACCACTTAAAATATTAGATCATTGGAGAAAAAAATAAAGGTTTTAGACAAGAAGAAAAGTTGCAACAACTAGTGAGTAGGCAAACTATTGTTTCTTATCTTAGGTGGAACCAAATTCTTACGAGGAAGAAAGAAAAAATGAAATTTGGATAAAGACAATGGGAGACGAGTTGAATTAGATATAGAAGAATCGGACATGGGAACTGGTACCTAGAACAGTGGACAAGAATGTGATAGGAACTAAGTGGGTGTTCCTGAATAAGTTGAATGAAGATGGACAAGCCACGAGGAATAAGAAAAGACTAGTATGTAAAGGTTACTCATGAGTAGAAGGTATAGATTTTGAGGATACATTTTCTTTGGTAGATAAGATGGAGGCTATTATTTTTCTTGTATTTTCTACTTTTAATAACTTTAAGGTGTATTAAATGGATGTTAAGTCAGCCTTTCTGAATGGAGAACTTCAAGAAGACGTTTATATTGAACAAATGGACAGGTTCAAGTTATCAAAAGATCTAAATATGTTTTGTAGATTGAAGAAGCCATTATATAGGATCAAACAAGCATCTAGGCCTTGGTATGATAGATTGGATAGATACTTTTTACAACAAAATTTTAGAAAAGGTACTATAGATAGCAATCTCTGTTTCAAAATTAAAGAGGATAAGTTGCTAATTTTTGTTGTATATGTTGATTATACTATATTTGGAGGAGATGATGATTTATGTAATAATTTTGTAGAAGAAATTTGAGATGTCAATGATTGGCGAGTTATCATCTTTCCTTTGTTTGCAAGTCACATAGTGAAAAGATGGAATTTCCATTTCTTAGGCCAAGTATGTCCAAGATATGTTAAAGAAGTTTGGGATGGAAAATAGTAAACTAGTTGCAACTCCCTTAGCTACTAATGTAAGTTAAGCAAGGATGAAAAATATTTTGATGTTGATCAAAAGAAGTATAGATCTATGATTGGAGGAATTTTGTACTTAACTACTTCTAGACCAGATATTATACCTGCTATCTATTTAGTTGCAATATTTTAGACTAACTTGAAGCAAATTCATGATCAAGCAATAAAGAGGATTTTTAGATATTTGAAAGGAACTCCATATTTTGGTATATGGTATAAGAGGAATGGTGATTTCATGTTTTTGATTAAGTAAAAATAGGTTTTAAGGGACCCAAAACCCGATTACATTTGAAAGATATTCAAGAAGGAAACAAAACAAGATAGCTACAAAAGACCAACAAAAAAAAACCAGCAGCAGAGAAAGGGACAACAAGAGGCCAGCAAGAAATTGACCCCAAGCCCAGCATTACAAGTTAATTAAAAACTCTTCATAGTTTCCTCAGCATTCTGTACCAAGAGCATCATCACCTTGGCCGCTTCCATTGGGTCGTTGTTTTCCTATCCAAGCTGACTCTCTTTCATTTTGGTGTCCTTCCCAATAGTGGTCTGCCTAGTTCTACGCCTAGGGTTCTGGTGGGTGGGGCTGGAAGTTGGAGCATCTTCTATAATTACCAGGTTCTTATCTTGATTTTTCTTTTCCAAATGATCCACCAGCACGTTCATATTCTAGGAAGAAACTTTAAGGACCTGGAGGCTGTGGTTCATAAGGCTTTTCAAAGCCTTCTCATTACGGGCAATCCGGGTGTTGACATTGTCTTTGTCCTCCTCCACCTGCTCTTTTAGAGTTCTAATAACATCCTCCAAATTTTTCAGGTCCCTTTTGATTAGATCTTTCTCCAATTAGTCCTCCATCTCCATTTCCTCCTCAGATTCACTATTTTTTGTATCCTCATTCTGTTTCCCAGAGTCAGACATCTTAATTAGCTTATTAACCTTATCTTCCAGCTCCCTTTTCTTACCCTGCATACTGGTGATGTTTTCGACAACCCATTTCTAGAAATTGAAGAATTAAAGAGTGCAGTTGCGGGCAGTGTCCAAGATGGTGTTCGTAGAGTCCTTTCCCTATTAAGTCTCCTTAGAGTTAGGGTTGTCATACTCCTTAGGATTCAGAGCATCATTCTCACTTTTCGAACCCTTAGGGTTAGGGTGAGGGTTTTCAGAATTACCCCCTTCCTCCCCTTCACCATAGTTCTCATCCTTATTTTTCTCCATTTCAGTATCAGTGTCCTTATCCTTTTCCTCTTCTTCATCACAATGCACTTCCTTTTCCCCATGCCCTATTTCAACTTTCCTTTTTTTGTGGGTAGGGGTGTTTGGCTGATCCCCATCCGAGTCAGAGTCTTTGCCACTCTTAGATATATGAGCATTAATGATCAAAGAATCATCCTTGGTTGCCCTAGCCTTATCCTTCAGATGTTCATATATTAGCAGAATGAGCCCCTGGTGGGCTAAAGGGTAAGAATTAGGCTTTTTAGCATGGTCTGCAAGGCTCTCGTTTAGAGAGGATGATAAATAGAAAGGCAGGGATATTTTAGCTCCATGATGGAAATGGTTCAGGATAGCGAAATGACAGTTATAAATTTTTGTAAAACTGCCATCCACAGTCAAATACTCCATTAAAGCCCTAAGAAATTTTTGCCAAAAAGGCTTTACTTGCTGGGGAGTGTAGTAGGAGATGCTGTCCTTCTTCGCAAGCTTGCCCTTCTCATCCTTCGACTTCGGGAAGTTTTTGAAAGCTTCAGCTGCATACTTCTAATCCTTGTAGAATTTAGTCCCCTCTGTCTTGAGCCCTAGGACCTCTGCAATCATGTTTTCATTAATTTTCCAAATCTCCCCAAACAGGGTGACTCTGTTGTTACTCCAGCTTTTAGTAAAATCGTAAGACATAGAATTTCTTCTTCCGTGAAGCTTTTCCATATAGTCAGTGAAGTCGTGTCTATGGAGCCTTCTCTAGACCTTTCGTTCACTCTTCCAATTCTCACATCCTTGAGGCTCGTTCCTATTTAGGTTACCACCCATTCTGAGCTCCAAGTAAAGATACCCACTGTTGCAGTTCTCAATCCACAGATAAAACTCTGAAAGCTTGTTATTTTTGGAATTCCTATGTAAGGACTCTTTCATAGTTTTGAAATTGCTACTTATGGCTGCACAAACCCAACTATTATTACTATAATCTTTCGTACACATATGATCTTGGATATGATGCCAAAAAGCACTCATAATCTGACAGTTAATCCACCCCCAAAATCTATCTTTGGAAATCGTTCCCCAGAAATTAATCATGAGATTAACTTGACCCATTGATGCAATCAAAGTATAATTGCTCTTTAACCTTCCTTTTGATGTGAGTTTCTGCAATGTATTTGACATCCTTCTCCAAATTGACCCCTTCATTGGCTAGGATATCCACAACCTTATTGCCCTCTCTAAAGGTATGATTTATACTAATGCTGACATAGTTATTTAGAATATCTTTAGCATTTTTAATTAAATTGGTAATATTCCAGGAAACAGAACTTGTACCTTTGAGGGCTTGTATGATGTTTGAAGAGTCCCCTTTGAGCCAAATTTTTTTGAATTTGAATTCTTGAGCTAGCTGGAGGCTCTTTAGCATTGCCAGAGCTTCAACCACATGGTTATTTTGGACCCCAAAATGAGAAGCGAAAGAAGCAATGCAAATTCCTTGAGCATTTCTAATAACTCCTCCTCCACCAGCCTTTCCAGGGTTCCCTTTAGCAGCCCCATCAAAATTAACCTTTATCCAGTCATATTTAGGAAACCGCTAGACAATGTTATCTCTCTTATTCTCATTTTCTAATCTGTAGACCTTATGCATTAGGTTCCATTCAGTGAGGATGTCTCTTTCCATATCATTCATATCAGTAATAGACCATTGCTGATTATTCTTATGAGGAATGTTGATGTTCTCCTTTATAGCCCTGCATATTTTTTCAAAGATCACCTGAGTGTTACACTTAGCTTCCCTAAATATCCTATTATTTCTTTCTTTCCAAATGCTCCAGCAAATCATGGGGAGGGTCAAAGACCAAAGGTTCTTGATGATTTGGCATTTGGTTGGAAAGTTCCATTGCCAGATAATATCCTTGATGCTCTTGTTCATGACCCAATTAACTTTCCATTTTTCCCACATTTTGCACCAAATATCCCAGGTAAAGGAGCAGTGAAAAAAGAGATGATCAACTAATTCCCCCTCCTTCTGGCATAGCTCACATCTATTAGGGAATTTGAAACCTCTTTGGATTAAATTGTCAAGAGTAAGGGTACTATTATGAGAAGCAAGCCAAAAGAAAATGTTGACTTTAGGGATCAAAATGTTGTTCCAAACTTTACTCCAAATGGGATTGCTGGTTTGAGAAAAAGTGTTTTTATAGGCTGAAGCAACTGTAAATTCACCTTTAGGATCACTTTTCCAGAGGAAAACATCATCATAGCCTTTGTTAGGGGAAAAGGATAGCAACTCCTTCTGGAGGGAGGAAAATCCAGAATGAATGTCATCAAGCCTAACCCACTTGTCCTCCTTCCAGTAGTCACATACCATAAGCCCAAACCTCCTTTTACACTCCTCAATAATTTGACTATTGTTTTGATCATAAAGAGCTTCATTCTTCATCCAGGGGTCTTCCCAAAACCTTATTCTGTCACCTTTTCCCAAGGATCCATCCAACCCCAGCTTTTGCCACTTTTATGGATTTGGTAATGCTATTCTAGATGAAGGATCCAGCAAGGATATCTTCGAAGTTAAGGACCCCTTGGATAGTCTAATTCTGAATTTATTTGTCAAACCAAATTTGATTCCAATCTTTCTTAGTATCATAGGCTCTCCATAATTGTTTAGCAAGAAGAGCTTTGTTAAAGGTTTTTTAGAGCTTTAATCCCCAACCCCCCTTTGTTCTTTGGTCTACACACTTTGTCTCGAGCAACCAAGGGTATTCTCTTTTTTTCTTCCACTCTTGACCATAAAAATCTCTTTTGGATTCTTTCCATTGCTTCAACAAATTTAACCAAGATACCAAACAGGCTAAGGGCATAAACAGGGAGATTTTGAAGAGTAGCTTGAAGGAGCTACAGTTTCCCAGCCTAAGATAACATTGAGCCTTTCCATCCAGCAAGTCTTTTATTAATTTTATCAATAAGCATATTCTAGAAGGAATTTGGGGGAGCTAACCCCAAGGAAAGACCCAGATAGGTGGAGGGGAGCATTTCCACTTTGCACCCAATAATTTTAGTAATTTTCTGTTTTCTTATCACCAGAGTATTCAGGATGGTGATTTCATGTTGAAGGTGTACACTAATGCTAATTAGGCTAGATGTGTTAATGATAGAAAAAGTACAAGTGGAGGTGCATTTTTCTTGGGAGACAAGTTGGTCTCCTGGTTAAGTAAGAAGTAGGATTCAATGTCATTATCCAATGCAAAATCATAATACACTATAGAGAATCTTACTGTACTAAGATCATGTGGATGAAGAAAATTCTTAGAGATATCAGAGTAATGTATGATGAGGCAATTCCCATTATGTGTGACAATACTAGTGCTACAAACATATCAAAGAATCCAGTATTGTATTCAAGAACAAAACCAATTTCAATTTGATATCTATTGAGAGAAAAGGTTGCATAAAAAGAAGTTGGATTGGAGTATGCACCTACAAGGGAATAGATTGTAGATATCTTTACTAAGTCATTGGAAAAATATATCTTTGTGTACCTAAGATAAAAGTTAGGAGTTATTTCCCCTCCATTTTCTAACAAAACTTAGTAAGGTGGTGCATCTTTTCAAGGGGAGATTGGAGGCTTATGTTTTGTCTAATGTAGTGGATACTCTTAGGGGGAGTAGTGAAGGATGTATTTTTTTGGTATTGCAGTTATATTTGTCAAGGGGAGTGTTGCTAAGAAGAGAAGTTAGTAATTTACCCTTGTCCTTGATGTCAAAGGGGGAGAAATATCAATAGAAGATGTTATTGGTGGTACAAGTGTTTCAATCAATGACAAAGTGGGAGATTATTGGAAACTTGAGTTATGTTGTGTTGTCAATGAAGTCAAACTTGTTTATTCGAATGAGTTCTGGACACAATCTAGTACTTATTAAATTGGTTGAATAGAGTGGAATACTGAGGGGGGGAGTGAATCAGTATTCCCCCAATAATTGAAACTTTCCACAATTTCTAAACCTTTTACTGATATACCAGTTTCATCAATTATTCTTATCAACATGGAATAGAAAATATAGAATAAATAAATATTACAACCACAAATGGAACACTGGATTTTATACATGAAAAAATCAAATGGGAAAAACCATGGAGAGTGTTAGCTCTCAAGATAATATAACTAGTTATATGGTGTTTATAAAAGGGTGGCTCACTGCCAGATTACAAAAGAAAACCACTGTCAAAATGCTCACTGCAATAGAAAATAAGTGAATTGGGAAAATTGCATCTCTTAATGCATGAAGTCAGTTCCAAGTTAAGCTCAAATAACAACTCACAAAACTTACAGTAGATCCAATAAGGGATCATTGTACCACTATCCATAACTGCCTGTAGCAGATCTGGTAAGAGATTACTTCACTACTCTATCGAAATAGTTACTTGCAGTAGATTTGGTAAAGGATTACTACAACACTGTCTGCACTTTGACTCTTCTATATGCTTCTTCACTCATACACCGTTCACACTACAACCTGCTTCTCTTACTACACCTACTTTTCTACCCACAACTCTATCATTCACACACTTCTTCTTTTCACCTATCTCATAACCTTCACACACTTGACATAATATATCACACACCTCCTACGTATAAATATATGTCAACCAAGCACACATGATTTACACAATAATATGCTACTTGGATCAACATGTTATCCAATAAAGTCTTAACCAAAACATGATAACAAATTCAATCTTCACTTGATGTTCTATACACTTCCTTTAACTATTTCATTTGCAAATGAATACACCTTAATTACCAAAATAGAACAGGGGTCTCCCAGACCCATAAACATGAACCCATAAGCACAAAACTCCAACTCCTAACTCCAAAATGTAGATACTATAAATGTCTAAACATGAACTGTGATAGATACATTTGGATATAACTGATATCGAAACTCACACAACTAATATAGAAATAGGATACAAACTAGAATAAGAACAACTTAGGATTCTAGAAATGAGGGTCTTTTGGAGATAACACCAGTAGATCAACTATGCCTTACTGCTTCATATCTCATTGATGCTCGACCAACAATACCAAAACTACAATACCAAAACTGCTTCAATAGAATACACCATCTAGTCCTATCTGGATAACCAGGTTGACATAAATGACAATATTCACACAAGTCTAACAATCTCCTCCTTTGTCATTGATGGCAAAACATCTCAAGAAAAGAATAATGCATGAAAACTCAAAAATCCCCCTTACTCATATGAATGATATCTCCAATACTCTATGTATCTTTCCATCTCTATTCCTCTCTCCCTTTGACAATAATGACAAAGGGTGCCAACAAAAAAAGAAAAGGTCAAAAATGTAAGCAAGAAAGGTTGCTTAACTTCTCTTCTTCTAAAATAGCTTTTTGTACTTTTCCTTTAGTTCCAGAAGAAGAATCTCCCAAGAATGCAATGCCAATTTAATACTAACAGATAAAATTTTGCACTCTACCAACAAGTCAATAGCACGAGAAAAGTTATTTGGAGTAGATGAATTATGCTCATACTCAACAACCTCATTAAGCAATGCTGAGAAATGTTCTAATTTTGCTTCAACAAATTCCTTCACCTTCCAGAAAACACTCACAAAGTCTTTTCTTTGCCTTTGCAAAAATAACAACTCAGCTTGAAGAGAATTTAACTTTTTCCTTTTCTCTCCATCCTTGTCACTTAGAAAATCAAATGAATTACTCAAGGAGCTCAATTCTTCTTCAACAACATCAATTTTTGCAATATTCTTCACTGTAGCTGCCGGCCATGAAAGACAATATCTATACACCTTTCTAGCACTATTGATACATACTCTCATTTCATCTATCCATTTAGATAAAGCCCTTTGTGCATCATTGCACTTCTCTAGTATGCTCTGCATATTATCATCTTTTTCTTTTGAATCTTCTATGCTAATAGATTGCACATTCAATTTCTCTTTAACTATCTTAGACATGGATTCCAAAAGCACATCACTAACATCTTGAATCTTAATATTGTTCCAGAGAAAATGATCTATCAAAACATTCTCAATTATGCATTCCTCAACAGAAGTCAACCACATCTCTCCAATCTTCTTTACTCCATTTGTACTACCAATAATTTCTAGCAAATTAGACCCATCATTATATTCAAATGCTTTTTCTTTCTTCTCTGCAACAAACAATTCCCCGTTAGCCACTAGAGATTTTAGATCTTCAATCACAACAATATATTTCTCCTTCTGATCCTTCTTACACTTCTTAGATTCAAAAGTACTGATAGACATGATTTGTTTCCTTTTTCTTTTTCTGAAGGAATAACCCTCCTTAGAAGAACCAATAGTAGGGGATACCAGAATGATACTCCACATATCTAGAAAAGATTTGAAATAGGCATTGCATGCATCTTCACTCTTATCCAATCCATTTAAATATCGAAAGATTTTCCTTCCATTTGGGACTCCAGATTCCCATATGACATTCTCTTTAGTCAGAAGGGATCCCAAATAATACATATCCAAACATATAAGCAATGATCCAAACCGAAAAGGATAACCTTACTCTTTTGTCATCTTGATGTTTTCTAGCAATAGATTCTTTAACAATTCACACAAATTGAATACTCTATCGTCCATAGAAAGCATGTGCCATGTACATAGAAATAGCCAAAGTAGAACCTTCCCTATTTATGAAATAAATCTTATAAGAAATACCATATTCCACATACCTTACAATGAGGCTAATATTTTTGTTGATTAACAACACTCTCTGATTGCTCATCACACCAATTAGGTTTTCAACTTCCTTATTCTCTATAGATTTCTTAGCTAGTATGGATCCACTATCACATAAACCAATAATGACCAAAATAACCTCCTTCATGATTGGATAGGGTTTATCCAACATGATGTAATCATTTTGTACATCATAAAACTACTCTGATTACCACCTCATTGTCAAACTAGGGAAACTCAGTCTATAGATTCAATTCTTTATCCTCAAATCCCTTAATCTTCTTCAAATATGTGTCACTCAAGCTCTTTTCCACTTTTTTGATATTTTCAAGGTTAAATTCATCTAGGTATACCTTTTCTACAATCTGAAACACTTCGTTTCTCAACTCTCTGATCATTTTGGTTTCCATGACTACTTCTCTACTTCTAAGCTCTAATCTCTTCTACTTTTTGCTCCTACTCTCCAAGCATCTCTTTTTCGTATAATGATAGAAATGATCTTGAATTCCAAAATTTAACTCATCAAATTCCTCTAGGGTTTTTCTACCAAAAAATGTCTTATCAATGACATCAGCAAAACACATTGAATTACTGAATAGCCTCTCCAACACAGTCATGTCAAACAGATGACATGAACTAACTCAGAAGAGGGGACCAAAAGATTTTCTTTGAAAAAACCCTCTGAGCCAAAGAAAAATGCTCATTTCCTGAAGAAAGAGGTGTAGGTACTAGATTTTAGTGCACCATCCTTGCTTTCATTGTTAACCTCCTTCTTTATCCAGACCAATACTTCCCTTTTCTTTGATTCATTAGCCTTCATTACATTCTTCCCAATAGACCTTCATATTTTCATTTTTAGACCGATTAGCATAATGTCTGGATTGCTTGCACTTGTTACAACTGATGTTCTTATGCACTGAATTTATTGAATGTGTTATACATTTGCATTGATTAGATTTGTGACCATAAATAACCACTGCATGTATGACAGTATCCATGAGTTATTATTAATCACCTTATTTGTTCCAACCGGATTATGGTTCTGACTCATAGCATGATTTCTACAGTAATTTGCTTTATGACCAAACCTCTTGCAATTGTAACACTGAATGCTTCTATATCTTGCAACCTTGTGACCAAAAGTATTGCATTGAAAATAATATCCATTAAATGATGGGTAGCTTTGTGCATTTGGTTGACGAACGAGTAGTCTCCTTGCATTAGTACTCAGATTCAAGGTTTTGCTTGCATCCTCTGATTTCTTCTTTGCTTCTACCTTAACCTCTTTTCTTTTGTCTTGGTCATTGTAATTTCAACATTCACCAGTCTAAAATCCAAGTCCATTCTTATCTAAATGAGCTTTTTGCATGTTGACAAATCTTCCAAAAGTTTACTGCTATCAAGAATTTTATTTTCTGCCTTCAACTTCTTCACTTCTTGTTCTAGTTTTTCCCATTCTTTGGTCTCTAGCTCGATTGATTGTTTCAAGGTTTCCTCTATCTTTTTCTTCTCTTCAACCTTTTGCATCAAATCCTTAATAGTTTCATTTTCCTACTTCAACTAATTGTTAACTTCCTTATGTCTCAACTTGAACTTCCAAATTTGTTCTATCAACTTCTGCACACATTCATTCACTACCATCACATTATCTTTAAATTCCTCATTCTTAGACTCAACACTTACAAGATCTTCAAGACCTGTTTGCAATTCTTCATCCAACTGATATTCTCCCGTCATACTCATTGGTGCCATGATTCAACCAACAAGGATCTACCTCAAGAGGTTAATCTTTCAAGAAAGGAACCAAGGCTCTGATACCAATTGTTGAATTGGTTGAATAGACCAAAATACTGAGAGGGGGTGTGAATTAGTATTCCAACAAAAACTGAAAATTTCCATAATTTCTAAACCTTTTACTAATATACCAATTTCATCAATTAATTTTATCAACATGAAATTGCAAATACATAATAAACAAATAACACAAACACAAATGGAATACAAGATTTTATACATGGAAAACCCAAATGGGAAAAACCATAGAGTGTTATCTCTCAAGATAATATAACTATTTATATGGTATTTACAAAAGGGTGGCTTACTGCTAGATGGCTCACTACTAGATTAAAAAAGTGGCTCACTATCAGAATTCTCATTGCAATAGAAAATAAGTGAACTTGGAAAATTGCATCTCCTAATGGATGAAGCCGGTTCCAAGTTAATCTCAAATAACAAACCACAAAAATTACAGTAGATCTGGTAAGGGATCACCGCACCACTATCCACAATTGCCTGTACTAGATCCGGTAAGGGATTATTGCACTACTCTATTGAACCAGTTACTTGTAGTAGATTAGGTAAAGGATTACTGCAACAATATTTGTACTCTGGCTCTTTTATATGCTTCTTCTCTCATACATCATTCACACTACAACCTGCTTCTCTTACTACATCTGATTTGTTGTCCACAACTTTGTTATTCGTAGACTTCTACTTTTCACCTTTCTCATAACCTTCACAAATTTGACACACTATATCACACACCTCCTCTCTCTCTCTCTCTCTCTCTCTCTCTATATATATATATATATATATATATATATCTTTGTGTGTGTGTGTGTGTGTGTGTGTGTGTGTGGGCGTGCGCATTGATAGTAAGCTCATACACTGAGATGATATGTCAACCAAGCACACATGATTTACATAATTATATGCTACTTGGATCAACACATTATCCAATAAAGCCTTAAACAAAACATGATAACAAAGTCGACCGTCATTTGATCTTCTACACACTTCCATTACTTATTTCATTTATTGATGCATACACCTTAATTACCGGAATAAAATAGGGGTCTACCAGATCCATAGACACGAACCCATAAGAACAAAATTCCAATTCCTAACTCCAAAATGTAAATACCACAAATGCCAAAACATGAAGCATGATAGATACAATTAGATATAACTGATATAATTGATACCGAGACTCACACAACTGATATCGAAATAGGATACAAACCAAAATAAGCACAAATTAGGATTCTAGAGATGAGAGTCTTTTGGAGATAACACCAGTAGATCAACTATGCCTTACTACTTCATATCCCATTGATGCTTGACCAGCAATACCAAAACTGCTTCAACAACATACACCATCTAGTCCTAACTGGATAACTTGGTTTGATATCAATGACAACAATGATAATATTCACACAAGTCTAACAATACTATGTTGGACAACAATTGATGAAAGTTGTAGATGTTTAGTAGAATATATGGTTTGGTGATGTACGTTTAAATGTTGTGCATACATAAAATATTTTTGGAAGGTTATAGTAAATGAGGTTTAATATGCAAGAAATAGTATTTAATGTTCCAATGGAAGAATTTTTTGCATCCGTCCAAATTATGAAGATCATGATGAGTATATTTGGATATAATATTTATGTTCCATGAATGAAGTACTATTAGGTGTGCAAGTCCTCTAATTGCTTGGATGATGAGATTAGTTGTTGTTATTTTTTCACAGTAAGGCTATTTGTTAGACTAGTCCAGAAATTACCTAGTGGCTTTCAGATATGTGGATTCAAGGGTTGTGGTTTGGAGGGCATGTTCATTTGGTTTGTGTAGTATTTGAGTTTAACTTTCAAGTGTTGATTTTGTTCTACAAGTTATTTATGTTGGTATTTGCTTGACATGCTCTATTGTGTTGAGTCTCAATTGTTTTTGTTGATCTATCTTGTTTGGATTATGCTCTTTTGGTCTAGATAAGCTTTGGAGGATGAATTAGAGTTTTCATATGGATCTCACCATGGCATGTGGTGATTTGCACTTAATAAATCTGCATTGGAAAATGTTTTTGGGCTAACCAGTTAATGTGTTTCTTTATCTATCTACATGCTTTATTTGGTGTTGACCTTGTAGATTGTGGTAGCATGTTTTGTTCATTGGAATTTTCTTGAATAAATATATTATGATTTGTTTGGTTCCCATTTATCTCTTAGAGGGGGCCCAAGTGATTGTTTTAGGTCCAAATGGACTAGTTTATGTAATATTGCTTATTATATATTTGGCTGACCTAATTGAGGGTTTTGATGAAAAAATTTATATATTAGAATGTATGGTTGTATGTGTTGAGGTATGAAATGAGTGTGAATCATTGTGAAGTGGATGATAATAATATTCAAGAAAATTTGGTGTTGGTGATGTGCAAAAGTCAGTTGAGAAGTGCTTTGATAGTAATTTATTCAAAGTGACAGTGATCAAACATAGTATTTGTGGTCAGATGTGATTGCCATGATATTGGTTGCTTAACATATAGATTCAAGGATAATTTCATGATCAGGAGATCCAACTTATTTCAGTTTTAGTTATTCCTATGGTCTTCCCATAGACAATGAGTCTATTGGTAGACTTCTGCATCTTGCCCTAAGATAGTGCATCTAAGTTCTGTAAGTCTCTTTGTATCTTTCCCTAAGGTTGTGTACCTTATCTTTGCAAGTCAATTAGGTGCATATTTCTCTTTGGTAGTGAGTCTAAAACCTTGTAATAAGCTTTATTATATTGTGAGTGTGATTCTCAACATGTTTTTTCCTTGTAAATTTGGTGTTCATATGTTGAATGTGCTTTGTGCTTTCATGTTTTGCAATTATAGTATTAGATTAATTGTTATATAGATTTGAAAAGAATTGATATAAACTAATTAACCTCCTCTCTCAGTCCTGCAGTGTGTTCAACACTTTGTATTGCCATGCTAATATGGGTAGTAGATAATACTAGTGATAATATCTTCTATTTTTCTCACCAACATAGGTGGTTTGAACTTTGTAAGTATCCTAATGTACCCATATTTTGAGGGCATGCATAATATCTGTAGTGGTGAAAAATTAGGGTTTCCTCCAGTGGAGGGAGAAACCACTAATTTTTGCTTAGGATGATCATTACATTTATAAGAGGGGGGAATCCGATAGATTCAGTAACAAATCAACAAATATTAAGATTGAATACTGATTGGATTGATTAATTTGGGGGTATTTTATAAATTGAATTGCTGAATTAAAATAAAGTGCTGGAAATGAAGGAAAAAACATGAAAACGGTGAGCTATAGATGTAGGATTGAGCTGTGCACTTGGATCTGAGAAATATTTGCAAACTCAAATCCGATCCCCAAAAGAGAACCTAAAGTATCGGGACCATGGTTCCCATCATCATGGTCCTCTGAATTTTTTGCATACCAAAGGGGGATTGATTCGTCTTTACAAATAATGTTGATTTTGAAGAAATAGGTTGGGAATAGGGGCTTGCCTAAGTCAAATCCTAGTTTTGGAATTAACCATGAAATTGAGATAATGATAATTTAAATTGGTGTAACGGAAGATTCTCCTTTTGAGGGAGATGCTGAATAATGATTGAAAATTAAATGATATACCTCCTTGTGAAGTTTTGTTTGTCTTCACATGTAATTAGGGTTTCATGAAATCTTCAAAAAAATAGGATGAAAATGTATAATTCAATGCTTGAATCTTGACTTTATTGCTGCTCCAAGTCTTGAAGGAAGACTGATTGCTGCTCAATTTTTCTTGAATGCTTGAATTCTTGATGTTATATGTTCTCTCTCTAATTAGTGTGTGTGATATTCAAATGAGAGGGGAAAACCTCCTTTTATACTTGCCCATTGAGAAAACTAATTAATTTTTTGACCTGAGATGACACGAAGATAGGAATCCCACCCAAATTTGAAATGCTAAATTGGGTTTTTTAGGGGCCCAAAATGAGGACCATGACATGGCACCATGGTCCTAGTGAGGAACAAGGCACCACACCCTGGTCCTACCCTATTTTGGGGCTAGGACAAGGTACTAAATACATGGAAAAAGAAAAAAATATAGCAATACTTGAGTGGCATGAGCATAATCAGGTCCCAATCAGGTCAAGGGGTGCAAACACTAAGGTAGGGACCCAATGCGGTCAAAATTGCAAAGATATGCAATTTTAGGATGCTACATATAGTACCCACTTTAGCAGGAGTATGCAGTTAATCATACTCTTGGTAAAGTACAAAGGGATCACATTGAAAAACTTTCACCCAGTCATCAAGGAGGCAAGATACACCAAACACCTAGTGGACTTTAGGATCTCACAACTTTTATAGCAAGATAAAAGGGACATCATGAAGGAGAGAGAAAGAGAAAACCATGACCACAAACTAGTAAGGTTCTCTTACTATGAGTCATGAAAAGAATACAAAAATTACAAAGAAAGAGATTGAGTTTGCTAAGTAACTTTAGTATCAAGATATGAAAGAGAGAGAATCATTGAGTAGAGTGTAGGCCCCCACGTTAAAGCAATTGTGTATGCCTCATTAGGAGAGATTGCTTTAAGTTAGGATACACCCAAAAAGACAAGCACATTATCACAATAATATGTCCCCAAGAGGACAAATCAAAGGATAATGATCACAAAGCACAAGGCATGGGGTGGATTCAATTAACTCTGGGGTCAGTATTCTTTGTATAATAAATAATGTATATGATTTATATATACATATAATAATCCTCATCCCCCCAAGAAAGAAAAACCACCATGGAAGAAGGGAACATGTCTTTTGAGTCAAAATAGGAGAGACCAAAAGAGATATCAATGCTTTGCATCATCCTCAAGTAAGACAACACTAGGGACAACAAATAGAATAATTGAGAGACAAACAAAGGAAGATCACAAACAAGAAAGAGAGGAGTGAGAGAGAGAATATATAGTGCTAATGGAGCTAATCAAGCAAGTCATCCACCTTGCAAACATGCTTATCATTGTTTTGAGAAGGTGGACAATATTCAAGAGGAGCCACATCAAACATAGTATATGGACCTATCACAAGTTCTAAACAATGACCATGCTCTAATGATGAGTCACTTTGTTTGTCACTAGGAGCTAGTGTTAGGTCCCGGAGACAACTGAGAGGGGGGGGTGGGTAAATTAGTTGTCCAATAAATTTAACCAAAATTAACTTAACCAAAACTTAATGCTTAATGATGGTAAACCAAAATTTATGCCGGTAGATAGTTTATCAATTAATTGCAGTACCGGTAAATATTAATGCATGAAACAGAAAGACATTAACATCCACAACACATAACATAAATGTTTGTATGTGGAAACCCTGTAAGGGGAAAAAACACAGTGGGAAGCCTTACACACAATCAAATGATACTACGACAGATAATATGTGTGTACAATATGGATTCTGCACATGCAGAAAGGCCAGCTGCCTAGAGCTCACTGCTCAATCACAAAATGAGAGTCACACTGACTACAATTGGATGATTAAATCCAATGATAATGTTCTTCTTAAAATAGCATCTTCATATGCTGGATTTAGTACTGGTTAAGTTCTGATTGCCTTCAAAAAAACCTTCCTTCAACATTCAAATGATGTTTGTGTGTATAGCTCTGCTTATTTTCACATATACCCTATTACAATCCTTTTTCCAATCGCATATCAATCTCATAAATGAAATCTTACATTTATACCATAACCTAAGACCAATTGAATAGGTCAGCTCACTAAAAGATATTACAATAAAATCAATTACAAATAAATCGATATCTGATACATGATGTCGGCTCAATGCATTTACGATAATAATAAGTCATCTTCATAACATGTTGTGCTGATTTGGAATAGATATGCTTGCCGGTGTATATCCTGGACCTATTTGCTAGTTACAACAAATATGCAAACCCGAATAAACCAATAACCAAATCACCAAAACCAAGTGATCAAATAATGTCTTCGACATAACCAATTAGTCTCCAAGTCATTCGAAGTGCCAGTGAACAGTATAATCTTCCGGTGAACCAAATACCGGTGACTGTGCATAAGTCTTTGACTTGCCGGTGAACATAACCAAAGATCTCCAAGTGTTGATAAGTGTTGACAAGTGATGACAAGTGTTGACATCAATGAAAAAACCATATCAACATATCCAAAATACCAACAACTAGGAATAATGCTTTTGAAAATTATCTAGATAAATTATTGTCAACATCAATATATTCATATTCATCATCTGAAATATTAGGATCAACATTTTCAGTATTAACAACATTCTCACCTATTTCTTCATCAATATTAATGAAAATAGGATCTCTAATAGGGATAGAACTTGAACCATCATTTGTATTAATTATTTTGCATCTTGGATAATATGGTTGAGCTTCTTCCCTAGGGTTAGGCGAAGGTTGAGAAAATTATATTATATCAAGATTTGGTGTCTTCGGGGAAAAAGTATTTTGAGAAGCAAGTTCATGAGCTTTGGCACAATGTCTCCGTTGACATTCCCTCGCACAAAAATTTCATTTAGTTTTAGCTGAAGGTTGTGAAGGTTTAGGATTAATAGGAATAGGCTTCTTTACACTCTTAAGGAAGGATGCATAGGAGAAGGTTTCCTAGGTTGAACAATAGGAGGTGTTAGACACTTCCCTTTGTAAGGTGTAGGAGGAAGAATGACACCATATAAATGAGGAATAGAAGGTGTGGGAAGGAGACCAGGTCCATTTGTAGCAGCAATCAAGAAGGAAGACTGAGAGGGGGGTTGAATCAATCTTAACCGGAAACAAATAATTAAACAACAAAACATAAAGTTATAGACTACAAAAATAACACATAAGAAAATTAACAACACAACACCAATATTTTGACATAGAAAACCCGGTTAAGAGAAAAACCATGATGGGAACCTACCCACAGTAAGATGATACTCTATGGTAGTATGTGAAAATATTACAATGGGGAATGCACATGCATTCAGGCACACTGCCTAGAGCTCACTTCTCAAAAGATATATGCCCAAAAGGCCACAATCCTTAGGAAATCTCACTGAGTTACAATACGATTCTGACTACAATTCGGAAGGAATGAACTACAATAATAGCATCTACAAATGCTTGATGACAGTTTTGGTTAAGCACAGTTATCTACTCTGCAACACCAAACACACCTCAACACTTCATTGAATGATATATCCTTGTTCACACATTCACCTCTCTCTGATAATGCAGACACAATACTGACACCTAAACTACATAAGCATCTCACTTATATATACAAATCATCAACCTTGATAATAAGGTCTGCTAAACCCTCAACCCTCAACTCACAATTACAAAAAATATATTGCATGATACAAAGATCAACCACCAGACCAATATTATTATTTACATTACATAGAAGCATGGACCTAAATCAAATTCCCAAATTATTACATTCACCAAAAATCCCACCAAGATCAATCGAAACATGCTACACCACTAGAAATACTGCATAACACGCAAATCATCACCAGTAAATAGAAATCACCAAAAAATTGCACAATGATCAATGAGGATCACCAAAAAAATAGGACATGACTAGGAAACACCAACAAGCATGTTAGAATCATCTAGAACAATTGCACCAACACCTCTTTTCAAATATTCATCGGTCAACGTCTCAAAGCTCAAGAACACAACCAATCAAAAACTATCACAAGGAAAGATAACTTGTGGAGCACAAAATAATGAACAATCTAAAATTAAGATACACGAGATCATCCCAAATAATAATCTAAAGTCTCAGCACAAGATTTGATCACACCAGAATATACCGGAGGAAATACTGGATTTTGCAAAACAATGATCAATAAAACCAAACTACAAAACTGGATAAAAACTCTTCCCAAACTCACCGGAATAACAAAATAGCTCACAATAATATGTTAACATCAATGACAACAACATATCCTAGCAGCAACAATGGACAATGAAATCCAACAATCTCCTCCTTTGGCATTGATGTCAACATATGAATGTGAAAAATAGTCAATGCAAAGAAAGAAGATGTCACCAACAAACTCCCCCTAAGATCAAGATAGATAAAGCAGTTTTTCACATGATCTCTCTCCCCCTTTGAGAAAAATGCCAAAGATCTCCAAAATAGGAAATTAAACTCTCTCCCAAAATAGAAACATGAATCTTTTTCTCCCTCGGATACACAACTAAATCAATAGACTACTCCAACAAAGGAGCAACACTAGCTCATCAATCCAGATAAAAGAATAAGGTTCTTAATTTCACTGGATTGATGCAACTATGAATCTAATTCTCATCAGGAGGGGTGGATACCCCTTACATGTCTCTCAAATAGACAAATGTATCTACAGGCAAAAGCTTAGTGAAAATATCGGCAATTTGTTCCTTTGTGGATACATATTCCAACTTCACCTTCTATTCACCGACTTGTTCTCTCAAGTAATTATATTTGATCGATATATGCTTAGAATTTGAATGTTGCACTGGATTCTTAGAGATGTTTATAACACTGAAATTATCACAGTATATAACAATAGGCTCATCATAACTAACTTTGATATCTTTCAACATTTGCTTCATCCAAACTATTTGAGTGCAACTACTAGTAGCAACAATGTACTCAGCTTCAACAATAGATAAAGATATTGAATCTTGTTTCTTGCTAGCCCATGAAATTGACTTCTTACCTAAAATTAATGCTCCACTGGTAGTACTCTTCTGATCATCAACATCACCTGCCCAATCAGCATCAGGTAAGCACACAACATGAAATCACCATTCTTTGGATACCATAAACCATAATCCTCAATTCCCTTGAGATATCTGAATATTCTTTTAACAACAGTGACATGACTCTCCTTCAAATCCACTTGATATCTAGTAGCCATACACACATCATGCATAATGTCAGACCTAGTTTGTGTTAGACAGCTCAAATAATCGGAAGATAACTGAGAGGGGGTGGATGAATCAGTTCTCACCAGATTACCAGAAACCTAAGCAATTAAAACTTTAATACCAGACCCCAAAATATTAATACCAGAATGCATAATCCAATTACCAAAATAGAAGATATACCAATTAAGCATAAGAAATAATTAGAGAATAAATAACCATCCACATGACACCAAGATCTATACGTGAAAAACTCGGTAAAGGGAAAAACCATGGTGGGAAGCCTACCCACAATCAAATAATAATTTTGCAGTAAGTATGTGATTATAAATTAGGGGCTTGCACTTGCAGGAAGGCAATAGCATAGAGCACACTGCTCATTACAAAAGGAGTCTCACTGACTACATACAAATGCAAACTACAATCCAGAAGAAGGAATTAACTGCAATGATAGTATCTCCTATGCCTGAATACAGTTCCAGTTAAGCTCAATACTAGAGGACTAAATCCTCTTACATAAAACCAACTTGATCACCAATGATCGACCAAATCCTCTGTATGAATGATTAATACATTATTTGCTCATATATCGGTAGCATCGTAAATTGTACGCACTTGCTAGGGTGGTACAATTTCACACCTAGTTTAGCACCCGCCTTGGCGCATTTTGCATTTTGCATTGCATTTCCCCTTTAGCACTTAATTAATTAAATTAATTAGGTCTAAGGTTCTATTTTATCATCTCCCACATCATAAAGTTGGGCCCTTTCATTAAAGTGTGCCCCTTTCATTTTATTCCTTCAATACATCATTTAATCAAAAACCCTAATTAGGTCCTATTTTGAACTTGGGGGCTTGATTTCAGGGGTCAAAACATCTCGAAATCACCTGTAACTTCAGGATTCTCTCTAAAATCGTCATATCCGACGGCCCTGAAAATTTGGTGAAAAGTTGTCGGGACCATGGCGCCCGGAGTGCACATGGTCCCGGACATTTTTCCCGAAATTTTAGGAGCGCGATCCAATCATATAATAAAGCTTAACCCCAAGAAATTGGCAGGAGATTCAATCTCTAGGTCGGCCAAAAGTTGGAATTAAGACCTAGGGTTTCATACATAAGAGCTCTCTTTCTTCATTAGAAAGGGGGGGAATTTTTGGTTTCAAGGACTTTCTAGGCAGCGAAAGAGCAGATCTTTGAAGACTTCAAAAACATTCAACATCCATCCATCAAGCATTCATCAATCTCATTCATCTATTTAGGGCTTTGAAGACATTGAAGAGCAATAGGGGATTACCGACTGAAGATTGGCTTGTACCCCTCCCTTGGGGTTGGGTATGATTTCATGTTGTTTTCATGTCTTTGCATAAGCCTCATTATATCACTTGTATTAATGCTTTAGATCTCTTTACATCTTGATTTGGAGCATTTACATTATCATTTGCAAGCAATTAGGGTTTACTTTCTAGGTTGCTCTAGTTTGCTTACTTGCATTTTAGGATCTTGCACACACACAAGGTCTGCACACACACTACTTTTACAATACAACTTGGCTATTCGTGGAGGTGGAAATCACCAAAGCGGGGGTTTGCTAAGGCAAAACCCTATATAGCCACCCACCACACCTTTTCAGATATAAGTGTAGGTTTTGGAATTCGGACGACGCCGCAAGTTGCAGATCCAGAAGAAGCAGACCAAGACAGAACTTCACACCAAGTTTCAGAGAAAAAGACCAGGACAGGGGTGTGGGGCACCCTGGTCCTACCAGGACAGGGGCACTGGGCGCCCTGGTCCTTCTGTCAGACAGCATTTTCAGCATTTTTGACAGCTTCTCAGGTTGCAAAACAGCAGTTTCAGGAGCAGTTTCAGGGGCAGAATCAGGACAGTGGCGCCCACACCCCTGTCCCGAGCATTTTCACTCAGATTTTAACACCAGGTACGCATTTACATTCTTGTCTTGTCCTTGTGTTTACAGCTTTCCATTATTCAAGTTCAATTTTGCAATCTTATTATTAGTTCATACTTGCACTTTGGGGTTAGGGATTGAACTTGCATCATTTTATCTATCATTTGCAACAAAGGAATAGAAATCCTAATAGGTAGCTCGTGGCTCTCTCTTCCACAAAAAGAAGTAGCCAATTGTGTGATACCTCTAGGCTCTTTCGTATTCCTCAAATGTGTGATTGAAAGTGAGATTAGGGCATGTTTGCTTAGTGTCACTTTTTCCCCCACACAATATCATCCTCAATATATGATCTAAAATGAGATCTTACATAATATATATACAAACTCTCAACCACAAAAAATAAGGTCGACCACCAGACAATAAAGCAATTACATTATTACAAAACATGTCAGCCTGAGACTAAACAAATAATATCCAACCCATAAGACATCCTAGAAACACATTAAGAAGTCCAATCAACACATTAAATTAAGCTGGTCCATAACCTAGATAGTACCAGACCCAATATAGGTCCACACACACTAAAGCAATGATCCCAATCAGCCAATTCTTGAACACGATCACCATCAACATCCTGAATCTCTACTAGAAGCCACACCAACACCACTTATGCATAACATCAAAAGATCTTCAACAAAGCCCTACTGGTGAAACCCTCACCTAATCAACAAACTAGGCTTACTAGCATATAAGATAGCATCTGATCACCAAATAAATTTTTTTTTACTGAAGATGAATCTGAGTAGCATGAATAGCATATCTAAGCCAATTCCATACACCAAAACATACCAGAGCATACCAGATCATCATGATCTAACCAACCAGAAACCAAACAACTTATTGGGACCATAAGGATACCGGTAAACAACCAAAACAACTAGTTTTGACATCAATGACAAAACATTAATGTAACACACAATCAATTCCTCCAAATGGCCAACAATATCCCCCTTTGGCATTGATGGCAACACTAGATGTGGAAAACATCCAAGTGCTAAGAAATGCCAAACAAATCTCCCACACAAGAATATAGCAATGAAGTTCTGATCCATACTCTCCCTATAGATGATATCTTAGTTAATTTCTGCAAATTTCTCCCCCTAATGTATATATCCCTTAACTTTTTCACATGAATATTTCTCCACCTTTGACATCAATGCCAAAGATCTGGCATAAATATCAAAGAAAAAATAAAAAATCCACTAAATCACAAGGCTAACTACTCCGCTTGAGCAGTAGCTTGCCCACGTCAATCCGGAATGAATAATATCTCTGCTAATGCATACTAGACTAATTCCAAATAACATCAATTAGTTTTCTGCCGGAGAGAAATAAACCCCTAAGCTGTCTTTGAGGTACTCAAATGATTCTTTAGGCAAAGGTTTCATGAAAATGTCTGCAATTTTCTCTTTAGTGTTCACATAAACTAGTCTAACTTCATTTTCTTCCACCTTCTCCTTCAAAAAGTTATACTTGATAGATATGTGCTTTGTCTTAGAGTGAAATACCAAATTCTTTGATATGTCAATAGAAACAAAGTTATCACAATGAATAACTACTGGTCCAACACAATGCACTTTTATGTCCTTCAACATTTGCTTCATCCATAGAACTTGTGTACAGTTAGTAGCATCAACAACATACTCAACTTCAACAATAGATAAAGAAGTACATGATTGTTTCTTGTTGATCCATGAAATAAGTTTCTGATCTAAATTCGATGATGTATTCGTCAGAATACTAGGTAAGTGGAAACCTGCAAGTATTGTTCAAAAAGATAGACAATTGCCAGAACTCAGAAAGCTAGAGTTGTATGCATTAAAAGACATAACATTATCCAGAACTAAGTTTTGAACATCACATGGAATTCCATTAGTCTCTGGAATCCAATAGACTCAAAAATAAAGAGTCTAAGCAAAAATAAAATAACAAACAAATTACAAATTTTCAAAAAAAAATTAGGAATTTAAGTACCCCAACTTGGCAAGGCCATAACTTCCAGCTCACAACTCAAAATTAGAAAAGGATTACACCATTGGAAAGGTCTCAAAGAGAAATTTTTTTGGTTCCTTAACACCATGGCCTTTGGCTCATTGATTTAAGGGACTAGTGACACTTTCAACCCCAAATTCCACTCTGAAGACCTCCAAAAATGCGATTTACTAAAATATAGAAAATACTGAAAAATTAGATTTTTGGTATTTTCTAATTTCATCACTTTGAGCTTGTTTTTAATCATTCTCAAAAGCCTTTGGATCAGTTTCTTTCCAAGAAAGAAATCTCCACCAAAAGTAGTTTTCCAGTTATTAACATCACCTACCCAATCTGCATCTATATATGCACATAAAGTAAAGTCATCATCCTTAGGGTACCACAAACCATATTTAGATGTACCTTGAAAGTACCTAAAAATTATTTTCACCACACTCTCATGATTTTCTCTAGGATCACTTTGATATCTTGATACAATGCAAACAACATTGATTATCTCAGGCCTAGTTTGAGTCAAATATAGCAGACCTCCAATCATAGAATTGTATCTTGTAGGATTTACTAGTGTAGATTCATCTTTCCTTGTCGATTTCTCATTGGTAACCATAGGAGAACTTATCAGTTTAGAGTCTACCTTACCAAATTTCTTCAACAATTCCCTAGCATACTTAGTTTGATAGATGAAAATACCATTATCAGTCTGAGTAATCTGCAAACCTAAGAAAAATTTCATTTCCCCAATCATAGACATTTCAAATTCGTTCTCCATATTTTTAGAGAATTCCATGCACAATTTATCTTCACCTCCAAAAATGATGTCATCAACAAAAACCTCAATAATTAGTATATCATCATTTGTGACTTTATAATATATATTACTATCAGCATTACCTTTAGTGAAACCAAGCTTCAAAAGATATTTATCTAACCTTGCATACCAAGCTCTAGGCACCTGTTTCAATCCATATAAAGCTTTCCTTAACCCGCAAACCATGTTTTTATCATCTGAAAGTGAAAAACCATCAGGTTGCTCAATATAAACTTCCTCATCAAGATCCCCATTCAGAAAGGCACACTTAACATCCATCTGATAAACCTTGTAGTTTTTATGTGCAACATAGGAAAGAAATAATCTTATAGCTTAAACCCTAGCTACAGGTGCAAAATTTTCACCATAATCAATTCCTTCCTTTTGAGAATATCCTTTACAAACCAATCTAGCTTTATTCCTTACAACTTGTCTATCTTCATTTATTTTATTCCTAAAAACCCAGTTAGTTCCAATGACATTCTTATTTTTAGGTCGAGGAATTAAAATCCATGTGTTAGTCTTCTCAATCTGATCTAATTCTTCTTCCATAGCTTTCATCCAACATTCATCTTTACATGCTTCAATTACTAATACTGGTAAAACTTGATAAATTAAACATACCTCATTAGCTACCAATCTCCTTGTCATCACTCCATTGTTTTTATCCCCAATGATCTGATCTTCTTAATGATTCATCCTTACATACCTAGGAGCCTTCTAATTCTCTGTTCCTCTTTCCTGTTCTTCAGTCACTGTTGAATTTTTTGATACTGCCAGAGTAACTGGTTCAACATTCTATTCTAGTAAAGGTGTTACTAGTTCAGTTATGATCATTTCCACTACTGGTTCTTGCTCATAAACTCTAATTTGACTTTTATTTAGCTCATCCACCTTGACATCAACGCTCTCCATAATTCTCTACAATCTTTTGTTATAACATCTATATGCTTTTCTTTCATTAGAATAACCACGAAATATTCCTTCATCACATCTAGTATCAAATTTTCCAATGAAATCATCTCTCCTGATATAAAGTTTACTACCAAAGATTCTAAAATACTTAACTGTAGGTGTGTTGCCAAACTATAATTTATAAGGTGTCTTACCACTTTCTCCTTTGATATGTACTCTGTTGAATGTATAAACTATTGTTCTCATTGCTTCTCTCCAATAGATATGAAGTATATTAGCTTCCATCATCATGGTTCTAGTAGCATCCAAGATAGTTTTGTTCTTTCTTTCCATAACTCCATTCTGCTGAGGTGTCTAGGGAGCATAAAATTGTCTCATTATACCATGCTTCTTACAAAACTTATTAAACTCACCGGATGAGGATTCTCCACCATGATCTGACCTTAAACACTTAATCTTCAATCTTGTCTCAGTTTCAACTTTATCTTTAAAGATTTTAAAATTTTCAAAAGCCTCAAATTTCTCTTAGAAAAGTAACCCATATCATTCTAGAGTAATCATCAATGATTAGCATAAAATATCTATCACCTTGAAAACTTTTTATTCTAGCAGGGCCACACAATTCAGTATGAATAAGATCAAGAACATCATTAGATTTGTCTTGTATACTCTTAAAAGAGGTTTTGACCTATTTTCCCATTGGACATTCTTTACATACCGGATTATAGGGCTTCACAATCTTAGGTATATCTCTACCTACTTTAGTTGAACTGATCTTTACCATGCAATCAAAATTCACATGACATAGCCTTTTATGCCATAGCTAATTCTCATCAATTTGTGCAATCAAACATGTCTTCTCACTGGAATTCAAATGAAATATATTACCTTTTGTCTGAGTACCGGTTGCAATCTCCAAATCAAATCTATTAATGATTTTGCAGTTTCCATACTTGAATTGTAATTCAAATCCCTTATCCACCAATTGTCCTACACTCAAATGATTATTACTTAAACCTTCAACATAATAAACATTATCAATATTGTTCTTACCAACTAATGAAATAGTTCATTTTCCTTTGATCATACATGCTTTGTCATCTCCAAATCTAACTAGACCGCCATCAAATTCTTGCAAAGATAGAAACTTACTTTTATCTCTAGTGCTGGAACATATTCCTTGATAGCCAGGAACACCCATTCCTTTCCATTACCGAAACCACTAGCAGAGTCTTATGCTGGTTCATTATCAAAATTAGTCACACCTTCCTCATCCACAATGTAGCATGATTTATCTATATTTTTCTTGTACTTATACTTGTTCTGATATCCAGGGTTAGGCTTAAAAGATCTTTTATCTCTTTCTTCAAATCTTGAATTCTATTCAAGACATATAGATGCAAAATGACCTATCTTATTACATGCAAAACATTTAAAAGGTGATTTTCCTTCATACTTACTTACTATCAGTCCTTTAGGTACTCTTCTAGATAATAGGGCTTCAAGTTGCTCAAATTCTTCATCTTGTCTCTTCATATCATCCAATTCCTTTGCACACAAAGCTTTCCAATCTTTCTTGTCGGTTGATGATGTAAATGAATGAAAAGTAGGTTCATACTTCATAGCTCTAGAAGGTCCAAATTATTCAAGCTCAAAAGAAGATAATTTACCAACCAATGTATCTCTATTGACAGAGGTATTAGCCATTGTTCTCAATTCATTAATTGCAGTATCCTTCATCTTATAAGCTGGTGGCAAAGCTCTCAGAACTTTAGAAAATATTTCATCTTCACTCAGAGTTCCACCACAACATTGAATTCCCACAACAATTTAATTTATACTTTCCATGAATGCAGTAATTCTTTCATCTTCTTCCATCTTCAAATTTTTATATCTCACCCGGTAACCATCAACTTTAGCAATCTTAATAGTAGGGTCACATTCATTAAGAGTCTCCAACTTGTCCCATATAGCCTTTGCAGATGATTTGTCAGTTAATCCCATTATTTGCTGATCAAAAAGTATACATGAGAGGGATTCTCTTGCTCTACAATCATTCTCAAGCTCGTTATCAATGTTTTCCAGAGGAGGATTGCCAGATGCCAGATTAAAAGGTGTAACACCATTCTTTGTGATCTAAAAAGTTTCCTTACCAAGACATCTCAAATGAGTCTATTGGAATTATAGATGAATTGATTATGTGTTGCATTCATGTTTTGTCATTGATGTCAACACTAGCTGTTATGGATGGTTACTGTTAGACAAGTTTTGGTTACCAATAGAAGATCTAGTGTTACCAACAGAAGAGATTATCTGTTGGACACTTCCTACATGTTTGGATCAGTGAATTATGTTTGATTTCATGTGCTATATGATCCATGAGCATTTCTTGGTCAGTTGGTACTAACTTGGTAATCAGATGCTATCATACATTCTGGTAAACCCTTACCGGCATTAGTTTAAGGCTCTATTGGCAGAGATTTCATTGAGGAATCTTCACAGGATGCATAATTGGTGTTGATGCAACTTCTTCATGGATTTCAGGATGTTGAAGATGTCCTTTGATCATACTTCAACTTCTTGAAGACATTGCTTTGGCATGGTGGACCAAGAATAGGTTTGGTACCTATCTAGGTTATGGACTAGTATCATGCTAACATGTACTCTACATGTTACAGAGATGTTTAGGATTTTTTGTGGATTTTTAATTTTTATTTTGGTCGTAAGCTGACATGGCATATCATTGTAATACAGATTTATGAAATGATCTTATTGTAATATCTTTTAGGTAGTTGACCTAATTGGTTTAGGCCTTAGGGTTTGTATAAAATGATGTAAGATCTCATTATAGATCATGGGGATAATGTGTCGTGGTCTTTGATTGCAATATCATATGTGAAGGAGATTTGGTCGATCATAGGTGATCGAATTGGGATTAAGGAAGAGGTCAAAGGCCTCCAGTATTGGGCTTAACCGGGACTGTAATAAGGCATGATAGATGCTATTTCTAGTAGTTTACTCTATTCAATTTTTGTCCATTTATCTTGAAATGGTTGTAGCCTCTCTATAGTCAATGAGACTCTTTTGTAATGAGTAGTACGCTCTAGACAGTGTGCCTTCTTGCAAGTGTAGGCCCCTCATTGTAACACATACTTTCTATAGAAGTATCATCTAACTATGGGTAGGTTTCCCATCGTGGTTTTTCCCTTTCTAGGTTTTCCACATACAAATAATGGTGTTATGTGGTATGATTTTTTTGCATTGATTATCTATTTAATTATTAAGTTGTATTGTTTACCAATATCTATTCCTACCGACATTTGTATGTGCTTTATCGGTATTTGATTTGTTTAAAGGTTATTAAGTGGATTAAATGTTATAAACTATTAACAAATGATCCCCCCTCCCCTCAGTTATTCACTGGTTATCCTAACAATTGGTATCAGAGTTGTGGTCCTCTTTTGCAGAAGCTTAACCACTTGAGGTAGATTCTATGGCCGCTAACACTTCTAATCCACTGGCAACTATTTTTAGAAGAGAAATCCCTAAGCTTGATGGAACAAATTATGGGATATAGAAAATTTGAATGGATACTAATCTTAGATGTCTTGGCAAGGATATTTGGGAGATCACTGAGAAAGGATACACACCTTATGATTCGACATCTGGCAATCCTGCTCCTGCAGACTTGGATAAAAACATTGAGAATGATTGAAGATCTAGAGAAGCCCTCTTGTGTGCACTTACTGATCAACATATATTTGCTAATAAATCATTGGCAAAGGTTATGTGGGACAAATTGAAAACTCTGAATGAAGGTGACCTTACTATCAAAATTGCTAAACTTGATGGTTGCCAAGTAAGATATGAAAACTTGAAGATAGAAGATAATGAAAGAAATGTTGTGTTTATGGAAAGAGTAAATGAGATTGTTATGGGAATTCAATGTTGTGGAGGATTTCTAAGTGAAGATGAAATAGTTTCCAAAGTCTTGAGATCCCTTCCACCGGATTACAAGATGAAGGCAACTGCAATTAATGAGTTGAGAACAATGGCAAACTCTTCAGTTAACAAAGATATTATGATTGGGAAATTATCTACTTTTGAGCTCGAAGAATTTGGATCTTCTGGAGCTGTAGAGTCTGAACCTACTTTTCATGCATCGTCATCATCATCATCTACCGGGAAAAGTGATTGGAAAGTTTTATATGCAAAATAATTGGAAGACATGAGGAAATAAGATGAAGAATTTGAGCAACATGGAGCCTTATTTTCTAGAAGAGTACCTAAAGGACCAACTGGAAGTAAGTATGAAGGAAAATCACCTTTTAAATATTTTTCATGTAATAAGATTGGTCATTTTGCATCTAGATGTCCTGAAAGGAATGCAAGGTTTGAGGAAAGAGTCAAGAATTCTTTTAAGCCTAACTAGAACATATATAGATTCAAGAAAAGTAAACAATGCTACATAGCAGATGAGGAAGGAGTAACTGATGACTTTAGAGATGAACCAACAGAAGACTCTACTAGTGGATCCAGAAATGGAAAGGAATGGGTGTTCTATGCTTTGAAAGAAGATGAATCGAAATCGGATATCAAAAATGAAGAAAAGGCCCTAGCAACAAAAGTTGAAGATAAGGATGAATGGGTAATTGATAGTGGATGCTCACATCATATGACTAGAGATAAAAGGAAATTTATGTCCCTGCAAGAATACAATGGTGGTCAAGTCAGATTTGGAGATGAGAAAGCATGTATGATCAGAGGTAGAGGTATTATTTCTTTGGGTGGTAAGCATAATACTGATAATGTCTATTATGTAGAAGGTTTAAAGCATAATCTTTTGAGTGTTGGTCAATTGGTTGATAAGGGTTTCCAACTTCAGTTTAAAGATAGAAAATGCAAAATTATTAACAAGACTGGTTTGGAGATTGCAACCAGTATTCAGACTGGAGGAAATATCTTTCACTTGAACACTGGTAACAAGACATGTTTGATTGCTCATATTGATGAGAGTTGGTTATGGCATAAGAGGTTGTGTCATGATAATTTTGATTGTATTGTTAAGATTGGTTCAACTAAGGCAGTTAGAGATATACCTAAGATTATGAAGCCTCATAATCTGGTATGTAAGGAATGTAAATTGGGAAAGAAAGTTAGAAGTTCTTTTAAGAGAATACATGATAAATATAATGATGTACTTGATTTGATTCACACTGACTTATGTGGTCCAGCAAGGACTAGAAGCTTTCAAGGTGATAGCTATTTCATGTTGATTATTGATTACTATTCTAGGATGATGTGGGTGAATTTTCTTACGGAGAAGTCTGAAGCTTTTGATAAATTCAAGATCTTTAGAGCAAAAGTTGAAACAGAAACTGGATTGAAAATTAAATGTCTAAGATCAGATCATGGCGGTGAGTTCAATTCTCATGAATTCAACAATTATTGTGAGACAAATGGAATCAGGAGACAATTATCTACACCTCAGACTCCTTAGGATAATGGAGTAGTAGAAAGGAGGAACATAACCATTTTGGATGCAACAAGATCTATGATAATGGAAGCCAAATTGCCTCATATCTACTGGAGAGAATTAGTGAATATAGTAGTCTACACAGTCAATAGAGTTCACATCAAAGGTGAAACCGATAAGACCTCTTATGAAATATGGTTTGGACATACGCCTATTGTTAAGTATTTTAGAAGTTTTGGAAGTAAATGCTATATCAAAAGAGATGATTCGATTGGAAAGTTTGATCCTAGATGTGATGAAGGAATATTTATTGGTTATTCAATTCAAAGAAAAACATATAGATGTTATAACAAAAGATTACCAAAAATTGTTGAGAGTGCTAATGTGAAAGTGGATGAGCAGTACATAAATCATTCTATATCATATGATAGGGAACCGACAGTGGAAATGATCATAACTAAATCGACAATGACTCAAGCAGTACAGGAAGTTGAGATAGTTACACCAGCACAATCAGAAAATTCAACTGTGACTGATGATCAGAGTAGTGAACCTAAAGTTCAAAAGATGCCAAGGTATGTAAGATTAAATCATTCTAAAGATCAAATCATTGGAGATAAGAACAAGGGAGTTATGACAAGAAGAAAACTAGCTAATGAAGCGGTATGTCTTATTTCTCAAATTGAACTAGCAACTGTTATTGAAGCTTTTAAGGATAAACTTTGGTTAAAGGCTATGGAAGATGAATTAGATCAGATAGAGAAAATGAGACTTGGTCTTTAGTTCCTCAGCCTAAAAATAAGAATGTTATTGGAACTAAATGGGTTTTTAGGAATAAATTGAATGAGGATGGTCAAGTTGTAAGAAACAAGGCTAGATTGGTTTGTAAAGGATATTCTCAAATGGAAGGAATTGATTATGGTGAGACATTTGCACCTATAGCTAGAATTGAAGTTGTTAAACTATTTCTTGCCTATGCAGCTTATAAGAACTATAAGGTTTATCAAATGGATGTTAAATGTGCATTTTTAAATGGTGAACTTGAAGAAGAAGTATACATTGAGCAACCTGGTGGATTTTCACTAACAAATGGTAAAGATATGGTTTGCAGATTGAAGAAAGCTTTATATGTATTGAAACAGGCTCCTAGAGTTTGGTATGCAAGGTTGGATAAATATCTTTTGAAGCTTGGTTTTACTAAAGATAGTACTGATAGTAATTTATATGATAAGATCACTAATAATGATATTCTGATTATTGAATTATTTGTTGATGATATCCTTTTTAGAGGAGAAGATAAATTATGCATGGAATTTGCTAACAATATGAAGAATGAATTTGAAATGTCCATGATTGGTGAGATGAGATTTTTCTTGGGTTTGTAGATTACTCAAACTAACAAAGGCATTTTTATCTGTCAAACTAAGTATCTGAGGGAATTGTTGAAGAAGTTTGGTATGGATAATTCAAAACTAGTAAGTACTCCTATGGTGATAAGTGAGAAATTATCTATCAAGGATACTTATACACTGGTCAATCTGACAAGGTATAAGTCTATGATTGGTGGTCTATTATATCTAACTTAGACTAGATTGGATATTATGAATGGAGTAAGTATTATTTCAAGATATCAATGTAATCCTAAAGAAAATCATGAATGTGCAGTAAAGAGGATATTCTGGTATTTGCAAGGAACAACAAAATATGGTTTATGGTATTCTAAAAATGACGATTTCACTTTATGTGCATATACTAACTCAGATTGGGTAGGTGATACTGATGACAGGAAGATAACTACTAGTGGAGCTTTCTTTCTTGGAAAGAAACTGGTTTCATGGATCAACAAAAAATAGTCATGCATTTCTTTATCTACTGCAAAAGCTGAGTATGTTGCAGCAGCAAATGATTACACTCAAGTCTTGTGGATGAAGCAAATTTTGAAGGATATCAGGTTAAATTGTAGTGAACCGGTAGTTATCTATTGTGATAACTTTGCAACTATTGACATGTCTAAAAATCCAATATTTTTCTCTAAGACTAAGCATATATCAATAAAGTATAACTTTCTGAAGGACAAGGTAGAAGTAAAGGAAGTCAAATTGGTTTATGTGAACACTAAAGAATAGATTGTAGACATATTCACTAAACCACTATCTAAGGAATCATTTGAGTATTTGAGAGACAGGTTAGGGGTTTCTGCCCCTCTGACAGAGAATTGATTTATGCAGTTTGTCATCAGACTGACATGCATTACTAGAGACATTATTTATTCTGGCACTGATGAGTGGTGCTACTACTCAAGGGGAGTAGTTAGCTTTGCGATACAGAGGTTTACATTATTGCTTTGATATTTTTGTCAGATTTATGGCATTGATGTCAAAGGGAGAGAGATATTGATGTGAAAATAAAGAAAAAGGAGTTGTATACATTAGGGGGAGAGATTTATTCAGAACTTTACAGAGATATCATTCACATAGATTGTTGGCTGTCTTCCATAGGGGGAGACTTGTTTGGCACTTCTTGGTACTTAGATGTTTTTCACATCTAGTGTTGTCATCAATGCCAAAGGGGGAGATTGATGTCATTGTGGATGAATTGATTATGTGTTGCATTGATGTTTTGTCATTGATTTCAACACTACCTATCATGGATGGTTACCGATAGATAGGTTTTGGTTACCGGTAGAAGATCTAGTGTTAATGGTAGAAGAGATTATCTGTTGGACACTTTTGACACGTTTGGATTAGTGAAGTATGTTTGATTTCATGTGTTATATGCTCTATGGGCATGTCTTGGTCAGTTGGTATTGACTTGGTAATCAGATGCTATCATACATTTTGGTAAACCCTTATTGACATTAGTTTAAGACTCTATCGGTAGAGATTTCACTGAGGAATCTTGACAGGATGCATAATTGGTGTTGATGCAACTTCTTCATGGATTTAAGGATGTTGAAGATGTCCTTTGATCATGCTTCCACTGCTTGAAGACATTGCTTTGGCATGGTGGACCCAGAATAGGTCCGGTACCTATCTAGGTTATGGACTAATATCATGCTAACTTGTACTCTACATGTTACCGGGATGTTTTAGGATGTTTTCTGGATTTGTAATTGTTATTTTGGTCTTAAGATGACATGTCATATCATTGTAATACAGATTTATGAAATGATCTTATTGTAATATCTTTTAGGTGGCTGACCTAATTGGTTTAGGCCTTAGGGTTATTATAAAATGATGTAAGATCTCATTGTAGATCATGGGGATAATGTGTCATGGTCTTGGAATGCAATATCATATGCGAAGGAGATTTGGTCGATCCTAGGTGATCGAATTGGGAAAAAGGAAGAGGTCAAAGGCCTCGGGTATTGAGCTTAACCGAGACTGTAATCAGGCATGATAAATGTTATTTCTGGCAGTTCACTCTACTGGATTGTTGTCCATTTATCTTGAGATGGTTTTAGCCTCTTTGTACTCAGTGAGACTCTTTTGTAATGAGTAGTATGCTCGAGGCAGTGTGCCTTCCTGCAAGTGTAGGCCCCTCATTGTAACACATACTTTCTGTAGAAGTATCATCTGACTGTGGGTAGGCTTCCCACCATGGTTTTTCCCTTTTCGGGTTTTCCATGTACAAATAATGGTGTTATGTGGTATGGCTGCTTTACATTGATTATCTGTTTAATTGTTAAGTTGTATTGTTTATTGGTATATTTTCCTACCGACATTTGTATGTGTTTTACCGATACTTGATCTATTTAAAGGTTATTAAGTGGATTAAATGTTATAATCTATTAACAATTGATTCACCCCCATCTGAGTTGTTCACCAATTATCCTAACAATGTCTCCATCTGAATCTTCCATACTCTGTAACTTATTGCATCAAGCCTAGGAATATCTCTCTGAAAGATAGTAGCAGATGAACTAGATGAATTTGAACTGTTAGTCACCATAGGATCTTCCTCAAGTGATTAAGCTTTTGCAGAGAGGAACATAGCTTTGCTACCAATTGTTAGATAGTTCAAATAACTGAAAGACAACTGAGAGGGGAGGGGTGAATTAGTTGTCACCATATTACCAAAATCTTAAGAAATTAAAACTTTAATACCAAAATGCATAAACCAATTACCAAAATAACATATATACCAATTAAGCATAAGAAACAATTAGAGAATAAATACCATCCACATGACACCAAGATTTGTATGTGGAAAAGTTGGTAAAGAAAACCATGGTGGGAAGCCTACCCATAGTCAGATAATACTTCTGCAATAAGTATATGATTACGAATGAGGGGCCTACACTTGCAGGAAGGCCAACAACCTAGAGCACACTGCTCATTACAAAAAGAGTCTCATTGACTACATACAAATCTAGACTACAATCTAGAAGAAGGAATGAGCTACAATGATAGCATCTCCTATGCCTAAATATAGTTCTGGTTAAGCTCAATACCAAAGGACTAAATCCTCTTACATAAACCCAACTCAATCACGAATGATCAACCAAATCCTCTGCATGAATGATTAATACATTATTCGCTCATATATCATCCTAATATATGATCTACAATGAGATCTTACATCATATGTATACAAACCCTCTACCACAAATAATAAGGTCAGCCACCAGACAATAAAGCAATTACATAATTACAAAACATGTTGGCCTGAGACCAACCAAATAATATCCAACCCATAAGACATCCCAGAAACACATCGAGAAGTCTAATCAACACGTTACATTAAGTCGGTCCATAACCTAGATAGTACTGGACCCAATATAGGTCCACGCATGCTAAAGAAATTATCCCAATCAGCCAAGTCTTGAATGATCACCATCAACATCCTGAATCTCTACTAGAAGTTGTACCAACACCACTTATGCATAACATCAAAAGATCTTCAACAAAGCTCTGCCAGTGAAACCCTCACCGGATCAACAAACCAGGCTTACCAGCATATAAGATAACATCCAATCACCAAATCAAAACCAACCGACTGAACATGAATCTTAGTAGCATGAATATAATATCTAAGCCAATTCCATAACCCAAAACATACTAGAGCATACCGGATCATCATGGTCTAACCAACCAGAAACCAAAAAACTTACCAGGACTAGAAGGTTACTGGTAAACAACCAAAGCAACTAGTGTTGACATCAATGAAAAAACATTAATGCAACACATAATAAATTCCTCCAAATGACCAATAGTCTGAGTAAAATATAGCAGTCCACCAACCATAGATATGTACAAACTCTGATTAGATTTAGGAGATTCATCATTTTTAGACAATTTACAACCAGTCACCATAGGATTTCTAACTAGTTTGGAATCATTTAATCCAAACTTCTTCAACAATTCCTTCACATACTTAGTTTGAGATATAAAGATACCTTTTCTTATTTGTGCAATCTACAAACCTAAGAAAAATTTCATGTCACCAATCATAGACATCTCAAATTCTTTTTGCATATCACCAGAAAACTTCATACTCATATCATCATCACCACCAAAGATAATGCCATCAAAAAAGACTTCAACAATCAAAATGTTATCATTTTCAATCTTAAAGTACAGATTACTATCAACAACACCTTTGATAAATCCCAATTTTAGCAAGTATTTGTGTAATCTAGCATACCAAGCTCTAGGAGCTTGTTTCAATCCATAAAGTGCTTTCTTACACTTACATACCATGTCTCCATCATTTTATAATGAAAATACATCAGGTTGTTCAATGTAAACTTCTTCTTCTAGATCACCATTCAAAAATGCAGATTTGACATCCATCTGATATACCTTTAAAACTTTATAAGCAACATAAGTAAGCAACAATTTAACAACTTCAATTCTAGCAAACTAGAGAAAAATTTTCTCATAATGAATCCCTTCTTGTCGTTAATATCCTTTACAAACTAGTTTGGCTTTATTTCTGACTACTTCATCAACTTCATTCAATTTATTCCTACAAACCCATATAGTACCAATAACACTTTTTTTCTTAGGTTTAGGACAAGTTCCCAAGTGTTGTTCTTTTCAATCTGATCTAACTCTTCTTCCATAGCTCTAATCCAATTATCATCTTTGCAAGCTTCAACAACATCTTTAGGTTCAACTTTAGAAATCAAACATTTTTCTTTTGCAACTAACCTTCTTCTAGTAATTAAACCTTTATTCTTATCACCAGTATTCGGATTCTCATAATGATTTAGTCTGACATACCCCAGAGTCTTCTAATTGTTCTGATCCTTAGGTTCCTATACATCATTAGCAGCAGCAACATCTGGATTACCACTCTCTACCAGATCATTCTTCTTAGGCTCTTCGGGCTGAATAGGAGCTAAAATAACATGTTGACCTTCATCATAAGCCTTGATATCCTTCCCAAGGTTTTCATCCACCTTCACACTTGCACTCTCAACTATCTTTCTCAGTCTCTTGTTATAGCACCAATAGGCTTTGCTATTTGTAGAATATCCCAAAAAGATACCTTCATCACCTCTAGCATCATACTTTCCAACATCCTCATCTCTCTTGATATAACATTTGCTACCAAAAACTTTGAAATATTTCATAGTAGGAACATGACCAAACCAAAGCTCATAAGGGGTCTTACCGATATCACCTTTGATATTAACTCTATTGAATGTATAGACTACAGTGCTAATAGTTTCTCTCTAGGGAACATTTCCTTCAATCAACACAATTCTTGCAGCATCTAAAACAATACGGTTCTTCCTTTCAACAATCCCATTCTGTTGTGGGGTCCTAGGAGTAGATTGTTGTCTTCTGATTCCATGCATCTCATAGAAAGAATTGAACTCACTGGAACATAATTCTCCACCTCTATCAAATCTCAGACACTTCAACTTCAATCCAGACTCAGTTTCAACTTTGGCTTTGAATATCTTGAATTTCTCAAATTCTTCTGATTTTTCCTTCAAAAAGACAACCCACATTATTCTAGAAAGTATCTATCACCATGCAAACTTCTCACATTTGTATGTCCACATAGGTCAGTATGCACGAGATCTAACAATCCATCTGATGTATACCATTTACTCTTGAAAGAAATACTTGTTTTCTTACCCAACTGACATTCCTTACATACCGGTTTAACATGTTTAACAATCTTAGGTAGATCCCTAACACCTTATGTAGAACTGATCTTGATCAATGAATCAAAGTTTACATGACACATTCTTCTATACCATAGCCAACTCTCATCTATCTTAGCAATCAAACAACTTTTCTCACCAGCATTCAAATGAAAAATGTTACCTTCACTCTTAGTCCTAGATGCAATTTCTATACCAGAGGCATTCAAGATCTTGCATTTACCATCTTTGAATTTTAGATCATAACCCTTGTCAACCATCTGTCCAACACTCAAAATATTATGCTTCAAGCCTTCAACATACAAGATACCATCAGTGTTATGCTTACATTCAAAAGAAATAGAACCTCTCCCACAGATTACACAGGCTTTGTCATCTCCAAATCTAACTATTATACCATCATACCTTTCCATGCTTACACATTTGATTTTGTCACTGATCATATGATGTGAACAACTGTTGTGAATCACCCATTCACATTTTTCTTCTACCTTTGCAGCCAAAACTTTCTCCTCAACAAAAGAGCTAGTGGAATCAATAGGCACATGTTTGTCTTCTTTAATGTAAATAAACACAACTTCATATCCTTTTGATTCAT
Source organism: Cryptomeria japonica (assembly GCF_030272615.1). NCBI lineage: Eukaryota > Viridiplantae > Streptophyta > Pinopsida > Cupressales > Cupressaceae > Cryptomeria > Cryptomeria japonica. The sequence continues at coordinate 560,275,841 of NC_081408.1, read as the reverse complement.
TATCTATAACACCTTCATCTACAACATAATAACAGTTCTTATGGTTCCTAAACTTCTGATTAGACTTATAAGGCTTATCATACTTTTCATGCTTCTCATATCTATAATTCCTATCAAACTTATCATGCTTGTCATACTTATCCATTCTCTCTGGACATCTATAAGAAAAATGTCCCATCTTATTACAAGAAAACATTTCAGGGGCAAATTTCCATCATGCTTATCAGCACCTTTAGGCAATCTCTGGGCATTTAATGCTTCAATCTCATCGAGCTCTCTTTCTTGCTCTGCTATCTCTCTTCTTTCTCTTTCTTATATGGATATCATGCACTCATCGGGATAATATTTTTGCTTACCGGATATAGATGTTGATGCTTTAAATGTTCTCTTAGACTTTCCATGTGATTCTCCAAATTCGCTCAGCTCAAATGTAGCAAGTTTTTCAACCAACACATCTCTTGTCACTATAGTTACACTCTGGATCTCATCAATAGCGGCAACCTTATGTTTATAAGGAGGCAAAGATCTCAGTACCTTAGAAACAATCTCATCTTCTTCAATCTTTCCATTGACAAATCTATTAGCAAGGACATGCTCATTCACCTTAGCCATGTATGAATGTATGTTCTCATCATCTCCCATCTTCAATGTCTCATACTTTACTTTTAAACTGTGCAACTTAGAAACTTTCACTTGACTATCACCTTCATATAGGATCTCAAGCTTCACCCAAATCTCATGTGTGGTTTGAAGTTCCATTACATTTGTCATTTCAGAATCAGTCAGGGCACTGAGCAATGCTTCCTTCACTCTGATATTATATTAAGCTTCCTTAACATCATCAGGAGTGGATGGTCCATTTTGAGGAAGAACATAGGCATTCTTAGTAATCTTCCAATAATCTTCTCCAAGACATTTCAAATGCACCTCCATCCATCTCTTCCATACAGTATAGTTGCTTCATCAAACCTCAGACTGTCCTTCTTGAAAAGAATACCTTGAGCTACCATCCCGGATCTCCTCAAGTGATTAAGCTTCTACCAGAGGATCTAGCTCTAATACCATTTGTTAGTAACAATCAAGAAGGAAGACTAAGAGGGGGGAGAGGGGGGTAAATTATTCCTCACCAAAAATAGATAATTAAACACCAAAACATAAACTTATAGACTGCAACAATAACACATAAGCAAATTAACAAAACAACACACAACACCAAGATTTTGACTTGGAAAACCCTATTAACGGAAAAACCATGGTGGGAACTTACCCATAGTAAGATGATACTCTGTAGTAGTATGTGAAAATATTACAATGGGGAATGCACATGCATTCAGGAACACTTCCTAGAGATCACTACTCAAAAGATATATGCCTAGAAGGCTACAAACCTCAAGGAAGTCTCACTAAATTACAATATGATTTAGACTACAATCTAGAAGGAATGAACTACAATAATAGCATCTATAGATGCCTAATGATAGTTTCGATTAAGCACAATTGTCTGCTCTCCAACACCAAACACACCTCAATACTTCATTGAATGATATATCCTTCTTCGCACATTCACCTCTCTTTGATAATGCAAACACAATATCGACACCTAAATTACACAAACATCTCACCTATATATACAAATCATCAAACTTGATAACAAGGTCGGCTAAACCCTCAACTCTCAACTCACAATTACAAAAATTACATTGCACGATACAAATATCAACCACAAGACCAATATTATGATTTACATTACATAGCATGGACCTAAATAAAATTCCCAAATAATTACATCCACTTGAAATCCCGCCAAGATCAACCGCAACATGCTACACCACTAGAAATACTGCATAACACACAAATAATCACCGGTTCATAGAAATCACCAAAAAATCACACAACAATCAATGCGGACCACCAAAACAAATAGGAAACGAATAGGAAACACCAACAAGCACGTTAGAATTATTTGGAATGGTTGCACCAACACCTCTTTTCAAATCTTCATCGATCAATGTCTCAAAGCTCAAGATCACAACCAATCAACAACTGTCATGAGGAATGATAACTTGTAGAGCACAAAATCAAGAGCCATCTAAAATGAAGATACATGAGATTATCCCAAACAATAATCCAAAGTCTCAACACAAGATATGATCACACCAGAACATACTAGAGGAAATACCAAGCTTTGCAAAACAATGATCAACAAAACCAAAGTACAAAACTGGATTAAAAACTCTTTCCAAACTCACCGAAATAATGGAATAACTCACATGATTATGTTGACATCAATGAAAACAACATATCCTAGCAGAATCAATGAACAACCAAATCCAACACCATCCTGAGGAGGAGGAATATGTCTATCCTTAGGAGGAATTATATGTTTATCCTTAGAAGGAGGAATAGATTGACCCTTAGGAGGAAGATCTTTTCTATGCTTGGGGAGAAGAATAGCTTCACCTTTAAGAGAAGGGATAGATTCTTCCTTAGGAAAACTAATATCTCTATCCTTATGAGGAAGAATAGACTTATCATTAATGAGAGGCATATGATCATTAGTTGGAGGAAGACTAAGTGTTGGATAAGATTTCGTTTTTCCATTTTTTCATTTTTGATAGAATTTGAAAAGAACATCACTTTTAGGTTAAAGAGGTTGGAATTGTTCAGACCAAAAATAATCACGACAAACATCTACATGTCCCATTATAGGTTGATACATTCTATGATTAATAGTTATGATTTTATCATCAACGGAAATTTAAAACACTTATGAACAGTAGAAGCGATCTCTTTCATGGAAGAGAGTCAAGGATGTCCCAACTTCACATGAAATTGATCGAATGTAGGAATGATAGAAAAGACAACATCTAATCATTTAGATATAACCTCAATAGGGAGTGTAATAGAACCAATAGCAGGAAAAGAGAAACCATCAGAGACTTTAACTATCACATTAGATTTATCATATGTTACTTGATTCAATTGTAAATTATAAAGATATTCTTGAGTTATAATATTAACCATACATGTAGGATCAATAAGAACTCTTGAGAGCATGTTTTTAATTCTCTTAGTGATATATAATGGACCATCTAGTGCTTCAATAGTTTCACTAGGATAAAATGTAGTGCATAAGTCTTTAGGAGGTTCATTTTTATCAATAAGGTTAACTACATTATTAGACTCAAGGACAAGTTCATTAGGAGAGAAGGCAAGATGCTCAATCTCAATCACATTAGTGGAATGGGAAGGTAAAGGATCGGTGAAAATTTGAATATTTTGATTAGGAGGAGCGATTGATTTATTTCCTTTATCATTCACACTAGACATAGATATGGTATTGTTATCAATCAAGTCTTGGATCTTACTTCTTGAGAAATAACACTTTTTAGTGTCATAACTAGGTTGACAATGGTATTGGAAGAAAACTTTGGCATCATAAGAAGGCAACAAAGGTTTTGATGTATCAATTGGCCTAATAGGGGGAAGTTTCAATGCACTCCTTTGTAATAATTATGACATAATACTATGCAAAGATTCATTAAGAGGAGTGAATTCTTTTCTAAAGTATTTGGACAAAGGAGGCACACTTGTTGTTGTGGCTGCTACTTGATTGTTGTTATTGTTGTCATTGAATTTAATGAATCCTTTATTCGGTTTGAACTTTGCAAAAGGTTTTTGAGCACTTTCACTTTTATCATTTGTCAGAGCCATTGAAGAGGATTGTTCCAAATGACTCACAGTAAGTTGATAATTGTGAAGTACTGCACACAACTGCATAAAGGAAGTAAACTCAGAAAAGAGAAGTTTGTCTCTAATTTATTTTTGCAAATTAGAAATGAAAATTCTTTGAATATCTTGATCAGGCACAAGAAAATCAATTTGAGATTGTAAATGTTTATATCTACCAATAAAATTAGTCACTTTTTCTTTAAAGCCTTGTTTACAATGCATAAAATTAGTTAAAGTAATCTTAGGACCAATATTACTGTGAAATTGTTGAATAAAAGGATTAGCCAATTGTTGAAAAGAAGTAATAGAATAAGAAGGCAAATACCAATATCATTGAAAAGATTTATCTCTAAGCATTCTATTAAACAATTTAACCAAAAGCCTTTGATCATGAGAAAAGTCACTACACAAAGTTTGAAATGTTTTAACATGAATCAAGGGATCACCTTTTTCATTATTAAGCTCCAATTGAGGGACTTCTACATGTTTAGGAGGGATGGTATGAACAATGTCATTGGATAACGGGCTCGCTACATCAAATGTGGGCACATTATACTTAGATTGATTCATAAAAGAAATTTATAGTTGTAAAGAAGACATTGTTTGAGCTAGACTATTGATGGTAGCTTTGGTGGATGGGTTGAAATTGGACATGTTGGATTAAGTAGTAGCATTGTTGTATGAAGGAAGGGGTTGAGAATAAGGAGGGATATTGTTATATGAAGGTGGGGGTTGAGAATAAGGAGTTTGAACACTATTGTTGGTAGGCATTGGAGAAGACTAGGTAGCAAATGGAAGGCTTATAGGAGGAGGTGTAAAATAATTTTGATTATTAGAGTTTCCTCCTTGACTAACATGTGTAGGCATGGCATTTTGTGTGGAAGTAGCCATGATATTAGATGTAAAAGTGGGAACACTAGCCATAGGTATAGTCATAGGAATATATTGGTTGTCTTGATTAGGAGGTTGTATATAACCAAGGACTTCAACACAACTCTTCATAGACATGATATTAGTTTCAACAATATGAGAAATACCATGCAACAAATTGATGCCAACTTTACCACTTTGAACCATTCTTTTTAATCCTTCAATTAGTGAAATGGCCTCACTTTTCGGGTATTGTTGAATCATCCATTGTAGAAGATTTTCAAATTGATTGTCAATCTTCTCCATTTGGTCAACATAAGCCCTATTTAATGATTCATCCGCATCATGCGAATTATGTAAAGAATGAGGATAAATGACATCATTTGTAGGATTGGAAGAACCGCCAACATCCTCATGGAACAAGTTATTCAAATTAGGCTCCATCTCCTCAGTAATTAAAACTTGAGAAGCCTTAATTCTACAACTTCCTCTCATGGGGATATTATAGGTTGGACTAATAGTAGTAAAACTCATGCACTAAAGGAGGGAAATTGAAAATTTTGAATTTTGAAATCTGAAATTTGAGATTTAAATTTAAGTTTGAAATTTGAACTTTTAAATATAAATTTGAAATTTGAAATTTGCAAAATAATTAAATAATTAAATAATGCAATTTTTTTGAAAAATGGTTATTCAATCAAATAAGAAAATTGATTTTTGATTTTGAAAAGATAAATAATAATTGTGAAAAATCATGAAACCCACTAGAAAATTTAAATTTAAAAAATTAGGGCTTTGTGAAAATAACCTCTTAATTTCAAAATTTAAATTTAGAATTACCCAATAGGAAATTTAAATTTTTAAAAAATAGGGCCTTGTGAAAAGAACCTCTTAATTTTAAAATTTGATCTAAGCTTGAAATTGAAATAATTAATCCAAAATTGGGCAACCCACAAGGCTAATTTAAATTTAAAATTAGGGTGCTTGAAATTAACCACTTAATTTTAAAATTTGATCTAAGAGAACAATTTTGAATTTGGATTAGCAATCAAATTTGGAATGGTAAATTCAAAATTTAAACAACCCATAAGCTCAATTTTAAATTTAAAAATTAGGTTTTTTAAAATTAACCACTTAATTTTAAAATGAAAATTTGAAATTTGAACTTGTAAATAAAATTATAAATTGTAAAATATGAAAAACACTCAGATCTGAAATAATTAATCCAAATTAAATAATTCACAAGCTTAATTTTGAATTTAAAAATTAGTGTTTTAGTGGAAGGCAATAAAACTTGTAAATGAAAACTTGAATTTTAAATTGCATAAACAATTAGACCTGAAAATATAAATCAAAATGAAAGGTGTAACAAGTCAGGTTCACCAAAAATGTAGTGGTGAAAAATTAGGCTTTCCACCTTTAGAGAGAGAAAACCACTAGTTTTTTCTTAGGATGACCATTACATTTAAAAGAGGGGTGAATCCAATAGATTTAGTCACAAATCTGCAAAGATTAAGATTGAATACTGATTGGATTGATTAATTTAGGGGTGCTCTTTTATAAATTAAATTGTTAAATTAAAATGATGTGTTGAAAATGAAGGTAAAAATATGAAAATAGTGAGATACAGATGTGAGATTGAGCTGTGCACCTAGATTTGAGAAATGTCGCCATGGTCCTCTGAAAATTTCGCACACCGAAGGGAGATTTATTTGTCTCTACAAATAATGTTGATTTTGAAAATCACAGCTCCATATATGTTTCCTGCACACAAAATGAAAAAGAAATAGGTTGGTAATAGGGGCTTACCTAAGTCAAACCCCAGTTATGGAATTAACCATGAAATTGAGATAAAGATAATTGAAATTGTTGTAATGGAAGATTCTCCTTTTGAGGGAGATTTTGAATAATGACTGAAAATTAAATGATATACCTCCTTGTGAAGTTTTTTTTGTGTCCACGCAGAATTAGGGTTTCATGAAGTCTTCAAAAAAATAGGATGAAAATTTCTACTTCAATGCTTGAATCTTGACTTTATTGTTGCTCCAAGGCTTAAAGGAAGACTGATTGTTTCCCAATTTCTCTTGAATGATTGAATGCTTGATGCCATATGTGTTCTCTCTCTAATTGATGTGTGAGATGTTCAAATGAGAGGGGGAAACCACCTTTTATACTTGCCTGACGGGAAAACTAATTCATTTTCTGACATGAGCCAACACAAAGATAGGAATCCTACCCAAATTTGTAATGCTAAATTGGGTTTTTGAGGGGCCCAAAATGAGGAGGACCATGGTGTGGCGCCATGGTACTATTGAGGACCAAGGCACCATGCCCCGGTCCTACCCTATTTTGTGATAGTTCTGATACTTAATATAAGTACAGATCCAATAGCCAACAAGATGAGAGGGGGGGGTGAATCATACAAACTTAATCATCCATAAAAACATCAGATTCAACCTCGGTAACATATATATATGTCATATATCCAAAACTGTCAAACATGCAAACTCAAAAGCATATGAACAATATAAACCTCATAACACCAGATTTAATGTGGAAACCCAAATAGGGAAAAACCACTGTGGGATTTCGAACCCACTAAGAAATATACTCTTCTAGAGTATGCTTGGTTAAAAGCAAATCCTGTTAAAGATTACAAACACATTGCTAGATGTGACCCGGTTAAGGGATTTCCCTCAGATCTGTTAGGATCTTCACTTTGTTAGAAGTGACCTTGTCAAAGGATTTCAAACACTCTATCAGAATGTCACCTTACTAGAGGATTTACATATAAGACTGTTAAGTCCACTTGGTTAAGAGATTTTCTATCACTTTCACAAAATAACAGTAATAAAAATCTATCTGCAACTTCACATCTAAAATGCTAAAGCAGATTCCTATTTGTTCAATACAATTTAGACATAGAACTAATCTTGTCTATCTGCTCGGCTTCTATACTATGTTATTCTAATAGGTCTTTAAGCTTCTGTGCTCGGTAATCATTATGTAGCATCCCTGTGCATATAGTTGCCCGCATACATTGTTTATCAATAGTTTCCTATTTATAAACAATTAGGAAACCGCTTAATCTCCTTGATCACATTTCCCATGATCAATCATAGCCATCAGATCTTCAATCTTATCCAGGTTCAATGCATCTTTCAATCTGAAAATGTTTTACCCCGCCTTGGAACTTGCATAATAGTCTTGGTGCTTGTGCCAGGGTATTGTGATTCAATCTAAGCTATAGATCTTCATGTCGACTTTCCATTGCCTTAGATTCGTTAACAAACTTCTTCCACGACTTACCAATCATTGATCCGCTCCAGCTCATCAGCTTCTTTCATTAAATACCGCATGTAAACATTTAATGCATTCTGTTATAGCTCGGTTACAACTCGGTAACAACTTGGTGAATACTAAACTTCACTCAGTAGACATTCCACCTTCATTAACCGATAGCAATAACCTTAGGGTTTACTGACTAGGTTCCTTAGGGTTTACCGACTAGGTTCTTTGGTTGATAACATAGTATAGTATTAACCTTTACATTTTACAACATATATATGATGTTAAAACAATCTAAAACATCATGATCTCATCATTGTCTGACTCGGTAGCAGTTGCCCATTGAATACCTTATTCATTCCTTTATTCATCATATTCTTTCCTGTGTCTTTTACCGACTTCTTCATATCATATTTCTCAAGATATGGCAACATCATACTGAATTAGAAAATCAATTTCTTGACATCAATGACAAAATAATAATATCAAGATAGTAAAACATCTTTAATCAGTTATATCCATAATCATCAACAACCTTCTCAATATCCTTATTGAAATGCCAACAATCTTTCATTGTCTGTTATAATGCAATATTGCCAACATTTTGTGGCTAGGACAAGGTGCCAAATTCATGGAAAAAGATAAAAATGTAGCAATACTTGAGTGACATGAGCATAATTAGGTCCCAATCAGGCCAAGGGGTGCAAACACTAAGGTAGGGACCCAATGTGGTCAAAAGTGCAAAGGAGTGTAATTTTAAGATGCTACAATATCTATATTATTTATTCTTTTCTTTCTATAATTGGGAGAAAACTTAATCTATTTCTTCTATTTAGGTAAAGAATCGTAATAGAATTTTATGTTGTCACCCTTAATGAATATAAATTTATGATCGACAAGGATTCTTCTAGATCCTTTTATTTCTTGTCATAGTAAATATTTGAGTAGATATGGAAAAAAATCTTCGACATCTTATATTTCATAGGGCTTAAACATATAGGAACTGAAAAAAATCCCAAAGAACCTTTCTAGTTTTTATTTGGTTATGTGAGGATGATGGACAACTTATTGATGTTATATCTTCTCCCAATATTTTTCATGAAATATGGATAGGGGAATTTTGATTATTATTTTTGTTACTATTTTCCCTTGATTATTAGTAGACTGTACCATATATAGATAGTCACATGAATAATTACATGGGAAAATATTAAGAAGAAAGGTTATTTTAATAATATATTGCATAATCATTTGGAAATTGAAAATTTGTCTTATCCTTCACCAAATGGTTTTCTAGCACCTTATTCTACATATTATGATAGTAGAGTTTATTAATTACTAAATTTAAGATCCTTCCAATCTATATGATTCACTTATTTTATGAAGATAAATTTCTTGCATATTTATTTCTAACAAGATTGAGTGGTCATGCTTTCACATGGTAGTATTCATTGTCACATTCTTTTATCACTTCTTATATGGATTTAGCTAGTTCTTTCATGAAATATTTTCATCTCAATATTGAGTCATTTTTATGAAAACCTTTCAATGGAACAAATAATAACAATAGTTAGTTGAGGATTACATATTGATTTTTCAAGGTTTGGTAAGTAACATGAGTTTGGTAGTAGAAAATGATGGGATTTGATTACTGTCTATTGATATTTTACATCCACATATCAAAAGAAAAGTTATTTTAGTCCTTAGTATTTAAGTTTATGTTTATGTATTAGTGTGTGTAAATGTGAGTGTCATTTCTTGGAAAATCCTACTTTATATTATTGTTTTTGTATAATTGCTCTCATTCCCACAAAGTACCAACACTATCAAATTTAGAAAATATGAGAAATTATGATATATACAATAAAATTCATAATAGGGGTCATCATGAACATAACACACCATACAAAATTAGAGGGTTCACTAGATTTGAGAAGCCTCTACATGTCAAACTTAAGCTCCTTTTAGAACATAATCCTAACACTTTTCAATGGTTAATACAATGGATATGTTCTAATTTGCACCAAATAGGGTTGAATAATTTTTCTTATCATTATATTCATGGGATCCTATGCATAGATACATTATATTGAAACATAAAATTCAAGCTCTTATATGTGATATAGAAAAAGTGACCCTAGACTAACATGTACATTAACCTAGATCAATCACACTCCCATACAACATTAGAGATGTGGGTGGGCTTGACTTTTTTTCTATAAGGAAGAGTCATTATGTATTTTATTCACACCCTTGATGATTGCATGTTATTGGGATTTATTGTGTGTGTAAAAAACTAAGTTAAAGAAGACTAAATTGAACAAGATTTAAAAAAAAATACAAAATACAAAATAAAAATGCACAAGAAAGTTATAGATTTGGTATTGAGATACAAAGAGGAAGTTCATACTAAAATTTGGTTCTAATTATGTCAAACACATGTGATAGGTTCCCCTATATTGAAGATGGCTTCATCATGAATTAGTGTAAAATATGGGATCAAGAATCTCTACACACCTATCTCCTATAAATTTGGGTCAAACTAGAAGGACAAATGCATTGGGTGCCCTAATCCTAGGGGTTTTGTCTGTTCAAAAATTGAAACTGTTTTCTACTATCAACTCTATCTTTTTATATCATTTTCTTGATTGTAATCTTTAGATCTAAGTTTGCATACATGGAAAGAGGGTAAAAGGTTGTACTATATAGGGTATTTCCTAATTCAAACCCTTTTTTGGCATTCTCATGACCATAATAGCTATAATGATGATGATGATGATTCCATAGTTAGTTCATCATTTATCATTCTCTCTCTAATATTAATTAAATAATCTTATTATTTAATTATTTATGATTATTAACTTTAAATAAATGATCTTAATTGTTTAATTAGATTCAATTTCTACTATGAGTCCCATAATTAATTTCTTTAAATTATTTAATTGGCTATGATGCCCTCTCAATTAAATTAATTTTCAAATTTATTTAATTTCATTTATCATTCATTTCAAATTATTTTTATTTTCTTCCAAATTCAAATTCAATCAATCTCTCCACATTTCCACATTGATTAAATAGTTTTGAATTAATTAATATTATTTCTAGTTACCATTTTCTTCTAGATAATTAAATAAATTTAATTATTTATTTAATTATTTATTTAATTATTTTCATATGCATCAATTAAATAATTCTTGAAATTATTTAATTAAAAATCTATCTTTAAGTCTTTCCTCAAATTCAAAAATGAAAACAAATATCTTTATTTGTTTTTATTTATTTTCAAAATTAATCACTTTGGAAAGTCATTTTATTTTCTTAATTTTAAATTGGAAAATAAGATAAGTACATCTAAAAGTCAGAAACTTTTCATTTTCTTTTTTAGTCTCTCTTATTTTGATCTCCTCTCTTCTGATCTTGGCCATACATCTTTCTAAGATGAATTCAGTCTCAACCATTCAATCAACTCTCACTTTCTATTTAAACCATGTCTTTTCTCATTTTTGTTAGTCACATGTTCAATATCTTCTTACCATTTGTTGGCATTGTGTTGTCATTGATGTTAACTAGTATGGGATGACCACCGGTAGAAGAGATGTATGTGCAACATAGCTATGGAGGAGTACGAGATGTGATATCTTGGATATCACCTTGTGTTGCAAAAAAGGTAAGGAAGATGACCTCAAGAGTCACCAGCACATGAGTTAGTGCCTGACCTATGTGATGAGATAGAGAGGTGTTTGAGCAGTTGTTTGTGATGAAGAGGCAGAATGTTATTTGAATCACATCAACACCAGAAGAGAAGATTGAACAGGTCATCAGTATTGCTGTGAAGTTGCAGAAAAATAGGACTCACAGCAGATGAAGATGCAACCACCATGAGAAGCAATGACTGATAGTGAATGTGCTCACATCATATCACATGTTCCTATTTGAAGAGATGTTGCACAAATAGGGAAGTCACATGAAGAGCATTGCAGGATGTAGAAGACAAGGTGTTACTCCACCAAGTAAGTGGAGCTTATCTCCTATTATGCATCATGTGCATTATAGTTTGGTGAGATAAGAGTGAAGAGGTAAAGGCAAGTACTTGAAGGTTCACACGGGATCTACCGGTGATTAGAGGGAATGCCTTAAGAGCATGAGATCAGGGTTATGCATCGAACTGACAGAGAAGGTATATTGAGATGCCAGTACAAAGGAAGTGTGAAGTGTTTGTCACCTTGACTAATTGGTAGAATATGAAATACCAACAGGGTTAGTAAACTGACAAGAAAGAGGAATCGGTAGAGTGTTTTGGTCGATGATCCTATATGGACCGACTTAAAGAGCCAAGTCAATAGTTGGTTGATGTGGATGCCACATGGGGTCAAGGTGGCAAGCTCATAGAGGTTGGTGAAGTGTTGTGTGGAGTTAGGTATCTCGACAAGTGTGCACTGAATATGGATCCTGTGATTTGTGGATCAAATCAAAAGCATGTGGCTCAAGGGAGAATGAACAACAAAGAAGAATCAGAGAGTGGTTGGCACCTAGATCAAAGAAAGAAGATCATATTGTAAGATGACCTCGAGAAGGAAACAACAGATGCATTAATGGTGGTTTGACAGATGCAAGTCTAGATAGAGGATCGCGTTTCCTATATTTGGAAAACGTGTATTTGAAGGTGCATCAATGGCAAAGATGAATAGATGGATGTCAGGGAGATTAGATCAAGCAAGATCTAATTGGATTTGGTTTCCCTCAAGGATGGTGAGGAAACCCTAACCACCTGGATTTTGAATTGGGCTTTGGCAGGAAAACCTGGCTATAAGTATGAAGGCCAAAGAGATTGTTTGCTGCTGCTGTAAAGAAGATCATTGTGCTACTACGAAGTAGGATACTTTTGCAAGTAAGATAAAATCAACCAAGTGCTCAATGAGCATCTGAGAAGAGAGTGGGAGTAAGGGAGAACCTGGTTGAAGTGTTCAACCAGTTGGAGAGAAGAACCGGTAGTATTTATACCGGTAGAGCAGAAGTGAAGGAGGCTGCAAATAAGGTAGACAAAGAACCAACATAGAGTAGAACTGGTGAAGAGCAGAGTAGTGAGGAGAAGATTTGGTGAGAGAAGAAAAAAGAGTGAGCTAGTGGAGTAGAGAAGGTATCTCACCGACAGAGCAAAATATATGATAAGGTTGCAAGACTCACTTGTAATAAGATAATTACTTTTGTATTTGATGTTTATATTGTGAACATTGAGTTGTAGCTTGGTGCAGGGGTTGTAGCTCCTTGGGTTGGTGCCCTAAAGATAGGGGTTGGTGCTCCTTTGGGTTTTAGCTCCTTGGGTTGGTGCCCTATAGTCAGGGGTTGGTGCTCTTTGGGTTGGTTCCCTAAAATTTGTAACTATGTTTTCATTGTGAGGCTAGATTGGAGCAATAGACTCCAGCAACATTGTTCACCGAGGTTTTTCCCATCTTGGATTTTCCTCATTTATGCTAATGTTATGTGATGTCCCTTGTGTGATTGAATTTGTGTTGGTCTCCCCACTAACTAGTAAGTCTGCATTGTGTGTGATCCATAAACCGGTATGCTCACAAAGGATAGATAAAGGGAAAATATTTAAAGACCATCGATTCACCCCCTCCCCTTCTCAGTGATGCATTGTGTCTAACACCATTATCACATCATATCAAGATTTCATTTTGCAAGTTTGTGCATACATAAAATCTAAGAGCATTTGAAGAAGAATGAGAAGAACAATGGAGATTTTTCGAATTGGATGCACCATGGTTTGAGTTTTCTTTTTGTTTTTATTGTATTTCAAGATCCTTTTCTCTGTTGGTTCAATAGGATTTGGCATTGGAATTCAAAAATACAAGATGAATTCACAACGTATTAAAAATGAAATTTAAAACAAGCTATAGAAAACATCAAATTCATGACCTCTATTGGTTCTGTAGTTTATTTTGCATAAAATTTGGAGTTTGTGGTTGCTCTAATGGTTCTTTATAGGTTTCCCACTTTCTTACACAACATTTTTGGTGAACCCAACATGAAAATGCTACTTCTAATGGCTTTTTGTGAGTTTTCTATGTGACAAGTTATCTCTAATGCACTTGATCCTATTTGTGACACACTTGTAGGATTTGACACAATCCATCTAGATTTTTCTTAGCATGCATCATATGTGAAATTAATTTGGTTAATAAATTTACATATCATGCAAACATGCATTTAAATTAGATTAATCCTCATGCAAATTTTTACATAGCTTAATTAGAATGGGCAGTTGATCTTCATCTAGATTAATTAGAGGGTTAATTTGGATAAATTCTAATCTAGATTAATCTAGGAGCTGAATGAACAACAATCTAAGCCAATCATACAATCAATTTGTTCTATTTCACACAAATCACTTTGTTTCATATTCCATATCACTTTTTTGATTGCATATTGCTTTTTTGATTGCATGTTGCTTTTTTTATTACATTTCATTTTTTGATTGCATGTGTTTTTTTCTAAGTGCGTGTGCTTTTTCTAATTGCATGTGCTTTTTCTACTTGCATGTAGTTTTTTCTAGTTGCATGTAGCTTTTTCTAGTTGCATGTGTTTTGTCTAGTTGCATGTGCTTTTTCTAATTGCATGTTTTTTTTTCTAATTGCATGTAATTTTTTCTAGTTGTATGTATCCTTTTCTAGTTATATGTGTTTTTTCAAGTTGCACATAGCTTTTTTTAGTTGCATGTTGCTTTTTCTAGATGCATGTTGCTTTTTCTAGTTGCATGTTCTTTTTCTAGTCACATGTGTTTTTTCTCTTTGCATGTATATTTTTCTAACTAGATAGAGGCTTTGTATTAATAATCCATTTGTGCAGTAATCTTGTAAAATGCTTGTCAAAGAACTTGAATTTGAAACTACTAATCTGTTTAGTGTAGGATGTGATCAAAACAAATATTTCAAACAAGAGTTTTTTTATTATTAGATTATAAAACATTTCACATTGGCTCTTTAAAATGAATCTTGTCTTTTGTGTTTGACATACTTGTTCTTTTGTTTACGGTAGACCTATAGTTATGTTGATTATCCTCTCCCCTTGTCTTCAGAATCCTAGGTGTAAGAGAAAAGTGTAATGTGACACCTATCTCTTTTTTGTAGAGAGAGCTTGCCTTGGTGGGAAAAGATGTACCCACTACAAGGGAGTGACTCTAAGCAATACTTTCCTTTCGTCCACTATATAAATGGTTGAGGTGAAATCCATAGACTACTTGGTGATGTTTATCTATATTAACAGTTCCCTAGTACCCACATTCATGTGAGGTATATCAAACCCCTTTTATAGGGTTTGGATAGGCTCATAAGTGAGTCACTGTCACACATATAGACATCAAGCCCCAAGAGTTCCTCCACTACAAACAAATTGTTATTAGAAGCCCACCCCCCATACTTGATGTTCAAGTAATGTGGATTGTATTCTATAGATACCCCTCATGTACCCTTCACTGTGAGACAAAATTACTTAGTTACAAGGTTTTTGAACCTTAGGGGTAAGAGAAAAAGTGCCACTTTCGTGTTGGAGGAACAAGTGTCACTTGATCTCTATCTGTTTACTTTGTTTGAGGTATTTTATTTTAGCGGGGGCCCCAATGAGTAGTATCCACTTTCTAGCCTAGGTTATACTTGCTTACAAGCATTTTCAAATGTGATGACCAGTAAATTCAAACATGGGCTAGCTTAGGATCCCAAGATCTTACTTTGATTTTTCTCTAGAGTCAAACAACCTATCTATATTTTATGCTTTTCAAGTGTCTTCTTTCTTCAAAAACAACTCATTTCAACATCATAATCTTTGTCCAAAACATGAATAGTCCTAATAACCAGAGGGATTGGCTAGAGAAAATGTTGAGGGAAGTGAGAGCCACAATACCACCAAATGAAAGAATTATTATCATTCTAACCTTCCTTCTCTTATGAGACCATGCAATCCTACCAACCTTTATTCTCCAATCAAATTATTCCTCCTATTCAACTAACATCATTATCATGCCAACCTTCCTTTTCTTATGACACCATACCAACCTATCAATTATATCAACCCAACATTCAAATCCCATTCAACCAAATTCCAAATCAAAATTCATTCAACCAAATTCCTTTTAACCAAACTCAAAAATCAAAACCCAACCTTCTCAAATATTAAAAATCATTCACTTATTCCTAAAAAAAAATCACTTATTAAACCTTCTCACAAAGTGTCTCCAAGCATCAAGATAAAAAAATCAATGAGAAAGACACGCTTTCCGAGAATGATCAAAATAATGTTATGCCTATATCTAGCAATGGCTCATCCCCCTTTGAAGAAATTGACTCACCAATGGCCCTTATATCTCCCACCATTTTTCCATCATAGAAGCTTCACATGATTAATCTTTACCATCTCCATCTAATGATACATCCAATAATAAAACCTTTCAATTTTACCCCCAAGGGCTATTTACGATAGAAATCCAAGCTAATATATTTCTTGATACAAATCCCTTATACAATTAAAAATTCCTAGATCAAATGCCTCCATATGCTCCTTTCCAAAAAAACCTACTTTTGAGAATCCTATTTCAGATCTAGTACCATCATGCCAAAATATCAAATCCATCTAAGAATCCCTTATACCTATTCAAACTCCTACCCCATGTCAAGAGGATAATCTAAACTATGAAGAAACAAGTCCTATAATAAATCAAGGTCAAGAACAAACCCTTCCATCCCATCAAATTTTTGACCAATAACCCATCTCTCAAGAGTCTTATAATGATCCCCTCATCCCTTTTTATTCCATCCAATATGATTCCCTTCCACCTTAAGAGAAAAGTTTCTTTCAAAATCCCATTCATAAGTTACTCATTGAGCAATATCATGACATTCCCTCCATCCTTTCCAATAATCCCATTCAAAATCAAGAGAAAAGTGCAAATACCAATGATCCTATTCCAAGTCAAAATAAGATTTTTCCTTCACATCCATGTCATAATCCTCCATATTCATTTGAATATCCCATCATTCTTTATAATCCCTCTCATGATCCCAATATTCTACAAGATCTCTTTGCCTTTACCCAACTTGTTCATGAACACCCGACATATCAAATGGGTTCTTCCACTTTCATCTGGTCTAGTTTACTCCACGAGCCTATCATTTCTTCCATACCATATCCCTCTCAAAATGAAATCACGTATTATTTCAAAAATAACAAGTACCCTGTTGGGTCTCAAATCAACAGATTGGAGAGGTTCTAAGGAAATGCCAGTCCCTATGGTCAAACCTTCCAATTGACTCGGCCAACATGTAGAGTGAACCTGTTTGGTTGCTTACTCTCTCACTTTAGGCTCTGCAGGACCTAGGCGGGTATACCTATTCACTGAATGTCTCCAATAAACAGTGCTTTTTATAGCAGATATGTTATCCTAATCTGATATCTCCTGATCTTGAAATGGCATGAGTTCCTTGAATGGAGATATAGCAGACGAGTTCAAGATTGTTGTTATGATAATTGTTTGTTTTGTGTTTCTTAATTACCTCTATAGCTGTTAAAATAACTAATTATGAAAGAAATGATGAGTATAACTTGAGATTTTAGCCAGTGCCTTCTTCACTGTTTGGGTTACAGAGTCATCACAATTTTCTTCAGGACTTATAGTGCGAATCTGTGAGACAGTTTTTTAATTCATCCCTTATGAACCTGTCAGTTACTATTTCTTTTAAAACCAAATGAATGCTTATATTATGCGCTGATTGAGTGAATTTAACCCTACCCTTAAGGGACCAGTCAATTAAGCTTTGCAAGGAACGATTACAATCCGCAAGCAGAACTTTTGTTGCAACATTATAACATAAAGCATAGATCTGATCTTAAGAACATGAATAACCTTATCTTTATCAGACAATATCACAGACGATTGCCAAAAGAAAATGAAATAATCCACAACACATATGCAAGGAAATAGTAGATCAAGATTTGTATTCCATTATAGTTTGTACACAGAAGACTTACAGGCTGTTACTGTTTCGCTCCTAATCCTATCTAATTATATCATCCCTTTTCATTACAAAAATCATTCTCATATATATATGAGGACGGAAGTTTTTTCACAAAGAGACACGACTTTTCAAAATATTAGTCGTTAACTTGAGTGTTTCTAAACTTAAGCAAAAGGAGATTCAAAAGCCCCAAATGATGAATGTAATCATCGTCTTTGAATGTTCTGATTCGAGGCGTTTTCTTTTTTAATTCATCCCCTAGCGTCAGGTACTTGAATATCATCTGGTTGACGGTAGGGGCCATATCCTTACTCCGATCAATTTCTGACAAGGCCCAATCCTTGACGCTGACAAGTTCCTTTCGCAAATCCTCCAAGGTTATTACCTCTCCTTCCTTGTAGACGGAAGGCATTCCAACGGGTTTTTCATCATCTAATTCTTGTAAATCTCTTCTCAGCATATCCTCGAGTTTGACATGATTATCCATATACGCGTTACCCTCAGCCTTTTCCTCTTGCGTCATGGAATCGTCATTGCTTAGCACCCCCTGCAATCGTGCTCTTAACCGTTCATGCTCTGTTAGCGCTTTTATTGTTCCATTGTAAAATATCCAATATGGTTCGACCTGTAAGAGCATGGTGTTAAACCGATGTCCTATGATGTCGTTGACCAATTTGTCCATCTTTTGCTGGATATTATCTGCGCGTTTATTGGCCTTCTCTGCCTGATATTTCCAGTACAGGGCATCAGAGACGTCATCCAAGCTGCGTCCTGCGGGGTATGAGGTGTATTCGCTGATAGGAGTCCCCGTTTCTAATTGCAATACCTTTGCTTGCAGCTGATTTTTCTCCTTGGATTTTTCATATAATCCCTTGTATGTAATGTTCTCTCTGACCAAAAACTCTGTCTGGTTCAAGTTCAATCTTGCAACATCCAGGTTGAGCTTTGCAGTGACCCTAGGATCAGTCTTTCCAACCTGGTGAACCATGAGATGCCCAAAGGTTTCTTCTATATCCACAATGATTGGCCTCTTCCCTTTTGGATATAGTGCCCACTGTAGGAGAGCCTTTTTGTCTGGATCATATCCAGAGCCTAGGAACAGTTTATCTACCTCCTGGGGAAATACCTGCTGATTCAAATCTTGTTTTTTCAAAAAGCCATCAAATAAGAGTGCTGAGTTGATATCCCAACCAGAGAAGATGATCACACCGGCCTCTTTTAATAATTTCCTCCCTTTTTCAGGAGTCATGTCTTTCATGAGGACATCAATTTCATCTTGTAATCTCTTCATCTGTTCCTCCTCTGGTTTTCCAGCCATGCTTCGTTTGATATGAGCCCCTTTGTATTGATATAGAAATGAAAGGAATTCCCTAGAGGAGGCGAATCCATCATCAGCAACGAAGTCCTCATGCTCAGTCATTCTTATGTCAACAACATCCTTGATGTTGATTTCTCCTGTGTCCATGTTCATTTCTGTTTCGAAACCAGGAGGATAATCCTCTCTAGGAGAATCAGGTGGGATACTACTGGCGGTTGATCTCGGTGACATGTGAGCTAGGGGCTGACTGTCCTTCTCAGTATTAATGAAGCGAAGGAATTGTGAAGGAACTCTGTGCATAATTTCAGCTTCATGTTGAAGCAGCCTTTTAGCTACCTTCAGAGGGTCTTGGAGATTTCCAATTAGGTCTCCATCTATCATTCCCCTTGCCCTTTTCCATTTGTAGGCCTCCCAGACTAACTCACTGTTTCCTTTTAAAGCATTGGCCTCCTCTCGCTCAAGGTTCTTAATTAGGTCGTCTGGCATTTTGGCCATATGTATCCCAGCTTTGAGTTTCTGTGAGGCTCTGGCAGCTCTTATATATCCTTCGGGATCAAAATTCTCCCAAAATCAGTTAAATGTTTAGCACTGGCAATAGACAATTGCCTTATAATCTCCAAGCTAGCCACTCTGTCTGGCACCGTAATTGGAAGCATGTGCGGTTGCCCTTCATATCCAAATACCCTTATCTCTGTGTGATTATCATGGCAATACCAATCACCCCAATTATGTTCAATCTGTGACTCTAGAGAGAAATCCTTTGGCCTGAGGAACCTCTTAATTTCAGGGGACAAAGTATAATCCCTGTGTTGTCCAAAAGCTGCACTGAGAGGTTTCACAAAGTATTCTTGAAAATGCCAATATTGGTTGTTCATAAACCTCTGGTCCCATGCTGATACCCACAACTGAACCGGCTTCTTCAGACCATTCTTATCATAAGACCTGATGCCGAACTCATCTGGCCAGAAGTTAATTTCTTGTCCACAATAAAGAAGAATATGCATTAGCATGGAGTATAATGAAAAGTGAACATTCACAAGGTCTCCTTTCAATTTTTCCAGCCCATGATTCAAGGCATCCGCAACATAAGTAGCAAAATCAAATGACCTAGGGTCTTTTGATTGAATATCAGCACACAGAACCATAATCCCAATATCCATGAGTGGATGAGCCTCTATGCCTAGTACTTGGGCTGCAGTATAATACGTATATTTGAAATATGGATGGAAGTGGTTGACATCAAATGGCACCTTGTCATTTTTGCCAAACTGAACAAATGACCCACCCACTTTTGGCCTATGAACAGGTAGCCTCCAAGTCCTGTAGACATTTTCCAAACTAAAGAATTCCTGTGAAAGCTTCTTCATATCGATGCTCTCCTCGACTTCCCAGTCTAGATCAAAAACCATATCAATAGTCTGCTTATTGATTACTACTAATGTATTCCCTATGTAATCACATATGGTTTTAGTTCTCGGGTTGTAGCAATTTACCAGAGCTTTCATTAATTCTACGTCTACAAACACATTTGGAACTACTAATTTGCCTAAGTTCCTCTTCCATAGATTACTAATGGGTTCGAGTGCATCCCTTCTTTTGTAACCAAACAAAAATAACTCATGCCCTCTTATCTCAGTCCAAATGTCTCCTAGATTTTCAAATTTGTCCTCTAATCCTTCCTCTTCACTTTTAATCTTTTTGGACCTTACACTAGACGATGGACACTGGTCTAATAAGTCCTGAGTCAAAGCTCTCCCT
Organism: Cryptomeria japonica; assembly: GCF_030272615.1. NCBI lineage: Eukaryota > Viridiplantae > Streptophyta > Pinopsida > Cupressales > Cupressaceae > Cryptomeria > Cryptomeria japonica. The sequence continues at coordinate 560,254,868 of NC_081408.1, read as the reverse complement.
TCTTTCTTCTGTCTCTTGGGCTTCTCTTCAGGGTTTAACTCTTTTCCTTTCCTACTCTTTTTAGAAGAAGAAGACGAAGGTTCCATAGTTACAGTAAATAAGAGAGACAACACTTACTTGGTAGAATGCTCAACTCTTCTGGTTATCGTTTGCAAATCTCTGCAAGTTCTTCACAGCTTCCAATCTCTTAGCATCGATCTGATTCTTACGAAAATTCACTCAGTTCAACTGCAATTGAATGGGCAACTTGTGTACAGTTAATGTTTCTGCATTTGTAACGGCTACTCAAGTGTTTTAAACTTAATTGCAGATGTGACACTTTTCAACTGGGCCTTTAACTCCTTCGCGGGAAGTACAGTCCGCTCAAAGTGCGCGCGTTTCAAGTTATCGATGAAACCCTTGTCTTCGGCCGAGTGTTTGAATCTTCCATCGAAAGCTCATTCTCTTCGATAATATTGTTTCGGTGAAAAACTTACGTCGAGAAGCCGCTTTTAAGACTCATCGAAATCACTTTTTCATCGATAGTCCCCTTTTTCGACAAGTTGCTCGTGAGTTTCATCGATGCCATACTTTCGATGAGTTTCTTTCTTCGGTGAAGGCTTATGAGTGTTCATCGATATCCCCTTTTCATCGATATCCTTTTTTATCGATGAAAAAGCTTTTCTTTTGTTCGACATTACGTTCATCGATGAAATTTGCATTTCGATGAATGTATCTTAAGTTTCTTCGGTAACAACATTCCTTCGAAATCACCTTTTGCCTTTTCGCTTTTTGCTTTTACCTTTTCGATGAAACCTGGAGTATCGATGAGCAGTTTCTTGCGTTCATCGAAGGTAACTTTTTGCCGAAATACCTTTGCTTAATGCTTTATATGCCCTGTGTCGATGAAAATGCTCTTTCGATGAAACTTCTCCTGCAGTGCTCGATACAGTTTACTGGCCGAAATATCCATTAGTCTTCATGCTTATGGAAACATATATTATTATTTTTTTTATTTTTTTTATTTTTTTTTTTAAAATAGTGCTCAACAGCGGCTCTGACTGAGGATGAAGGCATTTTGAACTATGCCTTCAAGAATCCAGAATCTCTGGTTAGCGCAGATATGATGGTATTTACAATGGAAATGGATCCTACCCTACTGTACAGGTGATGCAGAGTGCTTCAGGAGAAGAAGTTCTTTAAGAACTGCCCATGTACTGGCAATTCTTGGACCTCCCCTGTCGCGTTTTGAAGCAAATAAGAATCCTCCCCCCCTTTGTCTATGATCACATATGGGCCGATCCATAAGGCTTCAAATTTACCATGCTTGCCTTTGTCTTGACTCCTGGCATTCCACATTAAAACCCAGTCTCCTACACAAAATTTCCTGTTAGATGTCCTCTTGTCATACAACCTCTTCATTTGATTTTGAATCCTGATATTTTGCCTCTGAGCTTCTGTCCTGACTTCGTCAAGTTCTACTAGCTGCATTATTCTTTCTTGTAATGGATCTTCAACATCTATTTCTTCTTGAATCATAAATCTATGTACAGGTAGAAGATTATCCAAAGGTAGTCTGGCCCTTTTGCCATAAACCAATTCAAATGGAGACTTTCATGTGGATTTTTTCACAGTTATCCTGTCTGCCCATAATGCAAGATTCAACTTTGAGTCCCATGCTTTTTTGTTCTACCCCAGCATCTTTTTAATGATCTTCAGGATATTCTTGTTGCTTGATTCAGCTTGCCCATTCCCTTGGGGGTGGTAAGGAGAGGAATGTGATATCTTAATGCCATATTCATCACAAAAATTGTTGAATTCCTCTGATCTAAAAGACATGCCATTATCTGAGATGATTCTTGCAGGAACACCAAATCTAGTAATAATGTTCTCCATTAAGAATTTTATCACCACCTTGCTAGTGGCCTGTTTGGTAGGTACTGCCTCCACCCATTTGGTAAAATAATCTATAGCAACCAATATCCATCTGTGTCCTCCACTAGATTTTTCTGATATTTCCCCTATAAAGTCTATTCCCCACTGTTGGAATGGTTCCTCAGTCAACATTGGTCTCAACGGGAGTGATCCTTGATACTTTGTTTTGCTTGAGAACTTTTGACAAGCTTCGCATTTTCTGACATATCTATAGGAATCATTGAAGACACATGGCCAATAATATCCGGCTCTCAATATTTTATGTGCTGTAGTCTTAGCTGAGAAATGGCCACCACAAACCCCATCATGCATTTCATGAAGAACTTTGTCTGCCTGGTAGTTGTCTAGACATAATAACAATATCCCATCTCTATTTTTCCAATATAAGTCCCCATTGATAATCACATACTTTGCTGATTTTAACTTCAAAGCTCTTTTCTGACTATCGGTCATAGCATCTGGACATTTTAAGTGCTTAAGGTAATACATGATATCAGTGTACCATGCTGTTTTCTCAATACTGAAATTAGCTTCTTCCCATCCAACCTGATTCACATCAGACTCTTCAATTTCAGTTCCTGTCATGAGTTTGGCCAGCCCTTGTCCTTTGATAACCTGTGAAATTTTCAACTCAATGTTAAATTCTTGTATCTGATTGATCCATTTGCATCTTTTGCCCGTGACCTTAGTTTGTCTGAAGATATCTTTAACTGCTGCATTGGGGACATAAGCAATAACTTCGGCCCCTACTAAGTATGGCCTGAATTGTTTTACTGCTTTGACCAGAGCATAGGCCTGCTTTTCATTTATTTCATACTTTACTTCTGAAGGGCTTAAAGATTTGCTAAAGTATGCAATGGGTTGCTCATATCCCTCTGAATTTTTCTGTAACAATACTGCTGCTATAGTGTGACAAGAGGAAAATGAAAATATCATAAATGGTTTGCCAAAATCTGGGGAAATTAGTACTGGTGCCTCAGAAATTGCTCTTTTGATAGCCACAAAGGAATCAATTGCTTCTTCAGTCCAGTCAATTTTTGCCTCTTTCTTCAACATCCTTACTATAGGTTTCACTATGTCTGCGAAATTCAAAATGAACCTTCTCACAAAATTAATTTGTCCCAAAAATGACTGAATGGCTTTGATAGTTCGGGGGATGGGAACCTCATTAATAGCTGCTACTCTTTCAGGGTCAATTCTCACCCTCTCCTTGGATACTATGTGTCCAAGTAGTTTTCCCTCTTCAACACCAAAGTGACATTTCTTGGGATTCAAGGAAATTCCATATTCTAAGGCTCTTTTAAATATCTTCTCAAGGTGTTCACAGTGATCATCAGCTTTCTTCGAGTACGCAGTTAGATCATCTTGGTATACTACCATGATTATATCAATCAATTCTGCAAAAGCCACATCCATTGCCCTTTGAAAAGTAGCTCCAGCATTGGTCAATCCAAATGGCATTCGTGCATAGACATAAGTGCCCCATGGAGTTGTGAAGGCTGTCTTATATTTTTCAGTTTCTCTAACTTTCACCTAATTGTAACCTGAAAATCCATCCATCATGGACAGCAATTCACACCCTGTTACCTTCTGCAGCATATTATCCATATTTGGCAATGGATAGTTATCCTTTAGAGACGATATGTTTAAATTCCTAAAGTCTACACATAATCTAATATCCCCATTTTTCTTCCTGACTGGTACCAAGTTAGAAACCCATGTGGAGTATCTGCATGGCTCAATTATTCCTGCGTCTTTCATCTTTATAATTTCTTCCCTCATTTTTGGTAGCAATGTGGGATTAATAGGTCTCTGCTTTTGTCTGAATGGTTTTGCTTCTGGTTTAAGTGGTATCTCATGTTGAAAGAGATCTTCCCTGTAAGCTTTGAGATCCTCATAAGACCATGCAAACACATGTTTATATCTTTTTAACAAAATTATCAGTTGTTGCCTCATAGTAGGAGTCAATTTTTTCCCAATAAAAACATTCTTGGGGGCTTCTTCATTTCCTAGATTGATTTGTTCAACATCACTTTCTTTAACAGCTGACCCTTTGGTTTCAATCACATCTTGAGCATTAAAAGTTCTCTCTAATGCTACCAGGCCTCTTGGTAATTTATTTGACTTCAGTTGTATAATTTCATGTCCAAATATGGTCTCCTTACCTTCAGTTTGTTCTACAAAGTCATTAAAATTTATAGCTTGAGCCTGATAATGATCAGCACACTGTAAGAAGTTCAGCAGATCTGCATCATCTTGAAACACTTGCCAATTATACAAGTTGTCAGGAACAGATGGTCTCACTTTCATCTCCACTTCAGATATCCCAGTTAGCGTTATATCATTACCTTTCAGTGCAATATTTGCTAGAAAATCTGCCATGATGTTCTTTGATCTATCTATCCAGGTTATCTGAAAAGCATCAAAAAGCTCCATGGTATCCCATACAGCATTCCTGTATTGTTTCAGTCTTAAGTGCTTTGAGGCATATCTCTCCTTTACTTGTGAGACTATTAATTCTGAATCACCAAAGACACTTAGCAGTTTGATTCCATGTTTGACTGCTATGTTAAGACCAGTGAGTAGGGCTTCATATTTAGCAATGTTGTTTGTACATTCAAATAACAACTTGAAAGAATATTTGTAAGTTTCTCCTGTAGGTGAAATAAAAAGGCTTCCAGCTCCACTCCCTTCTTTGCTACAAGACCCATCAAAGAACATTTTCCATATCTGACCATCCTTTTCAGTTAGACATGACTCAATGGGGATCCACTCTTTAAATTTAGGTTTTGTCAACTGTACCTGGAAGTTGTCCATATCAGTTTGTAAAAAACATACTTGGTTCACTGTTTCTTCCATGTCTTCTATGATATATGTGGACCGAGGTTCCCTGTCAATTTTTATTTCCTGTCCATTTATTGGAATCGTAGCATAAGACAAATCCAGCTGCACATATCCACCAATCATATTCGACCATTGTCTAGACAACAACATTCCATAGTTTGGTGGAACATCTACCACCGTGATATCTGTTTTATATGATGCTTCTGGACAGGCTGCTAATCTGAACTCTACATCCTTCATGATACCAACCACTGGGACTGATCTATTGTCCATGGCATAGCACTTCCCAAAGGTAGTATCAACTTCCAATCCTAATTCTTTCATCACCCCAACAGGCATGACATTTATGGCTTCTCCTGAATCAATCATACAATTCTTTACCCTTTTGTTGTTTATCACCAAAGTGAGGTAAAATGGGTCTACTTGTGTTGGGTTTTTAGTTATAGTGGACCCTAAGTATATAACCGGAGCCATTTGTTCATTACTGTCACCTGTTGGGACTTCTTGTTTCTGTTCATTAACCTTTCCTTCTTGGACACCTGAGATCATCTCCAAAGTTTTTTCCCTATATTCAGGAAACCTCATGATTTCCATCAATGGGACAGAGACTTTTAATTGCGTTAGTGTAGCTGAGATATCAAACAAGGTAGATTGCTGTGATGAAAGAATTTTTACCGTTTCTTTCTTTTGAACATCAGGACCCTTCTTATTATTCTTTGGTACAACCTCCTTAATCATAGCTCCTTTGTTTATTCGCTTGAGTGTCTCATTAGTTTCTTTCATAAAAAGACTAGTAGGTTTACCTTGCTCTGGATTCACTACCCTATTCCTTAAATCATAAGTCCTTTTTGCTTGTGCAACGGCACAAGCTGTAATTCTTCTTTTTTCCTCCTTAGTAGGGATTCTGAGCTTAACACTTTCATTTTTGCTGGTGGTCACAGGCAAGACAGAGGATTGATCAATATTTATAGAATCTGACCTTCCTTCCTGACTAAATGATATCATATTAATAGTTGAATAGTCCACATGATCTTCATAGCTATCCTCTTCCTCTTGCAACCCTCTTGCTACTGCGCACAAAGAAGAAGCGTGTGGCATATTGCAAGCATAGCACCACATGTCATCGTCTTGAGTATAATTCACTGTTCTTTTTAAAGGATCTGGAATTTGTTGATTGTCTCTGTGGTTCCTTTCTACTGGTTTTCCATCCTTCCATGTAGTGTTATAAGGCATGTCATGTAGTCTAGGTCTCTCAGGACGGTAGTATTGCTGTTTCTCAGTTTTGTTTACTCTTACAGACAAATCCTTCAGGGCATTTAAAACTTTGTCAAGCTTATCTTCATCCCTATTGGCCTTGGGTGCTTTAGGATTGTACAATCTTGCATCCTCTCTTTTTCCAACCTTACCAGTAGCTTTTCTATTGTTCTCTATAACAATGGCATCTTTCATAACATCTCGGAGATCTCTTGGGTTTCTGGTTCTCAACTCATAGTTTTTTTTGCTGTCATAAGCATTGATATAGTACAGAATGCTCACTTCAGGTACTGGTTTCATCCTATTAGGGATTTTGTTCAGAACCCTATTGAATCTTTTGTTAAAGTCAATTACTGATTCATTTTGCTCTTTCTTAATGCTGATGATTTCATGCAAAGCAAACTCAGGACTATTATGGTCTCCATACTGCTCCAGGAACAATTCTTTGAATTCTACAAGATTTCTAATGGATGCATCAGGCAACGTTCTAAACCAATCTCTCGCATCTTCTATTAATGACTGCATAAACAACCTGATCTTGACATCCTCATATGGCAAACCAAAATCCTCAATTACTGCATCAAAGGCTTTGCAATGAGCCTCACCTGAAACGGCATTACTTCCTGTGAACTTTGGTATTGCTGTCCTGATTTCATTTGGGATGGGATATGGATACACCATCATTCCTGAAAAATCAAACTGCCTCATTTGTTCCATATTTATTAGCCCATGCCCTCCATGAGGATTCACAAAGTTCTGGTTCATATTACCATACAAGGGCATTTGGTTTTGATAAGGAGGAGGGTATTGATTCTGGTGTTGATACTGAAACTGACCAGGGGGTGGATACTGATTATGAGGGATGAAGCCTGTATGTGAGTCTTTCCGGACTGGTGGTGCACCTGATTGCACATGATCATCCCTCTTGTTACCAAACAGAGGATTCTCATAAGCTTTGAAATCATTACCTCTTGTTTTACCCACTCCCTGAGCATATGTTTTCTTGTATTTGTTTACATCTTTATTAAAGTCATCCTCACCAACATTTATGCCCAATTTGGCACATAGCTCCAAACATTCCTGAGTCCTTCCTGAATCTCTCATCTCAGCAGCTGCCTCCATCATTTGTCTGGTTAAATCTGTAAATCTATCTGCAGGATCTGCCATACCTGATCCTGATGGAGGTGGTGTGTATTGTCTGGACCGTGCTTCATGATTTTCAAAACCAGGGGGAATTTGGCATCGCCCCTTTTGAGCTTTATATGCTGCAACCAAATCTTCATTCACCAGGCTTGAAGTTGTTGTTCTATCTTGTTCTTTTAAGGGCGAATGTTGGCTACTTTCATGTTTATACTGGTTGTATCTTTCTCTCATGGAATCATTCATGGGTTCTTTATTTTTGTTCTTTCGTTGAGGGAAATCTAATTGGGATAAAGATTGTCCTTTCGCAACCGATCTTGTCCCGTGCATTGAAATTCTTATTTCAGAGTCGCCACCTCCTTCCTAGAGGATATGTGTTATTTTTCTCTTCTGAGTTCTTTCCCACAGCAGAGTTTTTTTTATAATTCTCCCCAGCAGAGTCGCCAATCTGTTGGGTCTCAAATCAACAGATTGGATAGGTTCTAAGGAAATGCCAGTCCCTATGGTCAAACCTTCCAATTGACTCGGCCAACATGTAGAGTGAACCTATTTGGTTGCTTACTCTCTCACTTTAGGCTCTGTAGGACCTAGGCGGGTATACCTATTCACTGAATGTCTCCAATAAACAGTGCTTTTTATAGCAGATATGTTATCCTAATCTGATATCTCCTGATCTTGAAATGGCATGAGTTCCTTGAATGGAGATATAGCAGACGAGTTCAAGATTGTTGTTATGATAATTGTTTGTTTTGTGTTTCTTAATTACCTCTATAGCTGTTAAAATAACTAATTATGAAAGAAATGATGAGTATAACTTGAGATTTTAGCCAGTGCCTTCTTCACTGTTTGGGTTACAGAGTCATCACAATTTTCTTCAGGACTTATAGTGCGAATCTATGAGACAGTTTTTTAATTCATCCCTTATGAACCTGTCAGTTACTATTTCTTTTAAAACCAAATGAATGCTTATATTATGCGCTGATTGAGTGAATTTAACCCTACCCTTAAGGGACCAGTCAATTAAGCTTTGCAAGGAACGATTACAATCCGCAAGCAGAACTTTTGTTGCAACATTATAACATAAAGCATAGATCTGATCTTAAGAACATGAATAACCTTATCTTTATCAGACAATATCACAGACGATTGCCAAAAGAAAATGAAATAATCCACAACACATATGCAAGGAAACAGTAGATCAAGATTTGTATTCCATTATAGTTTGTACACAGAAGACTTACAGGCTGTTACTGTTTCGCTCCTAATCCTATCTAATTATATCATCCCTTTTCATTACAAAAATCATTCTCATATATATATGAGGACGGAAGTTTTTTCACGAAGAGACACGACTTTTCAAAATATTAGTCGTTAACTTGAGTGTTTCTAAACTTAAGCAAAAGGAGATTCAAAAGCCCCAAATGATGAATGTAATCATCGTCTTTAAATGTTCTGATTCGAGGCGTTTTCTTTTTTAATTCATTCCCTAGCGTCAGGTACTTGAATATCATCTGGTTGACGGTAGGGGCCATATCCTTACTCCGATCAATTTCTGACAAGGCCCAATCCTTGACGCTGACAAGTTCCTTTCGCAAATCCTCCAAGGTTATTACCTCTCCTTCCTTGTAGACGGAAGGCATTCCAACGGGTTTTTCATCATCTAATTCTTGTAAATCTCTTCTCAGCATATCCTTGAGTTTGACATGATTATCCATATACGCGTTACCCTCAGCCTTTTCCTCTAGCATCATGGAATCGTCATTGCTTAGCACCCCCTGCAATCGTGCTCTTAACCGTTCATGCTCTGTTAGCGCTTTTATTGTTCCATTGTAAACTATCCAATATGGTTCGACCTGTAAGAGCATGGTGTTAAACCGATGTCCTATGATGTCGTTGACCAATTTGTCCATCTTTTGCTGGATATTATCTGCGCATTTATTGGCCTTCTCTGCCTGATATTTCCAGTACAGGGCATCAGAGACGTCATCCAAGCTGCGTCCTGCGGGGTATGAGGTGTATTTGCTGATAGGAGTCCCCGTTTCTAATTGCAATACCTTTGCTTGCAGCTTCTAATTTTCCTCCTTGGATTTTTCATATAATCCCTTGTATGTAATGTTCTCTCTGACCACAAACTCTGTCTGGTCCAAGTTCAATCTTGCAACATCCAGGTTGAGCTTTGCAGTGACCCTAGGATCAGTCTTTCCAACCTGGTGAACCATGAGATGCCCAAAGGTTTCTTCTATATCCACAATGATTGGCCTCTTCCCTTTTGGATATAGTGCCCACTGTAGGAGAGCCTTTTTATCTGGATCATATCCAGAGCCTAGGAACAGTTTATCTACCTCCTGGGGCAATACCTACTGATTCAAATCTTGTTTTTTCAAAAAGCCATCAAATAAGAGTGCTGAGTTGATATCCCAACCAGAGAAGATGATCACACCGGCCTCTTTTAATAATTTCCTCCCTTTTTCAGGAGTCATGTCTTTCATGAGGACATCAATTTCATCTTGTAATCTCTTCATCTATTCCTCCTCTGGTTTTCCAGCCATGCTTCGTTTGATATGAGCCCCTTTGTATTGATATAGAAATGAAAGGAATTCCCTACAGGAGGCGAATCCATCATCAGCAACGAAGTCCTCATGCTCAGTCATTCTTATGTCAACAACATCCTTGATGTTGATTTCTCCTGTGTCCATGTTCATTTCTGTTTCGAAACCAGGAGGATAATCCTCTCTAGGAGAATCAGGTGGGATACTACTGGCGGTTGATCTCGGTGACATGTGAGCTAAGTGCTGACTTTCCTTCTCAGTATTAATGAAGCGAAGGAATTGTGAAGGAACTCTGTGCATAATTTCAGCTTCATGTTGAAGCAGCCTTTTAGCTACCTCCAGAGGGTCTTGGAGATTTCCAATTAGGTCTCCATCTATCATTCCCCTTGCCCTTTTCCATTTGTAGGCCTCCCAGACTAACTCACTCTTTCCTTTTAAAGCAATGGCCTCCTCTCACTCAAGGTTCTTAATTAGGTCGTCTGGCATTTTGGCCATATGTATCCCAGCTTTGAGTTTCTGTGAGGCTCTGGCAGCTCTTATATATCCTTCGGGATCAAAATTCTCCCAAAATCAGTTAAATGTTTAGCACTGGCAATAGACAATTGCCTTATAATCTCCAAGCTAGCCACTCTGTCTGGCACCGTAATTGGAAGCATGTGCGGTTGCCCTTCATATCCAAATACCCTTATCTCTGTGTGATTATCATGGCAATACCAATCACCCCAATTATGTTCAATCTGTGACTCTGGAGAGAAATCCTTTGGCCTGAGGAACCTCTTAATTTCAGGGGACAAAGTATAATCCCTGTGTTGTCCAAAAGCTGCACTGAGAGGTTTCACAAAGTATTCTTGAAAATGCCAATATTGGTTGTTCATAAACCTCTGGTCCCATGCTGATACCCACAACTGAACCGGCTTCTTCAGACCATTCTTATCATAAGACCTGATGCTGAACTCATCTGGCCAGAAGTTAATTTCTTGTCCACAATAAAGAAGAATATGCATTAGCATGGAGTATAATGAAAAGTGAACATTCACAAGGTCTCCTTTCAATTTTTCCAGCCCATGATTCAAGGCATCCGCAACATAAGTAGCAAAATCAAATGACCTAGGGTCTTTTGATTGAATATCAGCACACAGAACCATAATCCCAATATCCATGAGTGGATGAGCCTCTATGCCTAGTACTTGGGCTGCAGTATAATACGTATATTTGAAATATGGATGGAAGTGGTTGACATCAAATGGCACCTTGTCATTTTTGCCAAACTGAACAAATGACCCACCCACTTTTGGCCTCTGAACAGGTAGCCTCCAAGTCCTGTAGACATTTTCCAAACTAAAGAATTCCTGTGAAAGCTTCTTCATATCGATGCTCTCCTCGACTTCCCAGTCTAGATCAAAAACCATATCAATAGTCTGCTTATTGATTACTACTAATGTATTCCCTATGTAATCACATATGGTTTTAGTTCTCGGGTTGTAGCAATTTACCAGAGCTTTCATTAATTCTACGTCTACAAACACATTTGGAACTACTAATTTGCCTAAGTTCCTCTTCCATAGATTACTAATGGGTTCGAGTGCATCCCTTCTTTTGTAACCAAACAAAAATAACTCATGCCCTCTTATCTCAGTCCAAATGTCTCCTAGATTTTCAAATTTGTCCTCTAATCCTTCCTCTTCACTTTTAATCTTTTTGGACCTTACACTAGACGATGGACACTGGTCTAATAAGTCCTGAGTCAAAGCTCTCCCTTCTTTCTTCTGTCTCTTGGGCTTCTCTTCAGGGTTTAACTCTTTTCCTTTCCTACTCTTTTTAGAAGAAGAAGACGAAGGTTCCATAGTTACAGTAAATAAGAGAGACAACACTTACTTGGTAGAATGCTCAACTCTTCTGGTTATCGTTTGCAAATCTCTGCAAGTTCTTCACAGCTTCCAATCTCTTAGCATCGATCTGATTCTTACGAAAATTCACTCAGTTCAACTGCAATTGAATGGGCAACTTGTGTACAGTTAATGTTTCTGCATTTGTAACGGCTACTCAAGTGTTTTAAACTTAATTGCAGATGTGACACTTTTCAACTGGGCCTTTAACTCCTTCGCGGGAAGTACAGTCCGCTCAAAGTGCGCGCGTTTCAAGTTATCGATGAAACCCTTGTCTTCGGCCGAGTGTTTGAATCTTCCATCGAAAGCTCATTCTGTTCGATAATATTGTTTCGGTGAAAAACTTACGTCGAGAAGCCGCTTTTAAGACTCATCGAAATCACTTTTTCATCGATAGTCCCCTTTTTCGACAAGTTGCTCGTGAGTTTCATCGATGCCATACTTTAGATGAGTTTCTTTCTTTGGTGAAGGCTTATGAGTGTTCATCGATATCCCCTTTTCATCGATATCCTTTTTTATCGATGAAAAAGCTTTTCTTTTGTTCGACATTACGTTCATCGATGAAATTTGCATTTCGATGAATGTATCTTAAGTTTCTTCGGTAACAACATTCCTTCGAAATCACCTTTTGCCTTTTCGCTTTTTGCTTTTACCTTTTCGATGAAACCTGGAGTATCGATGAGCGGTTTCTTGCGTTCATCGAAGGTAACTTTTTGCCAAAATACCTTTGCTTAATGCTTTATATGCCTTGTGTCGATGAAAATGCTCTTTCGATGAAACTTCTCCTGCAGTGCTCGATACAGTTTACTGGCCGAAATATCCATTAGTCTTCATGCTTATGGAAACATATATTATTATTATTTTATTTTATTTTATTTTTTTTTTAAAATAGTGCTCAACATACCCATTGGTAAAAATATTTGTCAAAGCATGCATTATCATAGCAAAGGGTTAGGCCTACATGAACAAGACATTTTAGAACCCCTCAATATCAAATAAAATTCTAATGGTCATGGCTTTGGTTACATAGATCATTCTCAAGATGTTGATATCCTTTCTAAATGTCACCTCCCTTCTTCCAAATCCCAATATGAACACCCCTCTTTATCCTCCAAATCTATTTTGGGTCCTCATATCCCAAAATGAAATCCTTCATCCCTTCCATCCATCTTAGTCCTTATATACCTTCATCCACTATCCATACTACTCCTAGCTTACAATCCTCTCACCCTACCATAAATCATGATCAACAAAGGCACATAGCTTTGAGAACCTTCCAACTATCTATCTATATCAATTCATCCAAAATACCTTCATACAATTCCTATCCACCCATGAATTCCATTACTCTTGGAAACAATTTGGATGCCAAGCATAGAGTCCACAAGTTAAAAAATCCACATACATTCAAGGATAAACATGTCCAATGTTAGAGACATGTCAAATCAAGGAAAATTTTGATCCAAAAGTAAAAAGGAAATATCCAAAAGGCCACAGAGTCCCATCAATCAAAAATAAAAATAAAAATAAAAACTATGTGGATTCCTAAGTTGCTTATAGAAGCGATCCATTCAAAAAAACTAAAAAGAAAAGAAAAAATAAAATCAATGTGGGTTCCTAAAGAAAAAGAAAATTTGACATTAAAGTTGCTATTCTAAAAGCTTCATTCATTCCTCAAAATCTCCCATCTTTCAAATCTATATTCCTCCATCATTTCCTTTATCCACTTTGGTTCCTTATGTTCCAAAATCCATGACCACTCCTCCATCAAGATTTTAAAATCTAAAATCTAATTTTCCTTCATCACTCCACCACCCCTCAAGGTGTGTGCCAATTTTGATCTTGCTTACATTTCCATCCACTCATACACAAGTCTTCCAATATCCCATCCATTATTCAAAATCTATTTTCCATCCTTCCCTTCCTCCCATCCAATCTTTTGCATAAATCCTTGTCTCATTACATCTCCTCATCGATCTCATCTCCTTATCCATTTATCCTACAAATGTATTTGAGAATACATATTTCAAGGATGCCATCCAAACAAAAAATGAGACAATTGAGTCTTTTCTCAATCTCCTATGATGCATCCATATCTTCCAAAAATTTATAAGGTCAAAAAGACAAAATATAAAAAATAAAAATGAAAATTGAAATTAAAAATAGTAAAGAGAAATAATTTGTCCATTGATGAAAACTTGGCAAACAAGTTCCTTGGACAAGTACCATGATGAAAACCTATCAAACAAGCATCATGTGTAATCCATCATCCTCTTATATTCTACACTAGGGGGAAAGTTTCATCGACACTATCCACCTATCACATCTTCCATTATCCAGGTTCATCCTCCACTATCCATCACCTTACATACATTCATATTCCCTTTTTCCACCTCTGATCTTAACAAGGCTAGGGATATCCATGATCATTATGTGTTCTATCTACTTCATATTATCCACATCGTCCAGTTCATATCCCTTATACTATCCATTCCTTTCTTTCATAATCCATTATCACCTTTGGTCTTACTTATCCTATCTATATCCTATCTCTATCCATACTCCCTTTTCTATCCTTGATCTTGATCAAAACTAAGGACAAAAAAATGTAAAACATGGTTTCAAAAAACTTCTTGACATATCCATTTCTATGAATCACATGCCATTCAATGCACCATGTCATTGCTTTACATTTCCATATCTAGTCCCTTAGCTTGGATAAACATGTTATCTCATCATGAGATAGTCCTTGGAAACCAACTTAGCTTTGATTCCATGATAAGCTACCTCCATATTTTGCTTGTTCATCTCCATCTCAGCAGTTCATTCATCCATTCATAATGTTCCTTGCCTTTCTAGACACTTGGGGCAAACAAATAGATCTTGCTTGGGAAAAAAAATCCATAAAAATTCAAATAAAATCCTAAAAAGTAAAATCCATAAAAATCAAATAAAGTCCTAAAAAATAATCATAAAAATTAGATAAAGTCTTGAAAAAAATCCCCAAAATTATAAAAAGTCTTAAAAAAATCCTAAAAATCAAACAGATACCTAAAACATTTCCTAAAAATTTAAAAAAGTCCTAAAATAAAAGAACAAAAACATCATAAATTGTCCAAAATAAATTCCAAAAATACTTGTAAAACATCCTGAAGAAAGCTGAAAAAAAAAAACCTAAAAAACCTAAAAATTTAAAAATGATCAAAAACCAAATAACAACAATCATTTCAGTTCATCAATAAACTGTCTCTTGCAAAGATAGATGATAAATTAGACGTAAATAGAAAACACGTAAAAAACATCACGCTTAACAAATCAAGTGACAACAGATAACCAATTAATGAAGATTGCAATCAAACCAATCACATGTCTAATCAATCAATCCCTATCAACTTGCCTTATACTGGGTGCAATATACTCAAAACCATATTGTATCTGTCTTAAATGGGGTACTTCATTCTTGAAACCAGACATCATGTGATCTTATCCTATCAAACAAACAGTCAACTTTGACAACAAGATCAGTATGGTTGTTGATTCAGTTGGTCAAGTTTGTCTTATCTTTTATTGATTTTTCTCAGGTCAAGTTTTTATGCTATTGAAGGATGTCCACAAGTGACTAGAGGACTCGAGATGCTTCATGATCCTTTTTCTATTTTTACTGTTTGTGGTGTATTTTCATGAAGTTTTGGGGCATAGTTATTTAGGGTGTCTTTGATAGGCACATTTAGTTAGCAAGTATCCTACACAATAAAAATGAAGATAGAGGAACTATTCTTATGAACGTCACACATACCTTTAACCTTAATAAAACAATCCTAGAATGGAGGGAAACATTTCTCATTTTCTTCATGTCTATTAATGCAATGGGAACACATCTACACCTTGGTCTTTCATACCTCAGGGCAATTAGCTCCATTTGCCACATAATAAAGCTCAATGATGATAAAAGTGCACTTATGAAAGCTCAAACTCATCCCACTAACTTCTCTTCACTTCTCACTAATCTTTTTTCTATCTATCAATCATCTTAATCAATCAATCTATTCATCAATTAATGAAAATCATGCTATTTATTCTATTTGATCAATCATGCTTATCCAATGCTGATATCGATCATATCTCAACTAAAATTCTTCCCTTCTTATTAACCATTCTTTATTAGAATTAGGGATCACTGAGAGGGGGGAGGGGGGGTGAATCATTGATCTATCGGAAATCAAATCCACAAACTTATTCTTTATCCACCAATGAGCAATGCATAACAAAAAAGAACACAAACATGCAACAAATAATCCACAAATCCACAACACCAAAATTTTTACGTGGAGACCCGAAAAGGGAAAATCCACAATGGGGATGAAACCCACAATATTCATATACTATGACCAGGAGTACATAAATATTACATAGATGGGGTATGCACTTACATTTAGGCTCACTGCCTCGAGCTCACTGCTCAATTACAATTTCTCGGAAGGCTACAACCTTCAGGGAAGTCTTAGTGACTTACAATTTGATTACAATGAGGAAATATAATGAAATTAACTATCAAGAAGCATCTGATAATTTCCTAGAATGAGCCGGTTAATCACTAAATCTCTGATTGTCTTCACTCTGTTGAATACTTTGTTTCTATCTCAGTTAGCTACTAGATTGTCTGAAAGCAAAGTGCACACATGAAACTGCGCTCAATCATACCAAAATGGATCACCACAACTGTATAATCACCAAAACCAATCACCAATTCAATCTTATATATTCGGTCTTAGCACAAAAGTAATTTCCTCTAAGTCGGCTTCAAGAAGTGTAACATATAGCTCCAAGTTGGCTTTAATCTCAAACAAAACATAACACCGGACCAAAAGAGTGTATTCACACACTTTCTAAGGATCTTACCTTTCACCAAGAACATGAAATCAACCACCAAAATTACTGCAATCATCAAAAATTATTCCAGATCAAAATATTACTAAGATACCATGTTTTATCAGTTAACTGCCTACTGGTTGACTCTAGCTTCTGGATAAGATTAATCATGACTTTTGGATCAAATATCCAAGAAGATTTTCCATCAATGACAACCCTAGACCATAAATCAATCATCGAAGATCACCAGATGAGTGTCAATTGCCAACAATCTCCTCCTTTGGCATTGATGACAACACCTGTGAAAAATGTCTAAGTGTTAAAGCCTATGAAACCTATACACCAGATGAAAGAATAAAAGAATTCTAAGGCTCCCCCTTATATCAATAATCCAAAAATATGCATTACACCATACTATACACTCTACACATACAATCAGCCTGTACATTTTCACTTCATCTCTCCCCCTTTGATGGCAATGCCAAAGATAGGGTGTGCATCAAAATTGCCTGTACATATATACGCATTCACTAGATGATCAAATCTATACATGTTTCAGGACATCTACATATTCCATCTTAAGGAACCCAAGATATTGTTCCATCCTGCCCACAACTTCTCCAAAATTGAAACAAAACCATTCAAAACATAAGAATGAAATTCTATAGCCGCAATATCAGTAGGAGTCTCCTAAGACATTTTTTAAATCTAGTCCATCTTATGATACACTAAGGTGTCCAATCAAGGACCAATTAAGTTTTGGAGTTTGCGTGTCTGCCTAATCATCCTCTCCTTCTCCTTCTCAAAATTCCTAATCTACTCCATGTAATTCAAGATTTGTCCTTGAATACTACCAGTTAAGTTAGTTGTAGGATCATAAGCCTAAGAAATCTGAGCTAACTGTCCTCTACTATTATCTATCCGCTTGTCTATCTCAATACTAAAATTGGTCAAAATTAGACAAGACTTATGAATTTTACCGCCTTCCACTAAGGCCTCATCAATTAGTTTTAACTCCTTATCTAGCTGGGCCTTATCATTACTAATCAATTGCAAAAATGTTTGAACTTTAGCATCCTTAAATTTCTCCATAGCTTGTTTGACTGATGCCTTGATCAAAGAATCAAAATGGGTGGATATATGATCTATTAGGTTCAGAAGCTTACCAGATGAATTGGTGTTTGCATGAAGTTGCAGTTTCAGTACCACCTATTCTAAAACTTTGACCAATTTTTTAATGAGTCTCTTCTCTTCAGATTATGTCTATGCTAACCCCTGATTGGCTTGTGCTTGGAGAGAAGCAACAAAAATCATCCTCTCTGTTAGAGACATCTGAGTGAAAGGTTTATCAAATCTGACATTGAACTACAGAAAACTCCCTTGGCTTTGAATTTTAGCTATGCCAATTTCCACAAGGATCGAAGTCTCCATTGCCTTACTCTTACCTTTATCTAGTTCTTCATGTTACTCTACTTCCTTCTTCTTAGTCTCAACTTGTCTGGATTTACCTTCTTTAGGTGACTCCTGTGCACCAGTGTCACCACTTGGTGCACCATCCTCTGCCTCTTCTGATTTATCATTCTCTTTAGTAGGCTCAACCTCAACAAAATCCAAAATTTGTTGCTCTGCAACATTTTGAGTATCCTCTTCCTTATTTACATCATTAACTGGAGGATTTTATGACTGAATGGCTTCATCTTGTGAGACAGTTTCTACAAGCTAGTTCTCGGTAAGAAACTTCTTCCATATTTCACTGGTTTTTCTCCTCATTTCTCGAACTCGACCAACCATATGATTTTTTACTCTGTGCTTGCTCCTGAATTCCTTTTTATTAGCCAATAAAATTAATCAGTCAATTTCCTCTATAGTGATACTAGTGCACTGATTAACCAGTTCACTCTTCTTTATTTCTCTATCTATTTGGCTAGAAGATTTTCTCCTAGCATCAATTAAATTGTACAAATCTTTGGGAAGATATTTTTCTAATTCAATCAATTCTTTACTAAATACATCCATGTAAAAAATTATAGCTTCCTCAATCTACCTTTGATCCTTAACATCCATATTCGCATAATATACAGAGATGTTATTCAAATTTCCATCTTTAATAATTTCATTAATCAACTCTTGAATAGAAAAAGGAGCAACAATTTGATACTCTATTTTAGAAGTCTTCATCTTATCGGATACTATAGCTTCATCCAAGTCTGGTTTTGTCTTCTTTCCTCTCTTGGGCTTGCCTGCCGGTATAGGATCAAACATTTTGTTCTTCTCCTTCAGTCCTTTCTTATCACTACTGGATTGGGGTTTCTAGATTACTCTAGCAAAATCTCCTTTCTCTGGTGCCCTGGGAATGTCTGTATCTGATTCAGTCTCAGATTGCACCAGAGAAACTACTACATATTCCTTTTGAGGTTTCTTCTTCTTCCCTAGAACACCTTTAACCTTTGCAGATGAACCAGAGTGTTTTGCTACAACAAGAGGTGTCTTTACTAGCTAAGGAGAAGGTCCAGTCACCTTTACCTTAACTAGAGTAGGTGCAGTTTTCTATTTCTTCGCTTTCTCAACTGCATCCCTCACTGTTAGGTCCCAGAGACAACTGAGAGGGGGGGAGGGTGAATCAGTTGTCCAATAAATTCAACCAAAATTAACTTAACCAAAACTTAATGCTTAATGTCAGTAAACCAAACTTTATGCCGGTAGACAGTTTATCAGTTAATTGCAGTACCGGTAAAGATTAATGCATGAAACAGAAAGACATTAACATCCACAACACATAACACAAATGTTTGTATGTGGAAACCCTGTAAGGGGAAAAACCACAGTGGGAAGCCTTACCCACAATCAAATGATACTACTGCAGATAGTATGTGTGTACAATATGGATTCTACACATGCAGAAAGGCTAGCTACCTAGAGCTCACTGCTCAATCACAAAATAAGAGTCACACTAACTACAATTGGATGGCTAGATCTAATGATAATGTACTTCTTAAAATAGCATCTTCGTATGTTGGATTCAGTATTGGTTAAGTTCTGATTGCCTTCACAAAAACCTTCCTTCAACCTTCAAATGATGTCTACATGTATAGCTCTTCTTATTTTGCATATACCCTATTACAATCTTTTTTCCAATCACATATCAATCTCACAAATGAGATCTTACATTTATACCATAACCTAAGACCAATTGAATAGGTTGGCTCACTAAAAGATATTACAATAAAATTAATTACAAATAAATTGATATCCAATGCATGATGTTGGCTCAATGTATTTACAATAATAATAAATCATCTTCATAATGTGTCGTGCTAATCTGGAGTAGATATGCCTGCCAGTGTATATCCTGGACCTATTTGCCAGTAATAGTAAATATGCAAACTTGAATAAACCAATAACCAAATTGCCAAAACCAAGTGATCAAATAATGTCTTCGACATAACCAAGTAGTCTCCAAGTCATTCCAAGTGTCGGTGAACAATATAATCTACCAGTGAACCAAATACCGGTGACAGTGCATAAGTCTTTGACTTGCCGATGAACATAACAAGAATCTCCAAGTGCTGATAAGTGTTGACAAGTGATGGCAAGTGTTGACATCAATGACAAAACCATATCAACATATCCAAAATACCAACAATCTCCCCCTTTGGCATTGATGGCAACACAAGATGGAAAAACCATCAAAGTGTCAAAACAGAAATGCCAAAAACCAAAAACTAGCAATCTCCTAAAGAGATCATTAACCTTAAATAAAAATAAATAATGTCTCTCCCTCAGGAATAATCTCTCCCCAAAATTTTTTTTCCATAATATCTCTCCCCTTTGACATCAAATGCCAAAGCAATACAAAAACAAGATTCAAATACAAAATACTAACTTATTATACCAACTACTCCCCTGAGAAGTAGCTCTCCTCATCAAAGTCGGAATAAAAGATTTCTCTATTAATTCTGCCAGTTGATGACAAACATCAATTGTCTAAGTCTCTACCAGTGGGGGTAGGACTCCAAGTTGCTCTCTGAGATATTCAAAAGTTTCCTTAGGCAAAGGCTTTGCAAAAATATCTGCAATCTACTCTTTAGTATTCACATAAACCAATTTCACTTCTTTTCCTTCAACATTCTTTTTTAGAAAATTAAATTTGATAGAAACATGTTTAGTCTTAGAGTGAAATATCAGGTTCTTTGATATATCAATTGCTGCCATATTATCACAGTAAATAGTTATAGGTTCCTTGCATTTTACCTTTATGTCCTTCAACATTTGTTTGATCCATAATACCTGTGTACAATTAGTTGCTACTGCAACATATTCTGATTCTGTTGTTGATAATGATGTACAACTCTGTTTCTTGCTCAACCATGAAATTAGTCTGCTACCAAGAAAGAATGCTTCGCTAGTGGTGCTTTTTCTATCATCCACATCTCCTTCCCAATTAGCATCTTTGTATGCACATAAGTGAAAATTTTCATCTCTAGGATACCATAAACCAAGATTTGTAGTGCCTTGTAGGTACCAGAATATCCTTTTTACTGCTGATTCATGATTTTCTTTAGGATTACTCTGAAATATTGAAACAATACATACTGCATTCATAATATCAAGTCTTGTTTGTATCAAATATAGTAAACCTCCTATCATAGACTTATATCTAGTCGGATTAATAGGTGTTGATTCATCCTTCAAAGATAATTTATCAGTTGTAGTCATAGGTGTGCTTACCGGTTTAGAGTTTTCCATGCCAAATTTCTTTAGTAATTCCTTCAAGTACTTAGATTGACATAGGAATATACCTTTATCAATCTATGAAATCTACAATCCTAAAAAGAATTTTATCTCCCCAATCATAGACATTTCAAACTCTTGCTGCATTTTGTTAGAAAAGTCTTTACACAATCCATCTTCTCCTCCAAAGATTATATCATCAACAAAAACTTCAATAATCAAGATGTCATCATTAGTCACTTTGTAGTATAGATTGTTGTTAGCATTACCTTTAGTGTATCCAAGCTTCAAAAGATATTTGTCCAATCTAGCATACCAAGCTCTAAGAGCTTGTTTTAGTCCATATAAAGCTTTCCTTAACCTGCAAACCATATCTTTGTTATCTATCAAATAAAATCCATCAGGTTGTTCAATATAAAATTCTTCTTCAAGATCTACATTTAGAAATGCACATTTAACATCCATTTGATATACTTTATAGTTCTTGTGTGCTGCAAAAGCCAAAAAAAGTCTGACTGCCTCAATTCTGGCTACCGGTGCAAAGGTTTCATTGTAATCAATTCCTTCTTTCTGTGAATATCCCTTACACACTAATCTTGCTTTGTTTCTGATTACTTTACCATCTTCATTAAGTTTATTTCTGAAAACCCATTTAGTTCCAATTACATTTTTGTCTTTAGGCTGGGGAACTAATGACCAAGTGTTATTCCTTTCAATTTGTTCCAATTCATCTTCCATAGCTTTAATCCAATATTTATCTTCACATGTCTCATTAATTGATATAGGTTCAATTTGAGAAATAAGACATACCTCTTCATTTGCTAATCTTCCTCTAGTCATAACTCCTTGAAATTTGTTTCCAATTATCTGATCTTCAGAATGATTCAATCTTACATACCGGGGTATTTTTACTTGTTGTTGTTCTTTAGTGACTGTTGAATCCTCAGATGATGCCTATGTAACTGGATCACCATTATGTACTTGAGTATTCATAGTAGGTTCATTTGTGATTATCTCTATTGCCGGTTCAGAGTCTGTGTACCTTGAATTTCCTCTAAATTGTTCATCAATCTTCACATTTGCACTCTCAACAATTTTCTGCAATCTCTTGTTAAAAAATCTATATGCCTTTCTCTTAGATGAATAACCAAGAAATATTCCTTCATCACTTTTGGGATCAAATTTGCCAATATACTCATCTCTTCTAATATAGAATTTACTTCCAAATATTCTGAAATATTTAAGAGTAGGAGTATTACCAAACCAAAATTCATGAGGGATCTTACCGGTTTCACCTCTGATGTGAACTCTGTTGAATGTATAAACTATTGTATTGACCGCTTCTCTCCAGTATATATGAGGTAGATTCGCTTCTGATATCATACTTCTCACTACATCCAAGATAGTTCTATTTTTTCTTTCCACAACTCCATTCTACTGGGGTATCCGGGGTACTGATAACTGTCTTCTGATCCCATTCACTTCACAGAATGTATTAAATTACTTAGATGTGAATTCACCTCCTTGATCTGATCTTAAACATTTGATTTTGTTTTTAATTTCATTCTCTACCATCACCTTGAATAGTTTGAATTTCCCAAATGCTTCAAATTTTTCCTTGAGAAAAGTAACCCAACACATTCTAGAATAGTCATCAATGATTAGCATAAAATACCTATCTCCTTGTATACTTCTAGTTTTTGCTAGACCACATAAATCAGTATGAATTAAATCAAGAACATTGTTATAATTCTTTGGAATACTCTTGAAAGTTTATTTAACTTTCTTTCCAAATTGACATGCCTTACATACCAGATTGTGAGGTTTAACAATCTTAGGTAAATCTCTTACTGCCTTAGTTGTACTGATTTTCACAATGCAATCAAAATTTACATGACAAAGTCTCTTATGCCATAACCAACTTTCATCAATATGTGTAATCAAACATGCTTTCTCATTGTTGTTCAAATGAAAGATATTACCTCTAGTCTGATTACCGGTTGCAATTTCCAAACCTGTTCTATTTAAGATTTTGCATTTACCATTCTTGAATTGTAACTGAAATCCTTTTTCAACTAATTGACCAACACTCAAAATATTATGCTTCAAACCTTCAACATAGTAAACATTATCAATATTGTTCTTACCATCAAAAGATATAGTGCCTTTTCCTTTGATCAAACAAGCTTTATAATCTCCAAATCTTACTAGACCTCCATTGTATTCCTGAAAGGTTGAGAATTTACTCTTATCACCAATCATGTGATGTGAACATCTTGAATCAATAATCCATTCATCCTTATCTTCAACTTTAGCTACCAGGGCTTGCTCTACTGGTTGAATAGTAGGTGTTGGTTGATCTTCTATTATAGCAACAAAAGCCCATCCATTGTCTGTTGGATCCTCATTAGTAACTCCTTCATCAGCATAATAGAAAGATTTGTCTCTATTCTTCTTAAACTTGTATTTATGATAATCAGGGTTAGGCCTATATGCTCTTTTAACTTCTTCCCTTAATCTTGCATGTCAATCAGGACATTGGGAAGCCATATGACCAATCTTATTACAGTTAAAACATTTAAAGGGTGCTTTACCTTCATACTTACTTCCAATTGGACCTTTAGGCATTTTTCTTGCAAATAGTGCTTCAAGTTCTTCATTTTCTCTCCTACTTTCTTCAAGTTCTCTTGCATAGAAGGCTTTCCAAATAGATTTCTTAGATGATGATGATGATACTGTAGATGATGATGATGCCTTGAAAGCTATATCTGTCTTAATAGTAGCAACAGGGCCAAATTCTTCAAGTTCAAAAGCTGAAAGTTTTCCAACTTAGGTGTCTCTAGATACTGATGCATTAGGCATTGCTCTCAATTTATTTATAGTACTAACTTTCATTTTATATGCTAGTGGAAAAGCTCTTAAAAATTTAGAAACAATCTCATCTTCACTTAAGGTTCCTCCACAACATTGTATACCCAAAACAATTTCATTTACTCTTCCATAAAAGCAGAAATTCTTTCATCTTCTTCCATTTTTAGATTTTCATACTTGACCCGGAAGCATTCAAGTTTTGCAATTTTGACTATGGAATCTCCTTCATTCAATGTTTCCAGTTTGTCCCAAATAGCTTTAGCAGTAGATCTGTTTGACAATCCCATGACTTGTTGATCTAATAATGCGCTCAGAAGTGCTTCTCTTGCTTTGCAATCATTTTCCTCATCTTTAGCCAAGTTAGGTGGATTAGGTTGACCTTGAGTAGGAGCAGTATAGCCATTATTTGTAACATCCCATATGTCCTTTCCAATGCAATTCAAATGTGTCTCCATCCTAATCTTCCATATCCCATAGTTAGTTCCATCAAATTTCAGACTGTCCTTCCTAAAATAGCTAGAGGACATTGGATCTCCTCAAGCTGTTAAACTTCTACAAAAAATGAGGACTAGGCTCTGATACCAATTGTTGGGTCTTGGAGACAACTAAGATGGGGGGGGGTGAATCAGTTGTAAAATAAATTCAACCAAAATTAACTTAACCAAAACTTAATGCTTAATATCGGTAAACCAAACTTTATGCCGGTAGATAGTTTATCAGTTAATTGCAGTACCGGTAAAGATTAATGCATGAAACAGAAAGACATTAACATCCACAACACATAACACAAATGTTTATACGTGGAAACCCTGTAAGGGGCAAAAACATGGTGGGAAGCCTTACCCACAATCAAATGATACTACTGTAGATAGTATGTGTGTACAATATGGATTCTGCATATGCAAAAAGGCTAGTTGCCTAGAGCTCACTGCTCAATCACAAAATGAGAGTCACACTGACTACAATTGGATGGTTAGATCCAATGATAATGTACTGCTTAAAATAGCATCTTCATATGCTAGATTTAGTACCAGTTAAGTTCTGATTGCCTTCAAAAAAACCTTCCTTCAACCTTCAAATGATGTCTGCGTGTATAGCTCTGCTTATTTTCACGTATACCCTATTACAATCTTTTTTCCAATCGCATATCAATCTCGCAAATGAGATCTTACATTTATACCATAACCTAAGACCAATTGAATAGGTTGGCTCACTAAAAGATATTACAATAAAATCAATTACAAATAAATCGATATCTGATGCATGATGTCGGCTCAATGCATTTACAATAATAAAAAATCATCTACATAACATGTCGTGTTGATCTGGAATAGATATACCTGCCAGTGTATATCCTGGACCTATTTGCCGGTAACAACAAATATGCAAACCCGAATAAACCAATAACCAAATTGCCAAAACCAAGTGATCAAATAATGTCTTTGACATAACCAAGTAGTCTCCAAGTCATTCCAAGTGCCGGTGAACAATATAATTTGCCGATGAACCAAATACTAGTGACTGTGCATAAGTCTCTGACTTGCCGGTGAACATAACAAGAATCTCCAAGTGCTGATAAGTGTTGACAAGTGATGGCAAGTGTTGACATCAATGAAAAAACCATATCAACATATCCAAAATACCAACACTAGCAACTCTAACTCTCTCTTGGGGATGTCCATCTTCAACAAGAATATCCTCCACAATCTTTGCAACTTTTCTCTTTCTTGCTGGTTTAGTGAACTTAGTGTGTAACTCCATTGATTTCTCCTTGCTGGTTTCAAACCTTTCTTCTTTGGTGTCTACCGGAGCTTTTAACAAATGTTGCATAGGCATCCAAAGTGACCTCATCAACCTCATACCCCATAGGTATTATCCATACCGTCTAGGGTTGAACTGCTTCCATAAGACATTCATCTTTGTTCACCATAAAGAAAATTGTTCCCTCGTATTTATTTATAATTTCTTTGGGGATTTTGACTCTTTGTTTCATTTCGTCCTGAAAGGTCTTGAAGAAAGCCCACAAAGAAACTTTTTGATTATCCTTGTTGCCAAGTCTCTCAAGCCCTTTCTTTATCTACTGAGCCACCGGTCTATCAAAAACCCATTGTACTCTACTAGTTTTGGAGATTTGATTCATGAAGTACAGTGCCAGACAGATAGCCAAAGAACCAAATTTAAAGACATGCTTTTTATCCTGTTTAATTTTCTTCAAATTTATCATTAGCTCCTCCAACAAAATGCTGTATAGGTCATAATGACCATCTTCCTTGACCATTTTGTATAGGCTGCATGAATAGCAATGCTAGATGCAGAATTCAATTTGTTAGACTGGTATACTTTGTAACCAATGACCATTGCAACAAATTTGACATCATCCTCCTTGATTGTGTTGATTTTGATTGATCACCCATCAAATTCTGCACCGCTTAATTTGTTCACAGTAGGGTTTGTGACCTTGCACAACCTTGGCTTTTCACCAGTTTGTTTCAAACAGGTTACTTCCCTAATCACATCAGCAGTGATCTTGTATGGTTGGTCAATCCATATAAATTCAGCATGGATCCTACTCAGTACATACCTCACCCATTCCTTCTCATCGACTATTAGAAAGTTTACAAATTGTGTGAAACCCTTTCTCTGCAACTGCACAAATTTCATCTTAAGGTTTCCAATCTCATCCATGATGTTGTTAGTATAAAGATCCAGAATGTCGTTAGAGTCCATTTCCTCAATCTCACAGTGAATGTAGGCTCAAACATCATCAACATGCAAAAATTCATGTGGAATGAAAGAAAAAGCTCCAACTAGGTCGACTTCCATGGATTTGTAGGGGTTTTTCTTGAATACAGGACAATTCCTATCCTTGACTTCAAAAACCAGAGGGGTAGCAATGGAAGATGAGGATGTCATTTCAGATTTTTTAAAAATTGGACTTAGAAAATACCCTTCAAGATATACCTCAACCAACTGATGAATGCCCTAGATCGCTCACCAGATCGATTTTCCTCTCTGATTGCTTGAAAACATTTATCACCTTACTCTTCAACTTGAAAACACTATTCGCAAAGTGAAGAATGACTCTTGTATTTTCCCCTTTTAACTTTGCAAACCATAATTTCACTTTGAAATAAATACCCCTAAGATATCCAACCGGATGCCCTGTTCGACTACTGAATGCCTAAATTAGCCATCGGAATCTCGGATATCAACTCAAAATCAATTTCTACCATCTATAATACATTGAATACAGATCTCATTAAGGGGTACTACAAGATTTTCATTAGTTTGCCTCTCCCTAAGGCTAAAAGCCCAAGTTACCAGATCAATATTCTACATTGAATTTAGGCACAGATCCATTATCAGCCTTAGATTCATCCTTCTTTACCCACATCTTCTTAAGACGATCTCTAATCTCATCTAATTTTGCCTTTCCCTTTTCATTTGAATTTTTCTTGTCAACCAAAGCACTATTTTTGCTTCTACAAATTTTTACAATATGACCGGTTTTGTTGCATACTCTGCAAACAACATTTTTCTTCATAGGTCTAAAGTTCATCTGATTTGGCCTTATCCCGCACTCATTAGAGATATGTCCAAATATTCCACAAGCATAGCATCTCTTGTTATGAAGGTTATTTATTACTGCTCTACATATATTTGACTTGTGTCCAAAGTTATTGCATATGAAACACTTACTGGTAAAGGTAGGAACATTGTTCATGTTCATCATATTGTTATTGTTCATCATTCCATTATTCATCCTACTTCTACACTGAATCGCCATATGACCAAACTTGTTGCAAGTAAAAAATCTACCATTGAATTTATGAGCATTAGGTTGTCATACCAGAGGAGTCTTGCTCTTCTTCTAATTAGGTTTTGCATTACCTTGTCTAGATCCAGAGGATTCACCTTTCTCAAATCTTAGGCCTCGCATATGCTTTCCATGTCTCTGACTTTCTAACATCTCATCAAGCCTTGTTGAACCGGCTTTGAATTTGTCTTTGTATTCATTGGCAATAGCAAGTTCATCCCCCAAGGTAGGAATCTGTATTTCAAGTTCTTGACCATTATTCCTTGATTATGTCATCTCAAGCTTCAATTGATCATTCTCATATGTAAACTTGAAGCATTTATCAACTCTTTCCTTCAATGATTATGCCAGATTATCTTCATTCTTCTTCCGATCCTCAATCTCCTTAGCCAACCTCACCATAGTGGAGTGTATCTCATTCTTCAAAGCAACATTCTCTCTCTCAAGCTTGTTAACTTCATTAGCTTTGACTTGGAATTCCATGATCTCTTTCTCCTTCAAATTTTCCATTAATTCCTTCCTCTTCTCTCTATAGACACTTACTTGATCCTTTAGCTCACTAATGAATTCATCAGCAACATTCAGGTTCTTCTTCAAGGTACAAACCTCATTTCTAGCTGTATCAAGATCCTCAAGTGCCACATTGAGTTGTCTCTAAAAATTAGAATCCATTGAATCAATCTCCCAGATCTTCCTCAAGCGGTTAAGCTTCCTTAGAGGAACTTGGCTCTGATACCAATTGTTAGAATCAGGGATCACTAAGAGGGAGGGTGAATCAGTGATTTACCAGAAATCAAATCCATAAATCTATCCTTTATCCACCGGTTAGCAATACATAATAGAAAATAATATAAACATGCAACAAATAATCCACAACACTAGAATTTTTATGTGAAAAACTAGAAAGGGAAAAACCGCGCTGGGGATGAAACCCACAATATTCATATACTATGGCCAAAAGTACATAAATATTACATAGATGGCGAATTCACTTGCATTCTAGCTCACTTCCTAGAGCTCATTGCTCAATTACAATTGCCTGGAAGGCTACAACCTTCAGGGAAGTTTCACTGACTTACAATTTAATTACAATGAGGAAGTAAAATGAAATTAACTCTCAAGACGCATCTGACAATTTGCTAGAATGAGTTCTGGTTAAGCACTGAATCTCTGACTATCTTTTCTCTGCTAAATACTCTATTTCTGTCTCAGTCAGCTACCATATTGTCTTAAATAAAAGTGTGCACATGAAACTGTGCTCAATCGCATGAAAATGGATCACCACAACTGTATTACCACCAAAACCAATCACTGATTTGATCTTATATATCCCGTCTTAGCACAAAAGTAATTTCCTTCAAGTCGGCTTCAATCTCGAACAAAACATAGCACCAAAACAAAAGAGTGTATTCACACACTTCCTAAGGATCTTACCATTCACCAAGAACAAAAAATCAACCACCAAACTTATCACAATCATCAAAAGTTATTCCGGATCAAACAATACTGAGATACCCTATTTTACTAGTTAACTGCATACCGGTTGACTCCAGCTTCTAGATAAGATGAATCATGACTTCTAGATTGAATGTCCAAGAAGAGTTGCCATCAATGACAACCCTAGATCATAAATCAACCATCAAAGATCACCGGATGAGTGTCAATTGCCAACATTCTTCTCCTTCATCACATTTCCTCTTTCATCTAACATTCTTCTTCTTCTTTTGAGAGATCATTCATTCCTTTCACATAAACAATCTCTCGAGGGGGCATCCTACCTCCATCCCTTAGGCTACTGAGGTATGATATTTCAATTTTTTCTTTGAAACAACTCTCAAGATTGCATTGTCAAGTGGGAAGATATTTTCTTTCCCTTACAGGCCCATTTTACTAATTTTCAATTGTCACTGTACTCCTTGTGCTCTGTTTAAGAGTTCGAGCCTTGATTGCATGCAGTCTTTTGTCATTTTAGCATCTTTCATCCTGTCATTTGTTCAAGATGGCCCTACCCTCCTGCATGGTTAGTTTTCAAAACACTTGCCTAGATTGTTGGTCACATGTAGTATTCCAGCGTGATATGACATCCTTCTCTGATGTTTCTAAATTCTTAACCTCATATATTATAAAGTCATCAATATGGCATATTCATAAACAGAGTTTCTAGATAATTTCCATTTTGAGAAGTAATCATCCATAGTTGTGAATCACCTATTTACCACCTTTTGCTTATGTACCCGGATGCTATCCCTAAAAATGGATGATATCCAAGATACAATAACAAAAAGGGGGTAAATGGGACTTCTGTCTTGCCTGAGTCCAACTGAGGGTAATAGAGGTAGATGAGTTTTATGGCAGAACCATATATTACCCGTAGTCTATGGATTGTTAGATAACCATTCAATTATAGAGAGCTCAGCAGCAAGTATCATATGAGAATATGGCAGGGCACGTAGGGGTTTCTATAGGCAAACACATGCAGAAAATGAGGGCTTTTAATTTACCAAAATGGAGCACCTGTTGAATTGAAGAAACCTATCGATGTTTCATTGATAAGATGATTTATCAGATAGACTTGGGCATCGATGAAATTCAAAAGGAGTTTATCGCAAGCATTATTTTCATCAATAGAAGGTTATTGAAGAAACCAGAGGAGGTTCTGTCAATGAAGCAAGGCTACTGAAGTAACTACAGTATCGGTAGGATGTGTAATGAAATCACCAAAGGAGAAAGATCTTCCAAAAATATAAGATAGAAGAAACTAGGGAAGGTTTCATCGATAGGACAGTTCGAGAGAAAAAGGGTGTCGAAGAGATACTAAAGTTATTGGCCGACAGAGACAGTTTCATCAAAAGATAAAAGGGTGATAAAACATAAGAGAGTTTCATCGATATAAAAAGGGTGTTGAGAGAAAGGGGACACCGATGAACCTAAGAGGGGCTCATCGAAAGCATAGATTCCACTGAAAGAGGATATTGAAGAAAGTAGAGACGGTTTTCATTGATGGGAAAAGGCTTTTGAGGAAATAATGTCATCACCGCAACATGAAGGAAACTTACCGAAAGAGGTGTTCTTAACAATCAAACAAAAAGATATCAATAATAATATGAGCTTCAAGGAGGCTAAAAGGTATGATACCGATGACTGTGGTTTTACCGATGCAACTTATGAGCTCATTGATGAAAGATGATAGTAGAAGCAAATCAACAAAAGATAGATGACCTCGATGAAACAATAGACCTATTCATCGAAGGAGAGTAGTGATGTCGATAGAAAAAGGGTTTCGATGGAAGGATAAATGAATTTACCGAAGCCCAAGGTTTCTTCGACATAAGACCCAATGATGTCTCATCAAAAAAGGAAATCGAAGAAACCTATCGATGTTTCACCAATAAGATAATTAATCGAATCGACTTGGGCCTCGATGAACTTCAAAATGGACTAATCGAAAGCATTGTTTTCATTGATAGAAGGAATATCGATGAAACCAAAGGAGGTTCCATCGATGAAGCAAGGCTAATGAAGAGACTTCGGAATCGGTAGGATATGCAATGAGTGCAATGAAGAAGATAGTTCTACCAAAATGATGAAATTGAAGAAACTAGGGAAGGTTTCATCGATAGGACAGTTCGAGAAAGGAGGGTGTCGAAGAGATACTAAAGTTATAGGCAATTTCATTGAAATATAAAAGGTTGATGGAACATAAGAGAGTTTCATCGATATAAAGAGGGTAGCGAAGGAAAGGCAACACTGATGAACCTAAGAGGGACTCATCGAAAGCATTGATTCCAATGAAAGAGGATATCGAAGAAAGCAAAGAGGGTTTTCAACGATGGGAAATGATGTCGATAGAAAAAGTGTTTCGATGGAAGGATAAAGGAAATACTAAAGCCCAAGGTTTCTTCAATATGAGACCCAACGATGTCTCATCGATATAAGAAACGCTGGTAAACTTTAGAAAGGACTCATTGAAGATAATAATTTCATCGAAAAAAGATATCGAGGAAGGTGGAGATGGTTTTCATCGATGGGGAAAGGTATGCGAGGAGATATAACAAGAATAAGGTCGAATAGACAAGAGGTAGTTTCATAAATAAAAGATATTGATAAGGAGATAGGTTATGAGGAGGCTAAAAGGTGATATGCGTTGTTTCACTAATACAACTTTATTGGTGGAAGAAGATTCAGTGAGACAATAGATCCATTCATCGACGTGGCATTGATATCGATGGAAGAAGTATTTTGATGGAAAAATAAAGGAGGTCACGAAAGCCAAAGGTTTCATTGACATAAAACTTGATGGATATCAGATAGGAAGCAATGAGGAGACAGCCCTAGCGATCGAAAATAGAATATCGATGAATGAAGGAAATACGTGATCAAAGTGATATTCGAAACAAAAGTGTTTAAACTAGATGTTTGTCTAAGTATCTATACGAAAAATACAGGGGGCAAGAAGAGGAATAAATAAGGGGTTAAAATAGAGTCTGGGCAAGAGAAACATAAGGGGGTGAAAGGAGGAACAATCTAATGACACCTTAGGACACGAAAACAAAAGATTGATGCCTTAAGGTGGCACAGACAGGAGATTGATGCCATCAGCTCCCAAATTGGCCAACTCATCCGCTCTTTTATTGCCCTCTCTATAAATATGATTGATTATGAACCTATCAAAATCTCTACATAGGTCAAGAGCTTTTGAAAACAAATTATTTAGTCTCCAATTAGGCATACTACCTTTCCTCAGAGCATTGACAATTATAGCCGAATCTCCTTCAATTTCTAGATTCTTAACTCCTAGTTTCCTGCATAAATGCAGACCCTCAACCAGGGCCATAAGTTTTGCCCAATTGTTGGTGTTGATGCCAATTGGAGAGGCAAGGGTTGCTAGTTCCTTTCCTTCCCAATTATGAACAACACATCCTATCCTTGCTTGCCCTGGGTTGCCACGGGATGCCCCATCAAATTTTAGCTTCATCCAACCTTCGCCTGGGGGCTGCCATCTGCATGAATCCCTTGATCAAAGACTTGCAATAGGACCAACACCTACATAGGGAGGAAAGGATAAGCCTTCCCAATGTTTTTTCATTTTTTCATCCCAATAAGTGATAGAGGCATTCTTCAATGTGCCTAATGATAGTCGGTTGTTCATGAGCTCAGTGATAGCTAACCCTATCTTGTTAATGATTCTGGGTGCCTCTAGCTTTTCATTCTTAAAGAGACATCTATTTATCTCCTTCCATAATTACCACATTATGGAAGAGGGAAGAGTTGTCCATAAACCTTCAAAGAGACAGCCATGCCTGAGGAGGGGCCATGCCTTGAGCATTCCAAAGATGGTGTGGGGGAAGGCAGCAGACCATTCAAGTTTGTTGGTGAACCAAATCCAACATTTGTGAGCAAAGGGGTAGTTAAGGAGGATATGATTAGTGTCTTCCTCATCTACCTCGCAAAGAGGAAATCTACTAGGGCCCTCATACCCCACTCTTCTAAATTTGTCTACAGTTAAGGGCTTGTTCTGAACCGCAAGCTAGGAGAAGATACCTACCTTAGGCAGACATTATTTATCCTAGCAAAGTTTCAAGGGAAGCTCAGTCATAGGTCTTATAAATGATTTAGAGATGAGAGAGTACCCATCCTTGGAGTTGTATTCTCCTCTTAGGGAGCCATCCTAGATGAGCTTGTCCTCATTATGACCTAAGGCAATGTTCCTTGATTTGAGAATCGCCATAAGTTTTTGTTTATCCCTTACAAGGATATCCTCATCATCCTTCTCGATCCACTGCCAACCAACCCCATCTGCTGAAGGGGAGATATAGTTGTTTAACAAGGGTCCTCTATGTGATTCAAGAAGGATACGAGTAGAACCAAAGTCATGGATATTATCAATAGCCTTGTATCCACCCCAAGAATTTGACTAGAAAAGAGCTTTATCCCTAGACCCCAGGTTCTAAGTAAGTTTGTCAGAGATAATCCTCCTCCAGTCTAACATAAAATTCCATAGGCAGGACCCTCTAGGATGGTTGGTTTCTCTGAAGATTTGGATAGGATTTCCTCCATTAAGGTATTTGTGGTGCAACAAGCGAGCCCATTTGAGGTGGGGGGTTCTGAACATCCTCCAGACCAACTTGGCACCCAAGGCTTTGCCTTGATCATGAAGGTTTTTAATGCCAACTCCTTCTTCTTCTTTAGGTTTGCATATCTTGTCCTAGGATATGAGTGATATTTTACGATTGTCATTAGCACCTTGCCAAAAGAAATTCCTAAGATGCTTATTGAGCTCTACAAGTTTAGACGAAGATAAATGTTGACATGAGAGCTGGTAAATGGACATAGCTGACAAGACTGATCTAACCAAGGTTTCTCTACCTGCAGATGAGAGCCATTTTCCTTTTCCAAGTGTTAAACTTGGACTTGATTTTATCTACCAAGTTGTCCCATAATTTTGAGGGTCTTCTACCCTTGTCAAGGGGAATGCCTAGGTATTTGCAAGGAAGAGTTCCTTCACTAATCTCCAGGACATTGCTGATCACTTTTCCTAAGGAAGGGTCTATGTTGAACATAAAAACTGCAGACTTGGCCATATTCACCTCTTGACCCAAGGCTAGCATATTGGAATTAAGGATGCCTTTGAAGTCTCTCGCTGCCTTTACACTACCCTGCCCTAAAAGAATCATGTTGTCGACAAATTGCTTGTGCGTAAAGGGAGGGAGGCCACTGGTAATGGGGATTCCTTGGATCCCACCTTCCTCTTTGGCCTTAGAGATGGATCTACCTATTACGATTCCCAAATATACTGAGAGGTGGGGGGGGGGGGTGAATCAGTATCTAACTGGTTATAGAATTTACTTGATTTAAAACATGTAAAACATATCAATACAGTATACCGATAAACCAGAAATAATGCAGCAAACAAAGATAACAACAACCACATGAAAAGCACACCATAACACAGTAGTTTATTGAGGACACCCGATGTAGGAAAAACCTCAGTGGGATTTGTGACCCACAATATTCGCTTACTGGCCAATAAGTGAATATTACTCTACAATAGGGGCCTACACATGCAGGAAGGCCAAGTGCCTAGAGCTCATTGCTCAAATACAAAATAAGAAGTCACACTAACTTACAAAATGGATTATACAAATTCAAATTAGCATCTACTTCAAATTAGCATCTGCTATGCCAGATTCAGTACCGGTTTTAGCTCTGCTTCATACATAAACCCTTAACCTATAATTCACATATTAGGTCTACCTTATTTCACCTATCACAATATATTAAAATGTTCTACAATGATCTCATATGTATATGAGTCATATTACAATTCGCCATGTTGGCTTACAATGATTTTATAATTAATTACAAAACACATTATAAACAAAATTCCTGTCGGCTAGGCTGTTCGTAT
Organism: Cryptomeria japonica; assembly: GCF_030272615.1. NCBI lineage: Eukaryota > Viridiplantae > Streptophyta > Pinopsida > Cupressales > Cupressaceae > Cryptomeria > Cryptomeria japonica. The sequence continues at coordinate 560,219,585 of NC_081408.1, read as the reverse complement.
CCTTCCTTTGTCTACCGGTGTCTTGTGTGCTGGTATACTGTCTTGCTGGTATCATATGATTGCAAGGTTTCCATCAATGACAAAACCTTCAATCACCTACAATATCTCATTGGAGTGTGCATTTTCCAACAATCTCCCCCTTTGGCATTGATGGCAACACTCATGAGAAAAATCCAAAAAGTGTCATCCAAAAATGAGCCTGCCAGAATTGTCTTACCAAAAAATATGAGCTCCCTGTGAGTTGATGAGCCATTTGCTGATCATTTTTTTCATAGCCTCTACTCCCCCTTTGACATCAATGACAAAGGTTGTCATTCACTGTCAGTGGAGTCCTGCCTGGTTTCTTGTAACTAGTGGGTTAAACTCTGAAAAATATCTGTCAAAATTGAAATGATGTCGTTGCTGAATGTTTTATTGTCTTTTATAGCCTCATGGGTTCTCTGCACTATATTGATGAATATGTGCATTTTCTCTTCTGGTGTCTTTAGTCCGGGAACCAAAGCCTTAGATATTTCTTTTCTTAAAGAAATAAGATACTCTAATCTTGGACTAAGTCGGCATTTTAAGTCCTTTGCTTTGTCCTTTATTCTTTGTTTTTCATTTTCTAGTTTCCTGATTTTCTCTTCTTGCTTTGTAATTTTCTTTTCTAATTCCAAAAATGAATCTGATGTCCCAATCAGATTGTCAACAATATTATTAATCTTATCCTATGTCTTTCTGATTTCTTTGTCAAGATCTTCTGTTAATACATCCATTTTGCATGTATCCCTGTATAGTTTCTTGAAGTAAAAAATGATTTCATTGAGTTCTGATAAAAGAGTGTCCATCTCACCCTTGTTCTTCTTAACTATATCCTCAAAGAATTTTTATTTTTCCTTTATCAGTCTCTCCTTAAATGTATCCTCATTTATTTTGTCTAGTGTTATTAGATTACCGGTTATATACTTAGACAATGTGTCTGATTGGTTCAAAGAATCTTTGTTGTCTATGTTACACTTTGGAGCTATCATCTTAAAAATTGGTATGGTGTCATCAATAGCCTTATATGCTAGTACATTACAATCTGTTATTTTCTTAATTGAATCTAGCAGTACCTCTGTCACATTTGTTGGTCTGAATTCAGACATAAAGATTCTGGATGTCTATCCAACTGACTTCAAAATTTGTAATCTACTGGTGGTGATAATAGCATTGCTTTCCTCTTTTACTGGAGGATCAGTTTGTGTCTCCATTTCAGCTACCAAAGGTTTAGGTTTTTTCAGTTGTAGCTGGTGGCACTATCTCTAAATCTACTTGTGAATGAACCTGTTGTTCTTCCTATTTCTTTGTGCTCTCTACTGATGGTTTCTTTGATGGTGCCTCTGATGATTTTTCAGTGGTATCCACTATCGGTTTCTCTACTTGTGACTGTGTATTTTCTACTGTTTTCTCTGTGCTTGCCCCTGAAATATTTTCAGTCAGTTTCTCAATACCAGTGCTATCAGTTTTTTTTGTATCAGTTGTTTGTTTAGTTTGTTGCTCATTCCCAATTTCTATGTCTCCAACTGTATCTTCAACATTTGTCTCAGCTATTGTATCTTCTACTGGTGGCTCAGTTGCCACATCTCTTTTCTCACTTGTTTCCTTATCAACCACAATGTTGACTTCCTGTGTGTCGATATTCATTATGTACAACACCTCAGAATCAGGATTTGTGTCCTCATGTGTTGTCTTCATACTCTCTGTTACCAGTTGATTTTCAGTAGAGTCTACCAGTGGAGTATCTAGAGGCGGTGGGGGTAAGTTGTCTATTATCTTTATACTAGGAGGTCCACCAACCTTTCCTTTTCCTTTGTCCCTATCCTTTTGGTATACCTTGAAGGTTTTAGGTTTTTGATACTCTTCCAGTTTTTCTTTTTCTACCAGGAATATATCCCATGCATCTAATGTTTCCTCTATTATCTGATTCACTCTTCCTACCATTAGTGCTACATACTGGTGAGTAGTTGAAAATACTGATCGGTTAGCCTCAGAGATCAATTGATCTATCTCATCAGGTGAGTTAACAGGATGTACAACAAGTAATTTTTGAATCTTTATTTTCTTATCAAGCTCAACAATAGCTAATCTTCTAGCTTCTAGTCTGTTGAATAGATCTGCTAGTATTTCATCAATAAATTGCATCAAAAATTTCTTAAAAATATCTTAGTGTAATATTACATTGTTCTCTACTTTCTCCTTGTCATGAGCGGATAGTGTGTTATACAGTTTGCTGATATTCTTCAACTTGCCATCCTCAGTAATTTCATCCAGTAATTTATCAATAGGAGCTATAGATTGTTTTGACTTCTTCTTAGGAGTCAACTTCTTTTTCTTTGGAGTTAATTTATTTGTTGGGGGCCTTACTTCCTGTTGCTTCTATCTTTTTGGTGTAGGAGAAGGTGCCGGTGAAGATTTTCTCTTCCTCTCAACTCTCTTGAATACTACATGCATGTCATTTTTTGAGGAAGTTCTTATCGGTGAAAGGTGTGTTTCTGGTTGGCTTGCTTCAAATTCACCTTCAGTTATACCTATTTGTTTTAGCACATCTTCTAATAGATTTTGCCTGTCGGGTTCCTTTTCTAATGGTTGCCTCAACCTTTTTAACTCTTTTCTTTGATTGAATTTGACTTTCTATAGTTTCAACATTGCCAAATACCTCTTCTTCAGGTTCCTTAGGAGCTTCTAGAAGGGCTTTTGCATAGGTTTCTATTATGTTGTCATCAGTCTCATACCCCATTTTAGTGACCCAGATGGTTCTAGGAACAACTGACTCCATCCAAATTTCATCTTTCTTTATTACAAAACAAATTTCCTTTTGGTATTTATCTACAATAGCTTGTGATAACCTTACTCTTGTTTTCATTCGAGCTTTCAAAGCCTAAAAATACTCATTTAAGTTCTTTTCCCTATTCTCTCCCATGTTGTTCAGTAATACTGATAGTTGTTTTCCTACCGATATATCATATCCAAAATCTTTGGTGCCAATACCGGGTACTTGTTTGGTTATATATAGCATCAGACAAACAAGTAGGTTTCCAAATCTGAATGTTCCTTTCTTGTCTTTCTTTATCTTTCCCAAATTATCAACCAGATCATCTTTAAGCCATTCACATATCTCTATCCCTGCATTATCATTTACCATATCATAGGCACTTTTAATGCATAGGCTAGAAACTAGGTTTAACCTAAGATCATACTGATAAATTTGACATTTATATCTTTTACATCATTTACCCTTAGAGACCTTTTGTCAAATGTTGCACCGGTTAGGTTTATCACAATGTCATTTGAGACCTTCTTATTTTTGTCAGGTCTATTGCCGGTGGAGGGTAACCCTGTCACAACCTTTACTGCTTCTTTAGTAATCTTGTGAATAGACTCCAACCAAAAGAATTCACCATGAACCCTACTTAGCACAATTCTTATGATATCATTGGGAAAATCTGGGATACTAAAGATTTCTGTAAAACCTAGGGTTTCTATTATCTTGTGTTCAGGTTTGACATTTCTTGATTCATCACAAATCACAGATTCATACATATTCTTAATTTCCTCATCACCTAGTTCATCAATATGACAGTGTATATACATTCTAGGGTCTTAAACATATACTACCCCTTTAGGTATTTGAGAAAATGCACCTAAACTATCATCTTTCTTCACAATTTTGGGAACTAGCTGGAATACAGGTCTAGGGCATTTAATAACTTCAACAACAGTAGGGTTTGCAATAAATTCAGGAGTAGAAGAGGATGCCATAGCTATAAATACCTTAATCTGCCTTAGGAATGAAAGATTTGATAGATTCCTTCACTTCTTTGCTTGGAATGCCTTTGCTCGGCATTTTTGCGCTCTCGAAGATTTGAATGCTCAGTAAATGAAAATGGAGCCAAAACACTTGTTTTATAGTGTTATTTTCTTCACCTGCCACATTTAATGCTTGCCGGTTAAGTCACAACTTAACTTATCTATCGATAAAGAAGTAATCTCAACTTCTCACCATCAACCGAGGGAATAATAGTATGTTTTACATTTAGTTGCTAAACCCTCAAGAGGATTTTCCTTCAATTACATGAAGAGTCTCCTGCTGGTGGAGTGTTACTCTATTTTACTGGTGGAGGAGTATTCCCATCAACATTTAGTTCTGATTTTCTGATCCATTGTTTTACCTCTCAACCTTTTCTTTACCTTTCAAACTAGGACCTTTGTTATTTGCCGGTGAGGACTTGCTTCTATAAAATTTAGCAATGTGTCCAATCTTGTTATAGGCATAACAAGTCACATTGTTTTTCTGAATTGCTTTCCCATATCCTATGCTGGTGTGTGTTATGTATTGATTAGATAAGTGTCCAAATCTTCCAGAAACATAACATCTTACATTCATTCTGCAATTCTCTGAATTATGACCAACTTTGTTGCATTTAGAACATTGACCGATGGGTGTATTGGTGTTCTGATAATTTATAGATCTACATTGATTTGCATGACCATACTTGTTATAGTTAAAGCATTTGCCATTAAATTTATAAGTAGTAGGTTGTCTTACTAGTTTTCTATGATCATGTGTGTTTGTAGTACCAGAGCTTTCACCAGCTTCAAAGCAAAGGCCATTAGTGTCACCATTTGGTTTTTGATTCTTCAACATGTCACCAAGTTCTTCTGAGCTTTTCTTGAATTTCTCCTTGTGCTGATTTGCAATAGCCAGTTCTTTTTCCAAGATTTCTTTCTATCTCATAAGTTCATTTGAGTCATTTTGTGTGTGCATCAGATCTAACTTCAACATATCATTTTCATAACTAAGTCTTGTGTTTTCATTTGCAGCATCATTCAGTCTTCTAGTCAAATCTTCTTCATTTTTCTTCCTATCTTCAATTTCTTTGCAAAATCTTATAGTCATATCCTGCATCTTATTCTATGTTGTACTTATCTCTTGTCTTAGTTTGTTTACTAGATCATTAAGAGTTTCCTTTTCATCTCCTTCTTTCTGCATCTTCTCACAAAGTTTTCTTCTTTTATTCCTTGCTATAGTGTAATTTTCTTGAAGTGCTTGAATGATATCCTGAGCAACTTTTAGATCATCTTCAAGTTTGATATTCTTCAATTTTTCTATATCGTAGTCTGAAAGAGCCATTTCCAATTGTTTCTTCAAGTTATCCATCTATACCGATTGCAAGATCTTCCTCAAGTTGTTAAGCTTCTGAAAATAGAGGACCAGGCTCTGATACCAATTGTTAGGATTCCCAAAGATACTGAGAGTGGGGGGTGAATCAATATCTAACCAGTTATAGAATTTACTTGATTTAAAACATGTAAAACATATCAATACAGTATACCAGTAAACCAGAAATAATGCAACAAACAAAGATAACAACAACCACATGAAAAGCACACCATAACTTAGTAGTTTAATGAGGAAACCCGATGTGGGAAAAACCTCGGTGGGATTTGTGACCCACAATATTCGCTTACTGGCCAATAAGTGAATATTACTCTACAATAGGGGCCTGCACCTACACATGTAGGAAGGCCAAGTGCCTAGAGCTCACTGCTCAAATACAAAATAAGAAGACACACTGACTTACAAAATGGATTATACAAATCCAATGTCTTGTACTACTTCAAATTAGCATTTGCTATGCCAAATCCAGTACCAGTTTTAGTTCTACTTCATACATAAACCCTTAACCTATAATTCGCATATTAGGTCCACCTTATTTTGCCTATCACAATATATTAAAATGTTCTACAATGATCTCATACATATATGATTCATATTATAACTCACCATGTCGGCTTACAATGATTTAACAATTAATTAAAAAATACATTATAAACAAAATTCTTATCGGCCAGGGTGTCGGTATCCTTCCTTTCTCTGTCGGTGTCCTATGTACTGGTATAGAGTCTGTCACTGTCAGTATCATATGATTGCAAGGTTGCCATCAATGAAAAAACCTTCAATCACCTACAATATCTCATTGGAGTGTGCATTTGCCAACACTACCTAGGGCTTCAGCCATGATGATGAAGAGGAAGGGAGACATATGATCTCCTTGCCTGAGCCCTCTTGAGCTGCTGAAGAAACCTTCCAGGGAACCATTAACCAAAACCGAGAATTTCATGTGGACCCGGGGCCTTGTCGGGATTCATTTTCATAAGGACAGATTTAACCTCCTCCTCAGAGAATTTCTTTGACAGGATTTTGTCATGATCATCCTTAATGAGTTTAGGAAGATTCTTGATAATACTGAGTTGGCCTCTGAGGTTGGAGCCTTCAATATTGTTTAAGATTTTATCAAAAAACCTTACTGCCTTGGAGGCAACATCATCCAGTTCTCATAGGATGGAACTTTGGCAATTCTTAATTTTAGAAATTCTATTGACTCATCGCCTCTGCTTAGTACTATTGTGGAAAAACTTGGTATTTTGGTCCCCATCACTCAACCAAGTCTCCCTCAATTTTTGTTTCCAAAAGATCTCTTCATTTGAGAGTGTCTTTTCATACTCAGAGAGTAGAGCCCTTTCTTTGAGGAAGAGATGTTCATCCATCCCCTTCTCAAGAACCTCAATGTTAACATTCTTAAGATCATTTTCTATTAGAAGTTTTTTATCGAAAATATTTCCAAAATTAGTCCTGTTCCATTCTAAGAGCTTCCTTTTGATAAGCTTTAACTTTCTTGTGATAATAAACATCTTCAAACCAGAGAAAACAGAGCTACTCCACCAGTTCTCAATTAAGTTTAAAAAGCTATCATCTCTGGACCACATGTTCTCAAATTTGAAGGGACATTTTTTAGGGGAGTGGTCAGATAATATGATTAGTTGGAGTGGGAAATGGTCAGATCCTGCTAAAGGGAGGGGTTCTGCATTCAAGGTAAAGTTAATTTCTAAGAGCCCTCCATGGATAAATAACCTATCTAGTTTCTTAGTAATGTTACAAAAACCAAGCCTTTTGTTGTTCCAGGTGAAGGCATTATTTGGCATCTGGATTTCCAACAGGGAGTTCCTATTGATCCAATGATTGAAATCTATAGCCACTAGAGGAAGTTTGTTGCTACCTCCTCTTTTGTCTGCTACCTTAGTGATAGCATTGAAATCTCTCCCAATGATGCATACATCATTTGGGAAACTTTTGAGGAAAGACTCCAGTTCCATCCACACCTTATCCTTATCCCTATTTTGGATAGGACCATAAACGTTAATCAATTTGAATCTTAGGTTATTTTTATAACTTACTACTTCTCCTCCCATCCAATTTTTCTTAATCTCTAAAGGTGTAAATGAGATGAATCTAGAGTCCCAAATGATGGCTAAGCCCCCTGAGGCCCCTGTAGCAGGGGAGTGCTTTAGCTGTCTAACACCTAGTTTTTTCTCAGAAAGGGCTATATCAGAGGAGTTCATTTTGGTTTCTTGGATTAACATTATATCTGGTTTAGAATCAGAGATGCAGCACTTTAAGATGTACTATTTGTTAGGGGCATTCAGACCCCTAACATTCCAAGTAATGATTTTCATGGCTCTGTCAGGAGGAACTTCCCCTCCCCTACATTAAAAAGAGTAGATATTTTAGACTGACCCTTGGCTTCTCCATCCTTTGATCTTAGTTTAGCAAGGGATCTCCTGTCTCTTCTCTTACTATGTTTAGCACAGTCAGGAGATTTTTTGCTTCTATTAGAGCTGAGAATGCCTAGAATATTTGGGTTATCATTTTCTAAGTTATCTAATTCTACAAAGAGTTCATCTATTTCTAAGTTGACTCTAGTAACATCCACAAGATTTTTGACCAAGAAATCCCTTTGTCTTTCCAACTCCTCATCATCACAAATTTCATCAATCAATAGGTCCATGAGGTTGTTTACTACTTCTTCCCCTACAAAATTGCCAATGATTTTAACTTCCCTAGCCACTCGATCATTCTCAGATTCTACAATTGGATCAGAAACAACCTTCAGAGATGGAGGGAAAACCTCTACCTCCTCAAATCCCTCCATACTTGAGACTAGAGAGATTGGTTGATCTTGCAAGGATGCCAATTCTGGATCTAGGGAAAGCCTATCCAGCTCTGCTGGTTGCTCAAAGGCAATTTGTTCCATTAAAGGGGGAGACCCCAAGGGACTCAGCCTCTCTGGTGGAATAAGAGAGCTAGATGATGACAAATTTGTCAGGCTGAGCTGCTCTTTCTAGGGGATAACCTCATTGATTTCACCATCTTCCAGATCTCGATCCCCCAGAAGAGAATTAGCTATAGGTGAATTTATAGTTAATAGTGAAGGAAGAGGGGAGCGAGAGGGCTTAATAGGGGAGCTATGAGGATATAGGTTAGAGGTAAGATGATTAGGGTTAATATCAGTCTTATAGCCCTCTAGGGTAAAACCCCCTCCTTCCACGAATCTAAATGGAGCGCCATTAGACTTGAGTACAGGGAAAGGTTTCTCAAAGGGGATCTTCCTTGGCATAGAATCTTCAAAGGGACCATTATAAAAGGGTAATTCTAGGGTTAAATAAGATTTATCACATTTCAGAGTTATAGGCTCTAAAGATTTAATGTTAATATTCATTTTAACGATTAAGAGCTAGTTAAAGAAGCTTAGGGCTAATTTTTTGACTTCTACAAATTTACCTATTTTGTTGCCTATTATTCTTAAAAAATCATTATTGCGCAATTCTACAGGGAATTTATCAAGTGAAATTGCTCTATTAACCATGTAGGATTTGAATTGAGATGGGAGAAAGAGAGGTTGCCATTCCCAGCAATCAAACCCTAGACCTTTAAATTTTAATATATCCTCATTAAGAAATGAATTTCTAAGATTTTGATTACCACATTCAATAGATAAGAAATTATCAGGAAGGATGTCAATTCTTACCTGGTTATTGAAGGAGGATGACACCCAGTTAGCAATTTGTTTCGACAGGATCCCCTAGCCTTTCCACCCAGCAAAGATCATTCTATCACTGCAGTGCATTTGATACCTAGCCTGAGTATAATTATCAATTTCAATGACCAACCTATTAGGAGAAGCTGGGGAGTTTGAAGGTAGATCTGACATAGGGTGCTTAATTTCCTTGTAATTGTGACGGCCAGAGGTTTCCATCTCCTCTGATTTTGGGTTATATCCTTCCTCACACAGATGATGGACCATTGACTTTGAGCTTATCATAGTGGGTTTTCTTAACCCTAATTTTATTCTGTTTGCCCTTGATGCTACATCATGTTGGGCTCGAGAGAATCTCACCACATGAATGAATGGTGAATATGAAACACTGCCTTTGTTAGGGTAACAATTATCCAGAGAAGCCTTCAGGATGGTAAGAAAATCCTCTCTCTGCTGTGATAAAGGATTTTTCTGTCTCTTTAATGGTGCCCTAGGGTTCCGTTGTGTCCTTCTCTGAGCCAGGTTAGCTATCATAATTGAGGAAGATGCCAATTCACCTATATTTCTCTGGCCGGATGGGGGGCACCTTGGAACCCTAGTAACCCTTTTGCATATATCATTAAGCTGTAAATTAATCAAATTTGCTCCTGTAACGCATGATTGAGAGGCATTCAGAGCTGCAAATCAGTTTGAGGTGCCCATAGAATTTTTATGGACCTTATGTAAATTTGATCCGCTATGCCGATCGCCATTATTCCTCCCCTACTTTCGAGGATGTTTCAAAGGTATTGCAGAAATGAATCTTCTTTTTGCATAGACATCTGTTGTTCGCATTTTCGCTGTCAAGCAAAAAAACCCATTTCTTCAACCTCTCTTACCTAAATCTCCTCTCTTTCAATCTTGGTCATTCATCTTTCTAGGATGAGTTTAATCTCAACCATTCAATCGACTCTTAATTTCTATTTAAATCCACATCTTTTCTCATTTTTGTTACTCACATATTTGATATCTTCTTACAATTATCACATCATATCAAGATTTCATTTTACAAGTTTGTGCACACACAAAATTTGAGAGCATTTGAAGAAGATTAAGAAGAACAATGGAGGCTTTTCAAATTGGATGCAATATGGTTTCAATTTTCTTTTTGTTTTGATTACATTTCAATTTTGTTTTCTTTATTGGTTGAATAGGATCTGGTATTCGAATTTGAGTTAGTGGTTGCTTTTATGTTCCTTTGTTTTCTTTCTAATTTTCTATTCTACACGGTCCACTCCACTTGATAGATGGTGTTACTACTTATCAAGTTGTCATTATTTTTATGTCAAAGTTATTCTATATACTCTAGTCAGTTATCTCTACTGAGATATTCAGTCGGTATGCACAGTCTAGTCGGTTATTGAAGAAAGTAGTCTCAGAACGTAGTTTACACTGAGTTGTCTACCGAGTATCATCTCATGTCTACCGAGCAGCAAAGATGACACATCGAGTGAAACGTGTTACTAGATTCATTGAACCTAGACATACATATGAAAACATGTTACAAGATCGAGGAACATCTAACCGTTATCACATTGGAAATTGCACTTAAAGATTGTGTATGATTTTGAGGTCATCTAACCAATGAAACATTTTGCATGGTTATTCATTCAATAAAACATGTTTGTAAGATCGAAGCAATGAATGGATCACCGACATAAGAGATCTATTTATACAGCATGAGTTAAGAATTAAAAAGGTGTGTGCATGAGAGTAAGAAGACTGTTACAGAGACACAGAGGTCACCAAGAAGGTTTTCAGAGAACAGTCGAAGAATAGAGTAAACAGAAGGGTTTACCGAGTTACTATATGGGTTACCGGGGTATGCTATAAGCAGGGTAATCTATTCTGAGCACATAGAATCTGCTATAAAATTCCAGATGTAAAGTTGTAGATAATTGTAATGATTTATTGTAATATTTTGAAGTTGTAAGAGAAACCTTTAATAGGGTAAAAGAATCTAAACAAGTCTATAAATTGTAAAGCCTCTAACCAAGTGCAACATTTAGTTTAAGTGTTGTAAAATCCTTTAGCAAGGTAGATCTAATAGATCTTATTACTCCTAACAGGGTAAGCTATCAGAAATAGCTAAACATGTAGCTCTAATCGAGCACTCTTTATTATTGTAGTAGTGAAGTTGTGGGTGCCATCCCCACCACATTTTTTCTCTCTAACCAAGAGTTTCTACATAACCAAAATATATGTGTTATGGAGTGAATCATGTATGTTATCTATTTGTTTTAGCTTTATATTATGCTATTGCACTATTCGGTTTATGCATAACCGTAAAGTTATTATTGAAGAAATTTTTTGAAGTACTGATTCACCCCTCCCCTCTCAGTACATTAGCTTTCCATATTGGGCCTAAAAATTGGTGTTAGAGTTTGAATCTTGGAAAAGGGTTTAACTACCTAAAGAGAAAGATCTTATCAATGGAAGGCTATAAACAATCTCAGAGGATTGTGTATCTACAAGAAGAGTTGGATCATGCTAATCAAGTGATTGTAGACATGCAAAGACAAATGCAAAAATATTTGAAAGTAAGAAGAAGATTATCTGATGATTTGTAGGACTCTCAAGAGTTAGTGGAACAAATTGAGACATCATCTAAGAACAACATGTCTAAAGAAACTGAAGAAATGATTGGAGTATTGAGAGAAAATAACAAAGCACTGGCTGATCAACTAAAAGCAATGAAAAGAGAACATGAACATTTCAGCACACAGATGACTGAAAATCTTGATGCATTAAGGACAACCAAGGATAAAGTAAGAGATCTTGAAGTCTTAGTATCTAATAAAAATGATGAAATCACAAGGTTTACTGGAATTCAACAAAATCTGTCAGATCAACTAGGTTATGCACATCATGAAGCAATTCTGAAGGATAATGAGAATCAAGCATTGAAACTTGAAGTATCAAGGTTGACGGATGAACTTGAATCAGAGAAGAAGAAACACTGAAAAAGAGTTATGAAGCATCAAAGATGTTGGATGAGCAACTAAATATAAGAAGACCCAACAAAGATGCAAGACTCGGTTACAAAGGAAAAGACTCTACCGAGAAGGGAATTCATACCACCGAGAGAGGAGAATCATCAAAGCAAGCTGGAAACAAGAACAACATCAAAAGAAAGAAGCCTATTTGCAACTACTATGAAAATCAAGGTCACACTGCCAACATGTGCCAAATCAAAAAAGGTAAGCAACCAAATGTCACTAAGTCCAAAGGTTATTGTTATAATTGCAATAAATATGGTCACACATCTAATCAATGTAGGACAAAGTCTATAAACAATTATCAAAAGGCAAAATTCAAAGGGTTTTGTAAAAACTGCAATTGATATGGACATAGTATTGAGAAGTGTTGGCTTAAGAAAAATAACTATATGTGGTATGCACACCGAGCAAATGCTAGAGGTTACCAAACTCACACAAATCCTTACCGACAATATTCTGCAGTACCATGGGATTACAATATAGGGATATGGTGTGAATGTTGTGGAAGATATGGAAATATAAGTGCCAACTATTTTATAAGGTTTGGAATGAACAACTGAAGATCATGGAGAAATCCTGGTATGGCATGTTTTCATTGTCACAAAGTTGGACATTTACCTGGAGATTGCAGAGATCAACCTAGAAAAGACACTGAAGAAATAAAAGACAAATTAAAGATGATTTGGAAGAAGAAGGAAATTGTGTCAAATGAAAAAAGAACCTTACCTATCGAGTTAGGTGCTCCTATTCCAAATTAATCGGTAAAGGTATGAAGGGACTGCATTCTATCAAGGTTAAATCTTAACAGTTCCTATTTTATTATGTAATTAATCCAAAACTACATAATTAAGATGTAATAGTAAGTTTGAAATTCTATCAAAGTCCTTTGAAGTACTTTATAGGAAACCTGTCAAGTTGGTGAATACAGGAAGCCTGTCAAGTCGGTGAATACAGGAAGTCTGGTTACTCGGTGAAAGCAAAAAAAAAAAATGGAAAGAAAGTTAAGTGGAACGGAGTGCATTTAATGTTTTTGACCTAACCTGCACGGAGCCTGATAAGGCATATTGTGTACTTAAAAGCATCTTCGTAGTCACTTTCAACTCACCAAGTTTTCAAGAGAGCAAAGCAAAGTGAATCTAAGGCGATCAAACCTCCTTCAAAGAAAATTCAAGGTATTTACATCAATCTCAATGCATTGTTAAGCTGGTTTACCGATCTTATCAAGTTGCTATTATTTGCTAAGTGTGAAGCATCTGCCATTTGAAATCCTGAAACCCTAAGGATTCTTTGTTAGCTTTTATTTGAAATCTAAAATGGCGCCTAAGATCCAAGATCCCATTGTTGTCAAGAATGTAGAGAAGCCCTCACTAAAATACTCTTTGACTCCCAAAGTTGCATCTAAACCGGATGACAAAACCGCTTTTTCACTCATCCTGAATGGAGTGTTGTTAGTCGAGGATGTGAGATTCCTCACCAAATGTCATGTTGAAGAACTCAGTCATGTTGAAATCAAAGACACCTATGACGAGCTGTGTACTGATGGTAAACTGAATAGCAAGTATGAGCACATCAAGATCAAGGGATTAACTGAAGCCCTAACCTATCCCTGTGTGTTCAAACCCCAGTGGGTCAAGTTTGTTCTAAGAAAAGTTCACGATGATTTCATGTGGCTAGAAAAGCAACCATTTAAGATTACTAAGGAAATCATTCATCTGATTACCGGTTACCCTATTTATGATCATGCTTGAGCCCAAAAGATGATATCACAGAAGGAATTGATCAGTTTAACCGGAGTGGAATCAGATTGTAGAGGATTAAAATTGAACAATGTCATAGATGAAGAACTAAAATTTGCCATAAGAGTAATAGGTTACTGTTTCTTCCAATCAGCAAGGGAAAACAGTGTACCTTGTGCAGCAGTAGACCTAGCATACAAAATTGTGAAAAAGGGAATGAAAATTGATCTATGTGAGGTATTGTTGAAGAACCTATTTGAGAATTTGAACACCATTAGGAAGCCGAAGAAAAACAACTCGGCTAATACACTAAAGTTTGGATCATTACTTGTATGCATGTTTTTCTATTTTGAAAAATTCTTTCCATCAGTCGGTAAAGTTATTTGGGAACTACACTGACCAATCACCCATCAGATCAATGACTTCATCAAGAAGTTAGGTGATAATTTTAATGATATTATGGATGATTACTTCAGTAAATTTCAAGAGAAAATGCATAACAGGTACCGGATTCCACCCCAGCTAGTGGAAAAATACAAAAATGACATATGTTTTGAAGTTGACACTGATTACTGTTATGTGAATGCTATGGAACCAAGGACTCAATCTTTATCACCGATGGGTTACAAGATTGATTTTGACATCACACAATAGCAAATTGATGCATTTCTTACATTACCAAGGCATGCTACTGAGCTGAGGTATGGAACCTATGAGGACGTAAAGGAAAAGGTAAAGATGAGCATTGTAGTACCCAAAGCTACAAGAAAGGCATCAAAGATGATAAAGGCATTATTGGAGAAATTCGGAGAAGACTCTTTCTCTACACCTGTCAAAGGCACCATTGCCATTACCGAAGAGGAATCTGAAGCCCAAGAGGAAGCTATAACACTGAGCACTGAATTTCCTAAGGGAAAAGTGTTGAAGAGAAAGAAACAGGACACATCAAAGGCCTCACCAACTCCACCTCCAAAGTGGCCTAACACTAGAGCATCAGCGGCTTCACCAAGTAAGAAAACAAAGAGTGTTATTGTTCCCAAGGTAACAAAGACCTACAAGAAATCTACTCGGAGACTCATTTTGGCAAAAGATTCTAGTGATACCGAATCAGAGGATGCAAGCAAATTTCAGATTGTCAAAAGCAAGAAGGTAAATGTACATAGTGTTGAAAAATTCTATGCTAATTTGAAAGAATATGGAGGATTTGGATCATTTAGATATGTTAAGTATGAAACCATAAATAGTGATGAGAAGAGACAAATTGAAGAAGTTGTCATCTGCACGCTTCTAAATTTCCAGTTAGCTCCATTGGAACTAGCTAAGTCACTTCCGAATGAACTTTATTTGCATATTGATAATAGGTGGAAGTATGCAATGGACTCTGAGAAACAGATCAGAGAAAGAAGTTTGGTTCATCTCTTTCTTGACATGTCAGTAGCTGAAATAAAAGAACATCTGACAACCTACAACTCAAAGTTACTTGTCAAACAGAGAGCCTTAAAACTGATGAATGGGCTGTATATTGAAGTTGAAAATGAGACAAAAGCAAAGTGGCAGGAAATATTTAAAATCAAGGATGCTGGTGAGCAAGATACAGTTGAAATTGTTGATGTCACCGAGCAAGATCTTGATGTTACCAAGCAAGACCCTGCTGACACCATTCAAATAGATGAAGATGTCATGGATACAGAGGCACCAAAATAGGAAATGATAGAAGGCAATGCATATGCAAAACTTGTATCTAGTGAATCAGTCTTCGAACAAGTTCAACCTTATCCACCGGTCAAACAACCTATCTCAATTGAAACCCCTCATGACACAGAGCAAGGCACTGAAGGCCATAAGTCTACAACATGAGAAGGTACTACTCAAGAACAGACATCTCAAGCACCTTCTAGCACTGAGAATGTTGCAACTGAGACACCAAGTACCGAGACACCAAAGGACTCTACAGAGGCTAAAGAAACCGACCAAAGTGTTGCCTCTACCGAGCAACCTACCGAGGGTCATCAAGCCTCACAAGCCATTGTCTTAGTTCCATCGGTAAAAGGTAAAGAAAAGAAGATGAAAAAGCATAGTTTTAAAGTTGATTTGTCAAAACCAATAGTGTTGCCCAATATAGATATATCAAAATTAAAGGGGCAAGCACTCATTGATTTTGGTGAACTATGCAAAGCAAAGGCCAAACAAGAGAAACAAATGGCAATTCAAAAGAAAAATAAGGTACTTCAGAAGGTGAAAGCACTCTTAATAGACATTCTACCTGAAGCTACAGTATCAATAGATGCAACCATCCACATTCAACTGGATGAACTCCTAACAAATATAGAGACATTTGGAGTAGATGCATCAGAGTATTTTGAGCAAGCTAAAAGACAAAGAGCTCACTGCAAAAATGATAGAAGAGGTACAAAAAGCTATAGCTATTGGCAAAGTTAAACTTGTCAAATTTATTGTTGAGTTGACTCCTCAACTCAAGCACATTCTTTATTTATTTCAAAAACTCTACACATTTTCTTTATTCTTTAAAGACATTAAAAATAAAATAGATGCAATTAAGAAAGAGATCACCGATCTCTCAAACAAGTTGACCATAGAGCTAAATTCAGTTCAGAATTTCTATACAAGGTTACAACAGCTCATGGCTCAACAATTGGACCTAAGAAATGAAGAACACAAGATCATGATGGACATAATGACACTTCAGACATTATTCCTTCCTCATCTTTCATCCGTCCAAGAACAGATCAACCGAGCAACCTCCTTATCTACTACACAAGAGGGAAGCACTCTAGATGGCTAAATATCATTATTGACTAATATTCAAGCACATAACTCTTTAATGGACAGTGTAAAGAATGCCCTCTCTGTCGCTCTCACCGAAGCACAGACCAAGTACAAATCCATTTTTGACCAGTTACCACCCCCGAATGGTAATTAAGTTTTGATGTTTGTCAAAAAGGGGGAGTGATATGATATAGTATTAGGGAAGTGATATAGTATTGGGAGAGTGTAGTATTCAAAGTATCAAATAAAAGGAGTATAGTATACAGGGGGAGTATATCGAGTAGAGCATGCAGAGTATCCAAGAGCAGTGAACCGAGCAGTGAATTGGACAGTAAGCAAAGATCACGAGCAACACATAGAAAATTGATCATCGATCATGCAAAATCAGAGTTTTGTATAGTATATTGATAAGGGGAGTATATCTAGATATATTATTTCATTGACTATCGTATATACTGTCAATATAGTCAAATTTTGCAAGTATATAGATTATTGAGTTATAACTTTGAAAGTAGTTTTTGTCAAACATATCAACTAATGTCAAAAGGGGAGATTGTTACTACTTATCAAGTTGTCATTAGTTTTATGTCAAAGTTATTCTATATACTCTAATCAGTTATCTCTACCGAGATATTCAGTCGGTATGCACAGTTTAGTCAGTTATTGAAGAAATTAGTCTCAGAACGTAGTTTACACCGAGCTGTCTACTGAGTATCATTTTATGTCTACCGAGTAGCAAAGATGACACACCAAGTTGATATACACCGAGTGAAACGTGTTACCAGATTCATTGAACCTTGACATACATATGAAAACATGTTAAAAGATCGAGGAACATCTAACCGTTATCACATTGGAAATGGCACTTACAGATTGTGTATGATTTTGAGGTCATCTAACCAATGAAATATTTTGCATGGTTATTCATTCGATAAAACATGTTTGTAAGATCGAAGCAATGAATGGATCACTGACATAAGAGATCTATTTATACAGCATGAGTTAAGAATTAAAAAGGTGTGTGCATGAGAGTAAGAAGACTGTTATAGAGACACAAAGGTCACTGAGAAGGTTTTCAGAGAACAGTCGAAGAATAGAGTAAACAGAAGGGTTTACCGAGTTACTATATGGGTTACCAAGGTATGCTATAAGCAAGGTAGTCTATTTTGAGCACATAGAATCTGCTATAACATTCCAGATGTAAAGTTGTAGATATTTGTAATGATTTATTGTAATATTTTGAAGTTGTAAGAGAAACCTTTAACAGGGTAAAAGACTCTAAACAAGTCTATTAATTGTAAAGCCTCTAACCAGGTGTAGCATTTAGTTTAAGTGTTGTAAAATCGTTTAGCAAGGTAGATCTAACAGATATTATTACTCCTAACAGGGTAGGCTATCAGAAATAGCTAAACATGTAGCTCTAATCGAGCACTCTTTATTATTGCAGTAGTGAAGTTGTGGGTGCCATCCCCACCGCAGTTTTTCTCTCTAACCAAGAGTTTCTGCATAACCAAAATATATGTGCTATGGAGTGAATCATGTATGATTGTTATCTATTTGTTTTAGCTTTATATTATGTTACTGCACTATTCGGTTTATGCATAACAGTAAAGTTATTATTGAAGAAATTTTTTGAAGTACTGATTCACCCCTCCCCTCTCAGTACATTAGCTTTCCATATTGGGCCTAATAGATGGGACCCAAACACATCACAACACATCCTTCTAAAATGATTCCAATAAATTGCACATGCTAACACATCTTCCAAAGTTGGCACCAAATGAAACGTGTAGATAAGCAATAAAGCACGTTAACCAGTCGGCCCAAAAACATTATCCAATGCAAAATAGAAACTATATATCTATACACACCATGACTAGACCAATATCAACATCCAAAAATAACCTCCAAAGCATATCTAGAGCAAAAGAACATGATCTAGATAAGATACACTACTTCAATCAATCGAAGACCAAACCAACTGACAACACTGAACATAGAACAACAAATTCACTTTCTAATCAAGCCAACAACAAAAAAATGAACTAGAACACTGCACAAGCCAAATGAACATGTCCTCCAAGACACAACACTTGAATCTACAAATTAGAGAACCTCCAAGCATTCTTTAGATCAGCTGTTACTAACAATCTCACTATCAAAAAACAACAACCACCAAATTTATCATTAGAGCAACATAGGACCTAAAAACCTGACAGTGCACCATACATAGATCATAAACATTATATCAAAAACCGCAATTCATAATCTTCACAATCTGGAGGAATGTAAAGCATTCTTCCACTGGGACATTAAATAATCTTTCCAACACATAAATACTATTTCTTGCATATTGAAACTTCCCTTACATCACTCTTTCAAAAATACCTCCACCAAACCACACAACAACTTTTGAACACTCACTTCTAGACCATCTACAACACATAGTGACATTAATGACAACACCAAACAAGTTGACATCAATGACAACACAACTTAACAACTCAAGTTTGCAACACAGAGTCCTTATAGTTATACCAGTCCCCCATTAACAATTACATTGTACAATCATTAAAACATCAATATATCCATAGTGTGTATAGCTAAAGTGACTTAATGAAAATCATATTGCTTAATTACAACAATTAAAATGAATCATGCATATTAGTAAACATCAGATTCATATCTCCTCTTGATTTTGTTCTACTTAATTTGCAACAACCATTAAATTATTAACTTGTCAATAATATAGCATTAAAGCTAGGATTTAAATCTCAATACATTATTCTAATCATCCTAGAATAGTTACAACTTAAATTAGTTACATATAGAAAGACATCATACAACCATAACTTAGTAAATCCATTTACCAAGATCTTACCTTTAGCAAGGTTGTCACTACCTCTAATTTTGGAATCATTTAAATCCAATAGCTTATCAACCTTCACCTACCACCTCAAATACCTTATTGTTTAGAATCATACTCGTAGGTATTTCCTTCATCAATGAACAATTCATTTGAAAACAATATTAATATGGTTCCATCAGCTCATACTATTAAAGTTATGTCACTTTCTAATTTAATTTAATTATTCGTAATCTTTAAATTCAATACCAACTAAATTAAATGATCACATTTTAAGATTCAATAAAGTAAAACATTACAATTATGGAATTGAAAGATTTAATTTACAATTCATAATCCTAATAATAACATCATTAATAATAGAGTGAAATCAAGATTATAATAGCAATGAGTCTCCCCATAGAATAATCAATAGACGTCATTCAATTCTTAACAATGACACACAATTACAACACGATGTTTAGAAAGATTAATCCACAAGATTCATTAAAGAAGTAAATAATACCAAACAATTTTAAAACCAAAATCACAAAACTTATCAAATGATATTTAGAGAGAATAATCCACAGATTCATTAAAGAAGTTTAAATAATACCAAACATTATTAGAACCAAAATAACAAGACTTATCAAATCATTCAACTAACTGAAAAATATTCATATCCACATGTCACAAAAGTTGATGTCACCTAGGCTGTCGAAGTGAGAATAATCCACAAGATTCATCAAAGAAGTAAATAATACCAAACAATATTAGAACCAAAATAACAAGATTTATCAAATCAATCAACTAACTGAAAATATTCATATCCACATGTCACAAAAGTTGAGGTCACTTAACCCTCCCTGGGCTGGCAGCTCGCAGGCTTCATGTCCTTGCTGGGCTGTAGAAGTGAGAATAATCCACAAGATTCATCAAAGTAAATAATACCAAACATTATTAGAACCAAAATAACAAGACTTATCAAATCATTCAACTAACTGAAAATATTCATATCTACATGTCACAAAAGTTGAGGTCACTTAACCCTCCCTGGGCTGGCAACTCGTAGGCTTCATGTCCTTGCTGGGCTGTCGAAGTGACCCTCCCTGAGCTGGCAGCTGGCAGGCTTCATGTCCTTGCTGGGCTGTCATGCTCACAGGTCTGAACCTCCATAAAAACCTATGGTACCTACAATGCTTCCTAAATGATTTTACTATATACATTTCAGGATGCCAAATTATATGGAATCTATGAAAGCATGTTCTGAGAGATATTCATTGTCTCATCTGGAAAAGTATTCATTCAAACACCAACCAAAAAGAAAAGTGTTCACTTGTCTCTATTTTAAAGCGAGAATCTCAGGAAAACCTAAACCAAAACGAATTATATTGCAACTTTGGTCCCAAGATCAAAAGCGTAGAACATATTTAAAGAATTTTCGCTTTCTGTTTAATTTATGTTGTAAATAAAGATTTCATGTGGACTCTGAACTGGTCTTGCTTCTTTCCAATGCTTCTCATATTCTCTCTGTCTCTTGTAAACGTTTTTCCAATGGAATATTTCTCTTTCAATATAAATTATTGAGATGATCTCTTATCTTTCAATGGAAATATATAAGAGAAAGTTATGCACTTCTCCTCTAATATTATCTATGAAATATAATGGATCTTTTTCTCAAGTTTATCTTTAACTGAATAATATAGAGGAAGATATATTTAGTGCAATCAATCTTCACACGTGGGAATCCAAAATTTATTCAATACCAATCGTCCTGCAAATCGAATAAAGAGCTGTATTCCTTTGGTTAAACCTTAAGCAAAAGTATTCTAAGCATAAGTATTCTAAATTAGGAAAAGTATTAAGCATAAGTATTCTAAATTAGGAAAAGTAGTCAAATGCAGACCATACCGGAAATGCAATACAATGCACTTAAAATGGAATAAAGTGCAAAGATGCAAAATAATTGGTGGAACAAAATATAATGCCATCTCGTCCCAACCAAATTGGTACACAAAACTTCCTTGCCAATGTTAGGGTTAGAATGAATTGAAAAATAAGGCTGGTCTGGTTCATGAGATTCTCATGGGTATTAAAGTTTTTTTTTAAAATAGTCGTTTTATTAAATCCTTTCTTATTTTATAAGAATATGTACAAATAGTGTATTACTTTTTGTTGATGTAGTTATTCATATAGAAACACATAGATTTCTACAATATCTAATCTTATTTCTTATGAAACATTTTTAAAATTTAGTAGAAATTTAATATCCCAAGGTTTTGATTGTCAGTTCCTGATGTACTAGGTTCACTCACGGTTCAATTTCAATATCTTTAACTGTTATCACAAATGGAACAAGAGTGTTCTTGAGGAATTAAATGGAACTTTAGATATTAGAATATATATTTTTATTTACTAGATTCAACGATTTCAAAATATTTTACAAAATTAAACATTAACTTCAATTAATTCTTGAAGAAGTACCTCTTCAACTCAAAATGTTTACAAATTTCAACCTTTTTCAATAATTCTTTAAATTTTTTAAGAAAATTGACAATTTTCTAATTAAGATTTCAACTAACTTCTCAAGTATGCTTGATCACTTCTAAATCTTTTTGCCTTTGTATAAGTACTTCCAAACTTTCACTACTTACTAAAAGAAATATCAAAAGATCTAGGAAAGAGAGAAAGATGGTTAGAAATAATCTTATGTTTCTAGATATTAAACATGTATACTAGGCATGAAAGACAAATCAAGACAAAGTTGACAATGAAGATATGTATTAAATAGTACAAGATTTAAAGGACCGCTGATTAACATTTAAAATACTTCAAAATGGACACAAATGTTAGTACAACAATTTGACATTTCACATGGTTCAAATCAACATTAACAATAGAAAAAAAATAGGAATAGCCTTCAAGTTGGCCTTGAATTTTGCAAAGCTTAACAAAGCATACAAGGGTTTAGTAATATTGGAAAATAATCATGAAGCAAACTTAAACTGGTAATTCTCAAATTTATGTCCAACAAGTTTCAATATTTTTTTATGATCGAAAAAACTTAACTCTATCCCTTTTCATAGACATGTGATACTACAAGTTAGCTAACAAAATTAATGTCTAGGATCCCATCAAAGTTAATGAATGGTGAGAATAAATCAACAACATGTGAGATGGCAAAGTGGAATATTTTACAACACATTCTTGAACCTTTGTATCACCTTAGAGGATAAGGCAATATGATTTTGGGATCTACATCTCTAGTCTATGAAAGGAGTAATAAAAATTGAATAAAACGACTGCTTTAATCACTTTCAATATCTTCCTCTATAATATATTCATTTGAAGCGCTCATCTTCTAATCAACGAATGCTACCAAAGTTTAAGAGATCCCCTCTTTTTGATAAGATTGATATTTTTTCTATTGAAAATGACAACCATTGAATGTTTTATCCACATACTCCAACATTTTTATTTTTTTTTCTGATATTGATCACTCTTCAGTATTCCTATATCAACACAAAATTTTCTATTAAACATTTTATGGTATCCTAGTAATATACTACTGGGTCACTTAGGATCTTACCATATTTTTCTTTGAAGTCTTTGAATATGACATATTCATCATATACCTCACATGGATTACATAAACTAATTTCTAGGCATTTAACTATGGTTACAACATTGAACAAAAAGTTTGAGACTGACCCCCTCAACTTTTCCAACTTATCCTCACTTTCCTTCAACCTTAGTTCTCTTATTCAACTCCCTATCTGGAATATAGTCTCTTGATTGACTATTTTCTCCTCTAATATCATTTTATCTTTCAACTTAATCATTTTTCTTAATATAGATAATTCAATATCATTTTTATCCAACCTCTTGTCATTCACTAGTGAAAAATTTAAGAAACCCTCTATAAATATTTATTTTAAAAATATTGGTGAGTTTTTCTTCCTCCTGGAAAAAATATTTAATTTTATTGCCAAATTTTCTTTTATTCATAGAAATAGAATATTAATGTGGTTGGAAAATCTTTTGAAATTGCCCAAAATTAGTAGAAAATGTTGGTGAATATTCATCTTTCTTGAAAAGTAAAAATATTATTGTTGGTGATTTTTCCTTATATTCGAATTAATGTAATAATTTTTCTGGTGAATCAAACATTTCTTAAATAAAAAGAATTTTTCCATTGATGAATTACACTTTGATACACAAAAAATAAAATAATTTTATTGGTGAATTATATAACTATTAAAAACTATAAAGCTATACTTTGAGAAATATGCTTTGATACAAAAGAAATAAAATATTTTTTCTAGTGAATTATATAAATATATGAAACTAGAAAATTTTACTTGGTAAAGTATGCTTTGATATAAAACAAATAAAATAATTTTACTTGGTGAATTTTCATTTCTAGTGCTGAGCTAAATTTGAAAGCCTCTATAATTGACACCAATATGTTTATTACTACTTTTTGTCCATATTTTTAGTTTATGATATGAGTTTAAACAATTAAAAAAAAAGAGAACATGATATTTCCCTTGTTCCTACTTCTGCTCTCGAAAAGTCCCACCCTCTGATTATAAATTCCTCCTCCTATGTTGGGCATTCCCTTGCTGGGCAATCAGGTTGGAGTGTTGCATTCTCAACCTATTGCAATAGTGATTGTTGGCTACATTGGGAGTCTTCATGGGATTTGTGGACTCCATTTCTCTTACATCTAGTTTGTGCCTTAGGTTGGACTCTCTGACATTTGGTAGTGTTGTGAGGGTGTTTTATGATTGTGGTAAGGGCACTAGAGATTATTATATTACTCTCTTTCCTTTTTCTCAGTAGTTAGGGTACTTTGCTTCATTTCATTTGGGGATTTCATATTCTATCCATGGTTCAAGCTTACATGTCTCTCCTAGCCCTGCTTTAGAGCATAGTTTAGGAGGTTTTGCTTCTTCTATTGGTGGGGTTGTAGGTCCTTAGAGTTCTTCCTAGGTTATTGGGCCTTCTCTTCCTCCTCCCCATATGCCCTTTTGTTCTCTCTCTTGTTCCAACCCCCACTTCCCTATGGTGGTCTATAAAGAAGATGTGCTAGAGAATAAAGATTTTTATCAGTGGACGACTTTCAGTTTTATCTTTTCTAGTCTTTGACCTTCCTTATTGGGGCTTCACCATTGAGTTTTGATTTCTTGGATGGCCTCTTGAGATTGGTAATATTAAACTCGATCTCTTGTGCTAAATGGTTCTTCATTTCTTATTTTTCTTCTTTTGAGGGTGGGGAATTGATCTTAGGGAAGTTATGGTCTTGGGGAGAGAATTTGTTTTCTCTCAAGACATGGACCTATTATTTTAATCCCCTTATTGAATCTCTTATTATTTTTTTAGTGCAGGCGAGGCTTTCAAATCTCCCCATTTAGTTTTAGGAGAATTCTTGGTATGAACTTATTGGAAACTCTATTGGGTAGTTTTTGAAGGTTGATTATTCCACTTCCTTCATGGGGCATTCTACCTTTGCTCATTTTCAAATGAATATTGATCTCTCCTTATCCCTTAATGGTGATGTGGTTTTTATGGTTGGGGACTGATCTTGGTCTCAACCATTAAATTATGAGGTGATCCCATTTCACTTTCACCATTATTTTGTTGGCATTGTGTTGTCATTGATGTCAAATGGTATAGGATGTTAACGGTATCACTGACATTGATGTCAACTAAGTGAACAAGAGTCTGTTGGCATTAGTGTGATGTCAACCAGAATTGAAGATGGACCGGTATGGGAGAAGAGTTGATGTGTTGTCATTGATGACAACTAGGTGACCATCTTCATGCAGAAGGAAGAACCGATATGCTAGAGGTGTAGTAAATGTTGGCATTGTGTTGTCATTGATGTCAACTAGTATGGGATGTCTACCGATAGAAGAGATGTATGTCCAACACTGCCATGGAGGAGTACAGGAAGAGATATCTTTGATATCACCTTGTGTTGCAGAACACCAGTAAAGTAAGGAAGATGACCCCGGGAGTCACCGATACAAAAGTTGGTATCTGACTTGTGTGGATGGAATGGTAAGGTGTGTAAGGAAAGCATAGTGCGGAAAATGCTCTCCTAACACCAATTCTAAGGGGAATCAAGCAAGTATGTCTTTAAATTCTTTTGCAGAACATTAAGATATACACAGACTAATGAAACACTAATCACACAGAAAACACAACAAAGAGTTAACACTAGATTTACGTGGGAAAACCCTTATGGGTAAAAAACCCACCACCAAAGAGAGATAACTTTATTCACAGTTAACATAAGGTTACAATAAAGTTACATATCCTCTTCACAGGCATTTTCTCTTAGAATCTATGTTTGGATCACAGTCATCACCTATGCAGAACACTCAGGCTTCCAATAGGACCACACCATACATCACACAATAACCTCTCTCTTACCTGTTACATCTCTAAAAACATATATATCAGCCATCGATTACAACATATCTATTAAGAATAACCGTTATGGAGTCCAATAGTCTATCATTCAGTAACATCTATCCACCTAACCGACATTGTGTTTCGGTTTCCTCTGGCTACTATGATTACATCTGTCGAATGCAGTTCACACAACAGTTAGTTGCTCCAATCACGGGGAAGTCTAAACATCGACCATCCTGTATTCACGACTCGTCCATTATCCCACATTCATCAGGAAGTCAGGTCGGTCTGTATTCATATATACCGACAAGACCATCTTCAGTGTCCAAGTGTTTCACCTTTTGGACTTCGGTTCGAACACACACCCGTAGTCGGTCTCTACTCCATCGGCCATCGGAAAGACCACAAATGCATTGCTCTAATCTCTTGATGAACCAGTAGACAACTCCACTAATGTGGCTCCAAACAGGTCAGCTCCATCGGCTCATCGAGATAGCCTTCAACAAGTAGACCCGATCTCCCGATGACCCTAAGACAATTCCATCGGGCCATCACTAATCTACTTCCATAGTTTCCCCGATCTTCGATGATGAAGAAGACGGGTACATTGGTCCATTGGCGTAGCACCCAACAGGTTCTCCCAATCTCCGATGATACCTCGATCGCCGAAGGTGACTCCATCGGGTCATCGGCAAGACAACCAAACTGGCTACCCCAATTCCCGATACCAACAAAGGCGGACTCATCAGGTATCGGTGTGGCAACCAACCATGTCATCCCGATCATCGATAGCACTTGGTCGGTTTCATCAAGTCATCGAGAACACACCCGAACTGGTTACCCCGATCCTCGATACTAATGAAGTTGACCAAAGTGGATTCATCGGGTAATCGACATAGCATTCAACAAGCTCCTCTGATAGCCGATGACATACCGATCACCGAAGGTGACTTCATTGAGTCATCAATGTAACGCTAACCAAGCTCACCTGATAGCCGATCAACAAGAAGGAGGTTCCATTGGCCCATTAGCTTAACATGAACATTGCTACTCTGAAACCCGATGAAGAAGAATACATCATGTTCTCCAGTTGTTCCATCGGGGTAGGTTATTCTAATCATCTCGAACACAAATCAAGTTAATTCGAGTTACATTTACAACAAGGTGATCGGTACCATTACAGTGTATCCCTAGTAAGGAGAGTATGTCAACTAATAAGTGAAGTGTTGACAATGGGCAAGATGCTTGGATGTTGTTTATGATGAAGAGGCAGAACATTACCTAAATCACATCAACACCGGAAGAGAAGAATGAACAGGTCACCAGTATGCTATGAGGTTGTTGATCAACAGGACTCCCACCAGATGAAGATACAGTCATCGTGAGAAGTAATGACTGATAGTGGGTGATCCCACACTGGATCTATTGATGAAACAAAGGAATGCCTTAAGTGCATGAAATCAGGGTTATACATTGACCAACACAGAAGGCATGAAGACATGTTGAGATACTAGTATAGATGAAGAGTGGTGTGTTGATCACTTTGACAAACTGGTTGTGATATGGTTAGAGCTGATCAAGGAGAAGGCAAGGCTGAGTAGATGCAGTCAAAGGAGAACGGTCGGACTGAAGATGAAGTTTGTTGAAGGTTAATGACATGGTGTCATCAAGATTGTTTATAGGTATGTAAGTCCACTAGTAATATGGACAAGGTGCAGATGAAGAAGACTCCCTACATGATGAAGATGAGCATGCTTTGGATAAAAATGTCTGATGATCAGTCAAGGAGTTCCACTGGTAGTTCAGCATAGTACAAACATGAGGAGTTAACTAGTATAGTGTAAGATACTGATAGGGTTAGTAAACTGACAGAAAAGAGGAACCGATAGAGTGTTTGGTTGGTGATCCTATCTAGACCGACATGAAGATCCAAGCTGGTAGTTGGTCGACATGGATGCCACATGGAGTCAAGGTGGCGGACCTGTATGCAGTGGTAGATATAATGAACACCGATAAGGTAGTTGCAAAGTTGGTTGACATTAATGATAGATCCCACAAATCATGGGACGTGTTGCAGGCCGTTGTAGAGGTTTGTGGATTGAGGTCTAGAGGAAAACTGAGAGACAACTCACAGTGAATCAGGAGATCGAGGCAGATGAAGGAAACCACAAGATCAATCTTGGTGTTTGACCAAGAAATCAGCTGACAGGGTAAAAAGGTAGATTGCCAAAGATAGAAGGCATGATCAAGAAAGCACGACAATGGCAATGGTAAGGAAACAGTTGTCTAGGCAATCAGATTAGACAATATCTGATTGGTTTTGGTTTGCCTTGAGGTAAGTGAGGAAACCCTAATTTCCCAAATTTTGAATTGGTTTTTGGTAGGAAAACCAGGCCATAAATATGCAAGCCAAAATCAGAGATGGTTGTCATTGGATGAGAGAGTAGGGTTGTTGTAGAGAAGAAGATAGTGTTGTTGTGAAGTGATTAAGTGTTAAATTTTGCATGTGAGAGAAAATCAGTCAAGTTCTCAATGAATATCTGAGAAGATACTGAGTGTGAGGGAGAACCAAGTTGAAGTGTTTAACCTGTAGCAATGCAGAACTGGTAGTGCTCAAACCGACAAAGCAAAGTGAAGGAAGTTTCAGAGAAGGCAAACAGTGGACCTATAGAGTGTAGTACCAGTGAAGAGAAGAGCAGTGAGGAGGAGATCTAGTAGAGAAGAATGAGAGTAGAGGTGAATCGATAGAGTTTACCGACAGTGAAGCAGTAGATGTGAGCATCAGGAGAAGTGTATCGGTGTAACAGAGAAGGTATTTCACTAGCAGAGTAAGGTATATGAAATGGTTGCAAGATTTACTTGTAATAAGATAACTACTTTTGTAATTGATTTTTTCATTGTGATCACTGAGTTGTAGCTTGGTGCAGGGGTTGTATCCCATAAACAAGCTAGGGGTTGGTGCTCCTTGGGTTGGTGCCCTAAACATTGTAACATTGTTTTGGTTGTGAGACTGGATTGGAGCAGTAGACTCCAACAACATTGCTCATCGAGGTTTTTCCCATCTTGGTTTTTCCTCGTATATGTTGTTGTTATTTGATGTCCCCTTGTGTGATTGCATTTGTGTTGGTCTCCCCACAAATTGATAATTTTGTTTTGAGTTAGATCTGATAACCGGTATGCTCACATAGGATAGTTAAAGAGAAAAGTTTGAGAACCACTGATTCACCCCCCTCTCAGTGGTACATTGTGTCTAACAGTAAAGTGACCACTCCACTTAGTAAAAGGGTTGTTGATATGGTGGTGCATACAAATGGAATGAAGAGACTACATGATGGGCATTGATTATGCTGAAGTGGTGGAATGCTATTTGGATCACATCAACACCAGAGGTGAAGTTTGTGCAGGCCACCAGATTACTAGTGTAAGGATAACTAGCAGGACTCCCATCGGATGAAGAAGCTATCACATGCAAGGTGATAGGTTAATAGAGTATGTTGCCTCTGTGTGTAGGATGACATATGAAAAAACACCGGGACATATGTCATGTTGAAGATGTATCCTTTCCTCGGTAATGTTCAGGATGACATATGGAAAACCACCAGGACATATGTCATGTTGAAGATGTATCCTATCCTCTATGTGTAGGATGACATATGGAAAACCACTGGCAAAATGATTCCTTGAGATAGATAGGTGATTGAATGTATAGATTGGATGTACAAGTGGAAGATAAGGAAGCCCTTGGAGCATGAGATCATAAATGCACACTGGATAAGCAAGTGAAAACAAGATGTGCTACTGGTACAGTTAAGGAAGAATGAAGAGTTGAGATGGTGCGTTTGTCATCTCGATAAACCAATTGGTAGAAGAATCGGTTTGATGAAGAAGGATATTGGTGAGTTTGCAGGAATATACATGGTGATACCGGGATGCAGAAGGAAGGTTGATGCAGAACAGTTGGAGGGTGATGACTTGGTGTCATCAATGTATCTCACCGGCAAGAAGGAAAGTATGTTGTCCACCAGCAAACACATCTACTTGATTCTGCATTGGTGATAGTTGACATGTTATGTCAATCGATGAAATATCAGAGAAGAGACAAGGAAAATAAGGTTCTCACCTAATAAAGAGGAGTGCAACAAATTGAAGGATAAGGAGATTTGTTGGAGTTTCTATGGTGTTGGTATGTGAATATATTCATAGAGGTGTTACATTGACAAAGCAATGAAGTGCAGACATAAGGGATACACCGACAGTATAAAAAAGGTGATGGCATGAAGAATAACCGGCAAGGTGATTTATGCTGGTAGGGTCAGTGAACTGATATGGGTGTACTAGTTATGTTTGTAGTCAGTGACCAAGCTGAACTGACAGAGTAGTGTGATGAGGTGGATACTAACTATGATGCCATGTGGAGTTAAGGTGGCGAATATGCAGAGGTCAATAATGTCTAGTGTCAAAGAGGTGGTTGTGATTGGTTGACATTAAATGTTGATTGTGACAAGCATGGAGGATTTACAAAGTGTGCATCTTGATGAAAGATGAATGATAGAGGAAGATTAGGGATCTTCTAGTGCCATCAACAATCTCTGATATCTAACTGCAGATTGACCTCAAGAAGGAAACAGTTGGATCATAAATGTGTCGACTGATTTTGAGGCTAAAGAATAGGGTTAGATTTGCTACTTTTAGAAAATATGCATTGGATGATGAAAAAAGAATACAGATGCATTCCTCCAATGCAAGTGATCGATCCAAGGAAGATTGGATTGGATCTGATGAAGATTTGATTGGTGGAAGAAAGACTAACTGCCTGAGATTTGAATTGGCTTTTGGTGGGAAAACCAGGTTATAAATAAGGAAGCCAAAATAATTAAAGGTTGCTGCTGAATAGAAGAAGATAGGGTTGTTGCATGTGAGAGAAGATTAGTCAAGTTCTCATCAAGGAGATAGAGAAGAGATTGAGTGTGAGGGAGAACAAAGTTGAAATGTTCAACTGGAAGAAGAGCAGAACTGGTAGTGTCCATACCGGCATAATAAAAGAATAGGTAACTATAGAGAAGGCAGACATAGAATAGGCTGAGTGTAGTACCAGTGGAGAGTAGCAGAGCAACTGAAAGAAGTGAGAACCGACAGAGAGAGAGGTGAACTGGTAAAGCAACACAAGTAGATAAGGTGTCTCACTGGCAGAGTAAGATATAAGAAATGGTTAGAAGATTCACTTGTAACAGAATGATTACTTTTGTATTTGATGTTATCATTGTGATCATTGATTTGTAGCTTGGTGCATGGGTTGTAGCTCCTTTGGGTTGGTTCCTATAAACTAGCAGGAGTTGTAGCTCCTTGTGTTGATACCCTAAACCTTGTAACCGATTTGATTGTGAGGCTGGATTGGAGCACTAGACTCTAGCAGCATTTCACACCAAGATTTTTCCCATTTTGGGTTTTACTCATACATGATAGTGTTATGTGATGTCCCTTTGTGTGTGAATGCATTTGTGTTTAGTCTCCTCACTAACCGGTAAGTATGCATTGAGTTAGAATCTGTTAACAGTTAGAATCTGTTAACTAGTATGCTCACCTAGAATAGTTAAAGGGAAAATATTGAGAACCATTGATTGACCCCCCCTCTCAGTGGTGCATTGTGTCTAACATATTTTTCTACGAGCCATTTAGCTTCGGGTTGTTTTCATGGTCTGTAATGCCCAAAAAAATACCCTAGAGAAATACAACCAACTAAAATACAACTAGAGATAATAATTTTTTTTAAACATCTACTAACACAACACAGTAAACTATCATTACATCAAAATCATTAATTAACATCTACAAGATTATATATAATATCTTTCATAACATCATAAGTACGCAAGCAAAATACATCACAACATCTACCATTCCCTAGGGTACTTCAACGCCATCACGTAAATAACTCTAACACATAAAAACATCTCCATCTATGATAACATTCAACATTCATTACATTCATTTCCTAATCGATTACTTTCCTTCTTAGCATAAGAATCATTATTCAACAAATGCATATCCCATTATCCTTTGGATTCATTTTAAAAAACCAAACCAAATGTTCCTAATCCCTTTCCAAACCTTCTAACATGTCATGTTATCATGAATTATCAATTAGGCATCAACTAACACAATCTAGTTCATTTCCTTAAGTATAACCATACATCCTACAAACTTCTCATTCTTATTCATATTCTAGAGATATCCATGAACCAAGAATAACATCATTTCCATTGAAACATTCATATAGTTTCTTCCAATCTAGAATTGCATCCACAATGAATATCCTCTTACAACATAGTCACTTACAATGAATTCAACAATCATGTTATGTTACAAAACATCAAGATATTAATCAACTACAATTCCTATTACATATGTTTCCAAGATATTGTTACATATTCTTCTTTTATAATTACACCTTCCTCCTGATACAAGATAAATAATCTCAAATCCACTACGTAAAATATACTCCAGGAATCCATCTACATGAAAAGATATGAATCCACATCCATGCACAAGAGCATCCAATAAAGAACATCCCAATGGAAGAAGGCATCAAACCACCCGACCATATGGAACCATAAGGAACCACCCCCCTGTTGGCATTGTGTTGTCATTGATTTCAACTAGTACAAGATAGCTACCGGTATGAGAGTTGTATATGCAACACTTTCATGGAGGAGTATAGGATGAGATATCTTTGATATCACCTTGTGCTGTAGAATACCGGTAAGGTAAGAAAGAACATGCTACTTAGAGGAATGATCACTGAGGTCACCGGTACACAAGTTAGTGCCTTCTTGTGTGGATGAGATGGATTAATTACTAGTATAGTGTGTCACTGGTAAGGAAAGGATGTCAATTGGTAAGTGATGTGTTGACATGGAGAAGACAAATCAACCAAGCTGGTAAGATTATGACCAGTGAACAAGAAGAATGAGCAAGATGTTGAGCTGTTGTTTGTGTTGAAGAGGCGGAATGCTACCTAAATCACACCAACACAAGAGGAGAAGGATGAACGGGTCATCGGTATACTGTGAGGTTGCAGAACAACATGACTCCCATCGGATGAATATGCAGTCATCATGAGAAGCAAATGACTGACAGTGAATGTGCTCACACCGGATCACATGTGCCTATCTGAAGGGTTGCTGCACAAATTGGGAAGCCACATGAATACACTACATGATGTATATGACAAGGACTCACTCCCATTAGCAAGTGGAGCTTATCTCCTATTATGCATAATGTGCATTAGAGTTCTGTGAGATAAGGAAGAAGAGGTAAAGGCAAGTGTTTGAAGGCTCCCACCGGATCTACTGGTGAAACAGAAGGAATGCCTCAAGCACATGAAACTAGGGTTATGCATTGGATTGATAGAGATGACATGTTGGGATGCCAAAACAGATGAAGTGTGATGAGTTTGTCACCTTGACAAAATGATAGAGAGGTTATTCAGGCTAATGAAGAAGGAGGCAAAGTGGTGTAGCTAAAACTAAAGAATGAAATTGGCATGTAGATGCCTTAGTTGGAAACCAATAAATAATGATGACATATTGTCATTAGGATGGCTACTAGTAAGCATTAGAACCGATAAATAAGTGGAGAACCTAAGAGATGTGACTCTACCCAATGAGAATGAGCATGCATTGGATAGACATGTCTGGTGACTGGTTAATGAGTTCCACCAACAATTCAGAAAGGGCAGACATGAGGAGTTAATTGGTAAAGTGTAAGATACCAACAGGGTTAGTAAACCGACATAAAAGAAGAACCGGTTGAGTGTTTGGTCAGTGATCCCTGAATGACACACCGATCCAAGCTGGCAGTTGGTTGACATGGATGCCACGTGGAAGTCAAGGTGGTGAACTTACATGCAATGGTAGATGGTGTTGGAATTATGTGAACCGGTATGAGGACATAATGACATTGTATGTTGTCATTGATGTCAATATGTTGCAGAGGTGTGAACCGGTATAACACTGTGAACCAGCATTTGTGCCAAAGTGAAGTGGTGTGCTTGTTCAAAGTGAACTGGCATATGGTTATGGGAACCGGCACATGGAAGCATTGTATAACTACCAGTTGGTAGTCTCAACTTTAGGGTTTTCGGTTTAAGTGTTTCAAGCCTATGTGGCTCAACCGGTGACTTTGTGAGATGAGTTAGCATGAAAACAAAGAACAAGATCGTGTTGCCACGTAAGCCCTGTGTACATGAAGGATCGTGCATGAAGAAGATATTGCCTATCTACCTTGGGAATATGAGAAGACTGTAAAATGGTGATAATGTGTGATGGGTTATCAGCCGCCCTGGAAATGATGGAAAATGAACGGTGGAGATTAATGAAATATGCTCAACGATCAGGATTGAACCATTTGAATTCCTTAACCTATTAGGTTTATGGTTTAGGGTTTATGCTACTGACCTAACTATTTTCTATAAGGTTGATGTTGTGACTCTTTCTAGGGTTGTTGGCAAATGTTATGTGTGAGTATCCAAGAGAAGGGATACGTGATTCTTGCCAGACCAAAAAGAGAGAAGTGATACCTGCAGAGTGTAAGTGCAGAAGGTAAAGAGGAGCTTAAACAGATCTACATTGGCATTGATTGCTATTACCAGATCATTACTATTGATCTCTAACCACCTCAATAGTTGGAAAATCCCTTAACAGGGTAGCCTTAACCAGCTTGCTGTAAATCCTTTAATAGGGTAACTCTAAGCTACTGAGTTCAAAGTCCTTTAGCTATTGAGTTCTTGAAATCCTCTAACAAGGTAACCTTTAATAGGGTTTAACCCTTAATCGGGTATTGTAGTCATCCCTTAACCAGGTGATCTCTAACAGGATCGGTTCCTAGCAGAACCTATTATAATGTCTCTAACCAGACAAGGATCCTAACAGAGCAGACTTCCAAAGAGTTCAAAAATAGCTTGTGGGTATTCATCCCCACTGTGGTTTTTTCCTAATTGGGTTTCCACGTAAAAATATGTGTGTCATGTGTGATGCTTTTATCTTGTGATGCTTTGCTATTGTTTGTCAAGCATATGATGGTTCTATGTTTTATGCCTGTCAATAAAACATGTTGAACTAGCTATTATTATGATCAGATGATAGATCACCTGTTTATGCATAAGGGTGAAATGGTAGTGTAGTCTCGAGTTGAGTGAAAAGCTAAGTGAGTAACCAGTTAATGCTTGTCTCAGACATTCTTAGCTTTATCGGTTGCACTCTATTTCAAACCGATTTCACTGTTTGATAGTCTTTTGAAGTGTTTGCTGTCAAACCGGTTTTGGACTATATTTTTGTCTATAGTGATTCACCCCCCCCTCTCAGTATCGGTTTGGTACTATTTGCTTATCATTGAGTTATCAATTGGTATCGGAGTGTCCTCCAGGTCCTTTGTGTTATAAGCTTAACCGCTTGAGGTAAAGATACCAGTCAAATGATGAAGAGGGAAGGTCCAAATTTTAACAAGGAAAATTTTAGTATATGGAAAGACAGGATGAAGATATTCATTAGAAGCATGGGTGCTCAACACTAGAGCTATGTTGAGAATGTCTATGTTGCCCCTATCGGTACTCTCACCGATGACCAAAAGAGAGAGATACAAGAAAATGGGCAAGTCATGGAAGCCCTAATTAGTAGTTTATTTGACATTCAGTTTATTGATGTTCAGGACAAAGTAAATCCCAAAGAGGTATGGGAGGCTCTTGAAAATATCTATGGCAGTGATGAACATGTAAAACAAGCTAAGGAAGAAAGCCTAAGAGGGAAGTTTGAAGATATGCAGATGGTTGAAGGTGAGACCATTCAATAGTATGGAATAAGAATCAAAACCATTGTTGGAGATATCAAGAGTACAGGTGGTAACATAGAAGATTCCACTGTGGTAAGCAAAGTCCTAAGATCCCTATTGCCGGTCTATACAATAAGGGTTGCTGCTATTCAAGAGCTGAGATCAATAGACAAGACTAAAGTATCCTTGGACTCCATCATAGCAAAGTTGACAGCCTATGAGCTAAATAATTTTGATGGTAGTGTTCAAAAGACTGAATCAGTTTTTAAAGCTTCTGCTATACCATCTAGAAAAGGAAAAGAAGCTAGCACTAGTAGTGAACCAAGACAGAGTAGAGAAATGGATGATGAGGATATTTTGATGGCATCTGAAGCTCTCTTTTCCAGGAAACTTCCTAAGGGAACTGGAAAATACAAAGGTAATCTACCTTTGAAATGCTTTTCTTGTAACTGGATAGGACATATTGCTGTAAACTATCCTAATGGCAACAACAAGGACAAATTGGAAAGGTTCAAGAAATTCAAAGGAGGAAACCAGAGAAACTATTTGTGGTAGTTGATGAAGGTGTCATAGATGAAGAATCAGAGGATGAAGAAAATGAAGATATATTGTTTGTTGCTGTCAAAGAAGGTGTGTCAAACAAGAAGGCTCTTGTCTTCTAGTTTGATAATTCCAATGAGTGGATCATTGACAGTGGATGTTCTCACCATATGACTAGTGACTGGAGCAAGTTTCTATCCCTCGAGGAGTATGATGGTGGTGTGGTTCACTTTGGCAATGATGCACCATGCATGGTCAAAGGCAGAGGGTCCATCTCTCTGAATGGAAAGAGTAGTGCTGACAATGTGTACTGGGTTAATGGTCTCAGACACAACCTTCTGAGTGATGCCCAGCTAAATGACAGTGGCCTCACTCTAGAATTCAAGAATGGAGTTTGCAGAATCAAAGGAAAAGATGGTGAATTGGTGGCCACCGGCATGTAGACCAAAGGTAACCTATTTCATCTGAATGCAAATATAAATACATGTCTTATGGCTAAATTTGATGATAGCTAGATATGGCATAGGAGACTCTGCCATGTAAACTTTGATAACATTGTAAAGGCCAGTAAGATCAAGACAGTTAGAGGGTTGTCGGTGTTAAGAAAACCAGATAATACCTTGTGCAGAGAGTGTCAATTGGGGAAAATGTCTTCCTCAACCTTTAAAGGTAAATCTTTCACTGTTGACAACTTGCTTGATCATGTGCATACTGATTTGTGTGGTACTATGAAAACTAGAAGTGTGCAGGGTGATAGGTACTTCATGATTCTCACTGATGACTGCTCAAGAATAATGTGGGTCACATTCTTGAAAGACATGTCTTAAGCCTTTGTAAAGTTTAAAGCGTTCAGAGCATTAGTGGAGAAGGAAAGTGGTAAAAGGATCAAGTGCCTGAGAACTTATCAAGGAGGGGAATTCACTTCTGGTGAACTCAACAAGTACTGTGAAGAACATGGCATCAAGAGGCAATTGTCTGCCCCCTGGACTCCACAGTAGAATGGCCTAGCAGAGAGGAATAACCGAATTGTGGTTGAAGTAGCTAGAACCATGTTGATTCAAGGAAAGGCAGCTCACACCTTTTGGAGAGAAGTGGTGAGCACTGCAGTCTACATAATGAACCGGGTACGCATCAAGAAAGGTAAGGATAAAACTCCTTATGAGTATTGGACCGGTAAGACACCTGTGGTTAGCTACTTTAGAGTGCTTGGTAGCAAATGTTACATCAAGAGAAGTGAACACCAGAGAAAATTTGATGTGAAATGTGATGAGGGAATATTCCTAGGATATTCCACCAAGAGCAAAGCTCTCAAGCGTTTCAACAATAGGACTCAAAGAATTGTGGAAAGCATCAATGTAAGAATTGATAAAACCTCTGAGAAAACTGAGGAAACCGGTAGTGAGCAAGCGGTAAGTGAACCGGTTGCAACCTTCTAGGAACTGGTTGTCAGTCAACTGAGTACCAGTAACAGTGTTCCTACACCGGCAGATGTAGATGCTGATACTAATGGAGATGAGGATGAAGAAGAAAATCAAAAGGAATCTATCAAGACCATTCCTTGGTATGTCAAGCTGAATCATGATCCTAAGCAGATCATAGGAGATAAGGATGCAGGAATCCTTACAAGAAGAAAAGTCAGAGAAAACTCATGTATGATCTCTGAATTTGAGCCTAAAACATTCAAAGAGGCACATAAGGATGAAGACTGGACCAAGGCAATGGAAGAGGAACTTGACCAGATAGAGAAAAATGGTAAATGGTCCTTGTACCCAGAACAGAGCACAAAAATGTCATTAGTACGAAATGGGTCTTCAGAAATAAGCTGAATGAGGATGGCACAGTGATTAGAAACAAAGCCAGACTGGTATGCAAAGGATATGCTCAAGAAGAAGGAGAAGACTATGGTGAAGCCTTTTCTCCTGTAGTCAAACTAGAAGAAGTTCGTATGCTTCTAGCATATGCAGCTTTTAAAGGCTTCAAAGTATATCAAATGGATATAAAATCTATATCAAATGGATATAAAATCTACATTTCTAAATGGTGTACTTGAAGAGAAAGTGTATATAGAGCAACCAGATGGGTTTTCCCTATCTAAAGATAGTGACATGGTGTGTAGGCTACATAAAGCCTTATATGGTCTAAAACAGACACCTAGAGCATGGTATGAACACCTGCATTCCCATCTTGTGAAGATTGGATTTGAGAGAACAAGTGAAGATAGAAATATCTACTTGAAGTCTGAAGGAGATTAGATCCTGATCTGTGAGGTATTTGTTGATGACATTATCTTTGGTGGAGATGGCAAGATGAGTCATGAGTTTGCAGATGAGATGAAAAAGAGTTTGAGATGTCACTCATAAGGGAGATTAAGTTCTTCATTGGACTACAGATCCAGCAGATGAGAGATGGAATCTTTAGCACTTTGTCCAAGTATGTCAAAGAGGTGTTGAAGACCTTTGGAATGGAAGATAGCAAACTGGTTGGTACACCAATGGTGACCGGTTGTAAACTATCCAAAGAGGATGACTCAACATTGGTGGATGAGAAGGAATACCGATCAATGATTGGTAAATTGCATTATGTAGTGCATAGCAGACCAAATATTGCACATGCAGTTGGCAATACTGCAAGGTTCCAGAAAAGTCCAAGAGAATCCCACTTGGTTGCAGTCAAGCGGATTCTTAGGTATCTGAAAGGAACTATTGACTATGGATTGTGGTATCCATATAGCAAGGATTTCAACTTGAAAGTGTTCATAGATGCTGATTGGGCTAGTAATGTAGATGACCGGAAGAGCACAACCGGTGGTGCATTCTTCCTTGGTGGTAGACTGGTCTCCTGGATGAGTAAAAAGTAGAGTTGTATCTCTCAGTCTATAGCGGAAGTAGAGTATGTTGTGGCTTTCATGAACTGCACTCAGACAATTTGGATGAAGCATGTATTGAATGGCTTCAAAGTCCCTGTATCTGAACCGGTAAGTATATTATGTGACAATACTAGTGCAATTAATATCTCCAAGAATCTAGTTTTACATTCTAGAACCAAGCAGTTTGAGCTTAAGTATCATTTCTTGAGGGAAAAG
This sequence comes from Cryptomeria japonica, assembly GCF_030272615.1. Taxonomy (NCBI): domain Eukaryota; kingdom Viridiplantae; phylum Streptophyta; class Pinopsida; order Cupressales; family Cupressaceae; genus Cryptomeria; species Cryptomeria japonica. The sequence continues at coordinate 560,180,412 of NC_081408.1, read as the reverse complement.
GTTCAGAACAAAGAGATTGCACTGGAGCATGTGTCCAGTAAGGAGTAGTTAGCAGACATATTCACCAAGCCTCTCCCAAAGACTACATTTACATACTTAAGAGGTGAATTAGGGGTACTGCCCCTTCAGGAGGTGAACTAAAAGCATATGCTCCACATCAGTCAGGTATTGCATAGTCAAATTTATTTTGGATTGATGTGTTGAGGGATGCTACTCCTCAGGGGGAGCAACATAATGGAATAGGGAAGCTTGTGCCTCCACTTTAACATTGTTGTCAAAGGGGGAGAAGATGTGAAGCGGAGAAGATATCTGCAGAAATTTGGGGAGAAGTGAAGTGGAAAGATATCTTTGTATATTGCCATCAATGCCAAAGGGGGGGATTGTTGGTATTATGTGAACCGGTATGAGGACATAATGACATTGTATGTTGTCATTGATGTCAATATGTTGCAGAGGTGTGAACCGGTATAACACTGTGAACTGGCATTTGTGCCAAAGTGAAGCAGTGTGCTTGTTCAAGGTGAACCGACATATGGTTATGGGAACTAGCACATGGAAACGCTATATAACTACCGATTGGTAGTCTCAACTTTAGGGTTTCTAGTTTAAGTGTTTCAAGCCTATGTGGCTCAATCGGTGACTTTGTGCGATGAGTTAGCATGAAAACAAAGAACAAGATCATGTTGCCACGTAAGCTCTATGTACATGAAGGATCGTGCATAAAGAAGATATTGCCTATCTACCTCGGGAATATGAGAAGACTGTAAAACAGTGATAACATGTGATGGGTTATCAGCCACCATGGAAACGATGGAAAATGAACAATGGAGATTAATTCAGTATGCTCAATGGTCAGGATTGAACCGTTTGAATTCCTTAACCTATTAGGTTTAGGGTTTAGGGTTTATGCTACTGACCTAACTATTTTCTATAAGGTCGATGTTGTGACTCTTTCTAGGGTTGTTGGCAAAAGTTGTGAGTGAGTATCCAAGAGAAGGGATACGTGATTCTTGCCAGACCAAAACATAGAGAAGTGATACCTGCAGAGTGTAAGTGCAGAAGGTAAAGAGGAGCTTAAGTGGATCTACATTGGCATTGAGTGCTATTTCTAGATCATTGTAATACCTATTGATCTCTAACCACCTCAACAGTTGGAAAATCCCTTAACAGGGTAGCCTTAACTGGCTTGCTGTAAATCCTTTAACAGGGTAACTCTAAGCTACTAAGTTCGAAGTCCTTTAGCTATTGAGTTCTTGAAATCCTTTAACAAGGTAACCTTTAATAGGGTTTAACCCTTTATTACATATTGTAGCCATCCCTTAACCAGGTGATCTCTAACAGGATTGGTTCCTAGCAGAACCTATTGTAATGTCTCTAACTGGACAAGGTTCCTAACAAAGTGGACTTCCAAAGAGTTCAAAAATAGCTTGTGGGTATTCATCCCCACCGTGGTTTTTTCCCAGTTGGGTTTCCACGTAAAAATATGTGTCATGTGTGATGCTTTTTGTAAAGCGGAAAAATTGAACCCTAGTTGTTCTCCCCTCCCCAACTCCAAGGAGAGAGAAGGGAGAGTCACTAGGGTTGATGGTTTTCACTTAGGAGAGACTTTACATTCAAAAGAGAGGCTGAAACCCACAAGATCCAATCCCACACAATGCAGGATTGGATTCTAAATGAGTTTCAAGGGTTGTGATAGCAAGGATACCCTCTTTTGTAAAGAATATAGATAGAATGATGGAACTAGGAATGTATGTAGAAGCAAGAAAGATTCACTTGTAAACAGAGATAGGGATATGGGATGAAGCTGCGGACCTGGAATTAGCAGTAAAATGTTGAGACGGTGTTGTTCTGCAAATTTGAGTGAAAGTTGATGGGACGATGGCGCCCGGTGTGCACACGGTCCTCCAAAAAATCCGCGAAACGAAGGTGGATCTATTCGTCTCTGCACAAGGATTCCAGATCTTCAATTATAGCCGCGTACCTGCAACCTACACACAGAAAATAGAGGACGATTGGGGGGTTAGGGATTAGGGGTTTGCCTTTAGGTCAAACCCCAGTTTTTGGAATTAACCAAGAAATGAGAATGTTGCAAATGTAAATGTTTGTAATGTAAACAAGTACTGATACCTTGTTGTAAGAATGTTTGTATTCTTACATGCGAAGGTGTAATGTATGTTGTATGTTGTATGTGATCTCCTCTTCAATGGTTGAATCCTTGTCTTGAATGCAACACTTAGCCTTGAATGGAGACTTAGAATGCTCAATTGCTTGAAGGAATGCTTGAATGCTTGAATGTTTCAATATCGCTTCCGCCTTTTGCACACATATGTTTTTCCTCTCTTTTTTTGGAAGAGGAAATGTAGTTTATATACTTGTCAATTAGGGTTGAGAGATTGATTTTCCCGACCTTAGGCTGACCTAGAAACATTATTTTCCAATTTGCAAACTTCAAGACCCGATGCCCAAAAGGCGGTCGGGCCCAAAATAGGGCCAGGGACCAGGGCGCTGGGCGCCATGGTCTTGGGGGACCAAGGCGCTGGGTGCCCTAGTCCTGAAGGACCAAAGCGCTGGGTGCCATGGTCCCACCTCCCGGGATAGCAGGGTGCAAGGAGGGATCAAGCCAAGGTGCAGAAAAATATAGTTTTTGATGTCACAAGCAGGTTTCGGGGTCTCCATTCAGGTTTAACGTTGCATCACCATCATGAAGACCCAAATGCAGTCGAAATTGCAAGTGTCACAATTTTAGGATGCTACACTTTTATCTTGTGATGCTTTGCTATTGTTTGTCAAGCATATGATGGTTCTGTGTTTTATGCCTATCAATAAAACATGTTGAACTAGTTGTTATTATGATTAGATGATAGATCACCTATTTATGCATAAGGGTGAAATGGTAGTGTAGTCTCAAGTTGAGTGAAAATCTAAGTGAGTAACCAGTTAATGCTTGTCTTAGACATTCTTAGCTTTACCGGTTGCACTTTGTTTCAAACCGGTTTCATTGTTTGACAGTCTTTTGAAGTGTTTGCTAGCAAACTGATTTTGGACTGTATTTTTGTCTATACTGATTCACCCCCCCTCTTAGTACCAGTTTGGTACTATTCGCTTATCATTGAGTTATCAAATGGAGTGTGCATCGACAAGGTAGTTGGAGAGTTGGTAGATCCCATAATTCATGGGATGTTTGTGGCTCAAGGTCCAGAGGACAATAGAGAGCCAACTCAGAGTTATTGAGGAGATCAAGGTAGATCAAGGAAACCGAGAGAATAATCTTGGCGATTGACCAAGAAATCAGTTGATAGAGAAAAAATTAGATTACCAAAGATAGAAGGTGTGATCAAGAAGGCGCGTTAATGGCGGTGATGAGAAAACAACTGTTTGGGTGATCAGATCGAATAATATCTGATTGGATTTGGTTTTCCTTGAGGTTGACGAGGAAACCCTAACCGCTTGAGATTTGAATTTTCTTTTGGCAGAAAAATTAGGTTATAAATAAGGAAGCCAAAATCATTGAAGGTTGTTGCTAAACAAAAGAAGATAGCGCTCCTACATGTGAGAGAAGATCACTCAAGTACTCATCAAGGAGATAGAGAAGAGATTGAGTGTGAGGGAGAAAAAAGTTGAAGTGTTCAACCGGTAGAAGAGCAGAACCGTTAGTGTCCATACCAACAAAATAGAAGAAAAGGTAACTGCACAGAAGGCAAACATAGAACCAAGTGAGTGTAGTACCAGTGAAGAGCAGCAAAGCAGCTGAAAGAAGTGAGAACTGACAGAGAGAGAGGTGAATCGGTAAAGCAGCAACAACAGAGAGAGAGGTGTATCAGTGTAGCAGAGAAGGTGTCTCACTGACATAGTAAGGTATAAGAAATGGTTACAAGATTCACTTGTAACATAATGATTACTTTTGTATTTGATGCTATCATTGTGATCACTAAGTTGTAGCTCAGTGTAGGGGTTGTAGCTCCTTTGGGTTGGTGCCCATAAACTAGAAGGGGTTATAGCTCCTTTAGGTTGTAGGCCATAAATCAGGTAGGGGTTGGTGCTCCTTGGGTTGGTACCCTAAATCAGGGGTTGTGGCTCCTTGGTTTGGTGCCCTAAACTTTGTAATTGATTTGATTGTGAGGCTAGATTGGAGTAGTAGACTCTAGCAACATTGCTCACTGAGGTTTTTCCCATCTTGGGTTTTCCTCGTACATGATAGTGTTATGTGATGTCGCTTTATGTTTTAATGCATTTGTGTTTAGTCTCCTCACTAACCGGTAAGTCTGCATTGAGTTATAATCTATTAACCAGTATGCTCACCTAGAACAATTAAAGGGAAAAGATTGAGTACCACTGATTCAGCCCCCCGCTTCTCAGTGGTGCATTGTGTCTAACAATTGGTATCAAAGCCTAGGTACCCTATTAATCAAGCTTTTTCTCACTTGGGTAGATTCTTGCTTAAGGAAACAATGGTTTGTTTAGTGTCAATCCCTGCTCTAGTGTTTAATGGATCAAACTATGCCATATGGGGATGCATAATTTAAGTCTACCTATCCTCCCTCAGTTATGATGTCTGGATGGCAATTGTTGATGGTCTTCCTAGGAATGTTTGTCCTCCCACTGACACTGAAGAAGAAAGAAGATGCATGTGCAATGAACAATCCTTGAAGGCTATATTCAGTGGGCTCATCGGTGATGTCTCCTCATAGGTGGATAAATGCAGATCGGCAAAAAGGTCTATGTGATAGACTGAAGAAGCTTTATGGAGATGAACCCTGCACTGCTGGATCAACTTGTGATAGTAAGAAGAACACTGTAGAAGATTCATGTGTAGATGACAAACGCAAATCAGAGTGTTGCAGTAGCAACGGTGATGAGGAGACTCATCTCTTCATGGCCCATGAGATGGACATTGAGAATCACACATCAAAAGGGGATAATGCAGATAGATCCCACCAATATGATGTGTTTGGTAACGACCTTGAAGAAGATGAAGAGAAAGGAGACAAGGTAGATAGATCTAGTTGGAAAGATCTATTTGGAAATGATGAAGAAGAAGAAGAAGATGTATAAGTAGATCTTGAGTGTGAATTGGTAAGTTCTCTAGAAGAGCTGCAAAATGTTAGAAATGAATTTATAAACTACAAAAGATCAGCTCATGAGGATTGCAGCTAGTTGTGAACCTGCCTTGAAGAATCAAATGAAAAGGTCAGTTTATTGACCACTCAACTAGAAGAGGAAAAAATATTGACTGATGACTTGAAATTAGTCTTGTAATCCAAGGAAAGTGAAATGGATATTCTGAGGAAAGAATACAAGATGTTTGAGAATGCTGCTATTATGAAACAAAACTGATTGGTTAATAGTCTTCAAGAATTAGAGTTATCCCTTGCCTATTTGAAAGCACAAGTGGTTGAAGCTAAGAATGTGAATGTGGAATTTAGATCAGATCCAGATACCAATAGGTGTAGGTGTAAAGTGTTAGAGAAAGAGGTGGAAACTAAAGGAAAGGAGTGTCATGCTATTAAGGATGGAGTTGAAAAGCTCACATTAGAGTTGGATAAGTGCTAAGATGAGCTTAAACTGAGAAATAAATATGATGGTGGCACTGAAGCCTTAGATAGGATGTTAATCCTATAAAAAAATTCCAAGGACAATGGAGGACTAGGATGCGGTGTCAGTGAATGCTCCACTAGCAAGGAAACTTCTCAAGAAGACAATCAGTTTGTCTCCTCAAATGGAAAAGGAAAAGGACAAACCTTCACAGTTCGATATGTTGCAAGAACATGAGAAGACAACACAAAAGACCTCCTCTTGGTAGAAGACAAGGAAATGTTGATGTCCACAAGACAATGCATGTATGGGAAAAGGAGAAAATGGATGGAAGAGCTGCAGGATGTGGACAATCCAAGATTCATACTCAGAGAAGAAGAAATGGAAACACTAAACTGGTAAGGTCTCCTCAAGTTTGGCAAAACAAATTTGTAAGTAATGTGCCTCCTCTTTCCAGTTACTATTTTACATGCAAGAAATACAACCATAGGGTAGATGAATGCAAAATAATGTCTAGGAATAGACAGTATGTTCTTCCTAGAAATAATAATGTCATCTTTTGGAGGTGTAATGGCTCTTGTCATAAAAGTTATAACTGCAGAAGAATTAACTTATAGTCACATGACTACCGGTTTAGTATCTATGCTCAACATAGAAATGGATATCGAGCATATGAGAGACAAAATATTGCATGGATCAAAAGTAGAAGAGATTTTGTTCCTATAAGATCAAGGGGTCCACCGATTCCGGTAGTAGGATACAATGGAAAGCCAGAAGAAGATGGTCTAACCGGCATGCTAAGAGATTCCCCAATCATGAAGTTGGGATGGATGATGTGTGCTACTATAGCACCACTTCCGGTTGTGATGCAGAATCCAGAAGTACAAGGATCAATCCGTAGGAGAAGAAGAAATCTACTCCTTAGACTAAAAAGGGGAAGAAAAGTGAGACCAAGCAAACATGGAGGAAGAAGAAGGAAAGTAGGACTATGGACCGGCATTGTCCATTCAATGCACTGGTGATATCTCCTATGTCTTAAAGGAGATACAGGTCTAAGGGGGAGCTAAAGGCTGATTAGATCATTCATCCCCTTAGTGAAAGTGGACAAGAAGAAGAACAAGTTGTTGCTGGTGAGATGAATGAGTAGCAAAGGTCATTGGAACCAGGAGATAAAGGTAAAGAGGAAAGTGTCCCAAGGTGGGGATAGGAGACCAGTATGTGTAGCATGTTACCGGCATGAGTGTTGATTAGTGTTGCAGGTTATGTAAGTCAACGATGTTGAGGGATCATTGCAGTAACTTTGATAGCCTAGATGGATGAGGTTATGTATCAGGTGTTATTGGAAAGGACCTAAATGACATGTATTGGTTCGGTAGCTGATCTTATGAGCATACATCTTTATGGGTCAACCGGTTGGATATGTGACCTACAGTTGGCATTGTGGTCATCATGATGGATGTCACAGGTATTGATGTGGTTCCTAGTTTAGGACTTGACTGAATAAGATGAAGATCAAAGGTCTTTGTTTCAGGGGGAGTTCAGGGCCATATCTTCTAACTGATATCACATATACTAAACACAAAAGTAGTTCAAGCAGATGCTTGATAATACTAGAAAAGATATTTCTCATCTGACTATGGGTCATTAGTTGAAAGTAAGAGAAATTTGGAAAACTGGTAGGACCACATGCACAAGAGAAGAAATTCATTCCTCAACTAGTCTTGAGTGAAAGGAGAGAGAGACCGATGTATGTTGCTAAGGGTTGTTTGGTACTTGAGCTTTCCATCTCAAGTGTTGGTGATTGAGATGATGTTGTGCATAATCTTCCAAGGGGGAGAAATATTTCTGTTAGTGCTTGGTAGATACAAGGAGGAATGTTATCTTGACAGTACCGTTTGCCATTATTGTCAAAGGGGGAGAAATATATTGTAGTAGATCAGATACTACATGTGTTGACATCAATGCCAAAGGGGGAGACTATTGACATTGTGTTGTCAGTGATGTCAACCGATATGAGAGTTGTACATGCAACACTATCATGGAGGAGTATAGGATGAGATATATTTGATATCACCTTATGTTGCAGAACACTGGTAAGGTAAGAAAGAGCATACCACTTAGAGGAATGATCACTGAGGTCACTAGTACACAAGTTAGTGCCTGCTTGTGTGGATGAGATGGATGAATTATAGGTATAGTGTATCACTGGTAAGGAAAGGATGTCAACTGGTAAGTGATGTGTTGACATGGAGAAGATAAATCAACCAAGTGAGTGGTTGTCAACCGGTAAGATTATGACCAATGAACAAACATGATGAGCAAGATGTTGAGTTGTTGTTTGTGATGAAGAGGCAGAATGCTACCTAAATCACATCAACACATGAGGATAAGGATGAATAGGTCATCAGTATACTGTGAGGTTGTAGAATAGTAGGACTCCCACTGGATGAAGATGCAGTCATCATGAGAAGAAAATGAGTGACAGTGAATGTGCTCACACTAGATCACATGTGCCTATTTGAAGGTTTGCTGCACAAACATGGAAGCAACATGAATGCACTACAGGATGTAGATGACAAGGACACACTCCCACCGATAAGTGGGGCTTATCTCCTATTATGCATAATGTGCATTATAGTTTTGTGAGATAAGAAAGAAGAGGTAAAGGCAGGTGTTTGAAGGCTCACACTAGATCTACCGGTGAAACAAAAGGAATTCCTCAATTGTATGAAATCGGGGTTATGCACTGGACCGACATAGAAGGCATGTTGCCAGAACAGATGAAGTGTGATGAGTTTGTCACCTTGACAAACTGGCAGAGAGGTTATTCAGGCTGATGAAGGAGGCAAAGTGGTGTAGTTCAAAATAGAGAATGAAACCGGCATGTCGATGCCTTATTTGGAAACTACTGAAGGATGATGACATGTTGTCATCAAGATGGCTACCAGTAAGCATGAGAACTAGTAAAGAAGTGAAGAAGCTAAGAGATGTGACTCTACCTGATGAGAATGAGCATGATTTGGATAGACATGTCTAGTGACCGGTTAAGGAGTTCCAATGACAGTTCAACAAGGGCAGACATGAGGAGTTAACTGGTAAAGTATAAGATACCAAAGGGTTAGTAAACTAGAAGAAAAGAAGAACTAGTTGAGTGTTTGGTTGGTGATCCCTGAACCGACACACCAATCCAAGCTGGTAGTTGGTCGACATGGATGCCATGTGGAAGTCAAGGTGGTGAACTTGCATGCAATGGTAGATGGAGTGTGCACTGACAAGATAGTTCCAGAGTTGGTCAACATTAATGGTAGATCCTGTAGTTCATGGGATGTGTTACAGAGCCATTGCAGAGGTTTGTGGCTTGAGGTCTAGAGGACAATAGAGAGCCATCTCAAAGTGATTGAGGAGATCAAGGCAGATGAAGGAAACCGCAAGAACAATCTTGGTGATTGACCAAGAAATCAGTTGATAGAGAAAAAAATAGGTTGCCGAAGATAGAAGGTGTGATCAAGAAGGCAGGTTAATGGTGGTGATGAGCAAACAACTGTCTAGGTGATCAAATCGGATAAGATCTATTTGGATTTGGTTTGCCTCGAGGTTGATGAGGAAACCCTAACCGCTTGAGATTTGAATTAGCTTTTGGCGGGAAAATTAGGTTATAAATAAGGAAGCCAAAATCATTGAAGGTTGTTGTTGAATAGAAGAAGATAGGGCTACTAAATGTGAGAGAAGATCAGTCAATTTCTCATGAAGGAGATAGAGAAGAGATTGAGTGTGAGGGAGATTGAAGTTGAAGTGTTCAACCGGTAGAAGAGAATAATTGGTATTGTCCATATTGGCAGAATAGAAGAAAAGGTAGCTGCAGAGAAGGCAGGCATAGAACCAACTGAGTGTAGTACTAGTGGAGAGCAACAGAGAAGCTAAAAGAAGTGAGAACTAGTAGAGAGAGAGGTGAATTGGTAAAGTAGCAGCACCAAAGAGAGAGGTGTACTGGTGTAGCAGAGAAGGTGTCTCACCGACAAAGTAAGGTATAAGAAACGGTTACAAGATTCACTTGTAATATAATGATGACTTTTGTATTTGATGCTATCATTATGATCACTGAGTTGTAGCTCGGTGCAAGGGTTGTAGCTCCTTTGAGTTGGTGTCCATAAACTAGAAGAGGTTGTAGCTCCTTTGGGTTGTAGCCCATAAATTAGGTAGGGGTTGGTGCTCCTTGGGTTGGTACCCTAAATCAGGGGTTGTAGCTCCTTGGTTTGGTGCCCTAAACTTTGTAACTGATTTGATTGTGAGACTAGATTGGAGTAGTAGACTCTAGCAACATTGCTTAATGAGGTTTTTACCATCTTGGTTTTTCCTCATATTTGATAGTGTTATGTGATGTCCCTTTGTGTGTGAATGCATTTGTGTTTAGTCTCCTCACTAACTTGCAAGTTTGCATTGAGTTAGAATCTGTTAACCAGTAGTCTCACCTAGAATAGTTAAAGGGAAAAGATTGAGCACCACTGATTCACCCCCCCCCCTTCTCAGTGGTGCATTGTGTCTAACACCCTTGTGCTAGGAGATGACACAAGATACCACTCACACTCTAGATCTAGGTTGACACCTAGCTACCAAAGAGAAGAAACAACTCCAAGACCACAATCATGACATAATCCACCATACAGGACATCCAGAGGTACCACAATACAAGAATAAGGAACTAGGATCAACATGTAGGGTAGAGTGTCATCACATGCTATTAGAGGATATCCTATAACTCTATCCCAAAATCCATGATACACATGCGGAACCATCTCAACCTTTGAGGAATAAAGGAAGTTTGGTTTATTCGGTTACCAGATCTTCCCAAATCTCACTCCGGTTTACTCTAGGCCATGAGATGGGGCATCATCACAACACATTTCTTATCTTTCTTAGATGAGTTACTACTACCATACCCACCTAATATTAGTAATTATATTATCACTTTATTATTACAATAAACCTCCAATGAGCTATCTAGACAGTCTAGACCCCGGCTCCAACTAACAAGGAATCCTAGCAGTCTATTCCTCGTGACCTCAATTGACTCATGGAAACCCACTCTCCATAATCATGCACCTAGACCTTAGGGTAACAACATACTCAAATACAAGAACAAGGGTTCTCAGATGCATCATAAAGTAAACTAAGCTATATCAATATGATCTATTAATGAACAAAAGACAAGATGAATCAGGGAGGGGCACTACATGGTCATAGGAAGGCCCTACTTCTTGGTGGGTGAATGATACTAATATTCATTTAATTATTGAGGATCCTATTTCCTCTAAGGGTTATTCTTCTTAGGCTTCTAATGGGATTTCTTTTGGGAAGGCTTTGTCCTATCTCATGGATCCTATGATGAATCCTTCAAGATCTCCTCCTACTTCTTTGATAGCTTCTATTCTAATCCTTTCTTTATCGATGAATGTTAATTTAATTTTTTCTCATCTTTTTTTGTTACCCCTTCTTCTATTGTTTTCCCTCATGAGGGCAGGTTTCTTATCTCTTCCCCTACTATATAGATTCTAGATGATTACGTTGCATGGATTGTGATTCAAAGATAGAGGAAAGGTCATGTGTCCTCTTCTCTCTGTCTTCCTCTTGTTGAGTAGACTTGTCTTTCACTTGTGGTCAAGTCCTTTGTTTCCTACTGATTCAAATCTTTGTTCAAAAGCTTTGTCTCTTCTTTCTCCTTGGTTTTTCTAGTTGTTTAACATCTTGTGAGATCCCTCTTTTCTGCCTAGTTGGTTGTAATGTAAGGGTTCGGGCCCTCTCTCGCTTTACTTAATCATAATACTAAAAAAAATGAGAATAGGTTTTATTATAATTATGTGTTTTAAATATTTAAAACAAACCAAATGTTCTTCAATTTAATGTATTTGAAATATTGAATTATGGTAGGTATTGAGAGTTTCAAACACTAAACAATTATTTAAATTTATATATTTTAAGGCTTCAAAAATAAAATAATTTATGTGAAATAAATTAAAAAAATATTCTTTTAGGTGATAGTTGAAACAAGTAAATTATTCCATTCCATTTGGTTGAAATTTATAAAATACCAAATATCCCTATAATATTGTCTAGAGTCAATAGATTCAAAAATTTCAAAATTGCTGAAAATAGACAAAAACCCAATTAGCAGTAGCAAAAAAAAAGAGTGATTGAAACCCAACAACAAAAGCACACAAAGAGGATATTTAGACATCTCAGAGATTCCTTCTTCTCTAGCAACTTGAGCAATGAATTCATCAATCCATAGCATGTTGATGACAACTCAATCACAAAGTAGCCTCTTCAAGAATATGTGATTTGTTATGATGCATAGCTAGGGTAGTTTGTCAAAATCATCCTAAGAACCAATACCAATGCATAGAAGCCTCAGTCTCAAGATAGATTTTAATAGCTTGAGTGAAAGGGTACCTAAATCCAAGCTAGGTTGCTTTCACTTAATCATCCAAGCCACCTAAAAAATCATGTTTGATCATTTCCTCTCTCAATTCTAATACAATAACTTTATAACGAGAGACAATACAAATCAAGAGGACACTTTCGATTCAACTGTATATCTAGTTTTTGAAACCAAAAACTTGTCTCCTAGGATCCATTTCACAACTTGTATAAAAAATTATATGTAAATTTAAAAAATACATTTTAGAAATTGATCGAACCATACCTAACGAACATAAAGACTCTATCTATTCCACCATTCTTTTTGAAAATACCCATATGAGGGTAAAAAAAGAAAAGAAAAAAAACTCATCGTACCATTATGGTGTGATAAACAATGGGGAAAGCAAATAATCCTTTGTCCTAATTTAATTTTTAAAATACCCAGAGGACAAGGTATTCTACTAAATAAAAAGAATATTTTTGGTTTTTTGAATGACCCCCGTTCAAAAACAATAAAATATGGGAATATTCTCGGAGGTTATTCAATTGAAAAAAAAGGAATTCTCTTGAAAATCAATTAGATGAAGGGCCCAGATTCAAAATAAAAAAGACTTATGCTTCTCTTATTTCAATAGGAACAAATGAGATCATTATCAATATGATTCAAATTAACTTGCTGAAATACCCTTTTTTCAATATGGCAAAAAGGGAAAATATAGCAAGTTCTCCATTTTTGTTTCATAACAAATTAGGTCACACTAATTCTATTTTTTTGAATGATCAAAGTAAATTAATTAATAAGGGAACTATGCGTTCATTACCCAATGAGAATAAAAAAGATGAATATTTTACTATTCTTTCTCCTTCTGATTTTTTGCAAATCATTTTGTTTCATGATTTAAAATCATTGAATATAGTAAAAAGTTGGATGCAAATAGAAAAATAATTGAATTGTCAGGTCTCCTGGGTCATTTACATAGTATTGCTAATCGTTTCCCATACTCTCATTTCATGACTTTTAAAAAAGTGTTACTAACTGAATGTTCAATTTCTAACAATGACTCGAATAATTTTCAATTAGCTAAATACTATTTTATGGATGAAAAGAGGTGAATTTATCAATTTGATTCATCTAGGAATATAATTTTCAATTTATTCAATTTGAATTTGTACTTTTGCCTATCCAATTTTTTTGAAAAAACTTTTCTAGTAGTCAGCCTTGGATAAATTTTTTCCAAAAGTAGATGGATATCATAAGATAAAAAACTCCAAGGATCTGGTCAAATTGTAGTTGTTCATGAGGAATCTTTCGTTATTAGACTAGCTAAACCCTATTTGGGTACTCGAGGAGCAACTGTTAATAGTTATTATAGGAAAATTCTTTACGAAGGAGATACATTAATAACTTTGTTATACAAAAGATTAAAATCTGATGATATAATTCAAGGTCTTTCTAAAGTTGAACAATTGTCAAAAGCCCACTCAAATACTTCAATATCAAAAATAAAAATAAAAAGATTTCAAAAATTGAATAGATGCCTGGCAACATTTTTTGAAAACTTTTGGGGGACATTCACCAATGTTAGAATGATTATGGAGGATAGTTAGAATTAGTTGGTTGATGAAATTTTCAAAGGGCTTATCGATCCCAGTGGGTACAAATTTATGATAAACTTATAGAAATTATTGTGCGCCAAATTACATCAAAATTTTTAGTTGTAGATGTCGATATGTTCAAAAATAAAAATTGGAAAAATGGACTAGGTAGTCTTTTTTAACCTTGAGAACTCGTTGGAATATCATGACTACAAAGAATAGATCACACTCTAGAAAAAAGAATAAACTATCAAACCATTTTATTCGGAATGACAAACACATATCTAAATACTCAAATTTTTCAGTCAGAAGTGAGTTTTTAGGAGACTACTCAGGTCCTAGATAAATCTTCTCTTCAAGGTTGCACTGATTGGTTGAAGGACTTGAAGGAAAATGTTATTCTCGGGGGAATGATACCTATCGGTACTGGATTCAACCATTCAAGAAAATAGAGAAAAATGAATTTGAGAATGGGGAATAAAAGTTTATTTATCAATAAAGTTGAAGATTTTTTTTAGCTTCAATATCAAGTCTGTTTCATCTCTTAAACTTTTATCTCTTAAACAAAAAAGAAGAAAATTCTAAAAAAACTAGTAAAAAAAAAAAAAAAAAAATCAAAACTCGCAAAGAAAATTGTTAGATTTCTTTTTAAAAATGAAATGAATACTTGTACCAAGTACGCTACGGCAAGAAATCTAACCCATTTCATTAAAATATAGATATTACACATAGTAAAAAAAGAAAAAGAAAAATGACAAAAAAAATTTGGAACATTAGTTTGAAAGAGATGTAGAAGTAGGAGTTCATTTTGGTCATGAGACCAGAAAATGGAATCCTAAAATGGCACCTTAGATTTTTAAAGAATGTAAAGATAGTCATATTATAAATTTAACTTACACTGCTTGTTTTTTATCATAAGCCTATGATTTTGTGTCTGATGGAGCAAAAAGAGGAAAACAATTTATGATAGTTGGTACAAAACATCTAACAACTGATGTGAATTCATCAATCCATAACATGTTGATGACAACTCAATCACAAAGTAGCCTCTTCAAGAATCAACATGCATTATGTGATTTGTTATGATGCATAGCTAGGTTTATTTGTCAAAATCATCCTAAGAATCAATACCAATGCATAGAAGCCTCAATATCAAGATAGATTTTAATAGCTTGAGTGAAAGGTACCTAAATCCAAGCTAGGTTGCTTTCACTTCATCATCCAAGCCACCTAAAAAATCATGTTTGATCATTTCCTCACTCAATTCTAGATATTGTAGGTTCAATTTTGGGTCAAACCTTTAACACAATCAATTTCCTACATAGCCTAACTAGAATTGAGACAAGTGTCCTCCCTCTATTGCATCGTACAAGGATTTCATACTACAACTTCATATTTCATCATTGGCTATTGCTTATAGGTTGTTGATGCTTTAAAATACAACTTGAACCAAGGGTATATGCGCCAATCTGTGATACCAAAAGGGGGTCTTAGAATGCCACTTTTTTTTTTAAATCAATGAATTCTAAACTTTGACAACAAATTAAACATTTTTACACTCCAAATTTGAAGATGCAACAATAACAAGACTTGTAGTTCTCTGAATCTACTTTCTAAACTACTATTTTTTTTAAATGGTGGATATTAAGGGTTTCAAAAGGTGGGCCACAAAAAGTGGTCCTACTTTTATGCAAAAAACATAACATAGCATTTGTTGTGGCCCCTCTAAAATGTTTTGATTAAGTAAAAATAGGTATTTGAAAGGTACTCGAACCTTTTACAAGCCAGGAGAACAAAAAAGCTTAAAAAAGTGCCTAATCACTTCAAAAAGTCAAAATGAACCCACCGGAAGGCCATAGCTTAAAACATCATTACATAAAAATTGGAACAGACAACAAAAGGAAAGCAAAAGACAACAAAGAGACAGAACCAAGGACAACAACTAGAACTAAATACTATTCAGGATCTCCTCAGTGTGAACAACCATTTGTTTCATGTTGTTCGCTGAGGTCTTCATATCCTCCAGCTCACGACCTTCAATGTCAACCTTATTCTTTGTGTTGGCTTTGGTCCTCCTTTCATGACCCTTCTTGTTCACCTACTCTTTATCACCTTCCTTCTCTGCATTATTCACGTACCTGTTGATAAAGATGTTCATGTTGTCCACTGAAGATTTAAGGATTTGGAAATTTTGATCAACAAGCTGCTTGACATTGTGCTCCAGCTTGTCAATTCTTTTGCCAAAATTTTTCAGTTTGTTGTCCATTTCCTTTCTATCTCCCATCTCATTAACCTTTTTCTTCATGGCTAAGATTTTTCCAACCATACATTCAATAGCTTGCGCATTATGCAAAATGACCACTAACTCTTTAACATGCTCTGCTAAGGGCTTGTCACCAACTGTAATTCTTGCCATGGCCTATGTATCTATTTTCAAAATATTAATATCCTTCACCAAAGTAGTAATGGTCTCATAGAAAGCCTTAATGGTATCTTTATCACCACTATCACTTTGACCCCCTTTTTCCTCATTATGCAGACTAGTGGTATTCACAGTCTCCATGGTTTCCAAATTATCCTTAACCAGGTTACCCTCCCCTTCTTTGTCCTGACTATCAATCCTCTTATTATCATCATCCTCCTCCTCAGACTCAACCAGAACATAATTGAGATCAAAATTTCTACCCTTTTTAGCGTTCTTTTTCTGAGCCTTCTTTCCAGAGGCTTTCCCTTTCCTCTTTTCAACAGGTTTTTCCTCAAGGGAATCAGTTTCAGAGTCCGACATTTCAGATTCCACAATAATCCTCCTCTTCTTGGCCCTAATCCTCCATTTTTTTCTAGTTTCTTCCGACTCTCCCTTGGTCTCAGAATCAAAGTTGAAACCACTATCCTTACTTTCCGTAGCCTCGTCTCTGGCATTTTTACCTTTAATAGGCTTTTCAATGCACTTCCCCTTTAGCATTTTATAAACCAGGACCATAAGCCCCTGGTGGAGGGCATGATCACCTTTAGGGTCCTTCTGGATCTCCTTTATAGTATGATCCATTCAATAGGTCAGGTAATAGGGAAGGCTAACCCTTTCTCCATGACAGAAATGGTTAAGAAGGACGAAGTGATGCCCATAAGCCCTGGTAAACCTACCATCTAAGGTAATATATTCAATAGAAGAAAATAAGACAAACCTCCATGGCCTACAAATTCTCTTCGGGGAGTGGTAGGAGTTGTCAATTTTGATCATCTTTCTTCTCTCACCATCCGTAACAGGAAACTCTAATATGTTAACTTTTTAAAGAACTTTAAATTTTACTTCAATGAGAAATTAGCTAACACCATGTAGTTTATGTTGGATTTTTTTGGCCAATTTTTTAATGAGTATATTATTTTTTACTAATTTTCAAAGTGGACTCATCCTAAAAACTAAAAATTTGAGTGTGCTCCCACCTAAAATTATTGAAAATTAATAAAATATCAAATATTTTATTTTTCAATAGGTGTAGAATGGAGTCTAGTTTTTAAAAATGTAGTTTGTTTCAAAATTCACTGAATGGGTAGAAAGCTATACTAAAAATAACACATGTTGGTATTTGACAAAAAATAAACACACTAACAAAAGAAAATAAAGATGAAAGCCTTAGAAAAATCAAAATGTAAAAAAAAATATGGTTAGATAGCTAAGAGAGAGCTTAATTTTGTTGTGGTATTTTTTTTTATTTGCATTGAAACACGTACAAACTTGATGGAGAGAATGGAAAAATATATGTGAAATTATTTTATCTTCTAATTAAAAAATATCTTAGGCTTGAAATGGTCATCCAACCCAAAGGGTTGGAGTTTCCCAATGTAAAGAATTTGGTGAGAGCTAAATATGGCACTTGCCAAATTCAAAAAGTATATTTTTCACATTTGGCAAGCACAAATTTGGCACTCACCAAATGTTTTGCATTAGCAAATTTGATGAGATGATGTTAATTAGATAATTTTATGGTTTTGACACAAGTTATACCCAATCCTTGAAGAAGAATATATACATGAAATATAACATTTAAGTATGTCTTTTTCATTTCTTATACTTTGTGTTATATTTTATGTACATATTGAAAGGATGTTTGAGAGTGGTTTCAAATCTCTAGAAGTTGTAATGTAGATTCTAGGTTTTATAAGATCATACAAATTTTCAAACTTAGTCAAATTTTAGTAATCAACATGATCCTATCAACATTCTTTATCTCTCTATCTCACTCTCTTTATTTTCACCAAACTCTAGACCTGTCTCTCTCCCTCTCTTGTCTCTCTTACCTCTCTTTCCCCTATCTCCTCTTCTCTCTCCCTTTCATATTATTTTTCTATCCTCCCTCTCCATTTTATCGATCACTACCTATTACTTCCACCCTCTCTCTCCCCATATTTAGGTATCTTCCTCCCTCCCTCTTTACCTCACTACTTATCCTTCCTTTTCTCATTACCTGCCTCTCTCACACCCTCTAGGTCTCTAACATATTTTTTTGTCCCCTCTCTAGTTATATCCCTCCCTTTCCACATCTCTCTCCCTCCCCCCTTAACCCCATCCCTTCATGAACTTTCTACTTAACTTCTCTCTCTCTCCCCTCACCTCTCTACCTCCTCTTTCCCTAAGTCTCTCACTCCATATCCATCTCTCAATCCATCCCCTCTTTCTCATGTCTCTGTTATTTTGTCTCTCCTCTTCTCCCTTCCTTCCCTCTCTAGCTCTCCCTCCCTTTCCTCCTATCTCCCTCCTATCTTCCCCTCCTTAACCTCATATCTATCTCCCACCTCCACTCTATATTATTCTCTTGTCCTTTGTTATTCTCTCTCCATTATCTTTGTCATCACCTCTCCATCCCACCCTCTCTCTCCCCTCTCTAAGTTTTTCCATGCCTTCCTCTCCACCAATATACCTCTATATCTAGGTCTCATTACTCACCTCTCATTATCCCCCTCTATCTATCTCACCCCTCTCTTTGCATGTAGTTCTTTCACCTATCTATCTATCCCATATATAGTTCTCTCCCTCCCCCTTACCCCTATCCCTTTATGAACTCTCTCTCTCTCTCTCTCTCTCTCTCTCTCTCTCTCTCTCTCTCTCTCTCTCTCTCTCTCTCACATTCCCTCGATGTACCTCTTCATCCCCCCCTCTTACTCCTCTCTTTTTCCCTTTTCCTTTCATATTATCCCTCCCTCTCTTCCCTTCTCTCTCTATCTCCCCATCCATACTTACCTCTCTCTCTCTCTCTCTCTCTCTCTCTCTCTCTCTCTCTCTCTCTCTCTCTCTCTCTCTCTCTCTCTCTCTCTCTCTTGGTCATAACCTCTCCCTCCTAGCCACTCTCCCTTCTCTAGGTTTTTCCCTCTCTTTCTCTCAACCTATCTACCTCCACATCCATGTCTCAATATTCAATGCTCTTTATCCCCCTCTATCTATCTCAATCCTCTCTCTCACCATCTAGGTCTCTCACCTATCTTTACCCCTCCAAGACTCTGACCCATCTATTTGTCCCCTCTCTAGTTCTCTCTATCCATCTATCTCTCTCCTATTCTCTCTCTCCCTTCACCTCTCTATCTAATAATTCCCTAGGTCTTTCATTCCCTCCATGTCTACCTCTCCCTTAATCTCCTCTTACTCCTCTCTCTCTCTTTTCTTTTATAACTCCTGTTATCCCTCTCTCCCCTCTCTAGGTATCTCCATCCCTTTCTTCCCTATTCCTTCTCTATCTCTCCCTCCCTCCTTACCCCCATCACTCTCTCCCTTCCCTACTAATTCTTATTCTCCCTCTCCATTGTCTACATCATCACTTTTCTCTCCCACCCTGCCTCCCTCTCCACCTCTCTACCTCTCCATCTATATCTCATTACCCACCTCTCTCTATTCCCCTCCATCTATCTCTGTAGTGCCTCTTCTTGAATCATCTTTTCTTTTTGTGCTTTGATAGATTATACTAGCATAGTTTAGACTATTTTTTTTATGCTTTGACTAGATGTTTATGAATTTATCTATGTTTTGGATGTTTATTTATGGATAATAGACATATTATATTGTGCTTGAAATTATGTTTACATGTGGATGATGATATTTATAGACTATTGTGAAAATGGATTACTCTTTGATGATAGATGTGTGTTTATTCTATGTGTGTATCATATTTTTTCTATGATTATTTGATGTTATCTTAGGATATACTAACCCTATTTAATGATTATGATTCTATGCGATGTCTTGATGATATATTGGGTGACTATCTATGTGAATGGAGATGATTTCATATCACTCATTGCGAGCATGATATGTCATCGTGATTCTCTATCACTTGTTTATTTCATGTTTCATATTTATTGTATATGTCATTATATACGTATTGATGGTGATAGGTTTGCAGGTACCAGACACCGACTTCACCAGGCTTCACATGTCTGAGCATGTCTTATCCCAATGGAAAGTTGATTGGAGTTGACATGAGAACCCACCCTATACTCTAGGTTTAAGTTGATTACCCTTGTCAGTTTAGAGTCTTGGCACAAGTTGTGGTTAGTGTGTAATGCTTTCTTGGATTCTTCTTTGGTGGCTTGCTTGATGTAGTATGGTAATTATTTAACTGGTTATAATTTATTCATTAGGTAATTGATTAATATAGTTTAATAATGTTGAATTAAAATAATAGATTAATATAGTTTATAATAATAAATTAAATAAATAGTTGGTATAACATTTAACAATAAAGTATGGTTAAATTAATATTATTATTACGGATTCCTTGGTTTTATATTTAATTAATGATTTAATATCACCTTGGTTATCAAGGATTATTTATTGGTATTTGAGAGTAACTATTATTTATTATTGATTATTATTTATTAATTATTGGTGGTATTTATTTATACCTCTTGGTTATTTAATTAATTGGGCTTTTATAATTATTTGTGCCCATGATTTTATGAGTTGTTTATATTATTATTCTCTTGGTAATCTTTTGGGTTAATTGGTAGATTCTTTCTACCTACCCTATTATTCTATTGGTTATTTTATTGGGTAAGTTAATTAAATAGTATTTTATTATTCTTACCTTGGGTTTTGCAATGTTAGGTAAGAAATATATTATTTTGCAATATTCTGATTGGTGGATATTTTCTATAGCTTATGCTTTGATTTTCTGTTTATTGGCCATCCCGAGTATTTTGTTGGGTTATCATTTTCAGGTATTCTTCTGCAACTTGGGATTTTTGGCTTGGATTCTTGGATATTTTGTTCTTGTCTTGGATTTGGGAGGCTTTTGGTGTTCTAAGTATTTTCTGGATTTTGTGATTCTTCATCCATTTTATTCCATAACATAGGGTGCAGGTTGGAGCCCTTTGTTCCTTGATTTCTTAGTTTTCAGATTTTTAAAGATTGTATACACCATGTTTGATTTGTTTTGGGAGATGGGAGTATAATTTATAATCTCTTATCATGGATTTGATTTATGAATTATTGGGTTTTGGTTTCAATTGCTTAGTTTTGGATTTTTGGGATATAGTTGTGTCTGCATTGTTGTGAAAGCACAACCTGTGAAATATATTATTTTCCTTTTATCTGCTTATTGCCTTTTTATGAAATGGTATTGTTTGAATGTTAATATATGTAGTTAATTCTTCCTTGAATTTATATGAGTGTATTTTTACCTTTGTGAAGTTTGGATGCAAATTTGAGTGAGTGATGTCTTTGTTTTGTGAGTTCTGGGAGGTGTTTTGCCTCTAATTTTGAGATATGTTTTTTATCAGATCTCCTTGGTTAAATTTTATTGTTTGGGGTCTTAAGTACCTTCTTGAATATTATTTCATTCCATATTTAATGACCTTGGTTTTGTCATTTATCTCCTTTTATGTTTTTGGCAAATGGGTTTCCGTACTTGGCATTTTTTTATGCAATTTTGGGTTCTGGCACAAATGCGCCATAGAATGTTACAAATGCACCAAAAGATGGTGCAAATGCGCTAAAATATAGTGTAAATGTACCATAATATAAGATATATGCACAACTTTAGTGAATATATGTGCCAAACTATTGGTTTTAGGGTTTTGATCTGGTTGGAGGTCTGTTTGAAGTATGCCTAATTTGGGATTGAAACAGAGGCAATTTGAGGACATGATTGATGTTTTGATGAATTGATTTTAAATTCCTCTTATGGTTTCCTATTGTATTTTGATATCATTTTGTGTTTATGGTATTGATAGATTCTCTTTCATGTTGATGCGCCTTGTTAGAGAGGCGATAGTTGAGATTCTTGAGCCAGTAAGTAGATAGGCCTTGTTGTGGATTATTTGATTATTCCATGATGGATTTTTTATGTCTTTATGATAATCCTTGATGTATATTTTATCCTAAGGTATAGGTACATGCAAGGGGGATAGATCTTCTTAGTGAGTGACTAGGATCACATGGAGTGGGCTACCAGGTGTACCCGGGGTCTAGATCACTGGGTATCTCATGTAAATTTTTCCTTGTAAATAAGTGATAACCTAATTAAAATACTTGGGTTGGGTACATTAGTTAATCCTAATAAGATAATAAAATATGTTGGCTCCTTTTCCTTTCCCTGTGGTAGAGGACCAAGATAGGACTGGGAAGGCCTTGGCAAACCAGGTAAGATAATCTTCCTCACTCCATAAAGGGAGATGGCCCCACATGTGCTTTGGGATAACCGAAACCAGTGCCTGGGTACCCACATGTTGCATGTGATAAAACTCTTTTCCCTACATGTAAGTGTTGGCATTTTGGCATTAAGTTGTCATTGATGTCAACTGGTATGATGGATATTCACATGAGTGTGAGTAGAAAGAATGAAGGCCTACCAGTAATGTACAAATCAGTCTGAAGGTTGGTTGTTTGTTTATGATGAAGAGGCAGAATGTGAAAGTTGTCACAAACCACTAGAGGTGAAGATGTGTTACTGGTATGGTGTGTTCTACATGTTAACAAAAGAAGAAAGTTCTATCGGTAAAGGAATGTACCGGTATGAGCTTGTTGGACCATCTGTGTGCTGGTGGGACACGTCTTGATCATTGCGATGCAATATGGAGAAGAGGTGGAAAACATGATGTGGTCAGTGAAGCCCCATCAACAGGGTCGTTGAAACAGATAATCGCCATTAAGGAAATAGCCACAAATCACGGGATTGTATCTAACCATTATAGCTCGAGGAAGATCGGGGAGTAGTTGGCACCTAAATAAATGCAAATAAAATCTGATTCAGGAAGGCCTCAAAAAGGAAAATAGTTGAAGCATTTTACGTGTCGACAGATTTCAAGGCAGAAGATCTTATTTGAGATTGCTATTTTTAGAAAATATGGATTGGATAATGGAAACCATGTACAAATACATCTTGGAAGGACAAGTGATCGATCCAAGACAAGCTAGATTGGATCTCATGAAGATTGTGTCAGGAAGAGGAAACCCTAACTGCTCCAAAGTTTGAATTGCTTTCTGGCAGGAAATCATGGATAAAAAGTGTAGAGCTTGAATTAGAGAAGGTTGATGCTACTGAGAAGAGGAAGAGAAAAGAGAGAGAGTTTGTAAAAGAAAATAATTTGCTAGCCTCAAAAATGGTTGTAGTGTACACGAGCAAGCATACCGATGAGAGGTTTCTACCGGCATAACTATAGTTTTGCACTTGAGCCTAACCGGCAAGGTGTGGCAAAGCAGGAAGCATCCAAGTGTGACACAGAGTGTTGAGAGACTATGTAAGAAAGGGAGAGAAATTAATCTCACAATCAACAGTGTGAGATTCAGTGGAGGAGAAAAGACTATCAACCGACAGTGAGTTAGTTGATTGAAGAGTTGCAAAATTCATTTGCAACAAGAATCCTTAATTGTATTCAATAAGTATTTCAATATACATCACCAAGTTGAAGCTTGGTGCTCCTTGGGTTAGTACCCTAAAAGTGCAGGGGTTGATGCTCCTTGGGTTGGTGCCCTAAATCTTTGTAATTCTTTACCTATGAGGCTGGGTTGGAGTAGTAATCTCCAACAACTTTTCTCATCGAGGTTTTTCCCACATTGGGTTTTCCTTGTAAATCTAGTGTTAAGAGCTACATGTGTGTGAATGATCTCTTTGGCTTTCTTTCTTTTTCTATCAGTTTGATTGTTTAGTGTTTAAGTGAATAACTGATACTCTGAACTTTGTTTGAAAGTCAAGAAGATTAGGAACCACTGATTCACCCCCCCTCTCAGTGGTACTTTGTGTTCAACAATTGGTATTAGAGCCTAGGTTCCCGATTATCTTTAAACCTTGGGTAGATTCTGGACTTTGAACACAATGGTAAGAAATGAGTCTGCTTCCTCCAAAGCCCCCATGTTTGATGGATCTAACTATGCCTTTAGGAGTAGAAGAATGGAGACCTATATTTCCTCCCTGGGTTTTGATGTGTGGATGTATGTCAAGAATGGATATGTTGTCCCTAGTGTTCCTCCCACTGATCTAAAAGCCAAAAAGTAGTATGAGAACAATGCCAAGGCCAAACATGCTGATGTAGAGGGTTTGGGGGTCAAGTTGATCTAAGCCAATGTGTTTGTTTCAATGCTTCCAACTTCTTGAGTTCACCTAGTATTTCAAAGGCTTCTTAATGGAAAAAAAAAGGCTTTTCTCACTCCAACACCCTACAATGGTTCCAAATGGTTCCAAACATCTATTCACACCTATTTCAACAATAATCAATAGGTTACAAAGTTCCAGCCCACCAATAAACACTCAAACCCTTCTAAGCCTCAATTAGGCTACTAGCCCTTACTAGGCCACCTGAGACTGAAAAAATTAGTTTTCTCTAGATTTTCCCAAACAACTCACCAAATAAATTATATTTTCAAACACCCATTTCAGAGTACTACAACATATATCAAAATCAGATAGGGTTGTTTTGGACCATGCCTTTGTTGTCCTAAGACTGAGACTATTTTTTCTTATGCAAGAACCCCACTTTTACAAAGCAAGTATATGAAGTACTTATCCTCAAACCCTATAACTCTCAACAGTATTTTTTGATGACTCCAAACCAAGGAAAATCCAATTGTTTAGGTTCTATGATCTTATTTGATGTGCAAACCCCAAAACCCTAACCAATAGGCTCCAAAACCAAGAGTTTCTTGATTCATGACCTTCCCAACACTTCTAAGACTCATTCAAGGTTCCTACACCTTCAAAATGATCAAATATGACTCCTCCAATCCTTAAACTACCCCCTTATTAAGGTAGATCTTCTGCTACTATAGGCTTGCTATGCTTCCTACTCAATCCTCCTTCATCAAACTCATGGTGATCACCTGTCAAACCACACTTCCTGCAAGTTATTTGGTTAGGATCATATTATACATGTTAGATAGAGCCTCCTCTATGAGAAACAGGATCTTACATCCATAGAAGGGCTCCAAATTGCATTTTGGGCCTTCAATGCCAATGATACAACTCAGAAAAGTTTAGGACAGTCAGCACAAATGACAAAATCTGAGCAAAACCTACTACAAAATAATTCCAAATCACTTATTACAATGTTTAATGATTTCCCAAGGCTTCTACCATGAAAGATCAATCACTTTCAAGCAACAAAACACAAGAAATTGCAAGAAAATGAAGGTTTTATTCACTTTTTCTGTTAAATCCGTACAACATCCGTACTGTATCCTATAACCCCACCAAAATGGAGTTCCAAGGTTTTATAAGACCTTCCCCCAACTTCCCAAACTGAAATCAATCAGTTATTTGTCATTATAGACTTGTTTAGACTCTAAAATCCATTTTCCCACCTAAAAAACAACTAACCGTTAGAATTCAAAAATTTGAATTACAATTTATTGAATAATTTAAAGTCTAACCTATCAAACTTAATGTTTTATTATGCCTAGGATCCAAACAAACTTATCTAACCATCCAAATCCTATTTAGGCACTATTGGCCTCCCTTACATAATTTTGGTCCTAAAGCCCTTATTAAGACCTTCAAGACATTTAACTTTAAAATCATATTGATCATTACAAATTGCCTTTATTGGCTTCAAAAAACTCCAATTCACTTTTTTGATTCATAACTCTTCATGGTCTTGATAGCTTGCTTGGGTGCACCTGCACCACATGCTATCCTAAGTGAGTTGTCTGATAATGAGTTTATCAAAGTCATGCACTATGTATCAGCCAAGGAGACTTGGGATAAACTGCAGAGGTTGTTTGACGGAGATGAAAAAGTCAAAGTGGCCAAGCTGCAAGCACTAAGGGGCCAAATTGAAAGATCAAGATGAAAGATGATAAAAAGGTTGGAGATTATCTTCACAGACTTGATGAAACTGTGAATACCATCAGAGGACTTGGTGAAGAGATTCCAGATGAGACTCTTGTCAAGAAGGTTCTTAGATATCTCACACCCAAGTATGATACTAAGGTGTCTGCCATAGAAGAAGCTAAGGACCTGAACACTTTTACAATGGATGAGTTATTTGGCTCACTAACAGCCTATGAGATGAGAACAACTGGAGATACTTCCTTAAGAAAAGAAGCAACATTCAACATCACCAAAATGGGCAAAGTAGTTTCTCATAAAGAATCCAGTGAAGACTCTGATGCTAAAGTAGCAAACTTTGTTAGGAATCTCAAGAGAGGATCCGATCAGTATAAAGGAAAGCTACCATTTAAATGTTTCAACTGTGGCAAGGTCAGACACTTTTTTGCAAAATGCCCCCACAAAGAAACTGGTGGAGATGAGTCAAGAGAGTTCAACAAATTTGTTGGCAAAGATAGAGAAAGAAAAACCTACTGGCAAGGAAGGAGAGACTACCAAATTAGAACAGCCTATGTACTATTGAGGATGACACAACAGATGAAGAAAATGTATCAGAAGATGATTACCATGAGAATGATAGAAAATTCAATCTCTTCATGGCTCTTGGTGAACCAGTTGATGAAAATGAGGAAGAGGAGGATATTGAAGCTGAAGTGGATTTGGAGGGTGAGCTTATTAGTTCTCTTGAATAATTGAGTAAAACAAGAAGAGAACTCAAAAAGGTCAAGCTTTGTGCAGTAGATGAACAAGATCTCTTGAAACAATCTCTGGATGAGTTTGGTCAAGTTATTTCTGACCTGAAATTGTAGCTGGAAGAAACTAAGAGGATATGTGAAGCTACATCCTCTGACTTAACAAGGAAGGAAAGGGAGAATTAAGAGTTGGAAGAAGAAATAGTAAAGCTTAGAAAGGAGCTTGAAGAAAGTAAGGAAGAAATAAAAATAAGGAGCAAGTATGAAGGAAGCACCGAGGCTTTAGACAAGATGTTGAGCAAACAAAAGCAATCTAAAGACACTGGTGGCCTAGGCTTTGAAGAAGGTCAAAGTTCATCCCACAAAGATAAATCTGGCAAAGAAATAATGTTCACCTCTTCAATTAAAGGTGAAGAAAAGAAGACATTCACTGTAGGCAAGGATAACAGCAGAAAGACATATGCAGATGCTATTGGAAACCGCCACTCAAATAGATATACAACAATTAACCGGAAGTCACACTTCTTGTACCAACATGGAGATCCAAGGAGAGATACAACAATTGATCGTGAAGGATTCACTAGACTCAACAACATGAAGGGAAGACCCCTAATGAGGAAACAACATTTAGGACCAAGACAACCTAACCGGTATGTTCCAAAATTTTAGGGTTACTGTTATCGGTATAACAAATTTGGGCATAGAATAGTTGATTGTAGACTAGTCAATCAGCCATCCAAGAGTTATGAAAACAGAAATTTGTTTAATGCACTCTAGGACATGAATGTTATCTATTATCAGTGCAATGAATATGGTCATAAGAGTTTTGATTTTAGAAAGTGAAGACGATAAATGCAAGAAAGGTGGATTTGGATAGCTAGTATGCAAATCAAAAACACTAAAACATAAGAACATGAAGCATAAATCAAATCACATAAAAAAATATGAAGACAAATGCTTTTTACCTTGCAAAACCTTTACCTTCTCCCTTGGATGGAGCCTAGATGAAGTCGAAGTGCACCCAAGTTCGTCCAATGTGATGTCGATTTGCTCCTAGATTTCTTGTTGTGGTTGGCTCTCCAACATTGTGCACAAATGGATGTGATGGATAATATGGCTAAGTATGGATGAAGGATAACTTCGGCATGATGAGGGTGTAAAGATGGTTTTCTAGGGACAAACTAATAGCATGAAGTTTCTAAAATTGGAGATGAAATGTGAGAGGATGGAGTCCTCAATTTATAGGGAGAGAGGAGGAGAAATGAAGGGCTAGGATTGACCCAAGATGGAGGTTCAGGATTCCTTGTGAGCCCACACAAGGCCCAAGAGGAGGTCTGGAGACCAACAGATATGTCTTAAAGGCATTTCTTGTCTCCACACTCCTCAAGGTACATTGGGAAGACTTCCCAATGTGCCTTGAGAAGAGCAAGGGATGGGACTTTTCTTGAGGAATGGAAAGGAAGAATTAAAAATTCTTCAGAAAGGATGCTCATGCGAATTGGAGGAATAAGGAGGAATTAAAAATTCCTTGGAAGATGAGATGCCTAGAGGAATGTGAGATTTTGAAAATCTCACATTTATCTAGGAAAAGGGCATTTAAGGAGAGTTGTTGGATGGAAGGGACAAAGAGTTGACTTTGTGGCTAATCATGATGATTAACCACTAGCAATTCATTAGGAGAGGGATTAGAGGAAAGATTAGCTAGGATTAGGGTAGATAAGATTTGTAGGAGGATTTGACTAGGAGAGAGAATGAGTGGAGGGAATTAAAAATTAGAAGAATAATGTTAAGTGAGTTTAGGGATTTTCTAGAAGAATTTATTAGGTTAATGATGGATTAGGAAAAAGTGATTTGTAGGAATCACTTAGGTTAACTAATTAATTGAAATTAATTAGTTAAGAGGAGGAATTTGAGAAGATTTAATATTGAGGATTTTTAGAAGAATAAAAGGGGATTGATTTATTAAATAAATCAATCACAGACTATAGTGACAATATTAATTATAATTAATTAATATTCAGGAGAATTAAAAAATTGGCATAATTAATAAATCAATTATGTCAAGAGTTTAAAAATAATTAAAATAATTATTTTTAAGTGTCTAAATTTTGCCCCTCTTTTATGCAATGACAAATTTGGCGATGGGTAGAAGATAGAAGAGGAAGAAATAGATGCCCTAGCATAAAGCGTGGGAGGTGTATGCCCCCTCGAGAATTTTGTCGAAAGAAAATTGACGAAAAAAATTCTTGAAATAATGAAGAAAGAATTTGAGTGGAGGAGATAAGTGAAAAAGAAATAGGAAGTAGATGTAGAAAATCTAGAAGATAGAATAGAAGATGCGAGACCACAAAGGAAATGGGCCCTCGCAGGGGCCCATATAAGCCACAAAGGGCCCAATGAGGAGTCATTATTACACACAAGCCTTGGAGCCACTTAGAGCCTAGAAGGAGAGAAGGAAAGATGGATCACATTCCTACACGTGATCATTGCACCAAGAGGATCCGATGGTACGACAGACCTACTAGCTATGGACCACCGGTATGTAGGACCATTCCCCCTTTTGAAATTTTTAAGGTAGGGGTAGAATTAGGGCTAAATTTAGGGCATAGAGTTGGTGAGGTGCATTCGCTAATCATTGTTTTAGTGCGCATGCCAATGGGTTAGCGCGAGTGGTTGCTAGGAGGAGGTGGGTAGAATAGGTTTTTTGGGGGAGGGGGGATGATTAGCATGGGTGCTCATGTATCTACGTAGGCACTTGCACTTTGATGTGGGTGCTCAAGGGGTTATGCGGGTGCTCACGTTGATGAAGGTTGTAGGGAGGGCTAGGGAGGGTAAGCTTTATCTATTAGCACGAGCGCTCGACAAATCAACGCGTGTGCTTTGGAGGGGGAGGGTTAGGTTTAGGTTTAGAATTTTTGGGATAGGGTGAGGGTATGGCTGGTTCCAGAGGGTAGAATAGGACTTGTGGACATGGAAATAATGAATTTGTTTGGTGGATGCAGGCAGAGATGGGGTCGTTGACTTCGAGGGTGCATTGGCCCACTACTATGAGTTTATTTTGGGATTTGGGGCATGATGAGTTGGAGGTACTAGCTGCTCTAGGATTGCACTATGTGGGCAGGTGGCTGAGGATACAGGCTCATACTGCGATGATGATAGCTTTAGTTGAGAGGTGGGATAGTCGGTATAACACCTTCCATCTTCCTACTAGTGAGGCGACAATGACCCTTTTGGATGTACAGAGGATCTTGAAGATCCTCGTTTGTGGTGTCATCCCAGAGTACCACTTGGATGCAGTGGATTTTTATCTTCAGGAGGTTTGTGAGTATGAGACCCCATCGATGCTGGATAGAAGTAGGATACCCTCGGGTAGGGCGATGGGTATTCAGCAGATTCCTCGCTTGGTACTAGGGATTTGTGGATTCTTGAGCGAGTGGATCATACCTAATTTAAAGGGGCATGGATTTTTTGTTGGATAGAGTAGGTGCCTTTATTTTATGGTTCATGATGGCATGCAGTATGCATTGGGAGCTGCGATGTTAGCTCAGTTATATCATGATATGCATCTGGTGGTGTATAGGGAGTATGCTATTTTGTCGACAAGAGTGACACTTCTCCACATTTGGGCTTGGGAGCACATTGTGATTACTTGACCATTGGGTGTACAGAACAGGCGGGCTTGACAACCATATGTGCATAGGTATAGGGGGTTGCTACACTATACTCAGATAGGGTCTGTATGGTTTTGGCAGTGGATTCTAGATGAGATTATGCAATTTACATGGCATTCATTTTTGGGGTGTGAGAGATGGAGGGGTGACTGCCAGCTACACTGGGCTGGGGTGGAGATGTGGATGTTTGGGAGATCAGTGTACATTATGGAGTATTATGGATAGTACAGGGTGGCAAGATAGCTCGGACAAGTTCAAGATATAGTGGGGGACATCCTAGTGTATCCTTGGATTACATAGGAGGTGAGATATTGGGGCCTGACAACGAGTCCATTGGAGGGCAGGACCAATTTTTAGACAATGTCTCATTTGGTCTGGGATGAGCGAATGGGGGCAGGTGAGGATCCAGGGACGATAGGAGGATATAGGAGCTGGTGAGAGGGGCACTTGCTAATATGTCTTACCATTCTTGGGCTTTTGGAGGATGATGAGCTATAGTCGGTCATAGACCAAGTAGTTGGTGGTGAGGATGATGGCCTAGGGGAGAGAGTTGTGGTTGGTATAGGGCATGGTGTTGGTGGTCAGTAGAGGAGAGTGAGGGTGGTATGGAGGAGGGATCCAAAGGAGGGAGAGGGAGAGGGAGAACTATTAGGAGAGGCCGTAGAGGTCGTGGGTGGTAGGGGAGAGGATGTTGTACCTATGGATGTTCTCGAGGCACAGGCAGAGGAGAGGGGAGGGATACTATAGGCTGACTTTGACAGAGTGCAGCAGGAGCGAGATACTACCTGGGTGAGACTCCATTCTATTGAGGATGAGCTACAGATAGAGAGAGCTGGTAGGGAGATTCTGGAGGCAGAGGTGGAGCGGCTGATTTGGGAGATAGCAAACTTGACGGAGAGCCTCCATACAGTGAGGACAGAGGTGGATGCCCTGAGGCAGGAGAGGGAGGAGTCCGAGCGGATGCTAGAGGAGGAACAGATAAGGACGACTATAGCGGCCCTTCAAGATGTTATCCATCAGTAGGATGATGATCTAGATGGGCTACGAGGCAGAGTGTAGAGGGCAGAGGCAAATGTGATACGCCTGCAGGGGGAGAAGGATGCAACCCACCAAGTGTTTGTTCCTACAGGGCTTGGGAAGATATACATTGATATTATGTAGCAGTAGGATAGGGTGAATAGGGAAGCTTGGGAGGTAAATTACTACAGGGGATTATATCATGAAGCAGTACCTGTGGCACAGTGAGCAGCCTCGTACACTGAGAGTGTGTGATCTCACAGGACACAGAATCAGTGGCCCACACAAAGCCAAGAGACAGGTGGATCAGTGGGTTTTAGGCCATTGAGAGGAGGGGAGGCAAGAGGTTCATGTGGAGGAGGTACAATGGAGGGGGGTGGGGAGACAGGAGGGGAAAGCTAGCTCCATTTTGGCCTATGTATTATATTTTGACCCTTCAGGGTGATCATTGTATTATGACAGACATATTCATCTCTTTTGAGCATATATATATATGATTTTGTGATGATGGATGGTGTGTGTTCTTTATTTTGATAGATTCTCTTTATTTTGTTGTGATGTGATGTATGGATGTAATTATGGATATGTTGTGCTGACCTATTTGTGATGCAGGATGGATGTTTATATATGTATGCCTATGATATGCTACTGACACATTTTGTATGTAGGATGAGTGATCATGTTTTTTTATGTGTATATATATGCTGCATATGCAAATTTATGATGGATATGTAGGTGTAAATTATTTATGATGCAATCTATATGAGGAATGAATGTAATGTCATGATATGTAAATGATGTAATCTAAATGAATGCGTAATGTAATGTGATATACATGGATGAATTAATATCATTTATTTATAAATGATGCATGTGATGAAATCTAAGTGCAACCTATGTGATAAATTTTTGTGGAAAAATGACAATCTAAATGAGTAGTGTAATGAAATGAAATGCAATCTATATGAATAATATAGCCTACATGGATAAAGTGAATGAATAATGCAAAGAGGGAATATGCCCATAATAACACAATGATCTTAGCTAGAAAATAGAAGAATATGGAATAGATGGGGAATGGGGTAAATTGAGGACTCCATGGGGTTTATTAGATTAGGAATTTATGGAATGATGGTGAAAGTTGTGCACAAAAATGTGGAGAGCCAACCTAGTTTGATATTGCCCTGAGTGACTTGCACCACTGATTATAAGAATTGGGATACCATGAGAAACCCAAGGTGTGGACTGACTCACAATCAAACGGGAATTCCTTACACATAGCTATGTAAGTGTTGAGAAACACTAATACAAAGTTGTGGGTACGTGCAAGGAAACCCTCAAACACATCGATACCTCTTGTACACGAGAGGGTAAGTGTTGATAAACACTAGTACCCAGTCGCTGGTTTATACAAGAGAGATCCAAAATATGCCATGCTATGAAAATATACCCCAGTATGCACCTATTGTAAACATACCTAGATATGGAAAATCCGAGCAGTCATAAATAGATGCAGTCATAGGGAAAAAGATGCAATTCTAAATGAAAAATCCAAGAAAACAAACAAGTCATTCACTCATGACCAACTGATACCTCTTGCCAGAAGTAGGATTGGGATGGAGGATTAAGTTGTCCGACTAGGGAAGGATTCATCCCTAGGGCAAAGGATAAAGCGGGTGGACTTTTTGGATTGGGCAAGTGATCATATGGCCTTGGAGATTAACTTGCAGACTTAGGATTGTTCTAAAGACTTCATGAAGCTCACATAGAGGCACACAATCTTAGTTGATGGGATATTCCTTATTCATGATTTAGGCAAAGACTCATCATCATATGCATGATTTGTTCAGAGGTGGAAGGGAAGGAATGTTGGGATGGGTGGATTGGATGGGAGGGTGATTTGGAGCACCGATTTGATAAACAATGGATCTGGTTTATTTACCTTGGCACTTGCATGGAGGTTTTCACCAAGGTACTTATCCATAGAGCCACAAAGTGGTTTTCACTGATGGATGAATTGGTTTTTTTGTTTTTTCAATTTTTTTTTTTAATTTTTTTTTTGTGTCACAAGGCGCCTGTTTATCAGGTTTTCAGCAGAGTGACGATTTTTTCAGGATCTTTTTCTCATTTTTATGTATTTTTTCATGATTTTTTTATTTTTATTTTTATTGTTCTTTTTTGTGTCACAAGGTGCCTGTTTGCCAGGTTTTCACCAGAGTGACAATTTGTTTTAGGATCTTTTTCTTATTTTTATGTATTTTTCATGATTTTTTTATTTTTTTTATTTTTTGACAATTTAAGACCTTCTGAGGACTAGGCATAGAATCTTTTGAGGTGCATGATATTTATTGGAGCATCCAGAGGATCGCCTTTAGGAGTAGCTAATTGATAAGCTCCTGATCCATATTTTCTTGTGATTACATATGGTCCAAACCAATTAGGCTCAAACTTGCCTTTATTTTCTCTTTCTTGAAGGTTTTTCTGATTCTCCATGAGGACAAGATCACCAATTTGGAATTCTCGGGTTCTGACTTTCTTGTGATAACCCATGCATAGACAATTCTGATATACCCAAAGATGGTTCAAGGCCTTAAGGCACCTTTCATCTAACAATTCTAGGTCTTGTAGGTGGGTAATTATGTATTCTTCATCTGGCAGGATATTTTGCAATGATACCCTTAGAGAGGGGATATTGATCTCAAGGGGGAGTACAACTTCAGAGCCAAAGACAAGGGAATATGGGGTGGCACCTGTGGGTGTGTAGATGGAGGTGCAGTAGGCCCCCAAAGCAGGATGGAGCTAGAGGTGCCAATCACAGCCAGCTTCATTGACTATGTTTTTGAGGATTTTGATTAGGCTTTTATTAGAAGCCTCATCTTGACCATTGCCTTGGGGGTAATATGGGGTGGAGAAGTGATGTTGGATGTTGAATTTCTAGCAGAGTTCTTTGACATCCTATTTTTTAAATTGTCTGCCATTATCTATAATGATAACTTTTGGAATGCCATATCGACAGATCAAGTAGTTCAGGATGAATTTGGATATCTACTTTCTAGTGGTAAAAGTAAGAGGGATAGCCTCTACCCACTTGGTGAAGTACTCGGTGGCGGTGATAATGAATTTATACCCATTGGAGGATGAGGGGTGGATTTTTCCAATGAGATCGAGCCCCCACTATGAGAAGGGCCAAGGTGTAATAAATGGCTGCAATTATTGTGATGGTGCATGAATCTTGTCGCCATGTTGTTGGCAAGGGATGCATTTCTTCACATAGTTATATGCATCTACTTCCATTTTAGGCCAATAATATCTTGTTCTCAAAAGCCTTTTAGCTAAGGTGAGCCCACTTGAGTGTGCCCCACAGATGCCTTCGTGTACTTCACGTAATGCTCGTTCTGCCTCTTGTTTATCTAAACATCTTAGGGGGGGGCATCAAAATGCCTTCTAAATAGGGTGCCTCCAAGGATATTGTAACAAACACATCAATGAATGAAGGTTTGTTGTTGGGTTTTGGTAAGGTGTGGGGGAATGGAGTTGTCTTTTAGGAAATTGAAGGTTTCTTGGTACCAGGGGGACTCGGGACCAACGAGCACACACACCATTTCAGACTCTAGTAGATCGTATACCGGTATGAATAGTTGCTCGACCAAGAACTCACACTTATGTCTATGTGCTAGCATCTGAAGGAGGGAGCCAATGATGGCCATTGCATCTGCAACCCTATTGTTTGTTTGTAGGACTTGATCAAACTTGATTGTTGTGAAGTGTTGCTTAAGATCTTCAACCATGCTACGATAGGGAAGGAGTTTGTCATCTTTTGTTTGGTATTCATCATTGACTTGTTTTATGACAACTTTGGAATCACCATAGACTTGTAATGCCCTTATCTTCCACTAGATAGCCAAGCATAATCCTGTAATGAGTGCCTCATATTCTGCGATGTTGTTGGTACATGCAAAAGATATCTTTTATGACTTTGGGATGCCATCTCCTTGAGGTGTGATCAGCAGTATTCCTGCCCCCGATCCATTTTGGGTGTAAGAGACATCAAAGTACAATTTCCATGTGGAGGATGTGGTGACAGTCATAATGAATTCATCTGGTAATTCTGTGAGAATAGGATGATCACCTAGAAGTGGAGCGTCAGCCAGCTGGTCTACGATGACTTGTCCCTTGATTGCTTTTCTGTCTACATATTCAATCTCAAACTCGCTTAAGAGCATGACCCATTTAGCGGTTCTGCCAGTGAGGGAAGCTCTTGACAAGAGATATTTAAGTGGATCAATCTTAGCAATTAGTTTTGTTTTGTTGTTCAGCATATAGTGTCAGAGTTTCTGTATGCTAAACACCAATGCCAGGCATGCTCTTTCAATGGGGGTATAATTGAGTTCATACCCTACTAGTGTCTGACTGATGTAGTAAATGGCATGTTCCTTCCCTTAATCATCTGTTTGTCCCAACAATACCCCCAATTCCACTACAGTAGCACATATGTATAAAATAAGAGGTTTTCAAAGAGTAGGAGGCATAAGCACTAGAGGTGATTCCAGATAATCTTTTAGTTTTTCAAAGGCCTTTTGACATAAGCAGTCCCATTTGAATTTTGTATCTTTGCGTAATAGGTGTGCAAATGGATGTCACTTATCTACCAGTTGTGAAATAAAACGTCTAACAAATTGGAGTTTTCCCTGGAGGCTGCACAGCTATCTAAGAGTTTTTGGTGGAGGTATTTCCATGATGGCCTTTACCTCTACAGGATTGACCTCGATGCCTCTGCGAGAAACAATGAAACCTAGTAGTTTTCCCAATGTGACCCCAAAAACACACTTCTTAGGATTTAGGCGCAATTTGTATTTTTCCAATCTTTCAAAGATTTGCTTTAAGATAGGGATGTGTTCTTGTCTCGTCTTTGATTTGCCTCGTAGATCATCCACATAGTCCTTCATAATTTTATGCAAGAGGTCATGAAAAATCACTGTCATGGCACACTGATATGTGGCTCCAACAATTTTGAGGCTAAAAGGGATGACTCAGTAACAGAAGATCCCCCATGGTGTTGTGAATGCAGTTTCATGTTGATATTCGTCTGCAATCCTAATTCGATTATATCTAGAGAATCCATCCATAAGCGATAACATCTCATTCCTTGCTATAAGGTCCCCAATCATATCTATGTTGGGAGTGGGAAATCATCTTTAGGACAAGCCTTATTTAGATCTCAGAAATTAGTACAGATGCAGATACTCCCGACAGGTTTGCCAATAGGTACAATGTTGGATACCTATTTAGCGTAGTCTATTGGTTTGATGAATTTTGTGTCCAACATTTTTTGGAGTTCTGCCTTGACTAGGAGTGCAATATGGGGATGCATTTTGCGCAACTTCGGTTTCATAGATTTTGCGTCTGGGCAGACAATGAGATTATGGACCACCAAGTCAAGATCTAAACCTGGCATATCGACATAGGACCATGCAAAATTGATTTTTACCTCTGTAAGGAAATTGATGAAGTCTTGTTTCTCTTTTTCTATGAGGGACTTGGAAATGAGCACATTTTTTGGAATGTCTTCGGTGCCCATGTTGATACTATCTATTTCTTCTATCAGCAAATTTGACCTATCTTGAGGAAGGTCACCAATGGTAGGGAGGTCAAGTCCCTCATCGTAAAGTGCCTTTTTCAGGTTTTCACTTTTGGATATGCCCTTTGTTTTTATTTTTTGCTTATCCAAAGGTGCCTCGGAGAGGTTTTCACCTAGGGAATCATGTTTTTTGCTTTGATTATCTTTTTTGTGGGTAAGGGCATTGACTTGACTACCAAAGTATCCCTTTTCATGTAGTTGAATACTTTCTACTCGATTGCAGTCTTCCAAATTTCGCATAGTCAGGAGAGTAATGAGAGCATTATCAACGGCGCAAATATCTAAAGTGGGTTTGTCTCGTTGGCCCCAGTCTAAGAGTTCAAGATGGACAAGATGTAGTTTGTGTGAAATGGGAGAGGTTACAGGGGTGATGGCATTGATGTGAGTGTCAAAGAAGATATCATTTTTGTATTCATAAGGCATTTCATGGAACTCCTCTTCATCAAAGCTTTCAATATCCAAGGAAGGACTTGAAGGGGCACTAGCAACAGTAATCTTAAGCACCGAGGTGTACCCTAAGCTTATGTTGTACTTGTAGGAGATAAGATTTATGGGTGCTTTTCTTCCTTTCTCCTCTAGTCCCAAGCCGTGTCCTTTGTAACTCATTTTTTCAACTATAGCTGATGCTTTTGGATACATTTTTTTAGATACTCTTGCTGGATCTTCATCTTCTTCCCCATATAACCATGAATAGACATCTGTGTCGAGGCTCTCCTCGTCAAGTGGGCCCCATTGCTGGAAAGTGGTATCTTTTCATTGTATGACTGGCTTCTGATCTTTTTTGAGCTCT
Organism: Cryptomeria japonica; assembly: GCF_030272615.1. Classification (NCBI taxonomy): domain Eukaryota; kingdom Viridiplantae; phylum Streptophyta; class Pinopsida; order Cupressales; family Cupressaceae; genus Cryptomeria; species Cryptomeria japonica. Next base: position 560,142,751 of record NC_081408.1, on the reverse strand, counting down.
TTTGGTTTGTCAAATGACTTAGGAGATAGGGGGAGGTTGCCTATTAATAAGACATCCTCCAATTTATATTCTCCATAGCCATTATCTAAGATCTTGATTTGTGTGTCTCGTTGGGATGAGGTGGAGGCAACATTTGATGTGTCAGACGGAGAAGTTGGCAAGGGTCTATTTACTGGGCAATGATATGGATGTTTCCCCTCTAAGAGCTTGCAATATTGAAAAGGTTGTGGATCACCTTTGATAGTGATCTCTCTTCTATTGAAGGGGAATTTGATGCATTAGTGATAAGTGGAGGGTACGGCTTGCAAGGAGTGAATCCATGGCCAACCGAGGAGGATGTTGTAGGAGAGATCAAGATCTAGTACTTGGCAAGGGGTTTCAATTGTGATAGGGCCCACTTGAAGAGGTAAGGTGATCATGCCCTTTGAAACTCTTTCCGCATCATCATATGCTTTTATTGTGATCCTTCCTAATGTGTCTACCAGGTCCTAAGAAAGTCCCAATTTTTTTATTAACTTGTATGTACATAGATTGAGTCCAGATCCACTGTCTATTGGGATACGTTTGATCTTGTGCTTCTGGATAAGGGCTTTAATGTGAAAATGTTTATTATGGTCTTCATCTGTAGGAGCATCATTGGAAGTGAATACAAGGTGTTGTTGGGCAGCAAGATTTCCAATGAGAGCTTGGAATTGGGTAGCATTGATATTATTAGAAACGCGAGACTCAAGGAGGGCTTGTTCCAAAATTTCTTTGTGGACAGGGGAAGTCTTGAGAACTTATAGAATGGAGATCTATGTGGGGGTCTTCCAAAGTTGGTCGAAGAGGTCATATCGGCGGGTGGAAGACATGGGTGGAGGGTTTGGTGGGGGAGGAGCTCCTTGGATAGTGACTTTACCTCGATGCGTGGTTACATTTGCAGTCATTCTGAGGGTAGGGGGTGGAAGGTGTAGCGCCTTGAATGACTATCCTAGCAGGATTAGGTATTCTTTGGGAAGGGGGAGGATTAACTCCTTGGATAGTTATGACATTTACATGATTGTCTGCGGGCTCAATGTGGCCTACTAAAGAGTCAAAGATGGTTATGTGTTTAGTGTAGTCATAATTCACTGCGTTAGATGGTGAGCCTTTTCCCTTATCATGTTTCGGGAAAGGTTCCTGGTACATTTTGAGTTTGTCATTGTTATTACTAGGTTTTGCATTTGCTACTTCAATTTCACCCCTATCAATGAGGTCTTGTATGTAGATTTTAAGCTTCATGCATTTTTTCGTGTCTCATGCCCCTTGATACGATGGTACTCACAATATTCATTCTCATTATACCACCTAGGTTTGGGTTGATTGGGATCAAATAGGTGAGTGATTAGGAAAACCACTACATCTACTTGAACAAGCTTTTGAAACACCACTTCAATAGGCTCAGCAAGAGGAGTGAAGTCTCTTGGAGTCCTGTTATTGGATCAGGGTGGTTGCCCCTAGACTAAGACATTGTTGTGAGGCTTTTGGGATTGATTTTGATTGTTTAATTGATGATTAGTGGTGGTGGGTTTTGGAGGAGTGGCCATGGTTTGGACCCGTTTTGCATCAGTTACACTGTCATTGACTATGGCCTTGTCCTTGGACCAAAATTTTGGTTTATCATTATGGTAAGAGGAAGAATTTTGAGTTGATCTTTGGTAGTGTTTCAAGGTTCCTTCCTCTAATAAGACACGTTCGAGGGCTAGGCCCTTATCAGTCAAATTTTGGAAAGATTTAATACATTGAGATGTCATAGGTCTTGAAAGTTCAGGCACCAGGTTCTTTTGAAATAGTTCAATTTGGTGTTGTTCTAGCATGTCCCATTGGAATTTATTGATGAGATGTCTCCATATTTTCAAGAAGTTGGCGAAAGTCTCTCTGGGCCTTTGCTTTGTGTTACACAGGTCCATCATGGAAACATCATTAGCCATGTTATAGGCATAGTGAGCCATAAACTTTTATGCCAAGTCTAGAAAGGAGATAATGGAACCTCGTAGTAAGGATGAGAACCATGCCAAGGCATCTCTTGTGAGACTCTTATGGAAGAGCCTTCGAAGGTATAGGTCACTATAGGAGACTTCTTGGCATAGGATGTGAAATTCCCAAACATGGTCATGGGGGTCCCCTTTGCCTTCATACTTGGTGAATTAGGGATCTCAAACCCTGGGGGGGTAGGGTGCAACTGATATAGATGGGTCATAAAGACAAGGACAAAATTCCTCAAATGAGTATAGTTTCCTCTTATTAGTCTCTTCTTTCATGTCCTTGATGATGTGTTTCATGTCCTAAATTTCTTTAATGAGGTCTTGTTGTGGATTTTGGAAATGATGGATTGCATTCGCCCCTAGAATCAGATGAGTCATGGAAGGTGCACCACCACTAATGTATTGATGTGATGAGGAAGCGAGAATGTGAGATGTGATGACCAATTTCACAGGGGCTTGAGTGATGGTTGGTTACGGTCCATAAACTATTGTGACAGGATTAAGTGTGGCCTGAATGAGGTTAGCGACATTATTGACAGGAAGTGAATTTTGTGGAATAGAAATATATGGTTGAGTAGAAGAAGATGGTATAGAGGCATGTTGGAGAATAGATGAGATCGGATTTGATAGTGGTATAGATGGTAAAGAGGAAGAAGGTGGAATGGAGACCACAGGGGGAGGTGTCGCGGGTGTTATTGATTGAGTTTGAGTGATGGGCAGGGCCATGATTGATTGAGTTTGAATAACAGGTGCAACATTCTGCATGGGAGCAAGGTCTCCCTGTGGTTGTTGACCAAGGGTAGATTTATCAAAATAAGGTGGAAGTTGAGCTCCATTTTCAAGGAGGGTCTTTAGAAGCACAGTAGGATTGTGTTGGATAAATTTCTCAATCATCTCTTGGTTATAAGAGTCTTCTAGGAAAGTTTGCACTTCCAGAGAGAGTTCATCTTGTTTAACCATATTAGGATTTTGTGTTTGATTTTGAGTGCTAGGTTGCACACTTTGTGTAGGATCATGTGTAGGATCTTTATATAGGACACTAATGTCCAGCATACCATATTGTTTTTCGTCAATATTTTCTTTTGAGATCTAGTTGTGACCATACAAGAATAACCTTAGAAAAGATTGGAGAAGGAAATCTTTGATGAGAGGACTTAGCGAGACTTTTGGATTTTTGGATTTGTCTTTGATGAAAAGGGATTTTTCTGATTGGTAGGGTCCTTGGATTAGAACATGGATTTGATTAGGATTGACACCTTAGTCCTTGGATGAGGATCTTAGGTGGTAGATGAAACCACAAGTGAGGTAATGATAAATTTGGGTAGAATTTAGACATTGGAATGATGATTAAAAAGCCTTTCTTTCACTAAGGGTTGACTAATAACCCTAAGCAAAGCAAAGGCATAAGTTAAGAGTCTTGATTGACTCAAGGATAAGGCAAAGGTACTTGGAGAGGATTCTTCTTCAAGCACAAAAGCCAAGTGATTAATGATGTGGTCTAAATGGAACTTCACAAGGCATGCAACCTTAATGTGAGGTTAAATAGGATTAAAGGATGATTTGATTTGGATTTTGAGAATTGATTTGATAATTGAAGGTGATTGATTTCATGATTGATTGATGTGCTAAGTCCTTAGGAAAAAGAAGGATGATTGACTAAAGAAGGATGATAGTGATGATTAGAAGAAATTTTGTGACTAGGTTATCCTTGACATGAACATGACTCAATAGATGATTGGTTCGGATGGCAAGTTGTATGGAGGGACATGACCACCTTGATTTTGATGATAGTTGGTGTTGAAAGACAAACTTGAACCTTGATGGAGGGCACATACTTGTTGAAATGTGGCGACTGATCAGCAAAGTACTGTACACTTAGCACGTATCCTCACCGTTTTTCATTGATGAAAACCGACATTGTAATAAAACCCTAAAAAGGCTGACTTTGTTTGTTGCCCTAAAAACGCATGTTATAAGTGGCTAGGATGCTTAAGGCATTGTAAGGTTGATGTACTATTTTTGCTGGATAATAAGAAAGATTGGACGGCTGTGTATGGTGGACGTAACCCATTCTGGGTGAACCACGTTAAATCTTTGTGTTATTTGTGTCCTATTTTATTTCTTTATCTTTTGTATTTAAATCTGCATATAATTGTTAGTTCATATTTGCTTCGGATCTGCTTGAAACCCTAACAATTGGTATCAGAGCGAGGTTTTCTGTAAATTGGCAGGACTTTTAGATTTGAGTGGGAGCAATGGAGGATTCCAAATTCAAGGTCAAAAAGTTTAACGACTAGAATTATCAGTTATGGAAAATGGAGATGGAGGATTACCTGTATCAAAAGGATTTGTGGTGGCCATTGGAAGGAAAGGCAAAGAAACCGACCACAATATCAGATGAAGAGTGGGACATTTTAGATAGAAAGGCACTAGGATCCATTCGATTGTGCCTTGCGTCGTCTATAGCATTCAATATAAAAGAAGCAAAAACAACTATAAATTTGATGGCAACATTGGCTAAGTTGTATGAGAAACCCTCGACTTCGAATAAGGTATTTCTTATGAAGCGTTTGTTTAATTTGAAAATGAGTGAGGGAGGATTTGTAACAGAGCACTTAAATGAATTTAATACAATTACCAGACAATTGTCTTCGGTAAAAATTACCTTTGCAGAAGAGGTTAGGGCTCTCTTGATTTTATGTTCTTTGCTAGAAAGTTGGAATAGCTTGGTTATGGCTTTAAGTAACTCTGTCTCTGGTAAAAATGCTTTGGTATTTGATGATATTGTTGGTGTTATCCTAAGCGAGGAAATGCGAAGGAAAAGCACAGGTGAGACTCCAACATCATCGAGTAGTGTTTTGAATGTGGAGAATAGAGGAAGATCAAAGGAAAGAGGAAAAGGCCCTGGGAATGAGAAGTCACGAGGGAAGTCAAAGAAAGGATGCTCTCAATCTAGAGGAAAGAAAGATTGCTGGTACTGCGGAAAGCTTGGTCATCTAAAGAAAAACTGTTGGTCTCGGAAAAACAAAGAAGGAGACAAAAATGAAAATGATAGTAAGGAAGCTAATATTGCAAGTAATACTTTACAAGATGCTTTAATCTTATGTTTGGATAATGTTAATGATTCTTGGGTAATAGATTCTGGGGCTTCATTTCATGCTACACCCCATAGAAAATATTTTCTAGATTATGTTCAAGGTGATTTTGGACAGGTATATTTGGGTGATGATGAGCCCTGTCAAATTGTTGGAAAAGGAAAGATAAAGATCAAGTTGCAGAATGGTAATGACTAGTTTCTGCAGGAGGTAAGACATGTTCCTAATTTAAGAAGAAATTTAATTTCTGCAGGGCAACTAGGTAGTGAAGGTTGCATAGTTACCTTCTCAGACAGTATGTGGAAGGTCACTAAAGGATCATTAGTAGTAGCTAAAGGTGCGAAGGTAGGCACATTATATCTATGTACTGGTAACACTTACTCTACCTTAGCTGCTACAGATAAAGTTACTGCAGGGACAACAACAATAAAAGTTGCAAGAATAGATTTGATAATGTGGCACCATAGGCTTGGGCACATGAGTGAGAAAGGGATGAAAATCCTTCACTCCAAAAATCTATTGCCAAGACTAAAGAAGATTGATTTAGAGTTCTGTGAAAACTGTGTTTATGGTAAACAGAAAAGAGTCAGATTTCTCAAGGTTGGGAAAGAGAAGAAGAGTGAGAAGTTAGAGCTTGTACATTTAGATGTATGGGGACTAGCTCAGGTATCATCTCTTGGTGGCTCTTGTTATTATGTTATTTTTATTGATGACTCAACCAGAAAAACATGGGTATATTTCCTAAAGAAAAAATCAAATATTTTTGAAACTTTTAAGAAATGGAAAGCTTTGGTTGAGAATGAGACAAGAAAAAGGTTGAAGTGTCTCAGATCAGATAATGGAGGTGACTATTGTAGCAAAGCATTTGAAGATTATTGCTCCTTAAATGGGATTTGAAAGCAGAAGACAGTTCCAAGAACTCCATAGGAAAATGGTGTGTCAGAGAGAATGAATAGGACTATCATGGAATGTGTGAGGAGCATGAGATTGCATGTTGGATTGCCCTTACATTTTTGGGTAGGTGTTGTACATACTGTTGTCTATTTGATAAATAGAGGACCTTCAACCCCTTTGGATGGTGGTATTCCAGAGGAGACATGGACTGGTAGAAAGGTAAATTATTCTTTTCTAAAAACTTTTGGTTGTGAAGCTTTTGTCCATGTTGATAAAGAAAACAGAACCAAGCTTGATGCTAAATCTCAGAAATGTACCTTCATTGGATATGGGATAGATGAATATGGCTATCGGTTATGGGATTTTGAAAATAAGAAAATAATTAGAAGTAGAGATGTTATATTCAATGAGAAGGTTATGTATAAAGAACAGATGCAGGAAAAGAAGCATGAATAGGAAAAACAAAAATATGTGGTGTTGGATGAGATTCCTGAAAATGAAATGCCACAGGTACTTGATCCTCAACAACAATAGATTGTCCCACAAACTCCTGCAAGTGTTAGACGTTCTACGAGGACAAGTAGACCCCCTAAAAGATTTTCTCCTTCTTTGTATTCTATTTTATTAACGGATTCTGGTGAACCAGAAGAATATGAAGAAGCAATGTAGGTAGATGCCAAACAACAGTGGGAGCTAGGCATGAAAGAGGAGATGGACTCCTTGATGAAAAATAAGACTTGGGACTTAGTCCCTTTACCTACAGAAAAAAGAGCCTTTCCTAACAAATGGGTTTATCGGCTGAAGGAGGAGGAAGGAGGTCAGAAAAGATATAAGGCCAGACTTGTGGTAAAAGGTTTTGCACAGAAAAAGGGTATAGATTATGATGAAATATTTTCTCCAGTTGTAAAAATGACTTCAATTAGAACCGTACTTAGTCTTGTGGCTGCAAATGATTTACATCTTGAACAATTAGATGTCAAAACAGCTTTTCTCCATGGAGATTTGGAGGAGGAAATTTACATGTTGCAACCACAGGGATATGAGGTCAAAGGTAAGGAGAACTTAGTGTGCAGGTTGAAGAAAAGTCTGTATGGCCTAAAACAAGCACCCCGACAATGGTATTTAAAATTTGATAGTTTCATGGCTGAACATGGTTGGGTGAACTCACAATAATGGTTCCCACTTTTTTGCCACTTTTGACACTGAGATGTACATTTTTAAAATAATCTTCAACTTCCGAGAACTATAACTTTTAAACTATTAAAAATTTGAAGATGATGTAAATTAGTGATTTCTAGCATTTTATTTGTAGATTCTATATACATTTTTTTAAAAAATTTTTGAAGGATTTTTAAAAAAAATTTCCATCTCCCTCTAAAAGTAGTTTTTTACAACAAACTACATTTTTTAAGAGTGAAGTGCCTCCCGAAACGCATAACTTTTTTTCTATAAATGATAAAAACTCAATTCTTTCGAATTTTGGTTTGTAACATCAATATCCAGGGCTTGCATTTGGTTTTATAGTGATATGTTCAATATTTTTCATTTTATAAAGTTTTGAAGTCCGACTAGTCATAATTCAAACATAGGTTTACGTTTGAACACATAACTTGTTCTATATAAATTGAAATTCAATTTATTTTTTTTTGTTAGAAAGAAGACATCAATACCAGGGGCTTAGATATTTTTCAGAATTTTTTTGAATTAGTTTCTTATTTTTCCCAAGACGTTGAACAGAGAAGTTCATATTCGATGAAAAACCAATTTTCCATCAAATTAAAAAAAAAAGAACATAATAAATTCAAAATATAACAAAATTATACTCGTTAGAAAGCTTTCTTTGAGTTCTACTATCGAATATTTTTGGGTTATCAAGATTATTTCATTCATGTATTGATCCAGAGCTCCGAAGACATTAATTCTTCAGATTTCTAAATTTTTCTGGGAGAAACCCCTAGTTTGCAGTTTCAAACGAACACGAGTTCGAGCGAATTGGGTTCGCTCAAACCCAAAATGGTTCGAGCGAACCCCCATTTGCTCGAACCAATGAGCTCGATTTTGGCTCGCACATTTTTGTAACTGTCATGTTCAAGTGAACCCAACAATTTTTAACTGTCGGCTTTTGTTCGAACTCTGGCCGACGAATTTTTATTTATTTTTTCATTTGTGGAATCGTATAAATATCCATAATTTTTTTTCATTTTTTATCACCCAAATGATTAAAATAATTCGCATTTTTGGATGAAAGAAGACATTTGAAAATTATTTTGAAAGCAATAATTTGAAGGTTTTTTGTAAAAGCATGGGAAACAAGAAGAGAAGGCAAAATAAGACTTCAAGGAATTATTCTCCCGAAACGGAAGAAAGATATCGAGAACAAAGAAGACAAAGATATCATGATGCAAGTATGTATTTTTTAATTTAATATGTATTACGTATCAATTAATTATAATTCAATATTTTTTATCTAATATTTTTAATAGGATTAAAAATAATTTTGTTTTAATTGGAAAGCATAATTAATTTGAGATAATACATGTGTATTTGCAAATTTCAAATTCCATCAACTTGCTTGTTGTGTAATTGTATTTTTCTCCTATATAATTAATTTCATTTATAATAGATAAGACCTATTAAGTCATAAAATTCATAAGACAGGTATTATGTCATAATTTCTAGGTTCTAAATTATATATATTGAATATTTAATCTACATGTACAAGTAATTTCATGTGATAGGTCCTTTAATATCACATAATATATATCTGTCTTAAGGGTAGTTAAGTATATTAATTGTGAAATGTTTTTTCAAATGTGGTCATATTGATTTTAATAATAAGGCCTATTAGGACTATTACATTGATTATAGGTCTTAAATGTGACATAACTTTATAACCTATTAAACATGTTCAATAATTTAGGTGAACTATTTATATTCAACTTCACGTACATGCAAAAACATTTCAGATTAGGAGGTCTATTATGCAATAATAGGTCTTAAATATAAACACATGTGACAAATTATAGTCCACTTACATTATGGTCCATAACAAATTAATATGAGGTCACCTAAGTTATCATATGCATGCATCAAAATATTTGTACTTTTAATTTTCAAAATTGGAATTTCTAATTTATCAAAATTTTATTTTATGTGTTAAATTAGTGCTCAAAATTAGAGATTGAACTTTAATCCTAACCTGAGAACAAATTGAACTTTAAACCTAAACAGGTAATTTAATTAGAGTTATAAGTTCAATAAGGTCCTGAAAGTAATTAAATTTAATAAACCAAATTGAATGGGCTAATTTTAACATGTAAAGCTTTAAGCCAAATTCATCCCTATTCTTAATCCTAATTGAATAATCTCTGATTAATTCAAGAACCTTACACAAACTCTTAAATTATGTGCAGAACGGGCAAACGAACCTGTTGAAGAACACAATATAGTTGATGAACATAGGGAGGAGATTGTCCAAGTTGAACCAATGGAGACCTTTGAAGGAGAGGGGTCAGGCTCCTTACCTCCTACCACTGATATGGATGAGCATATTGTGGATCTAGCTAAACAGGTGAAGAGAAATATTTCTTATAAAAATTTAGATCATTTACTTGAAATGGATGTGGATGAGTTGAAACGTCTCAGTGAAGAACCTAGACATACTAAAAGGAGGTCAATGAATAAAAGTGGAAAAGAAATAATGTCGCATTTCAACAATCTTGATACTACACTAGAAAAAGCTCAATTGTTATCAATTGTACTTACTCATAAAGACTTAATAGATCCGATGAAATTGTTGGGTATAGATACAACAAGTCAAAAGAGGAAATCTTCTCAGCTACAAAAATCTATTGTTGATAATGTTAAGAAAGGTTTGGTGAACATTGGTAAAAAATCTCAAAAACTAGATAAGACCATTTCAAGAAGAGTGATGTTGACATCTTTAGTAAATGAAAGATTGCCTCAAAAAAGACAAATCTCTTCACTGTTAGCTGAGTTTGGTTTTAGTAGAAGGACAATATCTAAATATGTTAAAAGGAGAAAGATTTTGGATGATACTACCTTAGAAGGGAATCGGGCAATTATGTGTAGAGCTCCTCGTTCTAATAGAATTGAAGATGTTGTTAGGAACTTTGTGACAAGTTTATGGAATGATAATACTCGCCCTTCATCAAATAGTAGAGATGTTATCAAGCAAAGGATTGGTCCTGATCGTTATGATCTCCATGTAAAACATTGGATAGACACAACAAAACATGAATTGTATGTATTGTTTACTAAAACAAACCCTCATATAAAGATTGGACAAACCATGTTTGAACAGTTAAGTCCATATTATGTGAAGTTAAACAAAGTTTTCGAAACTTGTTGTTTTCATTATCACATCGAATTTGACTTGTACTATCAGGTGTTTTGAAAGATTAGAGAAGATAATGATGGTTATGAAAATGCTCCTCCTAAATGAACAAGTCAATTCATAGCATCCATCTTATGTGATAAATCAGATGATAATGCAACCGGTCAAATAAATTGCATAAGAGGAATTTGTGGACATGCGGGGACTTGGCTAAATTGCCTTTGAGAGATGAAGATACTGACATGAGGAAGATGGTAAATTGCAAGAGTTACAAGTACCAAAAATTTGAAACAAAATTTGGAAAGGAATCTACAAGACTAGATTATGTAGAAGAGGAAATACCTATTGGAACATTTATGGAAAATTTTCGTAAGTTGATAAAACCATACATATGCCATGGTTTTTTTGCCAAGTGGCAAGCAGAACAATTTAAAAGATTAAGAGACACTTTCCCACTTGGAACTATTCTATCTGTAGTTGACTTCGTAGAGAATTACTATTTTGCACATCAAAAAGAGATTCAATTAGAGTATTACTTTTCAAAGCAAATCACTATTTTTGTACATGTGTGTTATCGACATGCACAAATGAATTTGGATGGTGTTGATAGTACATTTGAAAATCTTGTCATCAAGAAAGAGTACCACTTCTATATCAGTGATGATAAGGAGCATGACACACTTTTTGTACAACATTGCTTTAAGAAGTTTTTTGAATATTTGAAAGATAGAGGCATAACAACAGTTAAACATTTTGTTTGGTCTGATGGATGTGTGGCACAATTTAAATCTTTGAGGCCATTTTATGCACTATGTAGATATCATCGAAATGACAAAATACCACATGTTTGGATTTTTTTTTAGAGTGGTCATAGAAAGGGTGAACATGATGGTGCAGGAGCTTGTATCAAACGTGCTCTAAGAAAGCATCAAATAAAGTACACAGGAGAACGTATAGAAAATGCACATGATGTTGTTGAATGGTGTAAGAAATACTTTGAGCAACCGAATTATCCTGGGGAATCATCATCGAGAACATATAAGCCCATTCCATATAGAGTGTTTTGGGAGATAACTGGTATGTGTTCTCTTTTAGTATTTTATTTAATTTTTTTTAATTTAACAACTTGATCTACATGTACATTCTTGTACACATGTACATTTTGCAAATGTGGATAGAAAATCAATGCATGGATGCAAGAGTGTGGAGAGGACAAGATCTTTGCATTGTGTCATGAGTACAGATAATCGCCCATGGACATTATACACTAGGGATTATTCATGTTTTTGTTTTGAATGCATTTTCGAAAACTATGTTGATTGCAAGAACCAAGAGCTTGGATATGTTAGTGAATGGAAAATGGTGCCACTAGATGTTTCTGACACATACGAGGATTCAAATGAGGATGAAAACTTTGAAGACATTCCTTTGATTTCTGTTGACTACGATCATATTTCAGGATTGATTAAAAAAGGTACATACATGACGTACACATGTAAACATTTCCTTAAAAATGACATATAACTTAGAATTTATTTAACTTGTGTCAAATTGCAGGAGATATTTTTGCAGTCATAGCAGAAGATGGAAATATAGAAGGTGTTAGTTATTATTTATTGCGTTGCACAGAAGAGAGAAAGAAGTTATCAAAATCTGAGATGAGTGATGGAATGTCATTTCCCACAGGTTTGAGTTCTGATTTGAATATGTACATGTACATGTACAAATCGCTTATGTGAAATTTTTTAATTTCTCATGTTTCTTATATACATGTACATGCAGGATCAGTTGTAGTGCAAGGGACATATTTCAAACAAGTTAAAATTGTTCAACATGGGATTCATTTCACTGAATACCAAATTGACAACAAGGTATATCAGTATAGTCACTTGGTCATTGCTATTGGCCTAATTCTTCAAACAGTTCCACGTCGAGGGTGGTCTCAAAAGTGGAGACTAGATAGTGAAGATCATGACAAAATATTAAGTGTTATTGAAGAGCGTTGTGAACCACTTGATGTGGTATGAACTATATATATACATTTAGTAATCCACATGAATTGAATTTTAATGTAAGTTCAAGATAAATTCTAGATCTCAAGTAACTTGTTTTGAAACTAAAGGATAAATATTTTTTAAGTTTATTTATACATTATATCAAATTAGGATGTATTTAAATGTGCATGTTTAATTGTATGTAATTGTATTTGTATTTAATTAAAAAATGCATATTTAAATTAGAATGTAATATGTACATTTGTAAAATTGATATTTAATATGGAATTAGGACATACACATGTTGTGAACTATTTAACTACAATATACATACCTAGAAGCTCACATACCTACACTATACATACCTAGATGTAATATACATGTACTGGATGTGAACTATTCAATACATGACCTATTAAGTTTAGTTTGTTCATTTCATACATACTCTTTTGTTTGAAAATCTTGAAACATGTATAATCATACATACTCTTTTACATTTGAAAATCATTTCATGTATAAATTAAATCTAATAGATAATCAAACATGTATAAATCTAATTAATACAATCAAGATAAATTCTAGATCTCAAGTAACTTGAACATTTGAAACTAAAGGATAAATATTTTTTAAATTTATTTATACATTATATCAAATTAGGATGTATTTAAATGTACACATGTTTAATTGTATGTAATTGTATTTGTATTTAATTAAAAAATGCATATTTAAATTAAAATGTAATATTTACATTTGTAAAATTGATATTTAATATGGAATTAGGACATGCACATGTTGTGAACTATTTAACTACAATATACATACCTAGAAGCTCACATACCTACAATATACATACCTAGATGTAATATACATGTACTGGATGTGAACTATTCAATACATGACCTATTAAGTTTAGTTTGTTCATTTCATACATACTCTTTTGTTTGAAAATCTTGAAACATGTATAATCATACATACTCTTTTACATTTGAAAATCATTTCATGTATAAATTAAATGTAATAGATAATCAAACATGTATAAATCTAATTAATACAATCAAGATAAATTCTAGATCTCAAGTAACTTGAACATTTGAAACTAAAGGATAAATATTTTTTAAGTTTATTTATACATTATATCAAATTAGGAACTACAATATAAATACCTAGAAGCTCACATACCTACAATGTATTCGATGTGAACTATTCAATACATGAACTATTAAGTTTTGTTTGTTCATTTCATGTATAATCTAATATAATCTAATATAATCAAACATGTATAATCTGATCAAACACAAACTAGGTATAAAGTATAATCTAGAGTCTAAACAAGTCGTTGTACATGCATGAAATATACAATCTAATCAAACATGTATTTAAATCTAATTTAATCAAACATCATGTACATAAATCTAGAATATAATCAAACATGTATAAATCTAATATAATCAAACATGTATAAAACTTATAAAGTATAATCTAGAATCTAAACTCCATGTATAAAGTATAAAGTATAATCTAGAGTCTAAACTCCATGTATGTGCATGAATATATATAATATGAAAGTATATAAAAAGATAAATGTAAATGAGCTATAAAGTCTGGAGCAAATCAACAGGGATCATGTCGGCTACGAACTAAGCGACCATCTGAGGGGGAGTCTTACAAAAGTAGAATTTATTTAAATATTAAATATATTATATCTATCTCTCTAGACGTGCATGTACATCAAATATATATACCAAAAACCATAACTAACCTGTACACTAACAGCATCTAAAGAATCTCTCCTACGCACATGCTCAGAGCTCAAGGAAGGAGTGACATGAGCTAACTGTCAATTTAAGGATTAGTCCACAATCAATTTAAATGATCTACAAATTAAAACTTAGAACTCTAGATTATTTATTAAACATGAGATCTATATATATAGATTTATCAGGTACAAATTTGCAATGTATGTATACATATCTTCTAAAATTTTAAACGCACATGTACATGTACATACCTGTGTATCACCTGGAGTAGGCTGTATAGTTTGATCCTGTCCGTGATCATATCAACAACATCACTCGTGCCTGCATATCTCTCTCTAGCTGTACGTATCACTGAGGAGTGCAAGGGGCTAACTAGATGAGTGGGCATCATGGATGAAGTGTCTGACTATAGTAGCATGTCCATAAATCCAGTATGGCTCAAATCTCTTAGCTGATCCTCAAATGAGTCCAAACCCTCATCTATGATATGTACCTGATCAGCTCGTATCTCCTCCTCAAATGAATCCAACCGGCCCTCATCTATGATATGGAGCTGATCAGCTCGTAGCTCCTCCTCTGCAGCAACAGAGTGATCTGTAGGTGGGTCAGTGCCTGAAGCATGCGTAGAGTGATGAGAATGCTGTGACTGCCTCGGGGTATGCATCGATGCCACTGTAGCCTGACCATCTCTGAGAATCTCCTCTCTAACATCACCCAATGGTATCCCAAGTTGAGATGAAATAAAACTATAAGCATGTAGTAGGTCCTTGGCTAAATAGTGCGACATCTGTACATGTCTACTACCTCCGACTATAGCTGCTACCTCATCTGGGGAGGGGATGCTAGTAGAAATATATCGATCATCTGAATCTAAAGCCCCCCCATGACTAGAAGATGCATGATCTATGGATGATCGCAAATGTGGTCGACTCATCATATATCTGCCCACCCTGTTAGAAGATATGGTGGCTGCTGCTGATGCAATCTGTCCAATCCTATCAATTGCTTCCCTCTGAGAAGCAATCACAACGTGATCTGCTATGGGTGCCATGGCTGGGACTACTATAGGAAATCTCTGGCCAATAAGGTCCCTATGTCTAGGTGGAGCTTTATCATGCCTATGATATGCATCTCTATCAGCAATCCTGCCCCTCCCCTGTCCATAATATCCCAGAATATCAAGGTAGTTTGGTTTCATCTGACAATGAACCTCAACAAATACCTATTGTGCAAATTATAATGGAATCTGGTCATTTTTAGGATAACGACCATGGGCTGCTAAGAATTGTGGGTAAATCAGTGATGCAACCTGTGGGTCGATACATCTGGTAACCTGATATCCCCTCACCTTACTCTTCTCCTGATATTGTGGGAAGCGTCTCTCCTTGATGGTCTCCTTCGAGACCACCCCCACCACATCAACAAAAGAATGAGGACCCCTCACCTCACTCCTCAACTATCTATATATATCTTCTATAAGCTTAGGTGAGAATGAGGTATGATATGCTAAGCAGTCCCTCAATGTCCGCAAACTGTCAAAAATGGACGTGCATGTACTCTTGTACATGCCATCAGTACGAGGGTCATCTAGTATGGCCCTCAACCTATGCAACTCCCAATCAGTATAATGAAAAATAGTAGCAATGTCGGGCAAGGGGGGATCCTACTGTGGAGGATCCTGCTGTGGTGGCTCCTGATGTGGAGCCTGTGTAGGTGGATCCTGATGTGGAGCCTGCGCAGGTGGATCCTGATCAAGAGCCTGCGAAGGTGGATCCTGATCAGGAGCCTGCGAAGGTATATCCTGGGATGCCATCTATCTAGGTACATGTCATAAAGTTAAAATAAATACGTAAGTAGAGAGAGAGAGAGAGAGAGAGAGAGATCATTTTCATGAGAGAGAGAGAGAGAGATCATTTTCATTTTCAAAAAATACATGTAAAAATTTCAAATATTTCAGTGAGAGAGAGAGAACATATATTTCAGATCTAGAGATAACATTTATTTCAGAGAGATAGAGAGATCTAACATGTGTACATATTTAAATCTTTGACATACATAAAAAATTCAAGAATAGAGAGATCTAACACGTCATATGTTAGGACACTATATGATCCTAAGGACAACATACGACCCCTTAAGACACTATGTGATGGACTAAGGGGTATGTCATTCACACTTGGATTTTATAAGGGGTCATATGTGGTTCTAACCACATATGACCCCTTAGGACACTATATGATCCTAAGGGGAATGTCATATGTATAGTAGGATGTTATAAGGGGTCATATGTGACCTACTAAGGGGTCACATGTGTGTTAATGCATGTGTGACCCCTTAGGACACTATATGATCCTAAGGGGAATGTCATATGTATAGTAGGATGTTATAAGGGGTCATATGTGACCTACTAAGGGGTCACGTATGTGTTAATGCATGTGTGACCCCTTAGGACACTATATGATCCTAAGGGGAATGTCATATGTATAGTAGGATGTTATAAGGGGTCATATGTGACCTACTAAGGGGTCACACATGTGTTAATGCATGTGTGACCCCTTAGGACACTATATGATCCTAAGGGGAATGTCATATGTATAGTAGGATGTTATAAGGGGTCATATGTGACCTACTAAGGGGTCACGTATGTGTCAATGCATGCATGACCCCTTAGGACCACATACGACCCCTTAAGACACTATGTGATGAACTAAGGGGTATGTCATTCACACTAGGATTTTATAAGGGGTCATATGTGGTTCTAACCACATATGACCCCTTAGGACACTATATGATCCTAAGGGGAATGTCATATGTATAGTAGGATGTTATAAGGGGTCATATGTGACCTACTAAGGGGTCAAACATGTGTTAATGCATGTGTGACCCCTTAAGACAACATACGACCCCTTAAGACACTATGTGATGGACTAAGGGGTATGTCGTTCACACTAGGAATCTATAAGGGGTCATATGTGGTTCTAACCACATATGACCCCTTAGGACACTATATGATCCTAAGGGGAATGTCATATGTATAGTAGGATGTTATAAGGGGTCATATATGACCTACTAAGGGGTCACACATGTGTTAATGCATGCATGACCCCTTAGGACAACATACGACCCCTTAAGACACTCTGTGATGGACTAAGGGGTATGTCATTCACACTAGGAATCTATAAGGGGTCATATGTGGTTCTAACCACATATGACCCCTTAGGACACTATATGATCCTAAGGGGAATGTCATATGTATAGTAGGATGTTATAAGGGGTCATATGTGACCTACTAAGGGGTCATGCATGTGTTAATGCATGCGTGAGCCCTTAGGACCACATATTCAACCCCTTAAGACACTATGTGATGGACTAAGGGGTATGTCGTTCACACTAGGATTCTATAAGGGGTCATATGTGGTTCTAAGGGGTCATGCATATGTTATAACACATGCATGACCTTTCAGGACCACATATGACCCCTTATGACACTATGTGATCCTAAGGGGAATGTCATATGTATAGTAGGATGTTATAAGGGGTCATATGTGACCTACTAAGGGGTCATGCATGTGTTAATGCATGCGTGAGCCCTTAGGACCACATATTCAACCCCTTAGGACACATAGGAAATGTCATATGTACAGTAGGATGTTATAAGGGGTCATATGTGACCTACTAAGGGGTCACACATGTGTCAATGCATGCGTGACCCCTTAGGACCACATACGATCCCTTAAGATACTATGTGATGAACTAAGGGGTATGTCATTCACACTAGGATTTTATAAGGGGTCATATGTGGTTCTAACCACATATGACCCCTTAGGACACTATATGATCCTAAGGGGAATGTCATATGTACAGCAGGATGTTATAAGGGGTCATATGTGACCTACTAAGGGGTCACGCATGTGTTAATGCATGCGTGACCCCTTAGGACAACATACGACCCCTTAAGACACTATGTGATGGACTAAGGGGTATGTCGTTCACACTAGGATTTTATAAGGTGTCATATGCGGTTCTAAGGGGTCATGCATATGTTATAATACATGCATGACCCCTCAGGACTACATATGACCCCTTATACACTATGTGATCCTAAGGGGAATGTCATATGTATAGTAGGATGTTATAAGGGGTCATATGTGACCTACTAAGGGGTCACGCATGTGTTAATGCATGCGTGACCCCTTAGGACCACATATGACCCCTTAAGACACTATGTGATGGACTAAGGGGTATGTCGTTCACAGTAGGATTCTATAAGGGGTCATATGCGGTTCTAAGGGGTCATGCATATGTTATAACACATGCATGACCCCTTAGGACCACATATGACCCCTTATGACACTATGTGATCCTAAGGGGAATGTCATATGTACAGTAGGATGTTATAAGGGGTCATATGTGACCTACTAAGGGGTCATGCATGTGTTAATGCATGCGTGAGCCCTTAGGACCACATATTCAACCCCTTAGGACACATAGGAAATGTCATATGTACAGTAGGATGTTATAAGGGGTCATATGTGACCTACTAAGGAGTCACACATGTGTCAATGCATGCGTGACCCCTTAGGACCACATACGACCCCTTAAGACACTATGTGATGAACTAAGGGGTATGTCATTCACACTAGGATTTTATAAGGGGTCATATGTTGTTCTAACCACATATGACCCCTTAGGACACTATATGATCCTAAGGGGAATGTCATATGTACAGTAGGATGCTATAAGGGGTCATATGTGACCTACTAAGGGGTCACGCATGTGTTAATGCATGTGTGACCCCTTAGGACAACATACGACCCCTTAAGACACTATGTGATGAACTAAGGGGTATGTCGTTCACACTAGGATTTTATAAGGTGTCATATGTAGTTCTAAGGGGTCATGCATATGTTATAACACATGCATGACCCCTTAGGACCACATATGACCCCTTATGACACTATGTGATCCTAAGGGGATTGTCATATGTATAGTAGGATGTTATAAGGGGTCCTATGTGACCTACTAAGGGGTCACGCATGTGTTAATGCATGCGTGACCCCTTAGGATGACATACGACCCCTTAAGATGCTATGTGATGGACTAAGGGGTCTGTCGTTCACACTAGGATTTTATAAAGGGTCATATGCGGTTGTAATAGGTCACGCATGTGTTAAGACACTATTTGATGGACTAAGGGGTATGTCGTTCACACTACAATTTTATAAGGGGTCATATGTGGTTCTAAGGGGTCACGCATGTGTTATAACACATGTGTGACCCCTTAGAACCACATATGACCCCTTAGGACACTAGATGTGATCCTAAAGGGAATGTCATACATGTACACTACTCTGTTATATGTGATCCTCTATGACCTCTTAAGGGAACGTATAGTGTCATATGTGGTCTTAAGGGGTCATGTTGTGCATGTAATAGGATGTGAAAATGGGTCACATTGTAGAGGAAATTTAATTTGTTTAAATTTGTTATCTAGATTTTCTAATGTTTATTTAAATTAATTTTTCTAACGTTTTTCTTTTTTTGCTAATGTTTTTCTAAGTTCTGATTTACTACAGGTTAGTTTTCTATGTTTTTCATAACAATTTTTTAAAATGTCGAAAAAAATATACATCTATACAATTATGTAATTTTAAAAACAAATTGACACATTTCAATCAAAACATTAAATTATCAAACATTTTTCTAAAATAATGAAAAACAATAAATTATCAAACATTTTTCTAAAATGTTGAAAAACAATAACTATATACAATTATTTAATTAAAATAATAAATTAACAAACAAATTATTTACAAATTTAATTAAAAAAAACATTATTAAACCAAACAAAGGGTTATTTTGTGCACCTGATATAACAAAGGTCGAAAACTGAAATAGGAAAGATGCTAACTGCTGTAGACAAAGTTTGGTGAAGTGATGCTGACGATTGGTTCGATCCAACCCCCACCAGACAGAAAAAGTCAAATTTGATAATGACCTTTTAATTGTCATTTTCGATATTTATAAATTTTTTTTAAAAACCCTAACCGCAACGGGTTCGAGCGAATGGGGGGTTCGAGCGAACCCATTAAAATATTAATATTAAAGTGGGTTCGCTCGAACCCAAAAGTTACGCAATGTTCGAGCGAACCCAAGTCAGAAGGTTGGTTCGCTTGGACTACCAGGGGTAGTCCGAGCGAACATTCCCATTTCGCTCGAACACGGGTAAATCCAAAATTCCCACTTTCGCCAAATTCCTTCGTTGGCAAAAGTGGGAACCAGCTTTGTGAATTCACCCGGTTATCATAGATGTCATTCTGATCATTGTGTATATTTTAAGAGATTTGATAATGGCAGTTATATTATCCTATTGCTTTATGTTGATGACATGCTTGTTGCTGGGTCTAACATGCAACATATAAATGATCTTAAACAGAAATTAGCCAGGTCATTTGCTATGAAGGATTTGGGTGCAGCTAAGAAAATTCTCAGTATGAGGATTACATGGGACAGGAAAAATAGAACCTTGAATTTGTCCCAAAGTGAGTATATAAAGAAGGTGTTGAAAAGATTTAACATGCAGGATGCAAAAGCAGTTAGTACACCTTTGGCTAGTCATTTCAAATTGACTAAGGAGATGTGCCCAAAGGCATAGGAAGAGGTTAATAAAATGTCTAACATCCCGTATTCATTAGCTATTGGCAGTCTGATGTATGCAATGGTATGCACAAGGCTAGATATTGCACATGCAGTGGGAGTTGTGAGCAGGTTTATGAGTAATCTGGGTATGGAACATTGGAATGCTGTGAAATGGATTCTTCGGTATTTGAAAGGAACTACTACGAAGGCATTATGTTTCAAAGGATCTAATGTTACTCTAAGTGGATTTGTTGACTCTGATCTGGTGGGTGATAATGATTCACGGAGGAGTACTACAGGGTATGTTTCTACTATAGGGGGAACTGCAGTCAGTTGGATTTCTAGGCTGCAAAAGGTTGTTGCACTTTCAACCACTGAAGCTGAGTATGTTGCTGCTACAGAAGCCAGCAAGGAGATGATTTGGTTGCAATGTTTTCTAAAGGAATTGGGTCAGACACAGGAGGATAGCCCATTGTATACTGATAGCCAGAGTGCCATTCATCTTGCAAAGAACTCTGTTTTTCATTCAAGGACAAAGCACATTCAGCTCAGGTACCACTTCATCCAGACTATTTTGGAGGAAGGTCAGTTACGGCTTGAGAAGATTCACACAAGTGAGAATCCTGCCGATATGTTCACAAAGGCAGTTCCATAGGAGAAGCTGATTTCTTCATCAATTTTTGTTGGTCTTCTTGATTGATAATTGTGGAATTTATACCAGTCAAGTCCTAGTGTTTTATCCAGTGGATGTTGCATGTACAGTGGTGTCGTGTAGTATCAGTCTCCAAGTGGGAGATTGTTGAAATGTGGCAACTGATCAGCAAAGTATTTTTTTTGCCATTTTTCATTGATGAAAACCGACATTGTAATAAAACCCTAAAAAGGCCGACTTTGTTTGTTGCCCTAAAAATGCATGTTATAAGTGGCTGGGATGCTTAAGGCATTGTAAGGTTGATGTACTATTTTTGCTAGATAATAAGAAAGATTGGATGGCTGTGTATGGTGGATGTAACCCATTCTGGGTGAACCACATTAAATCTCTATGTTATTTGTGTCCTATTTTATTTCTTTATCTTTTGTATTTAAATCTACATATAATTGTTAGTTCATATTTGCTTCGGATCTGCTTGAAACCTTAACAGGACTCTTAGTTCATCACTAGTATCAAACTCATTACTATGACCATGGACATAATTGTGGTAATGATGCAAGAATGTCCTATGTTTAAGAAAGAGTTATATTTTGTATACCAAAATTTCCGATGCCTAATGAGTTGTGCTTGTGTGAGCTTCTTTTTCTTGATAGGTCAGTGGATTGACTTCTTAGGATACTTATACAACTTAGGTTTATGAAACATGAAATAGATGGAGTTTTGACGCAATTTGGACTTTGTGTGGATAGTGACTTGGATGATTGTTTGCTTTTAGACAAATGTTTTAGCAAAGTGTTTGAGGATAATGATGTGTTTTTAGTCTACTCTTGGCAAGCAAGTATCAAGCAAAGAAAACACAATGATCAAATGAATTTTATCTCAAAGACACTCATACTCATGTACAACATTCTTAAGGATGGCAAGGACAATAGTCATTGGATCCCAATCGGTTTCCTAGCTACACTTACCCAGAGCGGACACTTAGATGTTTGACCCCACTAGCTCCCATCCATGACACTCACTTCTCTGGGGCAGCCAAACATCAATTCCCATGAACACTCCTCATGGTGAACTTTATGTCTCTACTAAGGGCCGTAAAAATATGGGCGGCTTAGGAGGTCCGACCTCTTGCATCAATGACTAGAAGGTTTTTGACCACTATGCACAAGGTGTTTAATATGTCTTCCTGTTAGGAGCTACCCTTTGCAGTTGCGCAAGCACAATTGAGGCCTATAGCCCAACAAAGCACCAAGAACTTAGTAGTCATGCAAGTGTGATTGAGATCTCTAGAATCCTACTAAGCACCCAATGTGAAAGTGAACTCTCATATAGCCCCAACCTTTGACCCTTTCATCATCAATGGCCTATTTATTATAGTGAGTTGGGAACCCCAAGTCTAGGTGTACTCACTTGGGTCACTCCCCTCTTACCTTCCCAAAGAGAAAGTTGGGAGGGTAGGCCCGCTAAAGGTAAGCATGCAACAAACATGAAAAACTTGGAGGGTCTGGATTTCTGATCATCTAGCTAGATGAGAGCATACTCTCCTACGTTTACTCTTTTCACAAAACACACAAGAAAATGGTTCATCTATCCTTTAATTAAATGTAGGTGTCTAATTAAAAAAAGACACAATATTTAGTTGGAACTCCTAGGCAACCTGCAAAACAGTTCGGATTAGTAGTTTTTTGTGTTTTCTAGGTCTTGGGCAATCGAGAAAAGCTGCAACACTCAAAAAAAGAAATTAGTAGTCACTGGCCTGCACATACAGTGCACGCGCTGAAATGCAGTTAGTCACACTAAAGCGGGCCTGCACAGGTGCCAAAACGCCTGTGTACGTGCTGCAGATGATAGAAGCAAAATAATAATAAGAAATTAAAGTAGACATAATTGTGATTTTTATACTTATCTGTCGCGTTGGTCTAGATTGGTCACACTAAAATGCCTGCGCCCATGCTGAAATGCCTGCAACTCCACTGAAACGCTTGCGACAGCATTAAAATCCTGAAAACAAAGAAAAAAAAGTTAGCAGTTTAAATTTTGAAATTCAAATTTCAAAAACCAAATTTTTGCAAAGGGCCAGAATTTTTGAAAAGGGTCGTGCTGGTTAATTTCCCCTCGTGCCAAAATGTGTCCACCCACGCTAATGCACCTACGCATGTGTCAAACAGACAAAATAGATAGTAATTTTTTTAAAATAAAACAAAAAGTGGGATAAATTTTGAATTTTGAGAACAGTCTCACTGATGCACCTGCGCACACGCTGAAAAGGTATGTCTGTCGCGCCGAACCCAAATCGCTCACACTGATTTGCAGTTTGTCAAGTTGTTCTGATACCTACGACTTGCAAACTCACAAAAAATTAAAAAATATTAGTTTTTAGGGATATGGGTCCCACCAGGCATACTAGAATGAAGACGGGAAATGCAAGCAAGTTGGATTTGGATAGTTAGTATGCAAATCAAAAACACTAAAACATAAGAACATGAAGCATAAATCAAATCACATAAAAAAAATATGAAGACAAATTATTTTTACCTTGCAAAAACTTTACCTTCTCCCTCGGATGGAGCTTGGATGAAGTCAAAGTGCACCCAAGTGCCTCCAATGTGATGTCGATTTGCTCCTAGATTGCTTGATGTGGTTGGCTCTCCAACATTATGCACAAATGGATGTGATGGATTTGAAGGATGAGATGGATAATATGGCTAAGTATGGATGAAGGATAACTTTGGCATGATGAGGGTGCAAAGATGGTTTTCTAGGCACAAACTAACAGCATGAAGTTGCTAAAATTGGAGATGAAATGTGAGAGGATGGAATCCTCAATTTATAGGGAGAGAGGAGGAGAAATGAAGGGCTAGGATTGACCCAAGATGGAGGGTCAGTATTTCTTGTGAGCCCACACAAGGCCCAAGAGGAGGTGTGGAGACCAAGAGATATGTCTTAAAGACATTTATTGTCTCTAGACTCCTCAAGGTACATTGGGAAGACTTCCCAATGTGCCTTGAGAAGAGCAAGGGATGGGACATTTCTTGAGGAATGGAAAGGAAGAATTAAAAATTCTTCAAAAAGGATGCTCATGGGAATTGGAGGAATAAGGAGGAATTAAAAATTCCTTGGAAGATGAGATGCCTAGAGGAATGTGAGAGTTTGAAAATCTCACATTCACCTAGGAAAAGGGAATTTAAGGAGAGTGTTTGGATGGAAGGGATAAGGAGTTGACTTTGTGGCTAATCATGATGATTAGACACTAGAAACTCATTAGGAGAGGGATTAGAGGAAAGATTAGGTGGGATTAGGGTAGATAAGATTTGTAGGAGGATTTGACTGGGAGAGAGAATGAGGGGAGGGAATTAAAAATTAGAAGAATAATGTTAAGTGAGTTTAGGGAGTTTCTAGAAGAATTTATTAGGTTAATTATGGATTAGGAAAAAGTGATTTGTAGGAATCACTTAGGTTAACTAATTAATTGAAATTAATTAGTTAAGAGGAGGAATTTGAGAAGATTTAATATTGAGGATATTTAGAAGAATAAAAGGGGATTGATTTATTAAATAAATCAATCACAGACTATAGTGACAATATTAATTATAATTAATTAATATTGAGGAGAATTAAAAATTGGCATAATTAATAAATCAATTATGTCAGGAGTTTAAAAATAATTAAAGTAATTATTTTTAAGTGTCTACACAAAGAATAAACCAGTACCCTACAATAATTTTAAGGATGTTCCCTTAAATGAAAATATAAAATGCTATAACTATCAAGGGTTTGGACACATAGCAAAGTTTTATAAAAGCTGGAAGATCAATCAAAAGAAGACAAATCCGGATCAAGAGCTGGTAACTGAACCTGAGCTCAATATAGCAGCTGACAAGAAGAAGGAGACCAAACCAGTTTGGGTTGAGAAAGAAAAGGAAAAGGTAGAATCAAGTCTCATAGTATAGACTGCCTTACATGCTGAAAGGAAAAATCTATGGGCAGTAGATAGTGGATGTTCAAACCACATGACTGGTGACAAAAATAAATTCATTAAACTTGAAGACTGGAATGGTGGATTAGTAAGGTTTGGAGACAATTTTTCCATCAAATGTAAGGGAAAAGGAACTCTAAGCATTGATGGAAAACTGAAGGCATATGATGTATATTATGTGGAAGGCCTAAAGCACAATCTACTGAGTGTGAGTTAGATGTGTGACAAAGGTTACAAATTCACCTTTGACTCAACCAGTTGCCAGATAAAGAAAGATAATACTAGTAAAGTTGTAGCAGAAGGAAAGAGAACAAATGAAAATGTTTATAATCTGAAGGAATGCTATGAGTCCCAATGTATGTTAGGACAAGTAGATGAAAGTTGGCTATGGCACCAAAGATTAGGACACATAAATTCTGATAACCTAGTTGCAGTAAGCAAAAAGGGGTGTGTGAGGAATATTCCACCTATCATCAAACCAGTAAACATATTTTGTGATGAATGTGTACAAGGTAAGAAAACTAAAGTGAGCTTCAAGACAAAAGAGCACAACACCTCAAGACCACTTGAAATTATGCACACATATCTATGTGGTCCAACTAGGACAAGAGCACTTGCAGGTGAAAGATATTGTATGCTCTTCATTGATGACTACTCAAGAATGACATGGGTCACCTTTCTGCAAGATAAATCACAAGCATTTGAAAGATTCAAGATCTTTTGAAAGATGGTTGAAAAAGAAAGTGGGTACAGGTTAAAGTGCCTAAGATCAGACAGGGGTGGAGAGTTTACATCAAATGAATTTGAAGATTATTATGAAAAACATGGAATTAGAAGGCAATACTCTGCTCCTAGGATACCACAACAAAATGGTGTGGTAGAAAGGAAGAATGGGACAGTCAAGGAGATGGCCAAAACCATGTTAAATGAGGCCAGTCTACCAAACACATATTGGAAAGAGGTTGTTCATACAACTACATATACCTTAAACCGGGTTCAATTAAGAACAAACAACAAAATGACACCTTATGAGTTGTGGTATGAGCGGAAGCCATCAGTAAAATACTTCAAAGTATTTTGAAGCAAGTGCTTTATCAAAAAGGATATGGATGGTCTAAGAAGTTTTGACTCTAGGAGTGATGAAGGAATTTTCCTTGGTTACTCATCTAAAAATAAGGCCTACAAATACAATAAAAGACTAAGAAGAGTCATTGAGAGTGTGCATGTAAAAGTTGATGAAGATATGCACAAAGGATGTCAACCACATATTAACCAGTATGATAACTCTAGTGATGAAGATGATGAAGTTTAGTCAAATACTGAACCAAAGGTAGCATCCAAGAAGGCCTCCAACTGGTACGTATAGCTGAATCACCCAGAAGAGCAAATTTTGGGAAATAAGAGTGATGGTGTGCAGACTAAAAGAAGACTTGCTCGAAATGATGAACAAGTCAACCAATGCCTCATGACTGAAGTGGAACCTAAAACATTCAAAGAGGCCAGCAAAAGACAAGAATGGATGGATGCCATGGAAGAAGAATTGCAACAGATTGAGAAAAACAAGACTTGGGAATTAGTCCCTAGACCGGAAGATAAGAACATCATTGGCACTAAATGGGTTTATCGGAACAAGATGAATGAAGATGGTAACCAAATGGATGTAAAATTTGCCTTTCTAAATAGAAATTTGGAAGAAGAAGTGTACATGGAGCAACTGGAAGGGTTTCTACTACACGATAATGAGACATTTGTGTGTAGGTTGAAGAAGGCCTTGTATGGTCTAAAGAAAGCTCCTAGAGCATGCTATTCAAGATTAGATCAGTACCTGAAGGAGTAGGGATTCAAAAATGGAAGTGCAGATAGCAATTTGTACATAAAGAAATATGGAAACCACATGATCATTGTGGTTGTGTATGTAGATGACATTATCTTTGGAGGAAACAAGGACACCCTCTGCAAGGAATTTGCTGATCAGATGCAGTCAGAATTTGAGATGTCAATGCTTGGTGAATTGACTTACTTCCTTGGTTTGTAGATACTACAACAAGATAAAAGAATCTTTATCTCACAAATCAAGTATGCAAAGGAGATGTTAAAAAAATTCCAACTGGAAGATTGTAAACCAATAAGTACCCCTATGGTGACTGGAAGCAAATTGAGCAAGAATGATGAATCACCAGTGGTGGATCAGACTCTGTACAGATCCATGATAGGTAGTCTACTGTATCTAACTACTTCAAGATCAGATATAGTTCAGGTAGTATGCATGGTGGCCAGATTCCAAGCTACACTAAAGTAGTCACATATGAATGTTGTAAGCAAAAATTTTAGGTACCTACAAGGGATGCTCAACTATGGTTTGTGGTATCCTAAACAAGGTGATTTTATCTTGGAAGTATACACTAATGCTGATTGGGCAAGTTGCATTAATGATCAAAAGAGCACAAGTGGTGGTGCATTATTTCTAGGTGACCAGTTAGTCTCATGGCATAGCAAGAAGCAGGACTCAGTCTCTCTATCTACTATTGAAGCTGAATACATTGTTGTTGCTACATGTTTCTCTCAGGTGCTTTGGATGAAGAAGACTCTCAAAGATATATAGGTGGACATCACTGATCCTGTTCTCATCAGGTGTGATAATTCAAGTGCAATCAACATAGAAAAGAATCCAGTCATGCATTCCAGAACAAAGCACATTGCTATCAAGTATCACTTTCTCGGAGAGAAGGTTGAAGGACAAGAGGTAAGGATGGATTATGTTCCTGCTGACGAACAAGTAGTAGACATTTTCACCAAACCATTACCGGTAATCACTTTTGAGTACCTCTGACACAAGTTGGGAGTTCTGTCATCTGTCTAGGAAGGCTTTACGTAGTTCAAGGGGAGCTCATAGCAGTCAAAGGGGGAGCTTGGTATGGATCAAAGGGGGAGTGCACAATACCCTTTGTCATTGTGTCAAAGGGGGAGAAATGTACCAATATAATGTCTTGTGAGAAGTTGACATCAATGCCAAAGGGGGAGATTGTTGGATTTTTGGCATTAAGTTGTCATTGATGTCAACCAGTATGATGGATATTCATATGAGTGTGAGCAGAAATAATGAAGGCCTACCAGTAAGGTATAAATTGGTTTGAAGGTTGGTTGTTTGTTTATGATGAAGAGGAAGAATGTGAAAGTTGTCACAAACCACTAGAGGTGAAGATGTGTTACCAGTATGGTGTGCTCTACCAGTTAACAAAAGAAGAAAGTTCTATCGGCAAAGGAATGTATCAGTATGAGCTTGCTGGACCAACTATGTGTTGGTGGGACACATCTTGATCATTGTGATTCCATATGGAGCAGAGGTGGCAAGCATGTTGTGGTCAGTGAAGCCCCATCAACAGGGTCGTTGAAACAGATAATCGCCATTAATGAAACAACCACAAATCATGGGATTGTATCTAACTGTTGCGGCTCGAGGAAGAAACAATGATAGAGGAAGATTAGGGAGTAGTTGGCACCTTGATCACTACAAATAAAATCTGATTTAGGGAGGCCTCGAAAAGGAAAACAGCTGAAGTGTTTTACGTGTCAACAGATTTCAAGGCAGAAGATCTTATTTGAGATTGCTATTTTTAGAAAATATGGATTGGACAATGGAAACCATGTACATATCAATCCTGGAAGGACAAGTGATTGATCCAAGATAGGTTGGATTGGATCTCATGAAGATTGTGTTGGGAAGAGGAAACCCTAACCACTCCAAAGTTTGAATTGCTTTCTAGTGGGAAATCATGGATAAAAAGTGTAGACCTCAAATTAGAGGAGGTTGATTCTACTGAGAAAAGGAAGAGAAAAGAGAGAGAGTTTGTAAAAGAGAATAATTTTCTATCCTCATAAATAGTTGCAGTGTATGTGAGCAAGCATACTAGTGAGAGGTTTCTACCAACATAACTATAGTTTTGCACTTGAGCCTAACTGATAAGGTGTGGCAGAGAAGGCAGCATCCAAGTGTGACATGGAGTGTTGAGAGAATATGTAAGAAAGGGAGAAAAAGTAATCTCACAACCAACAGTGTGAAATTTAATGGAGGAGAAAAGACTGTCAACTGGAAGTGAGTTAGTTGATTGAAGAGTTGTAGAATTCATTTGCAACAAGAAGCCTTAATTGTATTTAATAAGTATTTCAATATACATCACCAAGTTGAAGCTTGGTGCAGGGGTTGGTGCTCCTTGGGTTGGTGCCCTAAATCTTTGTAATTCAGTGCTTTACCTATGAGGCTGGATTGGAGTAGTAATCTCCAACAACTTTTCTCACCGAGGTTTTTCCCGCATTGGGTTTTCCTCATAAATCTGGTGTTAAGAGCTACATGTGTGTGAATGATCTCTTTGGTTATCTTTCTTGTTCTACTGGTTTGATTGTTTAGTGTTTAAGTGAATAACTGATACTCTGGAGTTTGTTTGAAAGTCAAGAAGATTAGGAACCATTGATTCACCCTCCCCCCTCTTAGTGGTACTCTATGTTCAATAGTAGGTCCTAGTGCCTTGAGCCTTTTTGATGTGTCACCTCCAGAGGTCTATGTTGGAGTTCTTATTGGATTTGATGATTTTTCATTTCTTGTTTGTTGTGTTGGTCTTCCTTTAGTTGTTAGGTGTTAGCCTAGATCTAGAGTATGAGTGGGATCTTGTGTCATCTTACAGAATGGGGGGTGGTTCCTTTGGTTCCACATGGTTCGGTGGTTGGTGCTTTTCCACCATTGTGATGTTCTCCATTGGATTCTCTTGCGTGGATGTGGATAGCTTGACTTATCAGCTTAGGATGGATTATTGTAGAAGATTGATGTTAATGATTATATGAAATTATATGTATTGATTCATGATGTAATTCGAATTTAAATAGAACTATGATCCTTGTTGTGAAGGATACTGTATTCATATATGTTGTAATAATATCTTAGGAGAATTGATGATGTAACTCATGATATTGGTTCATTAATGGAAATTGAATTATTATATGCTTATAGTCTTATGTGATGTTGGAAATATGGTAGATTATTTTATGATTAGATATGATGATAGATATGCATAATTAATTGGGAGTAGGAACATTTGGTGTTGTTGTTTTAAAATGAATTTAAAAGGGGATGGTTAGTAATCTTAGTAGATGGATATAATCATGCTATAGATTAGCGAATGGTCATGTATGCATTGAAGGAATAAATAATGCTAGGAATTAGTATGCATTTAGATTATGGTGGTATTTGTGTTATCATGCTTATTATGTTATATTAATTTCTTATGGTTAGTTTAAGTGATGATGTTGAGATGCCCTAGAGGATGCTATGATATGCTATGTTTATTTCCCCTTGCCTTATATTCTTATGTGAATTTATTATGATGGTTAGATGTTATTTGATTAATGGATGGTTATTACATTTGATTAGTGATGGTAATGGTTGTATTAGTTGATGTTTTAAAAAATAATTTCTGTTAAAAAACAATTTATCTCTATTTGCATGTTAGTTAGTGTATTTCTCTAGGGAATTTTGGCGGGAATTACAATCTCACCCCTCTTTATCCCTATCTAGGTCTCTTATATCTCTCTCCCCCACTTGGTATCTTATAACTCTATATGTCCCCTCTCTATTTCTCTTCCTCCCTCTACACCTCTCTCTATCTCATATATCGTGTCTCTATTAAGGCTTAGAGTTTAGGGTTTATGATTTATGATGGATAGTTAAGGTTTACCTCTCACTTCCTCCCTTTCTCTTCCTTGTCTATCTCACCTTTCATCCTTAACCCCATCTATGCCCTTTCATCACTCCCTCTATATCTCCATTCTCTTGATCAATACCTTTACCTCCCAACCTCTCTCCCCCCTCTCTAGGTCTCTCCCTCCCTCCCTTTTTACCTCTATACCTCTCCATCCCTATCTACTTACCCACCTCTCTCTCTTCCTCTATTCTCTAACATCTATCTCTCACCCCTGAGCTCTCTGATCTCTCTCTCTATAAGCTCTTTGTATCTAATGTCTATATCTCTCACCTCTAATTTTTTCCCTCCCTCTCCACCTATCTCCCTCCATCCTTACCCCTCTCTCTTAGTGAACTTGTCTCTCATTTTCTTCTCTTTATTCCTTATTTTTCTACCTCTCTCCTCTCTAGATCTCTCACTCCATGTCTACCTCTCCCTCACTCCCTTTCTATCCCTCTTTATATTTTTTCTCTGAACCCTCTTCTCTCTCTCTTCTCTATGTCATAACCTCTCTCCCCATATAGTTCTCTCACCTCTCTCCCCCCTCTATATCTCTCACCTCTCTATCTGCCACCTCTCTAGTTCCCTCCCTCCCCACTTACCACTCTCCCTTCATTAACTCTCTCATTCTCTTCTCTCTCTTCCTTCACCTCTTTATCTCCTCCTTCCCTAGGTTTATCACTCCCTCCACTCTATTCCCTGAAACCTAACCCTAAATCATTTTTAATACTCTAAACTCTATACCATAAAAATTAGAGGAAGAGGTAATGACATAATGAGGGAAGGGAGGAATAAAAAGAGAGGAAAAAGCACACACACACACACACACACACACACACACACACACACACACATATATATATATATATAGAGAGAGAGAGAGAGATGGAAGAAATGAGGAACCTAGCAAAGGAGGAGATATAGAAGTGAAGTGGGTTAGAAATAATTCATAAAAGAAGAGGGGTAAGGGGGGATGGGTGAGATACCTATAAGGGGAGGGAGAGCTAAGAGACCTATACTAGGAAAGAGACAAGTGATATAGAAGTGAGTAATGATACAAGGATGAAGTAGAGAGGTAGAGAGGGAGTAAGGGAGAAAATTGGAGAGTGGAGAGAGAGAGAAGGTGCAAGCAAGGAGTGATTAATTAGACAATTGAGAGAGAGAATAAGAGAGGAAGAGATAATAAGAAAGAGGGAGCGAGGGAGAGAGATATGGGGGTAAGGAGGGAGGGGGAGATAGGGAGGGAGAGAGGAAGAAAGGGATGTATAGACCTAGAGAGAGGAGTGAGAGATGAGAGAGAAGAGAGAGAAAGAGAGAGGAAGATGGAGATTTAGAGGGAAGTATCAATGCAAGAAATACCCTCAATCATATGTGCCCTAAACCCTCTACCATCAATCTTGTACCCTAAGCCTTATTTCGTACAACCTATTACCTATGCCCTATACAAGGGAGGGACAAGTGATGTCTTAGAGATGGGAGGGAGAGAGAAGAGGAGAGAAGAAGAATAAAGAGAAAGAGTAATGCAAGAGAATCCCATGGTGTAAGGGCAATCCTACATCACCCAAAAAAAATTTCCTTTTTGTTAGTTTTATTTAATGTTTTCACATTTCTGGATACCCATTTGGGCAAATAAGAGATTCCAACTTTTAGAATTGTTCTATTGCACTTTTTCTAGCTGACTTGCTATTTTTAGAAAGTTTTAATCTAAAGGCAAATGGAGACCAAAATTTGCGAGAAGCTTTAGAATGGAAAAATAAGCACTTTGGTGAAAGAATCAGGTTAAAATCATTATCAATTTGAAAGCTATTCAAGTTTTAGTTTCCTAAAAATCTAATAAAAATTCTTCCGAGTCAAATTTGAGGCATTAAACAGCCTCAAACATCCCCAAAAATTGCGAGAATTGATGAACTGAATTATTAATATATTATTCACTCAGAGATTTTAGATGGTTCAAACGATTTGTTAATCTGATTCCCAGATCAAAATTCATAGCTATTGAAAGTTGAACAATTTTTCGGAAAGTTTCCAGTTTTCAAATTTGGCTCAATTTTGAAATTCAAATTGTATGTTTTGGCACTAGACCGCCAAATTTAATTTTAAATTGTAATTTTTTCTCCAAACTGAGGGAAGGATATTTAGGAAACTTGTGGGTTAGTTTTTGGAGTGATTTTTTGGGGTTAAAAAAGTTGGATTGTGAGGGAAGGGTTTTCAAGAATTTTGTGTAAGTTGTTGTGTTGCAATCTGTGAGGATTTAATCCTCTTGATTGTAATTACATGTATTAAATATAGTTTTCAAATAATAATATTAAATTTTTCTACAAATTTTTGTGTTTTCTCTATCTCAGATTCTTCCCTCATCAAGTGGTATCTGAGCAAGTTGTTCCTAAGTGTGTGGATAGATTGTCGAATGTGAGGCAGTTTGCACTAGGACTTGTGGTTGTGGGATTAAAGTCAAGATGCCTCCAAGCATAATATGTGGTAGAAAAAATGCTAGCTGAAGAAATACTTTGGTAGATGATGGTTTTAGGGCCTTCTAGAGACAAATTGATGCACTACAAGAGGAGCTGAGAAGAGGGTTTAATCCAAGAAGAGGAGAAAGTGAAGACGAAGAAGAGGTTGAAGATATGTATCTAAGAAAGGAGTAGAAGAAGCAGTAGATCAAAATCAAGCTCGACTATTAAGGGCTATTTCTCATATTGGGAAGAGACCCAGAATTGAAGTTGTCAATTATTCTGGAAACCTAAACTCGAAAGAGCTAATCGACTGGACTAATGAGATGGAGGAGTATTTTGAGTATGAGGAGATAGAGGACCCATAATGGGTCAAGTTTGCAAAAACAAAGTTAAAGGGTCATGCAAAAATTTGGTGGAAGGAGGTTCAGCTAGAAAGAAATCAAAGAGGAAAGGGAAAAATCACCAGATGGGATCGGATGGTTGAGAAGATGAAGAAACAGTTCATTCCAATGTATTATGAGTTGGATCTGTTGAAAAAGTTTCAAGGATTGAAGAAAGGTAGGAAATCTATCAAGGAGTATACAGAGGAATTTTACAAAATGATCATCAGAATAGGCCATGCAGAAGCTAACAAGGAGAAAGTCACTCGTTACCTTAATGGGTTACAACCAAGTATTCAAGAAGAGTTGAGCCTGGTTAGAATGAATAATATTGAAGATTCTTATCAATTTGCATTAAAAGTGGAAGAGAAATTGAATAAGAGATTTGAAGGAAGCAAAAGGGGAAAGGTCAAGGTGGAAGAGGTAGTGGAAGATCCTTTGGGGATCAAAATGAGGATCAGAAGAAAAATGAAGATGTGGGTACCAGCCGAAATCATAAGGGTGATAATTTCTATCGACCTTGTGATCAAAACAATGGGGAGCAGCGAGGAAGAGGAAGAGGAAGAGGAAGACGAAGACCTAGACAAGGATCCGGGAGAGGTGGTTTTAGAGGAACTTGTTTCTAGTGTGGTGAAGAAGGGAATTGAGCCTATGAATGTCCATAACACCAAGGAAGGACAGAAAGGAGAAATGAAGGCCATGCATGATTTGCACATGTAGATGAAGAAGCTCAGTCTGAGCATTCTGATGATGCTGAAAGGGGAGAAGGCCTAGTTGTTAGGAGAACCCTATTAAAGGAGGAGAAAGAACCAGATCAAAGGAAGAGTGTATTTTGCACCAAATGCAAATGTGAGGATAAGTGTTGTGATGTGATTATTGATAGTGGGAGAACTAATAATCTGGTGTCTAAAGAGATGGTCTCGAAGTTGAGGTTGAAGAGGGAAACACATCCAAATCCATATCGGATTTTCTAGTTGTATAAGGACCACAAATTTTTGGTCAATGAGAAATGCCTGGTGAAATTTAAGATTGGTAGTTACCGTGATGAGTTACTATCTGACATTATAACCATGGATTCATGTCATATGCTATTAGGGAGGCCATGGTAGTTTGATAGGTGTGTTGTACATGATGTCCATGCTAATACTTATACCCTAACGAAGGATGGGGTTCACCATAAAGTGAAGCCCCTAAAGGAGGTGGAAGAAAAGGTATGTAGTAGGGCGTGTGCACAAAGATGGTGGTTATAAAAGTGGACACCACCCAAAAAAAACTTGGAAAAACAAGCAGCGCGAACGCAGTTTAAAAATTTCAAATTCTCGTGTGCGTGCTTAGGTTTGTTCTTCTCGAGCCTAGAAAAGGTAGCACATACGCGCTGCTTTTAGGAAAATGAGTGCGTATGCGCTACGCCTTGGAAAATGAGAGCGTACACGCTGATCATAGCAAAATGAGCACATACGCGCTAATAATCTAAATAGAACTATGTACATGGTGCCTGGTAAAAAAGTTTTTAAAAAAAAAACTGGGTCTCATTTACCCGTAAATCACATTTTTAACTTCGTTTTTTCCCCATTTTCTCACCTAAACCATGAACGGGGAGCTATATTTGTCCTCCAGGCTATGGATCAAGGTTAGTTTTTGTTTATTTTTGTCTTTCTTTCTGGTTTATGCAATTTGTTTTACATTTTGAATTTAATTTCATTAATTTTGATTAGGTATTTTCATTTTTTGTTTCAATAACCAAATTCTTCTAATCTAGAACAAGAACAACCAAATGCACCTCCTGAAAACCCATAAGAACAACCAAAAGCACCTCCTAAAAACACACAAGAATAACCCCCAATTCCTCCTGTTGATCGCATATCCGAAACATAGGAAGAATTAATTAATCAGTTAGGACAAAATACATCTAAAATCAATAGACTGATTGTAAAATTGAAAACTTCTGAACTTGACCATCATCAATCCCTCGCCACTAGCCTAGAAACATTAGCTAGTGGTGCCATAGATGTTTCCACAGAAATTACCAAATGGGGAAGCTTTAGGGATAGATGTCGTCAATTCTATGCCAATGGGCTATCATACGATGGAGTAAAAAACAAAAATATTTCTAAACAACAAATATGTGTCCTTTTTGTTGATCCCAAAACTGGTCAGTCATTACCTCTTAATGCAAAGAGGTTTCCCATACATTGGTGTACCAATGCGCAAATGAAGAATCTTTTTTGGCAGAGGTGGTGGATGGTCTTTGATGATCCACCTTGTAATAATTATGAGGTGCCATTATATTTTTTGAGAAAAATATATTGTGAGTTTGTGCTCAATGTGCGGCCAAACTATTTTGACATGAGAGAGTTTCATGGTAGAGGTAGTGGCTCTTCCCAAGATAGACCTGGAGCCCTTAGACGATTAGCCACAGAGAGTCGCCGCCCCCTAGCACCCAAACCCAAGGTGCATCAGGTTGTCCCATTAGAGCTGAAAGAGTCGATGGAGCTACAGACTCTTCAGGCAGCCACAACATTGATTGGTGCCATCATCCAGCATGGGACATCATTAGCACACCCTATTGTATTGGATGATGAGCCATTAGAGGGCGACAAAGATCTCATCGATCATATGTGTGTCAGTTGCTCAGGGATAGATGATGTAGCCGGTGCAGATGGATACTCATATCATCTGTGCACCATTTGCGGTTGTAGATGTCAAGCTCACACGATTGAGGATGTCATGCTAACAGATGAGTTGGTGGACATGGTGTTTGCCCATGAGCCACAGACACAGGTGTGTTGATTTGAATTCATAACATTTTTATTATCAATCACTTTAAATTTGTAATTACATAAATTAATTTTCATTTATACATCGATTTAAATTGAGACAAATAATATGCATTTTAGGATGCAACAGAGGTATCCCATACACCTCCCCCAGTTACCATAGTTGCAACTTCGATGCCTGAGGTATAAATTTTGTAACATGTTAAAATAGAATAGTACACTTTGAATTCAAAAAAATACAAGATATACTAACTATATTTAATGCTTGGTCCAATTTTTGGTTTGTAGGTGTTGACAAGGGACGAAATGTCCCAGATTCATGACATCACGCTCTCAGTGATCTATTTTGGCCTCTAAGGCTATACGGTATCATATTTTGTACAACTCTTTTTATGTATTATTTTGATGGAATATGCAAGTCATTTCATTTTAGATTTTTAAAATTATGTTTAATTTATTATCTGTACTAATATCTCATGTTAATTTTGTGTTTTTAGGGTATCCCCTCTGCGTCTAGGGCTCGTCCTAAGAAAAAGAATTCCTTGAAGATGCCAAAACATGTGAAGAAGGTAATTGAACACATTTTTAGTTGTACAATTGTTTGAAAATGTTGAAATCAAGTATTAGTGGGGGTTTGTAGATTGATTAGTGTTTTTTGTCTATTTTACATGTACAACGGCCATTGAGCTTTGTGAATATGTTGAATGCACCTGATTCACCCGTGGATAAAGAGAGGGTGGAGGTATGTATCTCTACTTTATTTTTTTGATATCATGATTATATTCACACGTACATGTGAACTTGTGATATATTATAATCTTATAATTTTTTCATACAGGAAATATCCATACCTATTTTGTCAATGGCAAACCCTCCTCCTTACACTGGAGAAGCATCTCAGGATCCAGTACACTTTTGTTTGTTATGTAAAATTAATTGTTTTCAACCTTCAATACTTATCATTATATTAATTGTATTTAATCTTTGTACATTTTTTGTATAGGTAATAGCGATAGTTTCTACATCGATGGTGAGCCATCCTTAGTCCATTGGAGAAGCATCTTAGGCATAGGTACGTCATTGTTCTCTATATTAAAGCTTTTAAGTGTTTTTGATATATTTATGTTAGTACATTGTATTAATTGTATATTTAATCTACAATAGACTCCTTCGCGGTACGGTCATAACGTGGATCCATTTAAGTATGTCTTCAAGAAAACTCCTAAGAGTGACAAGGAGAGGAGAGCAAAGACATTAGCTCTGGATCAGCCGATGAGGTAATCTACATTTCAATTGCAAATGAATTAAAGTTAAATGCATAGTTATGTTGTTAATTGTGAACTATTTTCTACAAAAGAATTCTAACTTGGCTTTTGAATTGTGGTTTTCCAGCCATCTATAGAGCTGCGTACTGCACCGAAGAGGCTTGATTTTGATGATCCACCACAAGTTTAGGATCATATAGTGTTAGTTTTGGTCATAGAATGACCAATACATGCAGATATATTCTACATTTTTATTGTATATCGATTTGCACATGACATATGCCACATTTTTGTAATACTTGTATTGACTTGGTAGACATGCCTTTTTTTATATATATAAATATCAATATTCGATCCAATAAATGTGTAATGAGTTCATTATTTTGTATTCGTTGTATTTTTTGGTTGTCCTTTTATAAATTTAAATGAATATTTGCACGTGTAATCAACAATATGAATATAAACAACAAAAATATATGATATAAAACATTGTAATCGTGGAATATGATTTGATAAAATTTCTAAAATGTTGAATTAACCCTAAAAAACTCCTTGAATTAAGTTCATTATTGTGTATTCGTTGTATTTGGTGGCTGCCCTTTTATAAATTTAAATGAATATTTGCATATGTAATCAACAATATGAATATAAACAACAATGTGTTTGGTGCGAGAGCACCCTCATGCTCGCAATGGTCAAATTTTGTTCATCGTGTACACAAACTGACATTGCAAGCGTGTCTGAGTGGGCAGGTTTATGCTAGGCATGCCCCTAGTGCGCATCCCAAAGCACCAGAACTTCGAGAGTCATACCCTACTGGTGCGATCTCTCAAGTGGCCTGACTGCAAAAAATTGTCAAAATTTGACGGATTGTTTCTTCCAATCCACGACACATATGGTCAATCTGTTTGATCCTGTGGGGTCATGTGAGGCTCCTCTATAACGGACTATGTCAGTTTTTGACGACTCAAAACCATTTTCAATTATTAGCATTTTTTTGCCTACTCCAAAAACCGTCAGTTGCTTCCAAGGAAAAGTTGCAAGATTGGCTAGAATTGATTTTGTTCATCGTGTGCACAAACTGCTGTCGCAAGAATGTCCAAGTGGGAAAGTTTACACTAGGCATACCCCTGTCATGCATCCCAAAGCATCAGAACGTCAAGAGTCATACCCTACCGATGCGATCTCTTAAGTGCCCTGAGTCCAAAAAATTATCAAAATTTGACGGACTGTTTCTTCCAATCCATGACACATACAGTCGATCTGTTTGATCTCATGGGGTTGCGTAAGGCTCCTCTACAATGGCATATCTTAGTTTTTGATGACTCGGAGCCATTTTCAATTAGTAGCATTTTTTCGCCTGCTCCAAAAACTATCAATTGCTTGCAAGGAAAAGTTGCAAGATTGGCTAGAATTGATTTTGTTCGTCGTGTGCACAAACCAACATTGCAAGTGCATTTGGGTGGGCAGGTTTATGCTAGGAATGCCCCTATCATGCATCCCAAAGCACCAAAACGTCGAGAGTCATACCCTACCGGTGCAATCTCTCAAGTGCCCTGAGTCCAAAAAATTTTCAAAATTTGACGGACTATTTCTTCCAATCCACGACACATACAGTTGATTTGTTTGATCCCATAGGGTCACGTGAGGCTCCTCTACAATGGCCTATCTCGGTTTTCAACGACTCAGAGCCATTATCAATTAGTAGTATTTTTTCGCCTGCTCCAAAAACCATCAGTTGCTTGCAAGGAAAAGTTGCAAGGTTGGCTAGAATTGATTTTGTTTGTCCTGTGCACAAAATGACGTCGCAAGCGCATCTGGGTGGGTAGGTTTATACTAGGCATGCCCTTGTCATGCATCCCAAAGCACCAGAACGTCGAGAGTCATACCCTACTGGTGCGATCTCTCAAGTGCCCTGAGTCCAAAAAATTGTCAAAATTTGATAGACTGTTTCTTCCAATCCACGACACATACGGTCGATCTATTTGATCCCATGGGGTTGCACAAGGCTCCTCTACAATGGCCTATCTCATTTTTTGATGACTCGGAGCCATTTTCAATTAGTAGCATTTTTTCGCTTGCTCCAAAAACTGTCAGTTGCTTGCAAGGAAAAGTTGCAAGATTGGCTAGAATTGATTTTGTTTATCGTGTGCACAAATTGACGTCGCGAGCACATCCGAGTGGGTAGGTTTAGGCTAGGCATGCCCCTGTCGTGCATCCCAAAGAACTAGAACTTTGAGAGTCATACCCTACCGATGCGATCTCTTAAGTGCCCTAAGTCCAAAAAATTGTCAAAATTTGATGGATTGTTTCTTCCAATCCATGACACATACGGTCGATCTGTTTGATCCCGTGGGGTCGCGCGAGGCTCCTCTACAATGGCCTATCTTGATTTTGACAACAATGACAATTTTTGCTCAAATTTTATCTAGTCTCAATCTATGACCCCTATGACCCAATAATGACTCAAATAATTATCCATGATTATACAAGAATCAAGAATGCTCATGATTGACCAGGGATACATCACATATACTCAAAACATTGTCACATATTATTCAAAAAATTTGCCTCTAAATATGGTCAAATGAGCTCTTGGCTATTTGATTATACAAAAAATTGTCTTACAAATCATCTCATGGGCTTTTATACAAAATTTTGCATTACAGTATGTGCGATTCAGCTCATCGCCATTTTAATATACAAATCATCTCATGGGCTTTTATACAAAATTTGGCATTACAATATGTGCGATTTAGCGCATCGCCATTTCAATATACAAAATTAGGCATGTACATATGTACAAATCAACTCATTGCCACTTAAATATACAAAATTATGCCCCTAAACATGTAAAAATCAGCTCATGGGCATTTATATATACAAAAAATGAATATAGAACAATTCGTCAACAATTTATACAAAATTCTCAAAATCATTCTACTCTGAACCATAGAATCAGTCAAGTGAGCCTTCAGGATCGGCTCTAACCCATATTGTGTCAAGTATTGCTTCATGGTAAGATTCACGAACTTTCCATAAAATCTTGTTATGAGGTCTACCACAATACTTCATCAAATGAATATTTGTTGCAACAACAAGGTTAGAGAAATGAAGAATATGTCTGTGTGTTTCAAATTCCTCGAACAACCAAACATCATAATTCTTGATAGGGTATCTCTGAAGCCATGTTCTTGTCACGACAACAGACCCTATTGGGTACTCAATACCCTCTCCATCAATGATTGTGGTTGTCAATTTTCTTATAGGCTCAACACAACAACACAAATAGTAATCTGTTCCTTCTTCATTGTTCTCTTCTGCAACAACTCCATACACATTACCTGCATTTTATAAAGTGTTAATTAATACCAAAAATAAAGTATGATGTACAACAAAATGAACCAAAAATAATACTTGCAAAAAAATTAACTCAAAAAATCACCTGAATCCACTAGGTCGGATACATGGTCAAAATCCACTGATGTCTCCATCTGGCTCAAATGTAGTGCTTTGGGAATTTGATATGAATCAATTGGAACCAACAGTCTACAAGACCATTTGTCAACCCACTCTTCTGATTCACATTCTTCCCACAAACAATACATGCATGAAGAGAAAAAACATACCATCTGTCTCGTATAAATTACTAGTGAACTTGAATTTGAACTCATAAATGAATGCATGTCACTCGATCTTGCAACTGTACAACAATCTAGATAGTTTTCAATGTTAGATTAAGTGATCAACCAAAAATATCTATGAACCAATGACGTGCCTGGATTACCTGGACCCATCGTAGACTTACACCATCGCACAATTGTTTCTGCATCTAACAACTCAGCACCACCTTCGTACTTCAATTCTTCCCTGGCTAGGGCTCTTTTCACACATGCTCCTACACCATCGTGCTCTCCCTTACCATGTCCAACCTCAGTGAAATTCCAAAAATGTTGTACACCGTTTGTCACATGCATCCTTGTGAACCAATAAAATGTCCTTGCATTCTTGAATTGTGCGGTGCAATTATCTGACCATATTAAGTGTCAGTTGTATCGTATGTTCCTTTCCCTTAAACTATCATAGAAAACTTTAAAGCATCCTTGTACAAACTCCGATGAATGAGTACGATCATCACTTATGTAGAAGTGATACTCTCTTACAACCTTTCTATCCTCCTCTATTCTATCATCTGCATGCATGAATACTATGTGTATAAAAATAGAAACTTGTGTAGAGTGATAATACATGGATTGCACTTCATTTTGAGGTTGTAGTGTATAAATTTCAGCGAAATCAATGATAGAGACAATGGTGCCAAGAGGAAATGTGTCCTTACATAACTTGAATTGCTCATCTAACCATCAAGCTCTATGTGTATGCATTATGTACTCATAAACTAGTTTCTCTTGAAACATTTTCATAAATTGAGCTACACATATATCATTTTTCACTAGCTCACATCTCTTCAAATTTTTTCCATCTTTTACTCCATATGTGACTGTCTTGTATTTTCCGAAAGAAACTAGTTTTGTACCAATTTCATGTGTGCTCTCTAAATGTATGCATCTTGGTAAACGTTGCAAACCACCACATATAGGACAAGAACCTTCCAAACAAGGCTTCTTATAATAAATGCAGCCATCATGTCTATTACATAGCACACTTGAAATAAATTCTCTTGCTGACTTAGGAGGTGCTTGTATATTACATTCCTGCAAAACATCATTAGTGTGTAAAGTAGAACAAATATGACGAAAAATATCATAATGCATGGAAAATTCAATATGCATCCTACAACAACATGTGTTGTGTACATGATTAATCTTAATATAAAAGGGTTTTGACATTTCAAAAAATCTTTGAGAAATTTTTATTTGAGGAAACTTTTGAAGGAATCTTTCATAAAATTTAGTTTGAGTCATATCCAAATAGTGTTTCGCATGTGGCTCATGATTTTTAGACCCAATTCGTCTTCTAGCAACATCTCTTTGGTTGGGCGATACTCTTGTGTTGTCATGCCAAAAAATTTCAATTAATGTTTTTAGTGCATCTACAACAACCTTGTCTTTGCATGGTAGTCTACTCGAGAATGCCCAAAGAGAATTATTGTTAGGTTCCACTATTTGTTCTCGCCTCTTTAATGCTTTACTTAATGTTGTTCTACTAATGTTTAATGACTTACTTGTTTTTCTTATCAAATGATCTTTTTTTATTTTCTTGCTCATTATGGTTGATGTAATGACACGTTGAGTAGCATTAGAATCTTTACTACGTGATTTTGAACCAATAGATTGATATGCATCAAATATATTTCTGACAATAGTTCTTTCATTGTTAATTTCAGATGATCTTAGGCCAAGAATTTTTATTGTCTCTCTAAAATTCAAATTTTTAATCATTTGAACAATTAATTGACATCTTGTGGTTTGATTTAATTTTTTAAAATAGTTTTTCCATATTCTTTTAACCATTCTCCTACAAGTTCGTTCATTCATTTTATCGGGCATTGACTTCAATATATTCTCATCAATGTCAATTAGATACTTTGGTTTCCTACGAATGATTCTAGGAGGTATTAACATCGGTGCATTATGTACATTCAATTCATCAAGTAGAAAAGGTGTAATATGTTCATCATTTAATTGATTATTCAATGTGGTATCTTCTTCAATTGCATTAGGTTCAAACGGTAAATTATCAAATGTTTCTTCTTCAATTGCATTAGGTGCAATATATTCATTTGGTAAATCGAATTGAGATGTTGAGGATGACACACCTTCTTCTCCCATTGTTCTTATGTCATGCAATTTCTTTATACATTGCCTTTGTCTTTCCTTTTGAGTCTCTTGTTGTTCCATTGTTCCTTGCTTGTTCTTTCCCATGGTTGATATCGGTTGACCAAAATAGAATCATATTACATATATATGTAAAGAAAAGCTCAAAAATAAATAAAGAACCATAAATATGAATCTTATCACTATTTTTTGGAATCAAACTATTAAACAATCACAATTCAATCATTTGAAACCATGCAAAAATAAAAACTAATAAAAACAACAATTCAATCATTTGAAATCATGAAAAAACAAAAAATTCACTTACTTTTATGTATACAATAGTGATAGAAGTGTAGACACAGTTCCAGTGGAGCCTTCAACAACCTCAAAAACTTCTTTTGAGGTCGTTGAGGCTCTTGGGCAACTAAAACTATGTCTATAAACCGCATACATGCTACATTAATAACTGCGTATGCACTGTTAGACCATAAAATGTTGACAAGCTCAACGGTATCCTTTTTTCCCATTCTGGGCTAATAAGTAGCGCGTACGTGCTACTAAGCCTAAAAATGTTATCACAGGGTGATGAATAATGGGAATAGTACCTCGTATGTGCTTATGAGTAATAAGTACTGTGTACATGCTACTAAGCCGTAAAAAAGTTATGGCAGGGTAGGGAACTAATAGTTTCAGTACCTCGTACGCACTCTTGAGAGAGGTAGAGGGAGGGAGAGAGACACACAGAGAGAGAGAGAGAGAAGAGGGGGGTGGGAGAGAAGAAGGGTTATGGAGGAAGGGGGAGGGAGAGAGAGAGAAGAGGGGGGAAGGGAGAGAGATGAGAGGGAGAGAGAGAGGGAGAGAGGGAAGGAG
This sequence comes from Cryptomeria japonica, assembly GCF_030272615.1. Taxonomy (NCBI): domain Eukaryota; kingdom Viridiplantae; phylum Streptophyta; class Pinopsida; order Cupressales; family Cupressaceae; genus Cryptomeria; species Cryptomeria japonica. The sequence continues at coordinate 560,098,127 of NC_081408.1, read as the reverse complement.
GGAGAGGGAGAGAGAGGGAGAGAGATAGAGACAGAGATAGAGAGAGAAGAGGGGGGTGGGAGAGAAGAAGGGGTATGGAGGAAGGGAGAGGGAGAGAGAGAGAGAGAAGAGGGGGGAAGGGAGAGAGAGAGAGAGAGAGAGAGAGAGAGAGAGAGAGAGAGAGAGAGAGAGAGAGAGAGAGAAGAGGGGGGTGGGAGATAAGAAGGGGTATGGAGGAAGGGAGAGGGAGAGAGAGAGATAAGAGGGGGGAAAGGAGAGAGAGGGAGAGAAGAGGGGGGAAGAGAGAGAGAGGGAGAGAAGAGAGGGAAGGGAGAGAGAGGGGGAGAGAGAGAGAGAGAGGTAGAGGAAGGGAGAGAGAGAGAGAGATAAAGAGAGAGAGGGTGAGAGAGAGAGAGAGGGGATAGGGAGGGAGAGGAGAGGAGAGAGGGAGAGAAGAGGGGGGAAGGGAGAGGTAGAGGGAGGGAGAGAGGGAGAGAAGAGGGGGGAGGGAAGGTAGAGAGAGAGAAGAGGAGGGTGGGAGAGAGAGAAGAGAGGGTGGGAGAGAGAGAGAGAGAGAGAGAGAGAGAGAGAGGGTGAGAGGGTGAGAGAGGGAGAAGAGGGGGGAAGGGAGAGGTAGAGGGAGGGAGAGAGGGAGAGAAGAGGGGGGAGGGAAGGTAGAGAGAGGGAGAGAAGAGGGGGGAGGGAAGGTAGAGAGAGGGAGAGAGGTAGAGGGGGTGGGAGAGAGAGAGAAGAGGGGGTGGGAGAGAGAGAGAGGGAGAGAGGGAGAGAAGAGGGGGGAAGGGAGGGAGAGGGAGGGAGAGGGGAGAGGGAGAGAGAGGGAGAGGAGAGGGGAGAGGGTGAGAGAGGGAGAGAGGGAGAGAAGAGGGGGGGAAGGGAGAGGTAGAGGGGGGAGGGAAGGTAGAGAGGGAGGGAGGTAGAGGAGGAGGTGAGAGAGGAGAGAGAGGGTGAGAGGGAGGAGGACGAGAGAGAGGTATGGAGGAGGGTGAGAGAGAGAGAGGAGAAGAGAAGAGAGATGAGAGAGAGAGAGACTGAGAGAGAGAGAGAGAGAGAAGAGAGAGAGAGAGGAGATGAGGGGGGTGGGAGAGAAGAAGGGGTATGGAGAGAGAGAGAGAGAGAGAGAGAGAGAGAGAGAGAGAGAGAGAGAGAGAGAGAGAGAGAGAGAGAGGGGAGAGTAGGGGGGAGGGAAAGAGGAGGGGTGTTAAGGGGTCACAGGATACCATATGACCTCTTAGGAAACAATTCAACCTCTAATGGCACCTAAGGGGTCATATGGTGGGCTAATAAAATGATATATTAAATTTAAAGTTATGAATAGAACATCATACAATGAGACTCCAAGCGAACAAACAGTGAGGCTTCACTAAAAAGGAAGTGTAAGAGCTTGACCTAACCCTAAGAGTACTGCCTAAGTTCTAAAACATATGATGCTATTAAAATTGCAAGGTTATAAGATTGATCTTGATTGTGACTATAGGAATCACACACTTGATTTCTTTCATGGGTATGTACCATTCCAAGCTATTTGACAAGTGATGATCATCATATACTACCACTACCATGCGCACAACAAACCTTAATTTCTTTAGGTGACAGGGGTTGTGTAACAACATGGGAACTCTCGCATGCCCACCACTATCATTCTACAGGACATCATCTGTGTTACTCTCCCTCATGCTCTTTCTACTTGTTGTTTTCTTCTGAAAAACATATTGCAGGTACTCTGACTCATCATGTTGCTTTGTTGGCGCTATTTTCCACATCTGCTCTACTCATTAAAAAAACATTCAAGAAGAATATTGCTATAGGTTTCCTTGTTTGTCACGGTAATACACCCGTGGTTCAATTTCAAACCCTATTCCTCCTATTCAATATACACACAAAAATCCATTAGTCAATTTTTTTAGGAGAGGATACATGATAAAAATCAAAGAGGAAGTTGCAGACAAGAAATAAATTCACTTACTTCTATAGAAGTGTAGACATAGTTGTAGTGGGGTATGGAGAGAGAGAAGAGAAAGAGGGATGGGGTATGGAGAGAGAGAGAGAGAGAGAGAGAGAGAGATTGTATGCATTTGAGAGGGAGAGACGATACACTTACATGTGTATATATATGTTTAATATATTATATATATACATATATTATATGTATATGTATATACACATATTATACAGAGAATATCATATTATAAAATTGCGCTACGCACTGTTTATAGTAAAGGAAGCGTGTACATGCTGCTTACACTATAAGTACCCCGTATGCGCTTTTTAAACCATAAGTACCCTGTATACGCTTTTGACTATTTACGCTTGGAAATAGGCCTGGATGACAAAGCTACGGATTGGAAGTTTGATTCCCCTCCATTTCTCTCATTTTTGATGTGTTTTATTTTATCAACTTGGTTTATCGACTTTGTCATCATCAGATTTACACTTCATAAAGTGGGTATTTCTAAAATTGCCACCATATTTTCACCCATCTTCTGAGCTTTCTAACCATATAATTTGTTTTCAATTTGAACAACAACAACATATTATTATTGAATTTCTTTTACTAGTGTCTCCATAGTTCTCACAGACATAGGTGCACCATTTTTTGAATATCTTTTGATATACTTATCCAAATTTTTTAAAAATTATATATTATTGTAGTGCACTTGATTTTATACAATTTTAAAAAAAAATTGTATTTTCGATTTGTTTAGTGCAACTTATGCTTCGTGCATGAATAGGTACCTAATTTTGAGGATGTGCTCGATTGGAAAAATCATAAAAAACAAAATACTGAACAAAAAATTACAAAAAAATACACATCTTCTAGTGCTCACTCTTAACTATATTTCTGCCAAAGGATTTGTCAAAATACTAAATCTAACTATGACATTTTTGATGCGCACGTCAGACACTATGTTATGTTTTTTAGAAAAAATCAGGGTCAGTTTTTCATGCACGAAGGATTTGACCCCCTTAATCTTATCCAATTTTGAAAAAGTTTAGTAGTTTGGAAACTAGATTCAGAGTACTACAATAGTTGTTCTTTTATTATCTTCATATCTTGAGTAGATGGCTTTCAAATTTTTCCTCCAAGTTCAAGTTCACCTGATTTAAGAAAAAAAAGTGTCCACTTATACCCCCCTTTTTTACCACCATCTTTGTACACTTACCCAGTAGTGTTATATTGTGTTTTGTTGATGCAAGAATTTTTTTGGAAGATGAACGTATGTGTTATGATCTAATTCCTAGATTGGATAGAGAAGACATTAAAGAGGTGCATGTAGAGGTTTTAGTGGTGCAGAGGTAAGTGTGGTGGACTGAGAGATTCAAACCAATCAGACATATAAGGGAGATACAAGGTTTCAAAGCCCTTCCCCAAACAAGATCAAATGGCATAAAAGACACAAAATGGATTTCAAACACCCCGAGGCACTCACCTATGGTTAAGACACTTCATGACACCTTACACAAAGCAATTGAATAGGTCTTGGTGGACTTTGAGACCTAAAACCCAAAGGAGCACTCAAACACCAAGAATTGCCAAAGAGGCCTAATTGCCCCTCTTGTAGCCCTGTAGCGACCTTCTAGAGAAACTAACTCAAAAATTTTCCAAAGAACTGGACAAAGTGTTTGGCTTTTCAGATACCCTTTTTTAATTTCTTCAACATATGTGAAACTTGATAGGGGTTGTTTTGGACCATGTCTCTGCTGCTACAACTTTTGGACTGCAAAATGGCATAAAAGTGGGTCATTTAACAAAGGAACACCCCTCAAATATTAACCCCTAAACTCCATCTCTTTGACAGTGGCAATATATGTTATAAAATTCTTAAATATGAGAGGAATTAGACTCAAACCACCTGCAACATAGAAAGCCCCAAATTTGAGCATGTAGACCCTAGGAAACTAGGGCTTGGTCAATGTCTGACCTCCAAGCACATTAACATCAAATTGATGGACCCTACACCATCCCTAGGACCTTCCTAGATGGTTTCCTTCATAAAAAGGTACCCTCCTTAAGGTAGATTGGTCAAACCAATACCCTACCAAGCATCTTCATCATGCTTAACCCTGCAAATCTACAACTTTCAAGGATGTCAACCCTGCAAAACCTCAAACCAATGGTTTGATAAGGTAATATACATCTTCCCCAAGCCCCTTGCCAATTTTGGGGTCAAGACATGCAGTGAAATGAAAAAAAATTACATTTACAAGCCTGCTGCTTACCCTAAATCTGGGTTTTAACCGATTATAACTTATTCAAATGGACACCAAATCAATCAATCTTGGTATCAAAATGAAGCTAATAAATCATAGATCAACCTCCAATCAATTTTGAACAGAAATCAATTCACAAATGCATGGAAAATTAAAGAGTTTAAGACTGCCACCTGATAAAATGCAGAAAAACAAGGTTATTTCACCTTTATTGAAGCATCAAAACTTGTATTTCGGTCTCCAATCCTCTCTCTCTATTTTTTAGGGATTTATTAAAAGGTTTATATAATTTTTTGATCATCCCAAACCAAATCCAAATGGATAACTACCCTCTAACCACCAAAAATGCAATTTTGCAACTTTTGACAACAAAAAAATGCACAAAAAGTTGTCATGTTGTCACACAAAGTTGTCAACTTTCTCAAATGGCTTATCCAATGCATGGAATCAGTCCCTATGGTAATTATATGACACTCCAAACCTATTTTACTCATAAAATTCATCTCCTACCCAAAAACCAAGTTCTAGGCCAAAATTGTCAATTTTGCACATATTGGCAATTTTCAACTTTTGGGTTTCCTATTACATTTTTCCAATTTGGTTGGCTCTAATGGCCATTATTACATCATGTGAGGACCTTATAGGTCTCCTTTCTTCATTGGATGACTTTTTACCATTCTTCACCTTGGTACCTTGAATGCCTTGAATGGATGCTCCTGCATCATACACCCCAACACAAAAAGAACTCTTGTCCCAAGAGTCAGATCTCTAAGATGGATTTGTCTTCCTCTTCCTGGGTGGTGTACTACATGAAACTCCTCTCTGAAGCTGCATTAATGTTCCCTTTGTCCCTGCAACAAACTTGTCAGACAACAAAGGCAAAAACACATCATTTTGTCTTTTTAGGACTGCACTTTTGGGATAGTCATGAATTTGCTGCAGTATGGGCTCTGAAAGCTAGTTCAAATGGTCAAAGGTGACTGAATTCCTGCCCTCCAAGGATAGACCTTCCATTTCTTCCATTGGTGGCACCCAAGGACACCAAACTTGCCCAATCATGACCCCATTGCTCTTCTCATCAACCTGGTTATGTGTACTTTTGTCATGCTCGCCAAAACACTCTGATTTCTGCACCAACAAGGACTACTCCACCTTAGGCATGGCGTTGAAGATCTCATCCTTCTGTTGGACCTGCAAATCAATACTCTCCTTCCTACCAAAATAGATGACTCTTGGCTCCTTGAATCCATCACTTGGTAGAGGTGCAAGTATGAATCACCTTCCATCCTTGTGAACAGCATAGGTGTTATTGTACCCATCATGTAAAGTCCTCCTCAAGGCTTGCCATGGTCTCCCCAAAAGGATATGACAACATGTCATAGGCACAATGTCACATAGCACCTTATCATGGTAGTTTCCAACTGAAAACTCTACAAATGCTTGTTCCTACACAACTACATTTTGTTCATTAGTAATCCAAGAAATCTTATAAGGACTAGGATGTGGAATCTTTTGCAAATGAAGTTTATTAACCATCTCATATGACACTAGATTGTCAAAGGAACCAGAATCTATTATCACCTTACAAACTTTGCCATAACATTTGCAATTAGTCCTAAAGATTGATACCTTGGGTGTATGCTGACTTGAAGATCTTCCCACCATAAGACATTCTTCGACTTCTGGATGTGCATAATGATGGTGTCCTTCCCCTTCATCTTCATCTTGCTGCTTCTCATCTTGAGCCAAAGCAACTCTTTTCTCATTCTTCCTTGCTTCTCTTAGAGGACACTTGTAGAATGGGTGCCCATCTTCTCCACACTTGTAGCACTTGCTAGAGAAGCTCTTCTTCCCATTCTTCTGGTCTCCTCTAGGATCAGTCACTTTGTCCTTGCCTTTTTCAATTTGTTCATGGCTTGAACTGCCACTCTTGCCCTTGTTCTGGACTCCTCTTGAAGCACTTGTCTTCTCTTGCCTCCTCTTCAACTTTTCTTCAGCCTTCATGGCCAAATGGAAGCATTCTTCAAGAGTATTGGGCATAGCCATGCTCATCTCATCTCGAATATTATACCTTAATCCTCCAAGGTACCTTGTCACTTTCTCTTCCACATCTTCATCATGATAAACTCTGATGTCAAGTTTGTGGAACTCCTCAGTATACCAAGAGACATCCATCTCCTTTTGCCTCAGTCCATGCATTCTCTTGAACAACTAAACTTTGTAATCTTCAGGAAGGAACTTGTCCTTCATCCTCTCCATAATCCTTGTCCATGATGAGATCTTAGGCCAACCTTTCTTCACCCTATCAACCTGCAAGTTATCCCACCATAACAATGCATGCCTCTTCAACCTAGACTTGGCAATCTTAACTTTGTGTTTGTCAGCAATATCATCACATTCAAAGTAGTTTTCTATAGCACTGAACCAATCCAACAAGACTTCATCATTCATGTTTCCATCATAAAAAGGAAGTTCAACTTTTACCTTAGAGTCTCCAAGCCTTACTACCTTCAAGATCCTCTCCAATCTTGCATCTTCTGGATCAACTGGCTCTGTCCTTGTTGCTGCAATTTCTTCATTGTCACTTTCTTCCTCATGAATCATGCTCTGTCTGACTATCTTGTCATTCATCTTTGCCATATCTTCTTTGACCTTCTTGTTTTCTACCATGAGTTCTCTCACTATCTTAGCAAGTTCTGCATTGGTGACCCTATGAGGTAGTGTATCATCCTCTCCTTCTGACATCTTTGCTGCTCCAAAGGAATGAACACTTCAAGGGTTGATTTCTAGTTTTGTGCAACCAATCCACTCAAAGATCTTCTCAACTCCTTCCTCCTAGGCCGTTCCTAGGCTCTGATACCACTTGGTGCAAAGGTAAGTGTGGTGGACTGAGAGATTCAAACCAATCAGACATATAAGGGAAATACAAGGTTTCAAAGCCCTTCCCCAAACAAGATCAAATGGCATAAAAGACACAAAATGGATTTCAAACACCTCGAGGCACTCACCTATGGTTAAGACACTTCATGACACCTTACACAAAGCAATTGAACAGGTCTTGGTGGACTTTGAGACCTAAAACCCAAAGGAGCACTCAAACACCAAGAATTGCCAAAGAGGCCTAATTGCCCCTCTTGTAGCCCTGTAGCGACCTTCTAGAGCAACTAACTCAAAACTTTTCCAAAGAACTGGACAAAGTGTTTGGCTTTTTCGATACCCTTTTTTAATTTCTTCAACATATGTGAAACTTGATAGGGGTTGTTTTGGACCATGTCTCTGCTGCTACAACTTTTGGACTGCAAAATGGCATAAAAGTGAGTCATTTAACAAAGGAACACCCCTCAAATATTAACCCCTAAACTCCATCTCTTGGAAAGTGGCAATATATGTTATAAAATTCTTAAATGTGAGAGGAATTAGACTCAAACCACCTGCAACATAGAAAGCCCCAAATTTGAGCATGTAGACCCTAGGAAACTAGGGCTTGGTCAATGTCTGACCTCTAGGAACCTTACCATCAAATTGATGGACCCTACACAATCCCTAGGACCTTCCTAGATGATTTACTTCATAAAAAGGTACCCTCCTTAAGGTATATTGGTCAAACTAATACCCTACCAAGCATCTTCATCATGCTTAACCCTGCAAATCTACAACTTTCAAGGATGTCAACCTTGAAAAACCTCAAACCAATGGTTTGAAAAGGTAATATACATCTTCCCCAAGCCCCTTTCCAAGTTTGGGGTCAAGACATGCAATGAAATGAAAAAAAATTACATTTACAAGTCTGTTGCTTACCCTAAATCTGGGTTTTAACTGGTTATAGAAAAATGCTTATAACTTATTCAAATGGACACCAAATAAATCAATCTTGGTATCAAAATGAAACTAAGACATCATATATCAACCTCCAATCAGGTTTTAATAGAAATAAATTCACAAATGCATGGAAAATTAAAGAGTTTCAGACTGTCACATGATAAAATGCAGAAAACAGGGTTATTTCACCTTTATTGAAGCATCAAAACTTGTATTTCGGTCTCCAATCCCATCTCTCTCTTTTTTATGGATTGATTACAAGGTTTATATATAATTTGGATCATCCCAAACTGAATCCAAATGGATAACTACCCTCTAACCACCAAAAATGCAATTTTGCAACTTTTGACAACAAAAAAATGCACAAAAAGTTGTCATGTTGTCACACAAAGTTGTCAACTTGCTCAATTGGCTTATCCAATGCATGGAATCAGTCCCTATGGTCATTATATGACCCTCCCAACCTATTTTACTCATAAAATTCATCTCCTACCCAAAAACCAAGTTCTAGGCCAAAATTGTCAATTTTGCACATATTGGCAATTTTCAACTTTTGGGTTTCCTATTACATTTTTCCAATTTGGTTGGCTCTAATGGCCATTATTACATCATGTGAGGACCTTATAGGTCTCCTTTCTTCATTGGATGAATTTTTACCATTCTTCACCTTGGTACCCTGAATGCCTTGAATAGATGCTCCTGCATCATTCAGGTTTGTTGAATGAGTTTCAGGACATTTTGTCTAATAATGTTCCCGAGGGTTTACTAAGTGGAAGGTCTAATAGAGTTGCAGATACCTTAAGTTAGAGGTAGGTTTTGTTGACAGAGATGTAGTTTGAAGTTGTTGGGTTCAATGAACTCAAGAGCTTGTATTCCAAGGATCCTGATTTTGCAAAGACTTGGAAAGATTGCAAGGAGCCTGTTACTTTGGACATGACAAGATGGTTGGATTTTATAATCCAAGATGGCATGTTGTTTAAGGGAATCTAGTTGTGTATACTAAGGAGCTCAATGAGAGAGAAATTGATTAAGGAAAAGCACAATGGAGGAATGGTAGGACATTTTGGTTGAGATAAGACCATTGCCATAATAAGTGAGCAATATTATTGGCCTCAGTTATCACATGATGTGAAGAAATTAATGCAATGTTGTAGAGTGTGTCAATTGGCCAAAGGAGTAAGTCAGAATACAAGGCTATATCAGCCATTAACTATATTAGAGAGGATATGGAATGATATAAGCATGGATTTTGTTCTTGGTTTACCAAGGACACGGAGGGGAAAAGATTCAATTTTTGTGGTGGTTGATAGGTTTTAAAAATGGCACATTTAATTCCATGCTAGAAGACCCATGATGTTGTCCACATTGCTGATTTATTCTTTAGAGAGGTGGTGAGACTACATGGTCTACCAAAAAGTATTGTTTTAGATCGTGATACCAAGTTTGTTGGATAATTTTGGAGGACCTTGTGGAAGAAGTTGAAAACAAAGTTGAAGTTAAGTTCTACACACCATCTGTAGACCGATGGGCAGACTGAAGTAGTGAACATGAGTTTGGGTAACCTACTAAGATGCTTGGTAGGAGATAAACCCAAGGGATGGGATCTGATGTTACCATAGGAAGAATTTTCTTACCAAAATTCTATCAATAGGAGCATTGGTAGATGATCATTCCAAATTGTATATGGAGGTAGTCCAAGGATCACTCCAAAATTAAGGCAGATGTACTAGGAAAAGCATACAAGTGTCGAAGCTGAAGACTTTGTAGAACACATCAAGAATATACATGAAGAGGTAAAGAAGAACATTAAAAAGGTGAACCTGCAGTATAGGGCAAAGGCAGATCAGAATATGAGGTATAAAGAATTCCATATTGGTGACGAGGTGATGGTCCATTTGAGGAAAAAAAGGTTTTGATGTAGGAGCATCTGATGGTATAAGGGAAATCTTGCATCACCCAAAAAAATATTTCCGTTTTATTAGTTTTCTTTAATGTTTTTGCATTTTTGGATAACCATTTGGGTAAATAAGAGATTCCAACTTTTAGAATTGTTTTGCTTCTTTTTCTAGCTGACCTACTATTTTTAAAAAGTTTTAATTTGAATGTGGATGGAGCCCAAAATTTGTGGGAAGATTTAGAATGGAAACATATGCACATTGGCAAAATAATCAAGTTAAAATCATTAATGGATTGAAAGTTATTCAAGTTTTAGTTTCTCAAAAATCTGATAAAAATTATTTCGAGTCAGATTTGAGGCATTAAATGGCCTCGAACGGCCCCAAAAATGGTGGGAATTAGCAAAGGAATATTCTTAGCATATTCTTCACTTTGATTTTTTCAACAATTCAAATGGTGTGTTAATCTGATTCCCAAATCAAAAGCTATGGCTACTAGAAGTTGGACAATTTTTCAAAAAGTTTTTAGTTTTCAAATTTGGCTCAATTTCGAAATTCAAATTGTATGTTTTGGTGCTAGACCACCAAATTTAATTTCTGAATTGTAATTTTGGCTCCAAACCAGGGGAGAGCTATTTAGGAAACTTGCGGGTCAGAATTTGGAGTGAGTTTTTTGGGGTTAGAAAAGTTGGATTATGAGGGAAGGGTTTTCGAGAATTTTGTGTAAGCTGTTGTGTTGTAGCCTATGAGGATTTAATCCTATTGATTGTAATTGCATGTATTGAAAATAGTTTTTAAATAATAATAATAAAAACTTTCGTTACAAATTGTTGTGTTTTATGTGTCTTGGGTTTTGCCCTCATCAAAGAGGACTAAGAAGAAAGGGAGAGGTGGATAGTGAGTGAATGAGAGACCTAGAGAGGGAAGAGATAGAGAGGTGGGGGAGAGAGAGAGAGAGAGAGAGATAAGTTCACAAAAAGAGAAATATGGGTACGGAAGCAGAGAGAAGGAGGTGGAGATGGTGGGAAAGAACTAGAGGATAGAGATAGAGGTGAGATACCTAGAGCCTAGGGAGAGAGGGGTGATAAATCTAGGGTGGAGAGATAGAGTGGGAGAGAGAGGTGGGTAATGAGACAAAGTGGCAGTGGTAGAGAGGTAAAGATGGAGGGAGGGAGAGACATAGGGATGGAGAGATAGGTCAAGAGGGAGAGGTGGTGATCATTAGAGTGGAGAGAGAGTGGAGAAAAATCATAAGAGGGGAAGAGAGATGGATATAGGTAGGGATATAAATGGAGGGAAGGTGAGGGAGAGAGTGTGGGAGATACCAAAAGAGGGGAGAGAGAGGAGAGGGATATTAATAGGTCTAAAGTTTGGGGGAGATAAAGAGGTGAGGGGAGAGAGAGAGAGAAGCAAAGGAGAGTTTGTAAATGCAGAGGGGTAAGGGGTGATGGAGAGAGAGGTGGAGAGCGAGGGAGAGAACTAGAGAGGTGATATATCTAGAGGGTGAGAGAGAGGTTAGATACCTAGATGGGGTGAGAGAGGAGAGAGATACAAAGAGGTTGATAGAGAGATCTACCTTATGAGACATGGATGGAGAGGTATAGAGCTAGAGAGGGAGAAAGGTAGAAACCTAGAGAGAGAGAGAGAGAGAGAGTAGGGGAGGAAGATAGATATGGGGGTAAAGAGGGAGGGGGAGATAGAGAGGGAGGAGAGACCTAGAGATGGGAGATAGGTGTGTGTGTGAGAGAGAGAAAGGTATCAATATGGGAAATATTTTCAACCGTATGTACCCTAAACCTTGTATCATCAATCTTGTACACTCTATACCAATACCCTCAACCCTATAACTAAACCCTATATTTTACTCTATTCCCTAAACCTTACAAAAGGGATGGAGAGGTGATGATTGAGAGAGGGGAGGGAGAGACAAAATGAGAGATAGAAGAACAAAGAGAAAGAGATGGATGAGGAGGGAGGGAGGTAGAGGTAGACATTGAGTGATTGAGAGATGTATAGAGGAAAGAGGTATAGAAGTAAGGGAGAGAAAAGTTTACAAAGAGAGATAGAGGGGTAAGGAAGCATGGAGATAGGTGGAGAGGGTGGTCAAGAACTAGAGAAGGGAGAGATATGGAGGTGAGAGTCATAGAGCCTAGAGAGAGAGGAGTGAGAGACATAGGAGGAGAGATAGAATGAGAGAGATAGAGGGGGAGAGAGAGGTGGGTAATGATATTAATGAACTTCTCTTTATCACCTATCATATGGTTTGAGAAACTAGAGTCAATGATCAAAGCCTTCAGTTCAACTTTAGCATGCAAAGAAGCCTTTCCTTTTACAAAGTTTTCATTGATTCTGAAAATTACTTCTCAAAAAGGTAATAGAATCTTATGGGAGGCTCAATAAATGGGGACCTAAATTTATGATTTACTAAGAAACCTCTGGAATTATAGAAGCTGACTCTTCTCTTTTGGGTTTTTGATGAAATAGGGAGAGAGAAATTCAAAATAACATCTAATACTAGGGCGATTCACCACAATATTTTGATAACAAGCATCACCAATAGGATGACAAATATGGTATTTCACAAATAAGCATATAACATTGTTACCTTTTCATAGTCTGAGAGAGAGATAAAGAAAAGTTTAAGATTTACAAACACAACAACTAGATATTTTAATCTCTCAATGGGAATATGTTCTAAGACTCATTGAAATACACATCATTCATCTATTTATGAATACTAAGATAACGATTTGATCAAATTGACGTGATAAAACAACAAAATCTCTATTAGAAATATTAAAAAGAGAGAAACATGATTCAATTACTCATACCAATGAAATTAAAATTATAAGAGTCAAAAATTCATTCATCATTCACTCCTTTTAACATAAAATTCAAATCAAATATGAAAAAAAAAGGCCATTTGTGCATAGTCTACTTATGTCTCTTGAATCAAATAGAAGTCTGAGCATATATCATAATAAAACTTTAAGATCAGATCATGAAGGTTGTTGTAACTACTTATCCTCCAGCTTGATCATGACATGTTATTCCTTTTTGCATGTGTACCAAAGATGTCTAATACCACCACTTAATTCTATTGCATTGGTTCATGATGTCGATTCCTTCCATTACTTTGTAGTGTCCATATTTTTTGGATCAACTTGAAAAGTATAATTCTCTTGGGGAAAAGGGATGAAAATTTTGTCCACATTTGGACATTCCAAATATGTGGCATCGAAGCGCATATCACTAATTTATTTTATTTTTGATGCCCCTAGAAATCCTATGGGGAAGCCTCATGGTTGTCAAAATAGCTCTTTGAAGTTGATGGGCTCTCTTTTGATCTAGGATAGAAAACCTGGTATGCGGCTGCATTACAGAGCTTTGGGGAACATAAAAAAAATAACCTCATGCAAAACGCTATAGATATAACACATGTCATTCTCTAGCTCCATCTATACCACATGTCATTCTCTAGCTCCATCAAAAATTCAAAAGTTGTGAGGATGACCATGAGAAACAGCACTTAAAGAAAATCAAAATTTGCAACCCGCGTGACTTCATTTACAGCTATGGCAGCTTTTAGGGGTTCTCTTCCTGCAGGGAAAGAAAAATCAAACTCTCTAGTTTCCCGTTGAGACTTAAGAAAAGGAAAATTCTAACTTCAAGGATGCGGCCTGCAAGAATTCCTAGTCAACATCTGAAGGGGTTTAATGATGTTGCAAGTCTTCAAATGCTATATCTAGGGTGATAATGTCCCGAAAATGGATGATAATTAGAGTAGGAAACTTGGAGTCAAGCTGAAAAATTAAGCTTGGTGAGGGGGTGTAAGGTTTTCTTGACTTTCAAGACATTGGCTCCAATCTGAAGTGCCTATAGGAAAGACTGATCTTATTGTTTCTGGTCTAGTAACTCCCCAATTTGATTCTTGTCAAGTACTGTTCTATCTAGTAAGAAAGGGAAAGGGAGGCCAAGTTAGACAAGTTGAAAAATTCACCCTCTCACTTGAGCCATAGAAAAATTAAGGGTCATTAAAGCATATTTTCTTCTAAGAGCACATGTGTTGCACTTAATGAATTCATTACCCTTTTTTTGTCGCTTCTCATGTCACTAATTCCTATAACTATCAATGCATCATTATCCATTACATATAACTTTTCAATAATGGCCCATGACGCAGTCACTTTGGAAGAAATATTCTACAACCTTTCAATTATTGTTATTTCAGCTTTCATTTCCAACTCTTGAGCATTTGCAATGAACTGGAAAGTTGGCTACAAGGAGGTAAGAACACTTAATTTTCTCCTAGTAAGACACATATGACTACTAAATCATGGGGAGGAAATTATCTTGCTAGCTAGAAGAAGCTATTGATGACTGTAACTATGAGATTTGTAACTCTTTTTTTTTAATTTCTTCCTTTAACTGATCTATTTCCAAAAGAGTAGCATTATATCCTTGCCTAGATTCAATCAACTCCTCTACCCTTGCTTGGAGTGTTGATTTAGCTGAAATCCTACTCTACTTTTCTACATCAATGATTACACGGGCCTCTTGCAGTTCCTTTTGTAGCTACTCTTCCATTTCTTGAAACTGTTTTTTCAACCTAATTTTTGGTATTGTTCTCCTCTAGCCATTTGTTTTGTAATTTAGTTAAATCATTTGAGAGCTTATTTTATCTTCTTGGGCCTTTTGTAACAATTCTTGTTACCTAAATTGTAGCTATTGGATGAACTTTTCCTTTTCTTTATTTTCAAACTCTGCCATAGGGGTCTTTTCTTGCAATTCATTACATAGGCAAGCTCTTTCTGCACTTCCCTCTTGAAGGGCATTTGTTAATTTTGCTTCCCAATCCTTCTTGAGCTCACCAATTTTTGAATTCTTCACCCTAAGCTTAGTGTCCTTTCTGTTCAAGGTGGCCTCTATGTTCTATAGCTACATTTCCAACTTGGCATACCTTTGGCTTAGTCCGAGGAAATTAGTTACTACTTTCTGAGTCTCTTCCATCAATTCAACTTTATCTTCTAGCCAAAATGAAATCAAATCCACTCCCACAACATGAACATAATATTCATTAGATAACATATTGTTGAAAACACACTAGATGTTAAGAGGGGGGCGAATCATCATAGATTAAAATTCTGAACTACAAACTTATATCAATAGATTAATCCCAGATATGCACAACATAAAGGAAAAATCATAAATTATCCACACAAGAACACCAATATTTTATTTGTGGAAAACATGAATTGGGAAAAACCACGGTGAGTGTCAAATCACAAGATAATCTGCTATAAATAGAAATGATTACAAAAGAGAGAAATCACAACTCTAGACTTGCAGACCAATGCTATCTGCTCATGGTGCAAGATACAAAAAGGACTTGCAAACTTGAAGCTAACTTCAATAGGGCAAGATACAGATTTACAACTTTCAAGAATAGAATTGTATAAATAAAAGTATCTCCTTATGTTGATTACAATCACTATTAAACAACAATCTCTGATCTTATTGAAATGTCCAGACCACTAGATCTTCTGAATTACTGCATCTACATCCACTATCACTTTTGCACTATGACGACAACTCAAATCACATCAACATCCTTACATCAAGTCACATATACTCACTATTGAATCCAGTTCACTCGCATCTCAAACATATCTCTCTCTATTGTTTTTTTCAACAAATCATCATATATATATATATACCAAACCAGGACAAAACATTCTCACCAAGTTGGCCAAAAGAAAGATTGTAACGTCTACACATATTTCTAATTCAAGATATACAAATGGACCAAAATATAAAATGTGGAACATAAGAAAAAGATAAGCCAACATCCAATGAGCAACACCGAACCAATAGAATACATCACATGGGATCACCAAACCAAGGAACATATGTCAACACATGCATTGAAAGAGTCCAAACCAAAATAGGCAACATCTAGACCATACAGGTAAAGCTTCCAACTATCCTCACCTTTAATATCAACCAGAACAATTGCCAATGCAATCTATCTATATCCAATCCAAAAAAACCAATCATAACAACCTCTAGTACAAACATAATCATAACAACTGGTACAAAAGCATAACTACAGATACTTCAATGAAATACTTCAACACTAAATCCTGCACAACATATGTCTAATCCCACACAACAGATGTCTGGACCATAACATATTTGGACCACACTATTTGACATCAATGACAACAAAGCACACATTTGTAACAATCTCCCCCTTTGTCATTGATGGAAAATAACTAAAAATTGTGTGGGGAAAAAGTGACACTTAAGCAAACATGCCCTAATCTCACTTTCGATCACACACTTGTGGAATACGAAAGAGCCTAGAGGTATCACACAATTGGCTACTTCTTTTTGTGGAAGAGAGAGCCACGGGCTACCTATTAGGATTTCTATTCCTTTGTTGCAAATGATAGATAAAATGATGCAAGTTCAACTACTAGCCCTAGAGTGCAAGTATGAACTAGTAACAAGATTGCAAGATTGAGATTAAGTGATGAAAAGCTGTAAACACAAGGATAAAAGGAGAATGCAGATGTGTACCTGGGGTTAAAATCTGAGTGAAAATGTTCGGGACGAGGGCGCGGGCGCCACTGTCCTGATTCTGCTCCTGAAACTACTATTTTGCAACCTGAAAAGCTGTCGGAAAAATGCTGAAACTTGCTGTCTGACAGACGGACCAGGGCGCCCAGCGCCCCTATCCCAGGGACCAGGGCGCCCAGCGCCCCTGTCCCAGGGACTAGGGCGCCCAACGCCCCTGTCCTGGCAGGACCAGGGTGCCCCACACCCCTGTCCTGGCCTTTTGCTCTGAAATTTGGTGTGTTGTTCCGTCTCAGTCTGCTTCCGTCGAATCTGCAACTTGCGGCGTCGTCCGAATCCCGAAACCTGCACTTATATCTGAAAAGGTATGGTGGGTGGCTATATAGGGTTTTGCCTTAGTCAAACCCCTGCTTTGGTGATTTCCACCTCCACGAATAGCCAAGTTATATAGTAAAAGTTGTGTGTGCAGACCTTGTGTGTGTGCAAGATCCTAAAATGCAAGTAAGCAAACTAGAGCAACCTAGAAAGTAAACCCTAATTGCTTGTAAATGATAATGTAAATGCTCCAAATCAAGATGCAAAGTGATCTAAAGCATGAATACAAATGATATGATGAAGCTTATGCAAAGACATGAAAACAACATGAAATCATACCCAACCCCAAGGGAGGGGTACAAGCCAATCTTCAGTCGGTGATCCCCTATTGCTCTTCAATGTCTTCAAAGCCCTAAATGGATGAATGAAATTGATGAATGCTTGATGGGTGGATGTTGAATGTTGTTGAAGTCTTCAAAGATCTGCTCTTTCGCTGCATAGAAGGCCCCTTGAAACCAAAATTCTGATCCTTTCAAACGAAGAAAGAGAGCTCTTATGTATGAAACCCTAGGTCTTAATTTCAACTTTTGGCCGACCTAGAGATTGAATCTCCTGCCAATATCTTGGGGTTAAGCTTTATTTTATGATTGGATTGCACTCCTGAAAATTCAGAAAAATGTCCGGGACCATGTGCACGCTGGGCGCCATGGTCCCGACAACTTTTCACCAAATTTTCAAGGCTGTCAGATATGATGATTTTAGAGAGAATCCAGAAGTTACAGGTGATTTCGAGATGTTTTGACCCCCGAAATCAAGCCCCCAAGTTCAAAATAGGACCTAATTAGGGTTTTTGATTAAATGATGTATTGGAAGAATAAAATGAAAGGGGCACACTTTAATGAAAAGGGCCCAACTTTATGATATGGAAGATGATAAAATAGAACCTTAGACCTAATTAATTTAATTAATTAAGTGCTAAAGGGGAAATGCAATGCAAAATGCAAAATGTGCCAAGGCGGGTGCTAAACTAGGTGTGAAATTGTACCACCCTAGCAAGTGCGTACAATTTACGACGCTACATTTAGCCCCCACTTTAGCGGTCATATGAACACTACGTGTATATGCAAGCTAAAGTACAAAAAAGTAAACATTATTTGAAAAAGGATATATCCATAAGTCTGTCGAACGAAGCCCCCAGCGGTATCTGCAGTACACAGTTAGGAACCACAACCTACAAAACCACATGTTAGATCACAAAATCACCTAATGCTTACTAAGGAAGGTGATGAAAATTCGAGGGTAGCTATATGCCCCCCCCCCTGTTTCGGCTTGCTAATTTTAGTGAGTTGAAACAGGGTATCATGTTTACCACTTCGAATTGTTAAAGAATATTGATGACAAATGCTCACAAGAGGATTCGATATGAGATCAAAAAGTAATGGAGAATCATTTGGTAAGAAAGAGGACCAAATCTCAATTCCAACACAACAAAGAGTGTGAGGATTTGAGAGTTCTCTAACACAAGATGAAGGATGTAAATGGAAACAAAATGCAAAGAGAAGAAAAGAAAGGAAAAAAAAGCATGAATACACACATTGGTGATCCATGAGAAGAATAGTGAGAGAGAAAACATGAACTTCTCGCCCCTAGATCTTGTCTAGGTGATCCATGGGAAAAAGGACATGGAAAACTAGCCCCTAGAGTCTGTCTAGGTGATCCATGTAAGGGAGGAGAGTGAGAAAGCCTAGCCTTATGCTGCTAGTTCCACTCAACCTCGTGCATGTGTGTGTAAGGGAGGTTAGAAGCACCTCATAGGAGTCTATGCCCGAGTATGCTACAACCTACATATGTATAGTACAAAAGCATGACATCTCACTCTAAGAGTCTATGCTCTGGTTCCGAGAATAATCACCGTGCATAAAAGAAAAATGGAGACATCTCACTCTAAGAGTCTGTGCTCTGGTTTCGAGAATAATCACCCATTGCTCAAAAAGTGTAATGTTTATGTCATAAGCAAAGTAGAACAAGGATACCTACCTTCATCACAAAATAAGATACCCCAAAAATGCAACAATGTCATAGATCCAAGCAAGAGAGTTTTGCACTCTTTAAGCAAGGATAAGATAGTTGAAAAGGGATATCTTGTAGTATGCGTAAAGGAGATCCTTAGAGGAGAAGAGATCTTTGTACAAAAGATAGCTATCCCTGAGAGGAATTGTTTTAGACAAATATAACACCTTCTAGAATAAAACAAAGCAGAGAATAAGAATGCAATACTTCCTTCTTTTGCGAGGTGAAAGTGATTCTTAATGAAGGATGACGCTCTTTTTAACCCAATTGGGAGAGTGAATTCATTATGGATGTATTTGACCAAGTGCAAAAGAGGTTGTAGTCAAGGACTTACACCTCTTGTAAGAAAGAATCCTTGAACAAACAACAACAAATACATACAAGGAATAACATCAAGTAATAAAGTTCACACCATCCACGAAATAGGAAAAAGTGGATCCTTAGATAAAAATAAGGAAAGATCATTGCCTCCCAAGGATAAGGACAATGAGAAGGACTTACACAATCTTCTAGGGAGAGATTTAGACATAAGCAAAATGTACTACATACTCACATGAGTTCATGCAAGCAAGACATTAGTGTATGTAAAATGCTCCTCACAAGAAGTGGGTAAGGTAAGAAAGAGAATACACATCTTCTCCCATATCTAGGAAAAAAGGATTCTAAAGAAAAGATGATCAATATTTCCACACTATTACCCCATAGGAACAAGAGATAACATAGAAAAATTAGGCTATTATGTTGCTTCAAAAATATGATTGCACTTGAAATTGTACCATCATGAATGACAATGAGCCCCCAGTAAATGAGCTACCAATGTCACATAATGATGAACAACATAATAGCCATTAATGTTATTTAAAGACATGATAGATTGAATGAGGTATTTGAATATGACATGCTGAATGCTCAACTATAAGTGAGATCAAAAACATGTATAAAATGATAAAAATTGAAGAAGGAAAGTTACGAGAAATCTTAGAAGAGAGATGAGTGTAATTTATTAGAGCCTTATCCCTGGAGGAAAGGACTTTATGATGAATGGGAGATAAAGATTCATAAGTGGATTTAGAAATTTGAGGGGAATCATAAAGAGATTTGTTCATCGCCAAGATTTCCTTATGAGGGGAATGAGAGTTGATAAAAGTAGAAGATGATTTAGTTGAAGTGAGATCATCATCACTACTAAATATAGTATTCACATTGAGAGATGGTCTTTTAGATGCTTTGGTGGGCTTAGAAAGATTATATCCAAGTCCAAATGAATATTCTTGCATGTTATGTTCTAAAGGAACTTTAATTCATTGTTCATTTGCGCCACAACCATTTCCACTATAGCCACTCTTAGCCAAAATATGGAAACCACGACCATAACGATTAGCCATTTCAGAAAGAAAAGGTGGTTTTTCATAAGACAAAGAATCAAATCCTTCAGAATTAGAGGTGTGAGGAGAAGAAGTTTGAGAAGCGGCCACAAAATTATTGCTCATAGGTTTAGGTAAGACTGATTGATCTCTAGTTTCTTCCTTCTTTTTAACTTTAAGCTCTCTAGGAGGAACCCTATACTCACCTACAAAGGTGGGATTGAAATCAAGAGATCCCCAATCGTCTTCTACGAGAACCTTCTCAGGGTCAAAAGCCTTTTCATGTAGAGATTCAAGTTGAGAAGAATCTTCTTCAGGAACTTCACACTCATCCAAAGAATTTTGATTATCAGAGGGTGATGATTCATCCATAGGTATCTTGTTTAACGAGTCATCACTAGAAGAGGAAGGCTTAGAAGAACTCCCTTTGGAAGTAGATGTTTGCAAACAAGCTTGAAAATTAGTATCACCTATCAAGGTATATGTCTTATTATTATAAATAAATTTAACTTGTCTATGCAATGTAGAGGGGACAACTTGCATACTGTGAATCCAAGGTCTCCCTAATAACAAGTTGTATGTTAGATTTCCTGACATAACATGGATAGGAGTAGGCAAAGTAACAGGTCCCACTGTGACGGGTAAGGTGATAATACCTAATGAAGACTCAGCCACATTATCAAAGCCTCAGATGGGATGAGAGTCAGGCTCAATAAGGGATGTATCCACATTCATCTTATGCAATAGATTAATGCTACACACATTAAGGCCAAAACCATTATCTACTAGTGTTCGTCTTATAGCAGTGTCATTCATGATAACCACAATCATCAAGGGATCATATTGATGTTGAATTTCGCTAGTAGGCAACTCATCTTGAGTAAACACAATTTGAGCTTTAGGATTCATCACAGAGTTAACCAAAGACACTATATTACTAGATGTATTAGGTGGAGGAACATTCAAATCTTTCAAGGCATCTTGTAACATTCCATGATGAGCGGAAGAAGTTTGGATCAAATCCCAAAGGGATATCTTAGCAGGGGTAGCTTTAAGTTGTTCTATGAGATCATATTCCTTACCAAGAACTTGTGAAATACGCTTGAGGAAGAATAGGTTGGGAAGGAGGAAGTGAAGTTGGGATACCTGGAGGAGGATTAGGCTGCCTATTATTTCTAGTATTATAGGTATGAGCAACCGCATTATAACTCTCTCTAGTTAGTTGCTTAGCATACTCATAAGGGCTCTTAGTAGAATAACCTCCTTGCATAGTAATAATAGGTTTCTTAGGAGTGCAAAAAGAATCATTAGCATAACCACCTTGAACCACTAAGATAGGCTTATTTAAAGGTTGAGAATTTTGAGAAGGACAAGCACCTTGGATAGTGAAGAGAGGTTTGTTAGGCGTTTCATTCACATGTATCAAATTGATTGAGGATGGTTTAGAGGAATGAACAAAAGTGTTGGAAGAATTGTTGATAGTCTTCTCTTGCACTAAAATCTTATCACAGATTAAATCAATTTTAGGAGAAAGACAAGGGGTAGGCATTGATGTTCCAGTAGGAAGAGTAATACTAGGAAAGGTCATATCATCCTCTATCATCAAAGGATCTACATGGGGAATAAACTCTCTAGGAGAAGGATCAACACTACTCTCTAAAGTCTCACTTTTGAGAGGGAGATCTTTGAAAGAGATGTTAACCATCTTGCTTTGAACTAGGGTTTCCTTATGAGTAGAACCAAGTTGAGGAGAGGGAGAATAATTGAGATTCAAGGAAGGTGAGAAACTATCAAGGGAGTTTTCAATCTTGATTTCATCCCCTTTGGCTAGGGTTCTCTCATGGGGTAGAGAATAATCTACACCTTCTTCTAATGGTTCATCCCAAATAGCGAAGTTGTTGAAAGGAATGTTTGAAGTATTGTCAATTTCGGGAGAGGAGATAACATTGTTTATTAATTCCTCATCCTTAGGAGGGAGAGCATCAATAGATGTGTTAAACTCATCCTCTTTCCTCAAAATATGTTCAATATGATCTTTAGGGGAGAGAGAATTAAGGAAATTGCTTATTATTTCATCTTCTTTCTCTAAGGGATGCTTATGAGTAAGACAAACTTTAGGAGAAGGGTAAGCATTTATCATTAATTCATCATCTCTAGTGGGAATTTTGTTGGAAAAGGAAATGCCATCACTAGGAAATGTAGGGATAATGTCATCTTCTTGCACAAAAGGATCCTCATGAAGGGAGTGTTTTTTAGGAGGAACATGAACATATTTCTCCAAAGATTCATGCTTAGGAAGGAGATCTTTGAAAGAAGTGTTCATAACCTCTTGTTGCACTAACATACCCCCATTGGAAGGACCAACTTTAGGAGAAAATAAGTCAATGTCCATCAATGCCTTTTCACTTAGAGAGGCATCATGTAGGGAAGATGAAGTAACATTAAGAAAGGTGTTTATGATATCATTCTCTTCCTCTAGGATAGCTAAATAGGAGGGGCACATTTTAGGAGAATTGTCAAGATCACTCTTAAAGTCTACATCCTTAGAGCATGGGAGAGTCTCAAAGGGATTGGTAGCAACTCTATTAGGCACTAAAATTTTGATATAGATGGGGGGAGGTTCTTTAGGAGAAGGAAAAATTGAAACAAGGGAAGCTAACCCATTATCACATCTATGAAATGAATGCATCATGACAACAATTTTCCTCTTTCAAATGATAACACATGCAAAATAGAAGGAAATGTTTAATTTTAACCAATGCAAGCACTTAGAATGTAGATTTAGAAAATGAAATTTATGATTCAAATGAGTTCCTAAATTAGATTTGAAATTATTGATCCCAATTAAGCTATCCACAAGTTCAACTTTGAATTGAAAAATTTAGGGTTTTAGCAAAAATTTCCTCTAAATTTTTGAATCTTGCAAGAAATTGAAACTTCTAAATACAAATTTGAATTTGAAATAGCATAAACACTCAAATTTGAAAACATAAACTGGAATTAGAGAAGATTGGAGTTCACGTCGGGTTCACCAAAAATGTGTGGGGGAAAAAGTGACACTTAAGCAAACATGCCCTAATCTCACTTTCGATCACACACTTGTGGAATACGAAAGAGCCTAGAGGTATCACATAATTGGCCACTTCTTTTTGTGGAAGAGAGAGCCACGGGCCACCTATTAGGATTTCTATTCCTTTGTTGCAAATGATAGATAAAATGATGCAAGTTCAACTACTAGCCCTAGAGTGCAAGTATGAACTAGTAACAAGATTGCAAGATTGAGATTAAGTGATGAAAAGTTGTAAACACAAGGATAAAAGGAGAATACAGATGTGTATCTGGGGTTAAAATCTGAGTGAAAATGTTCGGGATGAGGGCGCGGGCGCCACTGTCCTGATTCTGCTCCTGAAACTGCTATTTTGCAGCCTGAAAAGCTGTCGGAAAAATGCTGAAACTTGTTGTCTGACAGAAGGACCAGGGCACCCAGCGCCCCTGTCTTGGTAGGACCAGGGCGACCCACACCCCTGTCCTAGTCTTTTGCTCTGAAATTTGGTGTGTTGTTCCATCTCAGTCTGCTTCCGTCGGATCTGCAACTTGCAGCGTCGTCCGAATCCTGAAACCTGCACTTATATCTGAAAAGGTATGGTGGCCGGCTATATAGGGTTTTGCCTTAGTCAAACCCCCGCTTTGGTGATTTCCACCTCCATGAATAGCCAAGTTGTATAGTAAAAGTTGTGTGTGCAGACCTTGTGTGTGTGCAAGATCCTAAAATGCAAGTAAGCAAACTAGAGCAACCTAGAAAGTAAATCCTAATTGCTTGTAAATGATAATGTAAATGCTCCAAATCAAGATGAAAAGTGATCTAAAGCATGAATACAAATGATATGATGAAGCTTATGCAAAGACATGAAAACAACATGAAATCATACCCAACCCCAAGGAAGGGGTACAAGCCAATCTTCAATCGGTGATCCCCTATTGCTCTTCAATGTCTTCAAAGCCCTAAATGGATGAATGAAATTGATGAATGCTTGATGGGTGGATGTTGAATGTTGTTGAAGTCTTCAAAGATCTGCTCTTTCGCTGCATAGAAGGCCCCTTGAAACCAAAATTCTGATCCTTTCAAATGAAGAAAGAGAGCTCTTATGTATGAAACCCTAAGTCTTAATTTCAACTTTTGGCCGACCTAGAGATTGAATCTCCTACCAATATCTTGGGGTTAAGCTTTATTTTATGATTGGATTGCGCTCCTGAAATTTTGGGAAAAATGTCCAGGACCATGTGCACGCCGGGCGCCATGGTCCCGACAACTTTTCACCAAATTTTCAGGGCTGCCAGATATGATGATTTTAGAGAGAATCCAGAAGTTACAAGTGATTTCGAGATGTTTTGACCCCCAAAATAAAGCCCCCAAGTTCAAAATAGGACCTAATTAGTGTTTTTGATTAAATGATGTATTGGAAGAATAAAATGAAAGGGGCACACTTTAATGAAAAGGGCCCAACTTTATGATATGGAAGATGATAAAATAGAACCTTAGACCTAATTAATTTAATTAATTAAGTGCTAAAGGGGAAATGCAATGCAAAATGCAAAATGCGCCAAGGCGGGTGCTAAACTAGGTGTGAAATTGTACCACCCTAGCAGGTGCGTATAATTTACGATGCTACAAAAATGTTTTCACATTAAGGCTTTATAAAAACAACCAATAAAAACTCCCTCTAACAATAACATTACCAAAATAGATAACAAAACATTTTTTAGCATCTTTCTCCCCATTTTCCATCAAATAAAAAGGCCAAAACCCATAGTACCAAAATCATTCAAAATAATGCGACTAGATATATTTGAATTGTTTCTTCAACTTGATCACCGAGGCCTTCCAACCATGAGTAGTAGCATCCAGAATCCTACTCTGACTCTCACAATCAATACATTTATCTACTAAATAATCAAAAGAATTTTTGTTTTTATCAACCTACTCAACACTCTCTGCTTCAACCAACAATCTCAAATAAGAAGAAAGTTTCAATTTCATGTCGGTCCTCGCCTCTCCAAACATTCTCATAAACTCATCTCTTGGTCTCCTTCTTAGAGCCAACTGAACATGTAATTCTTGAGCCTTATCCCTTTCTTTTCCATAAATATCTACAAACACTTTATAATATTTATCTATTTCAACCAACTGAGACTCAATCCTATCAATTTCATCCTTGAACTTTTGTGTGGTAGCATGCCACCTCAAACAAAATTTATACAACTTTTCAACTCTTTAAAAAGATTTCCTAAAATTTAATAGATTAAGAATTAGAACTTGATGTTCCTTCCTATATTTCTTTGTCATCATCTCATGCACATTCACTTTAGTAAATCCTTCCTCAACATTATTGTCATCTTCTCCAGCCATTCTCTCTATGAGTATCCCAACAAGCTCCTCTCAAAGACAATCAACAACATCAGTAGCTACCAAATTGTTTTGAACCAAATACTTTACAAATGCTTTCTCAATGACATCCTACTCATAAGATACATAACTGCGATATGAATTACCAACAAGATTCACACTGCTAGGTTTCTTGATCATTTCAAGCACCATGTCCACTATAAGCTCATCATCATAAGTTTCCTCATTATCTTCTTTCTACACCACTTTAGCTTCCTCATTGTGAGCAACTTTTTATTCCACCTTCATCTCTTCTTCTTCATCATCATTGTCTGTAGCCACCACTTCAATATCCTTCTTCTCTGGAGCTTTTTTTCCTTTCTTCTGAACCTTGGAATAGGAGACAGATGCCTCTACATATAGCCTTCTAGATTTATTTACTTTTTTCTTTAGCTTCATCATTCCAGACCTTCCAAGAATCTCTTCCCTTGTCCCAAATCTCTTTGCATTTTTACCCTTCAGCATCTTCAAAAGTTTTGCTGCTAACCTCATGCATTCATCTTCTAAAACTTCATAAGGTAACAAAGTTACCGAAGAAACTCTAGGAACCACATCTTCTAAAAAGAAATTATCTTTACCTACCACAAACACAATGTTATTCTCATACCAATCTAGAACTTTAGGAGGAATTTGGTTCCTTAGAACCAACACACATCTGATCTTCTTAAAGAAATTATTGCACATTTTAGAACTATCATCCAAACTATATAAGTAACTCTTAATCTGACATCCAACTGACATATCTCCTCTCCATGCAAGATTCTCAACCTCGGGTAAAGAATTCAGAAAATAGAAAAATAAAATAATTGTTACAAGTGTGGTTGTCGTTGCACCAAAAGATCAACCTATTAATGCTCGATACAACTACTAGACTTATAGAGTCCATAGGAGGCAATTAAGCCATGTCACAAACCTGAGTGTTGCGCTACATAGTACAAGGAGACCAAGGGCGAACACCTTGCAACAATCCCCCCTATGCAAGCGAGGGGTTTGAACTTGTGACCAAGCTTTGATACCACTTCTTACAAGTATGGTTGTCGTTGCACCAAAATATCGACCTATTAATGCTCGATACAACCACTAGACTTATAGAATCCACAAGAGGTGGTTAAGTCATGTCACAAACCCGAGTGTTGTGCTGCACAACACAAGGAGACCAAGGGTGCACACCTTGCAACACTAACAGTCAGAGAACCATACTGGAATTGATACATATCACTTTATGTCTATTTATATATCGAACAACTGTCGCCTTACAATCTCACACAAATCATATTCATCATTTTCCTTGACCATCCTATAAGACACATATACTCTGGTAGATGCACAAGAACCTTCTATGTTCTTGTAGTAAACTTTGTATGATATACCCATTGTTGCATACTTGACATCTACATCTCTGATAAAATTAATTTGCAAAGATATTCCATTTGATATTACTCCAGTCAACCGATTCACTTCAACATTCTTTATAGATTTCAACATCAACACTTCTCTGATCACACATAAACCTGTCACAACCTGCAAGACTTCCTTTGAAATCAAGTATAGTTTATTAAGATAGATATATTCATCATGAATTATGCTAAGAATAATTTTCATAATTTATTCATCTTCAAACATCAATAAATAATTCCAAGTATTCAAACCCTTGTTCCCTAGGTTACTGAATTCATTCTTCAACCTCTGTGAACTATCAGCTAAATTATCCTTCTTGAAAGCCCCGATTTTCCCATGATTATACTCTTATCAAGAAACATGAATATACTAACAAAAATCCTCTTTATGAATAATGCGATCATAAACACCAGAAAAAGCTCCAATAAAATCTATATCTGACGAAATGAAAGGTTTTAATTCATGTATATGGTGAAAATGGATAACAATAATAATGATATTGAAAGGCTAAATGAATTCAACCACAAAACCCTAGCCTAACAACAACAAAGATCCACCATAACATATGAAGATTACCTAAGACAATACAAATCAAATGAAATCACAAAGATTATACCATCACATGTCCAATAGGGTTTTGATCTCCATTCTTCCTATCTCCATTGATCTTGCTTGATATATTTGCTCTCAGATTTTATGTGCACAAGAGCTCAACAAAGAACGGAATGTGGTTGCAAGTAGGATCGCATATGCCAAGTAGTCAATTGATCAAGTAGTTAGTTCATTAGGATGATTGATTAGAATAATTGATTAGGATTGATAATGAAGGAAGCGTCTCCTTATATAGAAGACACTATATGAAATGGAGGGATAAGATTGAGAGGTGTAAAAGGAGGTCAGCTATGATTAGAGGGTAGGTAAAAGAAATAATAAAATAATGAAAGGGGTAGGTAGTGTATGAATTAAGAGATGAATGACATGTGTCATAGGTAGAAAAGGCTAATGAATTAATTAAATAAATAAAGATTTATTTAATTAATAGAAGGAGTGGGATCAATTAAATAAATAAGATATTTATTTAATTTAAGAAAAGGATAATTTAAATAAATAAATGTATTTATTTAAATGAGAAATAAGGCTAGAAGAGGATAAATGAATTAATTAAATAAATAAAGATTAATTTAATTAATAGAAGAATTAAGCTTAGATAATTAAATAAGACTGGACAATTTTGGGTGTCTACATTTTGCCCCTCTTTGAGACAATGCGGCTTGTCATGTTGTTTCAAAGAAGATAAGATGAACTGATACAAAGTTGCCCCAAGATAGGGAATGATATGCCCCCTCGAGAGATTGGATGAAAATGTCTGAAAAGATTGTAGACAATCTCTCGATAAGAAAGAGAGGTTAGAATGGATTGACCAAATAAAGTGACAGAGTCACGGGATAATGAAGACTGACTCGGGAAACGAGGGCTAAGGCAGTCTATAAGATAGACCATGAGGGAAATACATCCTCATTGTCATCTACACCTCCAAGAGATTAGAGTGCAGAGAGAGAAAAGAGCAACAACAGTCAGCAGCGATGGCTTTGGTTCACAGATTCAACCGCGTTCGCCGATTCAAGAGGCCAACAAAGGTAGGAGAGCCAGTAAGTACCACAAAACCTCCTTGTACTTTGATGCATTTATTATTGTCATTAATGCATGCTAGGTAATGTAATAAATGCACGTTTATGTCAGGAAAACGCGTTTGTGTCCAAAAAATGTGAATTTTTGTCTTCTAGGTCAAATCAGCAGTTCTGTGATGAACATACGCTATCGATTGGATAAGCTGCTGAGAGGATACACTCAAGC
Organism: Cryptomeria japonica; assembly: GCF_030272615.1. Lineage (NCBI taxonomy): Eukaryota > Viridiplantae > Streptophyta > Pinopsida > Cupressales > Cupressaceae > Cryptomeria > Cryptomeria japonica. Next base: position 560,069,181 of record NC_081408.1, on the reverse strand, counting down.
AGGTCCTCTAGGGAAGACTAGGATAGCAAATAGGGCTAGGATTGACAATTCTGTGATAGAACATACGTTGCCAATTAGGAAACTAGTCAAGAGAATTCACTCAAGCAGAGGCCCTAGGATAGGATAGATCAAGGCACTTTGTGATGAACAGTGAGTACCAAGATATAGTACTTTGTGATGAACAGGGAGTACTAAAATATGAGCAGCACTTTGTGATGAACAGTGAGTGCAAATGTGAGCAGCACTTTGTGATGAACAGGGAGTGCCAAACACGTAGTACTTTGTGATGAACAGGGAGTACCACTAGGATAGAAGCAACACTTTGTGATGAACAGTGAATGTCACTAGGACTAAGATGATTGATTTGTGTGACTGCAGGAGTAGTTGCCTATGCTAGAGTCATGGGAGAGATTCCCATCGACTCAGAGGTTGCGACCTGAGTTGACAGCCGAGGACCGAGCTGCGATTGAGGCTATGGGATTGAGACATATTCTGTATGTGCCTAAGTTTCAGGCAAGCATGGGATTGCTGACTGCACTGGCGGAGAGGTGGCACTCTGCGACTTGCACTTTTCATTTGCCGACGAGGGAGATGACAGTCACCCTGGAGGATGTATACAGGATTATGCAGATACCGATCAATGGGAAGTTGATTCCGTATGATCGAGATAGAGACAGGGATGCCCTTAGACGAGTGTTCTAGGATCCGAGACTAGAGATGAGGGTGGGACATGTGGCATGGGATACCATGACATGGACAGGATTAGCACTACCAATAGTGTTGGCAGGAGTTATCAGTGGGTTCCTCTGTCCGAATAGGGCGACACGAGGGGTGGCTGCAGAGGACACTGGGGCCAGGAGAGATGATCTTGGGGTGGGTCCTTCTAGGTCTCACACTCCGTCGAGGCCAGCTGGCTCTGAGGGAGGGAGTTCATCATAGCCGTAGAGGGCTCCCTATGTATCAGTATTGTACCATTTTGTATGATGATGTAGACACCTTCGGGTGATTGTAGCCATATGATTTTTTTGACATCATTGTATCATGACACTTTATATATATATATGAGATGATTCATCTTTGCGGCAGCTATATGCATGTGTACCTATGTGGTGAGATGTTCTTATGTGATGTATGCTTATGATATGGATGGAAATATGTATATGATGCAATGCAATATTTTTGTTCTTTTATGTTTTATATGTGTATGCATGATGCAAATGTGAATGTATGTAATGCAGATGAATATGATAATGCAAATGTAAATTGTGCTAACATGTGTTGTGTGTAGGATGTGATGCAATTGTGATATATATATGTATGTATGAAATGCTTATATGTAGTAATGCAGGTGCAACTATATGAAATGCAAATGTTTTTGGCATGTCATTATACTCAGTCATGTGATAGCAGGCTACGCGGACTCGAGAAGGACAATGGACGTCAATCAAGAAAGGGGGATGGAAGACAGAAGATATGAAAGTGAAAGAGCTTCTTGTGCGTTATCATCATTGAGCTTTATTATGGCAAGTAGGCTATGACAATCGAGGCATATGTTCGACCCAGAAAGTCATTGTACCCGTTTGCATGGAGTTAAGACAGTCGCAAACAAGGAATGCCCCAGTTCACACTAGACTCACAGTGTCCTCATATCCTTGGACAAGTCATAGCATTACTAAGAGACAATCCACAGACAACAAATACAAATAGGTGATGATACCCCATCCTCGCCTTTCTAGTCAAAGACATCCTGGAGATAGAATCTCTAGTCAAAGACATCCCGGAAAAGCTAAAAGACATGTCACCAAAAAAAAAATGATGAAATCAAAAGAAAACCAAGACTCGACACCAACATCCACTGTAGTCCTCAAGTTTAGTGTCTCTTGTCACTTGTATAAGTCTTATTTGATTGTGGTCACAATGTTTACTTTCACAGAAAGGATAGATAGCACTGAACCATAATGTTGTCTGAGTTTATTGAAAGATTTGATTTGTTAAAGCCCATTGTTGCTGCTGTGTCTCATCTGAAACTGACTGAATCCATGAAACTGATACTTTATTGTGGAGAAGATGAAACTTTATTGCGGATTTGTGAAGAAAATGTTGTTTTATTGCGGATTGTGCACGAATAGACTGAAGGAAGCTGGAAGAAACTGTACTCCTCGAAACATGTGATGTTCTCATTTCCACACCCATCACTAGACGTAGGATTTGCCTTAGCCACAGATAGGATCTGATTTATTATGGATGGAAAGGGAGTGAAAAGGGAGGTTTATTATAAATGGCTAACCAATCTTGGGTAGATCAATAACAAGCCATGATGGGAATGGGTAAGTTTATTATGGATGAAGAGGTTGTGAGTGTGTGCAAAGTGAAGTGATGAAAGAGAATCCTGAAGGAGGGAGGAGTAGTGTCTCTACGCATGGCACTGGTGACCCAGTTTTCACCATGGTACTTGCCCAGGGCACCACCAAAGTGGTTTTCATCGTTGGATGAAATTATTTCTTTTTACTTTTTTCGATATTTTAATGTTTTTTGTGTCACAAGGCACCTGTTTGCCAGGTTTTCACCAAGTAACGATTTTTTTTTTTGTTTTATAATAATTTTTTTTTTGTATTTTTTAATTTTTTGAATTTTTTTTGTATTTTTAAAATTTTTGAATTTTTTTGTATTATTTGAATTAGGATATTCCAAAGAGCTATGTGTAGAACCTGCGAAGGTGCATGCTGTTGAAAGGATCCTCCAAAGGTTCACCTTCCATAGTTGAGAGTTGATATGCCCCAGATCCATATGTTGCTGTAATGATGTAAGGACCAAGCCAATTTGGTTTGACCTTGCCCTTCTTCTCTCTTTCTTGCTGATTTTTGGGATTTTCTCTGAGAACTAAGTCCCCTACCTCAAATGTGTGAGGCTTGACTTTGTGATTGTAGCTGCATCATTTCTTGACTGAATGATGTGTAGCTTGAGTGACTATCTTCCTCGATGAAGGAACTAAGATAGAATTACTAGTGTGTGGACTACACAGGCCCGTATGCGTGTCACCTGAAGAAGTTTGGGCATCCCTGATAACAAAGTCCTTCGAGGAAGCTCCATTAAACGTCCCTAATGTATCGCCAGAAGGGAAAGGATGTGTGGAACAAGTGGATGAGTTATGAAGGTTTATGATTGCGAAAAGAAGTGAAAGTAGGATAGCATGATGGAGACTTAGGATCAACAAGTAATCTTTTTGACTTGAGATTGTAGAACTTTTGCCCCCAGTTATTTTGATATTAGGGGAGATCAACTCTTTCTCTTTTTCCTTCATAGGATTTTTATCCTTAACTTTGATTTTTGTAGAGTCCAATAGCTTTTGATTTTGATTTGGACTAAAGGACTTTTCTTTATTTTTGACTTTTAGATTTTTCTTTTCAAAGCTTAATTTTTGATCCCCAATGAGTAAGGGCTTTTGTAATTCTTGTTGATCCAAGTGTGGAAGTGGAGTGGAAATGGAAGGAGTGGATGAAATGGTAAGGCTATGTGAGTTCTCAAGAGGGCTGGCGATATGCTCAATAGATTCTTTGTTGGAACCATTCTTAGGACTATTGATATCAAGAGTTGCTTGCACCAATGGAGGAGATTTGTATTCAGACTTAGTAGCCACAACACTAGGTGGTTCACACCCAATTCCTTGTAAATTGTTTATAGATTGTTCTTGTCGACTGAATGCCTTAGGAGATAGTGGGAGTTGATCAACATGAAAGATATACTCACCACATCCCATGTCTTTAATCTTGAATTTTTCTTTTAGCTCTGTTTGTTTTGACGTAGAAGCTTTCAAGGATTCTGGATCCACATATGCTGAAGAAGGAACAACTTGTTGATTGACTGGGATTGTTATTTCTGATCTAGGTTGTAGATTGTTGCAATATATGAATGGATTTGGATCCGCTTTGACGGTCACTTCAACTCCATTGTGTGGAAACTTGATACATCGATGATATGTAGAAGGGACTGCGCTCATCTCATGAATCCATGGACGTCCCAAGAGTATGTTGTATGTTAGATCTAGGTCTAGGACTTGACAAACCACATCCTTTGTAACTGGCCCAACTCTGAGAGGTAAGGTGACTGTGCCTTTGGAGGAACGTTCTTCATCATCATATGCTTTGATGGTAATTTTGTTTGTAGAATTCATAGCTTTCTTTGGATATCCCAATTATTTAATAGTGCTCAAAGTACAAATGTTTAGACCTGCTCCTCCATCTATTAGGACTCGTTTGATTCTATGTTTGTGTATGAAGGCTTCAATGTGTAAAGGTGCATTATGTGGCTGACTTACGGATGCGTCATCGGCTTCTGTGAATGTAAGGGAGTGTGGAATGGAAAGGTATCCCACCATGGCTTGAAACTGGTCCACGTTCAGATCAGTAGGAACAATAGTTTCTCTCAAGATTTTGTCAAGAATGGATTTATGTGCAGGGGATATGCGCAAGAGTTCAAGTATGGAGATGAGTGCGGGTGTCTTCCCTAACTGTTCTACAAGGTTATACTCAGGTTTGGTTGATGAGGAAGTGGTGTTCTTGGCTGGAGCACCCTGCAAAGTGAATTTACATCGGCGGGTTGTAACATGACATTCAGAGGTAGGTTCAGAAGAAGATCCAACGCCTTTCAGAATGACCTTGGGTCTCTGGGTAGAATTCTCAGGGGTTTTGTCCTTGATGATAATGGTAGAGACATAATTGTCCATCGAGATGTGATTGATGGTTGAATCATAGTTATAAGATGCTCTAGTATAGCTGGTTTGGTCATCTGTGACTTTAGCTTTTCCTTTGTCATGCTTTGGGATTGGTTCCTTAAACATTTCATGTTCTTGATTGGATGAGTGTCCTTCAATCTCAATGTCACCCCTATCAATGAGATCTTGTATGATGTTCTTCAGTCGATGACAATTTCCCATCTTATGACCTTTGCTCTTATGAAACTCACAATACTCATCATCATTCCACCAATTTGGTTTAACCTTTGGTTCATATGGAGGAAAATCTGGAATAGTGATTACCTTGTTTGCCACTAGCTTTTTGAAAATTGACTCAAGTGGTTCTCCCAATGGGGTGTACTTCCTTCATGATTTAGAAGTTGTTTGAGTATTCACCTGATTTGATCCAGCGAAAATGAATTCGGGTCGCACTGTATTGGCATCAACAACACCATCATTGACTGTGTTCTTGTTTTTATTCCAAAATCTTGGCTTGTCTTTTCCTTTAAAGTCATCTTTGTTTTCCTTGAATATCTTAATGACTCCTTGTTCAATTAGGACCTTCTCTATTGCTAAGCCTTTTTTCAATGACGTCCTTGAAGGTGGACAAACAAGCTTTCCTTAGATCATAGCCAATGTCTTTGTTAACATTTTGGGTGAATATTTCTACCATTTGTTTTTGTGGAATTTCACAAGAGCATCTGCTGGCTAGATTCCTCCATCTTTGTAAATATGATGCAAAAGACTCTCCCTCTTTTTGCTTGGTGTTGCACAAAGTAGTGACTGATATGTCTGTCTCTATATTGTAAGAGAAATGTTGAATAAATGCCTCTGCTAAGTCACCCCATGACCTAATTCCAGGTGGAAGTTGGGAGAACCATTCCATAGCTTGATCACCTAAGCTTTGTGGGAATAATCTCATCAAATATGTCTCTTTTGCTGCTACCTCAATGCAGGCTATGAAAAACTGTCTTATGTGTGCCTTAGGATCCCCTTTTCCTCTATACTTATGAAATTTAGGCATCACAAAGTGTGTAGGAAAAGGAGGCATTGGAATGCTCTTGTCAAATGGATAAGGACATATGTCTCTCATTGTGTATGTTGGCTTTGGTGTATTTATGTCCTCCATTTTCTTTTGAAAGTCCCTGATTTGTTGCTCCAAATTGCTCTTAGGTGAAGATCGACTTCTTGGACCATACACTATGCTTGAGGCACCAATTAGAGGAGGAGCATGTTGCATATATGGATGATACTGATCATACACATGTTCATATGGAGGAGGTCTATAGTGATGCTGCATATATGGACCACTTGGTATAGAGTCATGTTGAGGAATGCCATATCTATTTTGTCCATGTATACCATACTCTACAGGCACGTCATGTTCTAATGTGTTGCCCCCAAATTTGACACGGGGTTTCCTTGTGTCCAAATTTTGAGCATGCCTTTGAATATCCAATTGCTTTGGTGGTTGATCCTTAGCATTGATATGTGATTGAGCATATTTCTCTGCATAAGACTTCCATAATGGTCTGTGAAGGTGAGTATCATATGCTTGACCATGTGTATGTGGGACCTCTGGTTTTTGAAACAAAGATGATGGTGATTCAGGCACCATATGTGGTCCTCTATTGCCTCCACTATTAGGTCTCCTTTGATCCATGTTGGAGTGAGGTTGTTGCAAAGGTCGATTTTCCATTATTTGAGACATGTCAAAATCATGAGGTATCTTGGCTCTACATTGTGCCATCATTTGTAAGAAGTATTGACTATCCCTCCTCATTATTTCCTCAACCAATCGATTGAAATGGGGATCCATAATGGATTCTTCCACATCTGTTGTGAATGTACTGAAAAGTTGTCCATATCATCATTGTGTGTATCATTGTTGTTTGTAGTGTCCATGTTCTCAACATTTGTAATGTTTCTATAGGCATCCATGTCAGGTAATGTAGTATGATTAGAATTGAAAAAGATATCATTGTCATACTCATAAGAACTCATGTTTGCGGACTCTTGAGCCTCTTTAGTTTCTCTCCTAGATTTTTGAAGACGGGTTTCACCCATGAACTATGCATTGACCGAGATGTTTGAGACTAGATGAAAAATGGAAAAAGTATGGAAGACCAAGAGTTGGATGGAATGTAAATGAATCTGAGGTGTACTTGCAATATCCAAAGTGTACGACCAAGTATGTATGTAGTAGAGTAGGTGTGACTTCCAAAGAGAGGATAGTTTCTCTCGATGAGGTAAGTTGACCTTGACTCTAAGTAAGACCAAATGAGACCCAGAGGTGATGGACCTTGATGAGGGACCACTTAGCAAAATGTTGTTGTATGTAGTGTGTTGACAAAGTATAGTGAGGACAAGCAAGTGACCTTTTGACTCAAGTTTAGACAAATGTAATTTTAATGCAAGATGTAAAGCAATGATGGACTTTGTGAGACCCAAAGACAAGTTGAATGCTAGATGAAAACCTGGAGAAACAACCTAGGAAGCTCAAGAATTCCGAAACTGATTGCTCTTGTTTGTTGGACTGTAAAATTTTTCCAATTTGTGAAGTTGTGACCAAATCTGAATGTTTGACTGTTTTTCGTGACAAGAGGACACAATGTTGATGAGGACTCAATGTTTGCAAGTGTTTAGACTCAAAATGACTCTAAGAAAAGTGTGTTGTTTGATGTAAAAATGTTTTGCATACACTTGAAGACACAAAAGACACAATGTTTTGCTATTTGGTCTTTAATGTTTTGAATGTTTAAAATAAGTCAAGCACAATTCTTATGGCTGGCCAAGACAATAGTTGTTGATCCCACATGAGGTTTTACCCTCGAGGCTACGCTATTCAGAGTGGATATTTAGATGCTTGACCTCACTGGCTCCACCCTCGGCACTCACTTCTCGGGTCAGCCAAACATCAGTCCCCATGAAAACTCCCCGTGGCGAACTTTGTATCTCTACTAAGAACTGTATGTGTGTGGGCCGCTACCAGAGGTCCGACCTCCTGCCTCAACAACTAGAAGGATTTTGGCTTCTAAAACAAAAAGGTGCTAGTAAGGGCATCCGCTCGTGTGGTCATACATGCGACACTTTCAGCTCTGTAAACACAGAAGGCTCCCAGCCGGTAGGGGTTACGCCCTACAACTGATCAAATAAATTTAATCAAATGGGTTTATGGGGAGACATAGTGTCGATATGAACTAATCAGCACACGTTATTCATAGTTTTCACCATGAATACAGTTATTTATAGTGGTTCGGAAGAGGTGGGTTTTCCTCGCTACCACTTGGGTCATTCTCTTCTCACTAGTAGTCCTAATGACCACACAGGAAGACAAGCCCTCTAAAGATTAAACAAAAAGAGCCTATTGCTCAAGACACAAAAGACAATGTTTCAATTTTAGTGCACCAATTGAAGTGTTTGTTAGTCTATGAAAACAAGGCACACAATTAAAAAAATCCAAAAAACCCTTGCCAAGGACCTGCAACAAAAATTTATTAGTAGTTTGGATTGTTTGAAATAATCACCCCTTCCTGCAAGCACACAAGTTAGGTAAATTTTAGATCCAAAAGACTTTGTGAAATAGGGGCCTTCAACAATGCGTTTTGTTGACCAATTCAAATATCTGATTCATCATAAAAAAGAACACTTGTAAAATTTCAAGAGATTTCCAGAAATGTAAGAAAATCCAAAAAATTTGCTAATTTGCTCGAAAAATTAATTTTTTATGAAAAATCATAAAAAAATCATATAAAATTCAAAATCGATCCAAAAAATCTGAAATTTTTACTGGAGAGTCCTGATGGTCTTCTAAACCTGCATAAAAAAAATTTCTACAACAAATCTAAGCAGTTTGTGAGATATAAGAAAAATAATGCAAAACCTTAATTTTCAAAGATCTAATTTTTGAGGAATGATTTTGCATAAAATTTAAAATAAAAAAGAATAGATCCTATGTATAATTCTTAGATATTTCCAAAAATGTAAGAAAATCTAAAAAATTCGCTAATTTTCTCTCAAAATTAATTTTTTATGAAAACTCATACAAAATTAATTTTTTATGAAAACTCATAAAAAATTCATATAAATTGAAAAAATGATCCACAAAATCTGAAATTTTCACTGAATCCTTATAATACTTTTTTTTATTTGTATAAAAAATTTTATTGCAAAACTTAAAGCCGTTTGTGAGATCTGATCAAAATAATGAAAAACCCTAATTTTTAAAGATCCAATTTTTACAGAAATATTTTGCATCAAAATTAAAATTACCAAGAACAGATCCTATGTATAATTATGAGAGATTTCCAAAAAGGTAAGAAAATCCGAAAAAGTCTCTCATTTGCTCTCAAAATTAATTTTTTATGAAAAATCATAAAAAACTTATAGAAAATGGAAATGTGCTCCAAAAATTCAGAATTTTGGATTGAGAGCTCCTGATACTTTTTTCAAATTGTAAAACAAATTTGGTGCAAAATTTCTTAGCCGTTTGTGAGATATGATCAAATCTCTCCAAGATCTTGATTTTGTGTCGAAAACCCTAGCTGCACAAGGTTATTCTCCAAATTGTTTACAAAATAGCAATATAGGGTTAGAAAAATCTGCAAAAAACACGGATCTAAGAAAAATCCATGTCCCACGGGGCGTGCCAAAATGTATATGGTGAAAATGGATAGCAATAATAACGATATTGAAAGGCTAAATGAATTCAACCACAAAACCCTAGCCTAACAACAACAAAGATCCACCATAACATATGAAGATTACCTAAGACAATGCAAATCAAATGAAATCACAAAGATTATACCATCACATGTCCAATAGGGTTTTGATCTCCATTCTTCCTATCTCCATTGATCTTGCTTGATATATTTGCTCTCAGATTTTATGTGCACAAGAGCTCAACAAAGAAAGGAATGTGGTTGCAAGTAGGATCGCATATGCCAAGTAGTCAATTGATCAAGTAGTTAGTTCATTAGGATGATTGATTAGAATAATTGATTAGGGTTGATAATGAAGGAAGCGTCTCCTTAAATAGAAGACACTATATGAAATGGAGGGATAAGATTGAGAGGTGTAAAAGGAGGTCAGCTATGATTAGAGGGTAGGTAAAAGAAATAATAAAATAATGAAAGGGGTAGGTAGTGTATGAATTAAGAGATGAATGACATGTGTCATAGGTAGAAAAGGCTAATGAATTAATTAAATAAATAACGATTAATTTAATTAGTAGAAGGAGTGGGATCAATTAAATAAATAAGATATTTATTTAATTTAAGAAAAGGATAATTTAAATAAATAAATGTATTTATTTAAATGAGAAATAAGGCTAGAAGAGGATAAATGAATTAATTAAATAAATAAAGATTAATTTAATTAATAGAAGAATTAAGCTTAGATAATTAAATAAGACTGGACAATTTTGGGTGTCTACATTTTGCCCCTCTTTGAGACAATGCGGCTTGTCATGTTGTTTCAAAGAAGATAAGATGAACTGATACAAAGTTGCCCCAAGATAGGGAATGATATGCCCCCTCGAGAGATTGGATGAAAATGTGTGAAAAGATTGTAGATAATCTCTCGATAAGAAAGAGAGGCTAGAATGGATTGACCAGATAAAGTGACAGAGTCACGAGATAATGAAGACTGACTCGGGAAACGAGGGCTAGGGCAGTCTATAAGATAGACCATGAGGGAAATACATCCTCATTGTCATCTACACCTCCAAGAGATTAGAGTGCAGAGAGAGAAAAGAGCAACAACAGTCAGCAGCGATGGCTTTGGTTCACAGATTCGATCGCGTTCGTCGATTCAAGAGGCCAACAGAGGTAGGAGAGCCAGTAAGTACCACAAAACCTCCTTGTACTTTGATGCATTTATTATTGTCATTAATGCATGCTAGGTAATGTAATAAATGCACGTTTATGTCAGGAAAACGCGTTTGTGTCCAAAAAATGTGAATTTTTGTCTTCTAGGTCAAATCAGCAGTTCTGTGATGAACATACGCTATCGATTGGATAAGCTGCTAAGAGGATACACTCAAGCAGGTCCTCTAGGGAAGACTAGGATAGCAAATAGGGCTAGGATTGACAATTCTGTGATAGAACATACGTTGCCAATTATGAAACTAGTCAAGAGAATTCACTCAAGCAGAGGCCCTAGGATAGGATAGATCAAGGCACTTTGTGATGAACAGTGAGTACCAAGATATAGTACTTTGTGATGAATAGGGAGTACTAAAATATGAGCAGCACTTTGTGATGAACAGTGAGTGCAAATGTGAGCAGCACTTTGTGATGAACAGGGAGTGCCAAACACGTAGTACTTTGTGATGAACAGGGAGTACCACTAGGATAGAAGCAACACTTTGTGATGAACAGTGAATGTCACTAGGACTGAGATGATTGATTTGTGTGACTGCAGGAGTATTTGCCTATGCTAGAGTCATGGGAGAGATTCCCATCGACTCAGAGGTTGCGACCTGAGTTGACAGTCGAGGACCGAGCTGCAATTGAGGCTATGGGATTGAGACATATTCTGTATGTGCCTAAGTTTCAGGCAAGCATGGGATTGCTAACTGCACTGGCGGAGAGGTGGCACTCTGCGACTTGCACTTTTCATTTGCCGATGAGGGAGATGACAGTCATCCTGGAGGATGTATACAGGATTATACAGATACCGATCAATGGGGAGTTGATTCCGTACGATCGAGATAGAGACAGGGATGCCCTTAGATGAGTGTTCTAGGATCCGAGACTAGAGATGAGGGTGGGACATGTGGCATGGGATACCATGACATGGATAGGATTAGCACTACCAATAGTGTTGGCAGGAGTTATCAGTGGGTTCCTCTGTCCGGATAGGGCGACACGAGGGGTGGCTGCAGAGGACACTGGGGCCAGGAGAGATGATCTTGGAGTGGGTCCTTCTAGGTCTCAGACTCCGTCGAGGCCAGTCGGCTCTGAGGGAGGGAGTTCATCATAGCCGTAGAGGGCTCCCTACGTATCAGTATTGTACCATTTTGTATGATGATGTAGACACCTTCGGGTGATTGTAGCCATATGATTTTTTTGACATCATTGTATCATGACACTTTATATATATATGAGATGATTCATCTTTGTGGCAGCTATATGCATGTGTACCTATGTGATGAGATGTTCTTATGTGATGTATGCTTATGATATGGATGGAAATATGTATATGATGCAATGCAATATTTTTGTTCTTTTATGTTTTATATGTGTATGCATGATGCAAATGTGAATGTATGTAATGCAGATGAATATGATAATGCAAATGTAAATTGTGCTAACATGTGTTGTGTGTAGGATGTGATGCAATTGTGATATATGACGTAGAAGCTTTCAAGGATTCTGGATCCACATATGCTGAAGAAGGAACAACTTGTTGATTGACTAGGATTGTTATTTCTGGTCTAGGTTGTAGATTGTTGCAATATATGAATGGATTTGGATCCGCTTTGACGGTCACTTCAACTCCATTGTGTGGAAACTTGATACATCGATGATATGTAGAAGGGACTGCGCTCATCTCATGAATCCATGGACGTCCCAAGAGTATGTTGTATGTTAGATCTAGGTCTAGGACTTGACAAACCACATCCTTTGTAACTGGCCCAACTCTGAGAGGTAAGGTGACTGTGCCTTTGGAGGGACGTTCTTCATCATCATATGCTTTGATGGTAATTTTGTTTGTAGAATTCATAGCTTTCTTGGAATATCCCAATTATTTAATAGTGCTCAAAGTACAAATGTTTAGACCTGCTCCTCCATCTATTAGGACTCGTTTGATTCTATGTTTGTGTATGAAGGCTTCAATGTGTAAAGGTGCATTATGTGGCTGACTTACAGATGCGTCATCGGCTTCTGTGAATGTAAGGGAGTGTGGAATGGAAAGGTATCCCACCATGGCTTGAAACTGGTCCACGTTCAGATCAGTAGGAACAATAGTTTCTCTCAAGATTTTGTCAAGAATGGATTTATGTGCAGGGGATATGTGCAAGAGTTCAAGTATGGAGATGAGCGCGGGTGTCTTCCCTAACTGTTCTACAAGGTTATACTCAGGTTTGGTTGATGAGGAAGCGGTGTTCTTGGCTGGAGCACCCTGCAGAGTGAATTTACCTCGGCGGGTTGTAACATGACATTCAGAGGTAGGTTCAGAAGAAGATCCAACGCCTTTTAGAATGATCTTGGGTCTCTAGGTAGAATTCTCAGGGGTTTTATCCTTGATGATAATGGTAGAGACATAATTGTCCATCGAGATGTGATTGATGGTTGAATCATAGTTATAAGATGCTCTAGTATAGCTGGTTTGGTCATCTGTGACTTTAGCTTTTCCTTTGTCATGCTTTGGGAATGGTTCCTTAAACATTTCATGTTCTTGATTGGATGAGTGTCCTTCAATCTCAATGTCACCCCTATCAATGAGATCTTGTATGATGTTCTTCAGTCGATGACAATTTCCCATCTTATGACCTTTGCTCTTATGAAACTCACAATACTCGTCATCATTCCACCAATTTGGTTTAACCTTTGGTTCATATGGAGGAAAATCTGGAATAGTGATTACCTTGTTGGCCACTAGCTTTTTGAAAATTGACTCAAGTGGTTCTCCCAATGGGGTGTACTTCCTTCGTGATTTAGAAGTTGTTAGAGTATTCACCTGATTTGATCCGGAGAAAATGAATTTGGGTTGCACTGTATTGGCATCAACAACACCATCATTGACTGTGTTCTTGTTTTTATTCCAAAATCTTGGCTTGTCTTTTCCTTTAAAGTCATCTTTGTTTTCCTTGAATATCTTAATGACTCCTTGTTCAATTAGGACCTTCTCTATTGCTAAACCTTTTTTCAATGACGTCCTTGAAGGTGGACAAACAAGCTTTCCTTAGATCATAGCCAATGTCTTTGTTAACATTTTGGGTGAATATTTCTACCATTTGTTTTTGTGGAATTTCACAAGAGCATCTGCTGGCTAGATTCCTCCATCTTTGTAAATATGATGCAAAAGACTCCCTCTTTTTGCTTGGTGTTGCACAAAGTAGTGACTGATATGTCTGTCTCTATATTGTAGGAGAAATGTTGAATAAATGCCTTTACTAAGTCACCCCATGACTTAATTCCAGGTGGAAGTTGGGAGAACCATTCCATAGCTTGATCACCTAAGCTTTGTGGGAATAATCTTATCAAATATGTCTCTTTTGTTGCTACCTCAATGTAGGCTGTGAAAAACTGTCTTATGTGTGCCTTAGGATCCCCTTTTCCTCTATACTTATCAAATTTAGGCGTCACAAAGTGTGTAGGAAAAGGAGGCATTGGAATGCTCTTGTCAAATGGATAAGGACATATGTCTCTCATTGTGTATGTTGGCTTTGGTGTATTTATGTCCTCCATTTTCTTTTGAAAGTCCCTGATTTGTTGCTCCAAATTGCTCTTAGGTGGAGATCGACTTCTTGGACCATACCCTATGCTTGAGGCACCAATTAGAGGAGGAGCATGTTGCATATATGGATGATATTGATCATACACATGTTCATATGGAGGAGGTCTATAGTGATTCTGCATATATGGACCACTTGGTATAGAGTCATGTTGAGGAATGCCATATCTATTTTGTCCATGTATACTATACTCTACAGGCACGTCATGTTCTAATGTGTTGCCCCCAAATTTTACACGGGGTTTCCTTGTGTCCAAATTTTGAGCACGCCTTTGAATATCCAATTGCTTTGGTGGTTGATCCTTAGCATTGATATGTGATTGAGCATATTTCTCTGCATAAGACTTCCATAATGGTCTGCGAAGGTCAGTATCATATGCTTGACCATGTGTATGTGGGACCTCTAGTTTTTGAAACAAAGATGATGGTGATTCAGGCACCATATGTGGTCCTCTATTGCCTCCACTATTAGGTCTCCTTTGATCCATGTTGGAGTGAGGTTGTTGCAAAGGTCGATTTTCCATTATTTGAGACATGTCAAAATCATGAGGTATCTTGGCTCTACATTGTGCCATCATTTGTAAGAAGTATTGACTATCCCTCCTCATTATTTCCTCAACCAATCGATTGAAATGGGGATCCATAATGGATTCTTCCACATCTACTGTGAATGTACTGAAAAGTTGTCCATATCATCATTGTGTGTATCATTGTTGTTTGTAGTGTCCATGTTCTCAACATTTGGAATGTTTCTATAGGCATCCATGTCAGGTAATGTAGTATGATTAGAATTGAAAAAGATATCATTGTCATACTCATAAGAACTCATGTTTGCAGACTCTTGAGCCTCTTCAGTTTCTCTCCTAGATTTTTGAAGACTGGTTTCAACCATGAACTATGCATTGATCGAGATGTGTGAGACTAGATGAAAAATGGAAAAAGTATGGAAGACCAAGAGTTGGATGGAATGTAAATGAATCTGAGGTGTACTTGCAATATCCAAAGTGTACGACCAAGTATGTATGTAGTAGAGTAGGTGTGACTTCCAAAGAGAGGATAGTTTCTCTCGATGAGGTAAGTTGACCTTGACTCTAAGTAAGACCAAATGAGACCCAGAGGTGATGGACCTTGATGAGGGACCACTTAGCAAAATGTTGTTGTATGTAGTGTGTTGACAAAGTATAGTGAGGACAAGCAAGTGACCTTTTGACTCAAGTTTAGACAAATGTAATTTTAATGCAAGATGTAAAGAAATGATGGACTTTGTGAGACCCAAAGACAAGTTGAATGCTAGATGAAAACCTGGAGAAACAACCTAGGAAGCTCAAGAATTCCGAAACTGATTGCTCTTGTTTGTTGGACTGTAAAATTTTTCCAATTTGTGAAGTTGTGACCAAATCTGAATGTTTGACTATTTTTCATGACAAGAGGACACAATGTTGATGAGGACTCAATGTTTGCAAGTGTTTAGACTCAAAATGACTCTAAGAAAAGTGTGTTGTTTGATGTAAAAATGTTTTGCATACACTTGAAGACACAAAAGACACAATGTTTTTCTATTTGGTCTTGAATGTTTTGAATGTTTAAAATAAGTCAAGCACAATTCTTATGGCTGGCCAAGACAATAGTTGTTGATCCCACATGAGGTTTTACCCTCGAGGCTACGCTATTCAGAGCGGATATTTAGATGCTTGACCTCACTGGCTCCACCCTCAGCACTCACTTCCCGGGTCAGCCAAACATCAGTCCCCACGAAAACTCCCCATGGTGAACTTTGTATCTCTACTAAGAACTGTATGTGTGTGGGCCGCTACCAGAGGTCCGACCTCCTGCCTCAATAGCTAGAAGGATTTTGGCTTCTAAAACAAAAAGGTGCTAGTAAGGGCATCCGCTCGTGTGGTCATACATGCGGCACTTTCAGCTCTATAAACACAGAAGGCTCCCAGCCGGTAGGGGTTACGCCCTACAACTGATCAAATAAATTTGATCAAATGGGTTTATGGGGAGACATAGTGTCGGTATGAACTAATCAGCACACGTTATTCATAGTTTTCACCATGAATACAGTTATTTATAGTGGTTCGAAAGAGGTGGGTTTTCCTCACTACCACTTGGGTCGTTCTCTTCTCACTAGTAGTCCTAATGACCACACAAGAAGACAAGCCCTCTAAAGATTAAACAAAAAGAGCCTATTGCTCAAGACACAAAAGACAATGTTTCAATTTTAGTGCACCAATTGAAGTGTTTGTTAGTCTATGAAAACAAGGCACACAATAAAAAAAATCCAAAAAACCCTTGCCAAGGACCTGCAACAAAAATTTATTAGTAGTTTGGATTGTTTGAAATAATCACCCCTTCCTGCAAGCACACAAGTTAGGTAAATTTTAGATCCAAAAGACTTTGTGAAATAGGGGCCTTCAACAATGCGTTTTGTTGACCAATTCAAATATCTGATTCATCATAAAAAAGAACACCTGTAAAATTTCAAGAGATTTCCAGAAATGTAAGAAAATCCCAAAAAATTGCTAATTTGCTCCAAAATTTAATTTTTTATGAAAAATCATAAAAAAATCATATAAAATTCAAAATCGATCCAAAAAATCTGAAATTTTTACTGGAGAGTTCTGATGATCTTCTAAACTTGCATAAAAAAAATTTCTCAACAAATCTAAGCAGTTTGTGAGATATAAGTAAAATAATGCAAAACCCTAATTTTCAAAGATCTAATTTTGGAGGAATGATTTTGCATAAAATTTAAAATAAAAAAGAATAGATCCTATGTATAATTCTTAAATATTTCCAAAAATGTAAGAAAATCTAAAAAATTCGCTAATTTTCTCTCAAAATTAATTTTTTATGAAAACTCATAAAAAATTCATATAAATTGAAAAAATGATCCACAAAATCTGAAAATTTCACTGAATCCTTATAATACTTTTTTTTATTTGTATAAAAAATTTTATTGCAAAATTCAAAGCCGTTTGTGAGATCTGATCAAAATAATGAAAAACCCTAATTTTTAAAGATCCAATTTTTAGGGAAATCTTTTGCATCAAAATTAAAATCACCAAGAACAGATCCTATGTATAATTATGAGAGATTTCCAAAAAGGTAAGAAAATCCGAAAAAGTCTCTCATTTTCTCTCAAAATTAATTTTTTATGAAAAATCATAAAAAATTTATAGAAAATGGAAATGTGCTCCAAAAATTCAAAATTTTGGATTGAGAGCTCTTGATACTTTTTTCAAATTGTAAAACAAATTTGGTGCAAAATTTCCTAGCCGTTTGTGAGATATGATCAAATCTCTCCAAGATCTTGATTTTGTGTCGAAAACCCTAGCTGCACAAGGTTATTCTCCAAATTGTTTACAAAATAGCAATATAGGGTTAGAAAAATCTGCAAAAAACACGGATCTAAAAAAAATCCATGTCCCACGGGGCGTGCCAAAATGTATATGGTGAAAATGGATAGCAATAATAATGATATTGAAAGGCTAAATGAATTCAACCACAAAACCCTAGCCTAACAACAACAACGATCCACCATTACATATGAAGATTACCTAAGACAATGCAAATCAAATGAAATCACAAAGATTATGCCATGACATGTCTAATAGGGTTTTGATCTCCATTCTTCCTATCTCCATTGATCTTGCTTGATATATTTGCTCTCAGATTTTATGTGCACAAGAGCTCAACAAAGAATGGAATGTGGTTGCAAGTAGGATCGCATATGCCAAGTAGTCAATTGATCAAGTAGTTAGTTCATTAGGATGATTGATTAGAATAATTGATTAGGGTTGATAATGAAGGAAGCGTCTCCTTATATAGAAGACACTATATAAAATGGAGGGATAAGATTGAGAGGTGTAAAAGGAGGTCAGCTATGATTAGAGGGTAGGTAAAAGAAATAATAAAATAATGAAAGGGGTAGGTAGTGTATGAATTAAGAGATGAATGACATGTGTCATAGGTAGAAAAGGCTAATGAATTAATTAAATAAATAAAGATTTATTTAATTAATAGAAGGAGTGGGATCAATTAAATAAATAAGATATTTATTTAATTTAAGAAAAGGATAATTTAAATAAATAAATGTATTTATTTAAATGAGAAATAAGGCTAGAAGAGGATAAATGAATTAATTAAATAAATAAAGATTTATTTAATGAATAGAAGAATTAAGCTTAGATAATTAAATAAGTCTGGACAATTTTGGGTGTCTACAATTCATACTTAGGTTTGGGCTCATCGTTGATACTTACAATTTTAGATTTGGGATTAAATATTTTTTATTAATGTGTATAGTATAGAGGAAGTGTACCAATATACCTTAAAGGCATAAGAGAAATTAAATAGAAACCAACAAAGCAACTCTCAACATAGAGAAATTTTTTTACATGAAAGTGGATAGTCTAGAAATGGTGAAGGCTACCAAAATGAGCAAAAAGAAGCAAGCATGTTAAAATGAAAAGGAGGAGGAGACTTCACTAGAAGAGAAAATTATTCTTCTGGTAGAGGTAGAGGAAGATGATTAAGTGGTAATTTTTTTTTAATGTGGAGAAGCATGACATCATGCATTTTAATATACACAAATTCAACAAAATAGTGAAAAAGGAAAATAAGTAAGTTCATGTAGCACAAGCTGAAAATGAAATTGATACTTCACCAAGGATTGGAGAGGATCTCAAAGATGGAGAGTTATTAATGATGTAAATAATTTTGTGGAATTTGAGTAAGGAGAAATCAGAACCAAGTGAGTGAAGAAACATGTTCTAAATAAGGTGTAAGGTGAATGGGAAATGTTGTATAATCATCATGGATAGTGGTATCATCAACAGCATAGTATCCTAAGAGATGGTAGATAAGATAAAATTGAAGAGATACAAGCATCCTAGTTCATACCATGTTTTGTGATTGAAAAAAGAGCATCATTTGTTGGTAAATGAGAAAAGTTTGGTGAGTTTTCAAATTGGTAGTTACAAAGATGAAATTTTGTGTGATGTAATGTTAATAGATGCATGCCATTTACTTTTTGTAAGACCATGGAAATTTGATAAGCAAGATATTCATAATGGTGAGTTAAATACATATATAATAAATAAATATTAAAAAGAGTATACTTGGAATCCATTAAATATTAGAGAAGAGGAAAGTGAAGATAAATTGAATCTTTTCAAAAAAAAATTATAAAAGAGTTGAAGGAGGCAAACAATAGAGTATGGCATTTAGAACCTTGAGGGTATGTTTTGAAATTGTTCCAAATCTTGTGTAAATTGAGAAAGAAAAGAAGGATAAAGAAGATGAAATTCTGATTATGGCTAAGAGCCCTTTTGAGGATGTGAATATATTGGAAAGTGCAATTGAGAGTGAAGAAGATATTTCAACAATGACAAAGAAAATTAATGTTAAAGTTTTTTAATTTTAATAATAATAAAGTTGATGTTGATTTGCATACAAATGAGGTGGCGAGACTCAAAGAAGATGATGGAATAAAAGAGCATGAAGAAGATCAAGATTTTTGTTGAGGAGATCGATCAATGGTGGGCATAGGTCCATAAGAGGAAGAAGATGTGAAGATAATTTTTGGCAAAAAAAGAGAGGATTGTTTTAGTCAAATGTTGAGGAGAAGGAAAAAAAAATTAATGTACCTATTGTAGTGGTGGAGTTGGTTGCGGGTTGATTTCCACTTGTAAGGGTGATTCAAATCACTCAACTCTATTTTTTGAGATATGCTCACAAAATTCCTATTGGACATGTTTGATGCAAGAGCATCCAGGAGGTGATAGTACTAATCTTGCATCATTTTTTAAATTTTCAATAAGTTTGTAGTTTGTGAATGAAGACAAAGTATGTTATATTCTCCTATACAAAATAACTTTAAATTCATATCTATTGAAATTTATTTAAATAGATGTATTAAAGATATCTATACTGTTATCTTCAAATTATGAACGATGTTATTGATAGCAGTTGGAGCTTCATAGATTTAAGTTACTATTGCAATCACTTTTGTTAACTCATTATTATTAAATTGTTTTTGCACCAATTAGAATTGTTAATTTTTTACTTTGATTTTTTTTAAGTTTTAAAAATTTATCATTCATGCTTTTTAAGTTTCTAATTTATATAAATTATTTTTCTATAATTTAATTGGCTAAAAAAATTTGGATCTTATGGGTTGGATTTCATGGTTCTACTTTGTAAATGCAAATTTTTAGAAATTTTTTTGTGTTAGGTTAAGGTAATATCTAGGACATCCACTACCATCAAACAAATATTTAACCAATTATTTAAATTAATATGGTTTTATTTTTCTTTTATTTTTCACTATATTAATTACTCTCTATATTTATCTCTTTTCTATATTATAATTTTCCATTAGACTAAACTTAAAATTTTATAATATAATATAATTATAATTAAATATAATAATATTATTAATAATATATTAAATAAATATAAAGGATTAAATTTAATATATATAAAATAAAAAATCTAAATTAATAATATTATTTTAGATAATTTAAGATTATCCTCATGTAATTTAATAATATACAAATTTGATAATTAAAAATTATTATTAATATAATAATTAAGATAATAAAATATTTATAATAATAATAATATATTTGTTATTATAATATTAAAATATTAATATTAATAATAATGTAATAGTAGTAATAATTCAATAATAAGAATAATAAAATAATTCCAATATTAATATAGTACTAATATTTTTAATATATATTAATAAAAAACAACATAATAATAAATATATAAAAAATTATACTATAATATTAATATTGTTAATATAATAATCAAAATAATATAATAATTTGATAATCTATCATTTATATAAGTGGAATAGAATTAGATAATATTAAAATATATTTAATTATTTCTAGTAAAATCTCATTTCTCAAAATCAAAATTAAAATCAAATTACAATACATATAATTTTAAGTAAAATGTATATAATTCTAAATTACAATTATAATTCAAATCAGATTTATTATTTCTATTTCTAAATTATATAACTTCAATCTTATGATTTCACTTTCGTAAAACTTTACTAGTAGACTAATAATTAATTAATTCAAATAACCATTCCTATACTTCATATTAAAAGATAATAATAATTAAAAGAATAGAATATTAAATATTTATCATATTACATTTATTACTTATTTTTAAATTTTTTAAGGTTGTGTGAGTGTGAGCATTATTTGTTCAGTTATTTAATTTGAAAAACAAGTTTTAAGGACCCGAAACCTTTAACAAAGAGAACAAAAGATAGTTTAGCAGACCAACATAATGACAACATACAAAAGACTAGCAAGAAGGCCAGTAATCCGAATGGACAACAAAAGACTAGGAACAACAAAGCATAAAAAAATAGAAAAAGACCTAGTCAGCTAACAGTACCTACAGAGACTTAAGAAGATCAACAACTTTGATGACCAAAAGGCATGAGCTCTTCAATTTTCTTGTTTGGCTTTTTCTCCTTCTTGCCTCTAGTCCTCATTCTTGGTCCTTGCACATCTCCCATGCCTTCCATGACAAGTTCCTTCTCCAGGGATCCCTTCTCATTCTCCAGCTTACTGATCAGGGTTTTGGTGTTGTCAACCGAGGCCTTCAAAATGTTATAACTTTGTTCAGCAATGCTTCTGAGACAGGTATTGATTTTGTTGAGTCTGTTGTCAGTATCCACCATTCTTTGGTCCCCAGTAGTGTCATTGTTTTTCATTTCCTCCAGGGCCTTCTCCACTTTCTCAAACCTTGGATTGAAGGCATCCCTAATCTCTTCAGATCTGGCAATAGTCTTTCCCAACCATCAACAAATATACTCAACCATGGATTTACCTTCATCGATGTTGATTGTCTCCAGAATTTGAACCCATGGATTTTGTGTTTTAGTTGATTGAGCTCCTTTTCTTAATATAAGTCTAGTGTCTTTGCTATGATTTTTAATCTTGATCTTGGTAAATCTATGTTTCCCTCTCTTTATATTTTCTATGGAGTTCAATAGATTTTATTGTTAACTTTCTATTAAACTTTATACAAGAATTTCAATCTTTTTTTAATAAATTCACCTTTTCTCTACCAAAATAATATCATTTGTTAACTAGAATATCAATAACATACATTGTATTATTTATCAATTGTGATAATAAATAGCAACATGAAATAAAATGATAATTTCTTATTATTTGATTTTTATTTTTATAATTTAAGGAATTATTAAGTGATTTCAAAATTTTTTAAAAAAATAGTTTCACATTTTATATGTTTATTCGTATTTTTTTCTTGCTCTCTATGTCATAATGTTAGACTATGAAATCTGGTCTAATTTTTAATGGGAAAATTTATTAGACAAATTAAATTAGAAAATAGTGTTGCAATATTATAGCCTTTGAAATTTGATCTCTTCAAATTTTTAGCTCTTATCTATTATTTTAATTCTTTCAATGACAAAGTCCTTATATTTAGGCGTCTAGATGGCATTGAGTTCAATTTTTCTTCAATACAAAAATGATATAAAATTCATTTAATTCTTACTTAAAACACAAATTTCCACTTTAAAATTGTTTGATTAAAGATCACCCATAATAGAAAGCTGAATATATTTGAATCCTTTTAAAAAACCACCTTTATTTTTTTATCTAGAAACACTCATTTATTAAATACAAAACAAATAAGCATAATTATATTATTTATTAATTGTGATAAAGAACTAGCATGTACTCAATATTACCCTACTTTGTTCAATAAAATAAAACTTTTTACTCTTTGATTTTTATCATTACAATTGTTTTCTAAATGATTTCTAAATTTATATTTCACTATTAGTTTTTTATTCTACATCATAATACTAGATTACTAAATGTGATTTGATGTAAAACTACCATACAATATTATAAACTATCTCTTCAGACATTTAGTGTTATTAATTTGTTTACTTCTTCAAACATTTAATTGTTGTTAATTGATTTACTTCTTCTATAAAGCATAGATTCCAAACAGAAATCATTTTTAATTATTTTTAGGTAGAACATCATCCACAAAAGAATTTAGCATTGAATATATTTACATAAAGGAAATGTCTCTTTGTGGAACACTGAATATATAGTGTAGGATGTGAAAGCAATGTGATAATCAGAGTTAAATATTGCATTTTTTCTGGTCAAGAACTTATTCTCCAAAGGTAAAAGGGAAAATTTATTACACAAATTAAATTAGAAAATTATCTCCTCTTCAAACTTTTAGTTGTTATCAACACTTTCAACACTTTTAATTCACATGTAAAACACAAATTTCAAACAAGTTTCATTTTTAAAAATTATTTGGTAGAAGATCATCCACAAAAAGTGTGGAACATTGAATATATTTGAATCTTTTTAAAAGACCTCCATTTTTTTTAATCTAGAAACGTATAATTTATTAACTACAAAACAAATAACCAAAATTATATTATTTATCAACTATGATAAGCAACTAGCATGTACTAACTATTACACTACTTTGTTCAATAAAATATAATGCAATTCAGAAAAGAAAAAGTCTCCATTCCTTTTTTTATTCTACATCATACTAGATTATGAAAAATGGTTTGATGTGAAACTCTCTTACAATATTATAAACTATCTCTTCAAACATTTAGCTGTAATCAATTCATTTACTTCTTGTATAAAGCACAAGATAAAAATCATTTTAAAGTGTGGAACATTGAATATATTTGAGTTTTTTCAAAAAATCCACGCATCATTCATTAACTACCAAACAAATAACCAAAATTATACTATTTATCAACTATGATAAACAACTAGCATGTACTAACTATTACACTACTTTGTTCAATAAAATATAATGCAATTTAGAAAAGAAAAAAGTCTCCATTTCTTTTTTCATTCTGCATCATACTAGATTGTGAAATATGATTTCATATGTGATTTGATATATGATTTGATGTGAAACTCTCTTACAATATTATAAACTATTTCTTCAAACATTTAGCTGTTATCAATTCATTTATTTCTCCTATAAAACACAAGACAGAAATCATTTTTAAACTTTTTTGAATAGAAAACCATCCATAAAGAGCACAAACTCTCTTACAATATTATAAACTATCTCTTCAAACATTTAACTGTTATCAATTCATTTATTTCTCCAGTAAAACACAAGGCAGAAATCATTTTAAAATCATCCACAAAGAATATAACAATGAATATATTTACATAAAGAAAACCACCTGTAAAGTAAATATCCTTGCTCCTCGTGGAACATTGAATATATAGCTCAGGATGTGAAAGCAGTGTGATAATCTGAGTTAAATATTGCAATTTTTCCGGTCAAGAACCTATTGTACAAAGCTATAAAAGTAGACATGGATCCATCAACTTTTCACGGTGCAGTACAAGACAAATGCATGTGGGTGTGTTCAGCAGAGAAATGTGATGATTTATACACTTTTAGTGACGTAAGGAAAGAGAAAAATTACAAAGATGAGGCCATAAATGATGGGCATTCTGAGAAGATAGTGCTCGTATTGTACGGCAAATTGACTTATCATATAGACAGCCGACCCCTCTTACAAACAGGAAAAAAATTATACGTATTGGCCTTGTAATGCTTTAGGGCTGAGTCATACAATTTTGGCTCTTTCTCAAACCTAACTATTCAATATATTATACAGACATGAAAAGACCCACATTAGTAAAAAAAATCAAAATCTCACAGGCATGCAATGCTACAGTGTCAACTATGGTGAAATCCAGGGAATACCCAAATGAAAACAACCTGCTTCTTACTTCAATGCCAGCTTTTTGATTCTCTTTGATTTTGGAGGTTGACAGAAAGGGAGATTTTACTGTAACCACTAACTTTGGCATATGATTTTGGGATCCATTCTAGCATGAAAGCAAGCTTATTCATCATAAATTTGGTGGGTTTTGTGATTTGATATCATAGCAAACCTCCTTTTATTCTTTGGGAAATTAACATTCTCCAAGTTGACAGCAAAAGACAGCTATGAAACAATGGCTGCCACTGCTTTTCAATTAAGACAGTTAATATAATAGTTTATTCTAGTGGCTACAAGAACCTGATTTTCTTGTGGGGATCTGTCAATCTTCTTTTTAGTGTGTTTCACAGTCATATGGTTTTGATAGGGTTGTGGAGGTCATTGTATATAAGTTGATATTCTGAGAAGAGATGGAGATAAAGACACACTTAGTGGATATGTTGTGTATAAAAAATGCCACAGGGGGTATAGCATTATGCTTTTTATAAAGTTTTCATGCTATTAAAAGATTCCACACTCTGTTTTCTATAAGAAATCTGACTTCACTTACTGGTTATCATAATGTAAACAAAGTTTTAAGACCGGAATTAGATATAATATTTGATTGAATACTATAGTCAAACATTTGAGATGACTGATAATTAAATATTCTTTATGCTTTTCTTAGATCAATCAATTTGATTTTTGGAAGATTGAGATTGTTTGGGGTCTTCTGTTTTATGCTCTTCCCATTAACATTTGCACGAGGAAATCATTATTGGATGGCCCAATAATAACTTAGGAGAATAAAATATGGTTTTGGATTTTTGTATAGTGTGAGTATGACATAAAAAGGTATTTTGAAGGACTCTTTTTGAATTATAATATGTGGTAATTTTTTGTTTTTTATTTGGAATCAAATTTTGTTATTTATCATTATGATGAAAAATATGTATGATGAATTAGAATACAATCTAAAATAGCGATACTAAAATCATTTCATAGTTTAATCTAAAAACACTATCTCTCATTATCATTACTTGAACATATATCATAGCTGGTATTTAGAAAAAATACATATTATGACAAACAAATGATACAATGTACAATATATATAACAATCATTCTCTTTCATATGGAGATCAAATTTTCAAACCCACTTTCATTACAATATTTAAAAGAAGTATTCCTTTCATTAACTTTTTTAAAATAGTTCATTTAATGTCATTTAAAGCATGATATTAAATAATCAATACAATGTTATGAAATATTATTTTTAATAATATCATAATTTTCCATATAAAATTGATATAACATTAGTAAATTTTATTTTTACACTTAGAAAATAAGATATCACTCTTTAAAATTGAACTCGCAAGTAATTCAATAAAATTGATCTTTGCACTAGATTAGCATGCCATAATTGTATGTATACCAATATAAATTTGGTAAAAGATAAGATCTACATTTTTCTACCTATCATTTTAAAAATGCTTTAATGATAAAAAAAATCACCAACTCCAAGAACATTCCTATGTAAGATAATAAGGAATTAGAAGTTAATAATTATAAAATAAAATAAATTAGCAATTAAATTTATAAATTTAATGGGTTGATTCAAAAAAATTAAAAATTCTTATAGTAAAATTTTGTTGAATTTTTTTTCATGGTCACATGAAAAAGATAAAAAATTATATGCAATTCATTCAATATATTATTTATAAGATAGCAATCAATGAAATATTTTTTATTGGAAGATAGTAAGAAAATATTTGAAATAAAAATTATTTATCATAGCTGAAATTCTATTTGTTCTAAAACATATGAACTAAATTATATTATGTTTGAAATTCTGAATTTGGGATCATATCTTATATTAACATGAATATTCCTTAAAGAATACATTAAAATTGAAATACACTTCTTCATAGAATTTAAAAGCTTTTGTCATGAAAGGGAAAGTAGTTCTAAGGTTGAGCTTAACCTATCTGATATTCTTATTAATTAACTTATAATTTCTTGTAGAAATAAATACAATCATTATCACAAAGTAGTAGAAAGACAAATAAAATTAAAATCTATATAAAAATATCTAAATTGACTAAAAGATATCTTGTATGTGATATTGTACACATAATCTAAGCTGTTGGACTATTGGGAATGAGAATAAACCTTTACAATGCTCAATAATCTAAGCTTCTTTAGTGAACACTAGTTCATTCAATATTTAAGAAAGAAATGGATTTCATTTCATTACCACCTTTTTTTAGTAAGCATAAATATGCACCTTTATATTGTTCAATAATATGAGCTCCTTTAGTAAACATTAATTCATTCAATATTTCAGAAAGAAATATATTTTGTTGCATTGCTATTTTTTTGGTAAGGATAAATTCTAAAATTTCTATTGAGTACCTCTCTTCTTTCTATTGACATTTTATGCATAGATCTTAGGATTTATTAAGTGAATGTGAATGTGAATTTGATCTTTACATTCCATTGTTTTCATTTTATTTAGATTCACATTTTTCATTCTTTCCATACCCCATCATACATCACACAAAGAGAATAATCATCATGACTCATTTACATAATGTTGGAAAACCTCTAAGATAATTGGGATTACACCAATAAGGTCCATATAAAAAACCCACACATGAAACAAGAAGCATCATCAGTATAAAAATTGATCACACAATATTGAATCAAGGACATGAAGAACAAGAATCAATAAAGTGAGAAAATACCATATAATCCTTGATATATGCATAGATATAATTCCAAGATAGAGAATCAAAAGTATCCATAATTAATAACTTAACAAAGGGTCGGTGGATAAAGATCAAACCCTAAGAAATAGAGTATCAATAAAGCACAAATAAAAGTAGGTCCAAACACTAACCAAATCTAAAGCAAATTTATAACAAAAATATATATTAGATTTAAAATTATAATGGAGAAAGAATAAACTCAAAGGGTTGTATGGAAATCAAGTTTACCATCTTACATCTAATGATCATAAATGGAGAATGAATCATGATGGTAGAATATGTTTTTGATTAATAAAGCAGTGAGAACAAGGGCACTGACCCTTTACATATCATAACTATTAAAAATCATAGTGCAGAAACCACACTATAACAACATTAACAACAACTATTAGCAAAAAGAGACCAAGTCTTTAGAAATCAGAAACAACAGCAGAAAACACAAGAACAATCTACAAGGGTGCCTTGCGCACCCTAGTGGCATCCATGGCACTCTTCCATTCAATGGACAAGAACTTGTAAAGGTCCCTAGCCTCCCACTTATCATCCTCTGTGTCCGTAGTACATTCCCTCAGCAGAGAGAGGGTGAGCGTCGAGTTGTATAACACCTGCAAATGGAATTTGTTAAGGCCCGCCATTTGGGCATCCCAAGCCTCCATCTTGCTCTTGAGTCAGTTGACATCGTCCTTGATATCTTGCAATTCAAGCACGGGGCTGGGGTTCTCTAAAGATGTGGGTCATTAGTTCACCAATATGTTAAAAAATAGGATTTCAATTAGATGAACCCTCTAAATTTGTACAAATTGATAGTGTTTTGTTTTGCTTCATATCTCAACCTTTGAAATGGATCCTTGTGATTTTGTAATTGATTGAGTTTGGATAATTGAACTTTGACGTACATAAACAAACTAACAAGAAGTGGATGTAAGAGATTCACTTCTTTTATCTAGACATATGCCAAATTTCATAAAAAACATACCACTTTAAAACTTAATATTACTAATGTGATCAAAATAAACCCAAAACATTGAAAAAGAACATAACTATGCAATTTTTCACCATTTTGTGATAAAGTGAAAATGGGTTTGACAATCCATTTGTGATTGATCATAAAAAGATAGAATCTATATTCCACTAATATCAGTGAACCCAAAACATTGAAAAAGAACATAACTATGCAATTTTTCACCATTTTGTGATAAAGTGAAAATGGGTTTGACAATCCATTTGTGATTGATCATAAGATTCTATATTCCACTAATATCATTGTATCTTAACATCCATTAAGATGATGTCCTTGAATGAGGTCATATCGAAGTTTCTACTATCTTTCATTAATATATATATCCTAGGGTTGCGTGTGCCTACCAAAATTCAAAATGGGATATTACTACAGCCATGCTGATGGTCCAGGGTTACATGATTGTTTGACAGAACTTCCTAGAAAAGACAATTTTACAGTGACCCTGTAAATATGGACAGAAAAGGATTGCAGAGATGATTGATGGCTTATCATCATTAAAATTCGTGCTTATCATCGCCCACCTTCACCTCTTTCCCCACAACATTTCCATAAAAATTCTCCAAAGGCAATTATCATGTTATCCTGTCAACAGTCCAACATAGTCTAATTGAAAGGAAATGAAACTTTTTACACATGGATTCATGGTGGTTGAAGATGAAAAGACACATGAATAGAAATTCACGTATATAAATATTTCCACGTTTGGTGAATTACAGCTGTATTGAGATCAGTCCATCCATCATAAGCAAGGGAGAGGTCCTTATTTCTTGGATGCTCCACTTAATATGGCTTGTTGAAATTTTTTGACTGATTTTACATCAATCTTTTCAAGATCTCCTTAGTCCATCACTACTTTTCACAGTTAATTTTGTCTCACTCTTTATAAAAGTTCACTGTAAATAATCAAAAAAGGATTTAAAAGTTTTGCAGACACATACCATTGTAAGTTTTCTACTGTATATGGTGATTAATAGTGATTAATATGATATTTCTTGAAAAAGAGAAGATGGGCATTCAAATCTAAATCTAAATCTAAGATAGAAGATGAGTTCTACTGTATATAGTGATTAATATGATATTTCTTGAAAAAGGAAAAAATGGACACTTAAATCTAAATCTAAATCTAAATCTAAATATAAGATAGAAGATGAGTTCTACTGTATATAGTGATTAATATGATATTTCAAGATGGGCACTCAAATCTAAATCTAAATCTAAATCTAAATCTAAACATAAGATAGAAGATTAGTGAAGGGTAATAATTTTTGCGCATGCTAGTGAGATTACAGCGGAGATTTTATCTTTACAGGCCATTCTCATTCATGTGGTTGTTCATTTTTTAGAGGTGCTTGTCATTCCCTATTTGCCATTTTCAAAGAGTTTCCTGTAGCCAAATAGGTAGGAAAGATTTTAGTGTAGACCTAATATTATATATGGCCAAAAGAAAAGTTGTAGTCCATTCAATTATGAATGGTTTACGTACATGTATACGTGGACAAGTGAAAATTTGTTTGGAAACTACAATACGTGAAAAAGAATTTGGTGAAAAAGATTTCCTCCTTTATGAACACACAGGTGTTGATAGAAGAGTAAAACATTCCTTTCACAACAGTGAAAGCTGCAGAGATTGTCGTTTGATATGAGACACTGAATTTCAGAAAGGAAAATTTCAGGAAATCATTTGAAATTTGAACTCACAGTCACCCACATGGTTATAAGTTTCCTTTCATGGTTTTCTTGTCTTTAAACTCACAGTAAAACACTTTATTATGGCCTTTATAATCTTTAAACTCACAGTAAAACGCTTTATTAGGGTTATCTTATCTTTTAGCTATGAGGAAAGCTTTTCCCACACGGAAAGCTTTTGAATTTGTTGTACTGTCTGA
Source organism: Cryptomeria japonica (assembly GCF_030272615.1). NCBI lineage: Eukaryota > Viridiplantae > Streptophyta > Pinopsida > Cupressales > Cupressaceae > Cryptomeria > Cryptomeria japonica. The sequence goes on along the minus strand of NC_081408.1, from coordinate 560,038,520 downwards.
GGTCATGAATTTCAGAAAGGAAAACTTGAAAGAAATCATTTGAGATTTGAATTATATCAAAGTTATATGTTCACATTTTTCATGTCAATGGATATGAATTGAAAGGACTGTGTTAAGAATGAGATAGGATTCAATGTCAGAACACTGTGATTATCACTCTAACTAGATTGAGGAGATATAGGTGCCACATATTGTGGGCTCCTTATAAAAGTAGAGGGGAAGTATTTAATGCTACTAGGGAGAGCGTGTGTTATTTCAATTTGTGGCCTTCTTTGGTGGGCCTCTTCAATTCAGAAGATTCTCCATGGAGTTATGGAGGCTGTGACTTGAGACTAGGCTTCAAAATGAGTTAAAAAAAAGGTAGGTTTTACTTATTAAATAAAGAAAGCAATAAATTATATTATACCATAATGGAAAAAATCAATTATGTGGATTAATTCTTATTACTACATATGTAAAGATTCCTTATGGTTTACAAATGTAGTGGATATAAGCATTCAATTATAAAGTTTGACAAAGATAAAAGCTTTATAAAATAAAATATAGATAAGTATAAAATCATATACAATGGTCTTAGTTAAAAAAGGGTTATATTAAGATAAATATTTTAATTTTTTTAATTAAAGGTCTATCTAAAGTGAAATCACGTTTATCATTTTTGAAATATAACATCAACAATTGTATATAAAAGATAGTTATATAGTGACAATTCACAAAAATAATAAGAGGTCAATCACACAAGCTCGGAACAAACATAAGACTAGCACCAACATTAGTAACAATGAACTAAAAAATATTCAACTCAAATAGCATTGACTAGCCCCAAGATATAAAATAGGAGCACTAAGAAATATAATATTATTTTCTACCTCTGCTACCTTATTTCTTATCCGAATTAGCAACAAAATCATCAACAATCTTCTTCAAGAACTACACCCTAAAATCAACACATTCTAACACCAGTATTTTGGGTATATATTGACAAGAATGATATAATAAGTTATAGAAACTTCCTCATCATTATTATCTAAACACCCATGAACACTAATCTACTCAAAAGCTAACGAAGTCCTACCAACATCAATAATACCCTTCCCTTTGTTAACACCAACACTAGGAACAATAAAAGCACCAATAACATAAGGTGCAACTAGAGCACCCACATCAAGTGGAATGTTAGGATCGTCAATACCTTGAGGAACAATATGATAAACATTAGTATTAAGAGCAATGATCATGTAGGGACATCTTATGTGTGAGACCATTTTTGCATCACTCAAAAGTATTTTTATTTTTATTTATTTATAGTTTTTCAATAACTATCTAGTCAACATCTAGACATTATAATTTGTACTACATTCCATTGTAGTTGCATATTTCACATTATAGCTAGGACACATGTTCCACTTAGGGTTAGCAATATCCCATTTAAATTTCAAGATATTTATAATTAAAATAAATATTTTAATTATATAATTATGACCAAACATAATAGGATAACAAATTCTACAGAGTCATGGACTGTGGAAATTTCATGAATTCAAATTATTTCAAGGTTTGAATCTTGTGGCACCTTTTTGAATCATGTGGTAAAGGAATACAGTTATAAATTTGGCAGTCCTACAAAAGATTATTGTATTAACCATATCAAGATTTATTAAATAATCTAACCTCATTCATTCCAAAAGGCTCCCTCTACATATTTGTTTGAGTATATTTAACACTTGGTAATGATCTTTGCACCTCCTTATGGATAACATAGACCATCCTTATGTTTAGAACTACTATATACGCATCACTCATAATTATTTACATTTAGTTAATTATCTTTTGTTTAATCTTTTGAAGATAAATTATATAATCATTAAGGAAGGTCAATAGCATATTAGAGAATATTGTAATATTCTATAACTTGTACATAGTGTTCTCATAAATATCTTTGAAGGCTAAATCCTAATATTGTAACCCTTTCAAATGGTAGACTATAATCTGATTGTGACTACGAATCAATAAAACTAATATGGTTGTTACTATTAGTTTTTCTATGTTTTATCAATTATCATGTGTTTGTTTATTAATTTACATGGTTAGATAATTTTTGTTGGATTATTCATCCATGATTGCATCAAGTGGTTAGAGTATAATTTTGAATCTTGGGAAAATAAAGGTTCCAATTATAGAAAAATTATTGAATTTGAGGCAATTTATATTATATGCAAGACATCCTTGCTTTTAGTTCAAGGATTGACTAATTTATTGTTGGATGGATAGAAGAATTTTTTTGAAATAATGAGGAAAATGAAGATTCAATATGATGCTGTGAAAGAGGATAGGAAAATAAGTTTAAACCCTAGAAATCATGATGAAATTGATTAGAAAGAAATTGAAAGAAAAGAAAATACACAAGTTGTTGAGTAGGATAAGAAGATCTAGAGAAAGAAAAAAAAAATGAAGATGTTGAAGTTTATTCCTAAAAAATAAAAAAAATCCCCAAGATACAAATTTTAAATAGTTTTAATGATTTGAATCCTTGATTGTTGATTGGTTAGATATGTGATCTAGAATAATATTTTTAATATGATAGGATTGTAGATCATAAAAGGTTTAGGTTCACTTAGAGTAAAATAAAGAGACACATTGATGTTTATTTATAAGAAGTACAATTAGAATGAAATGGAAGGGGGGAGAAAAGATAATGATATGGGATAAGATAATGATAAATTTGATGAGTCAATTCATACCTATTGACTATGACTTAGAATGAGACTACAATATTAATGAGAAATTGTGATGAATATAAAAATATACAAAAAAATCTACAAGATGGTTATTAGGACTAAACATAGTGAAACAAGAAAGAAAAATGTTGCAAGAAACATCAATGATTTAAGAGTTAGTATCTAATACAAACTAAATTTACTGAGATTAAAGATAGTAATAGAGGCCCATATTAATTTACACTAAGGTAGACGCAAAACTAAACAAAAAATTTGATAATATTATGACATAAAATGGAGTCAAAGAAGATGTGAAATCAAGAAAAAATAAGAACACATACCACAATGTTAGTAACTCACACAAAAATGGAGGAAACCATAAACCTTATGGCAATGGTGGAGAAGGTAGTAGTTCATGCCACAATAATAGAATAGATGGATACCAAAGAGGTAGAGGAAGATATGCCAAAATGATGATATATATTTTTTTGGACCTTATATTTTATGTGGGTGTGAATGTTAAGGAAATTTGAATGTTAAAAAAATCATTGAAGAAAAAAATTAAATATTTAAAGGTAGTGTAAGAAGCAAGAGTTGAATTTATAGATGTAGAATCTATAGGATCATAAAACATAGTTGAGAAAATTGACAAGGGTAATTCATTGGTTATGAGGAAAGCTTTTCTGAGTACATATTTTTGGGCAAAAATGAATAGTAGAAAAATAAATTTTTATTTAGAATAGTATGTAATACTAAAGTTAAATGTTGTCAGTTCAAAATTAATGGTAGTAGTACAAACAACTAATTTTGATATAAATAGTTGATAAGATAAAATTAAAGAGGTTAGAATTTTCCATTCCAAATAAAATTATTTAGTCATAAAAAGAACAAAAGATCTAGTAGTAATTGAATAATGCTTAGTGAAATTGAATATAAGTATACATAATAATGATTTTTTGTGTGATGTTATGTTTTTGATTAAGGGAAAATGGGTTTTGATGGGTCCTTGAAACCTAGTACATAAGGAAGATCAAAAGATAAGCATTAACGCACAACTAAACAAAAGACAATAGCTAAAGAAAAGACATCCGGCGTACAAAACGCTAGCAAATAAAAGATTAGAACAGACTAAAAACCAAAAAAAGCCTGGGCTTAGGTCAAATTTTGAAGCATCTCCACCGCTTCTAGCTCCAACTGATCCATAATTTCCGCAGCCCACTTGATGTCCTCTATTTCTTTGCTCTAGTTTTGCATCCTTTTAGTACTGGCCCTGGTTCTTCTTTCAAGCCCATTTTGCTTATCCTCAGGGGTGTCAACTTTGACCTCAATAATAACCTCCGCAACCATTTCCCCTTGGTAGCTCTCCAGCTTGCGGATGAGGGTTTTCATGCTCGCCGAGGCAGCCTTCAGGATCTTGTGGCTCTACTCCCCAATTTTTTTAAGTGTGTTCTCAATACCATCTAGTTTGTGATCAGTACCATCTGCTCTGTTTTCCAGGAAAGTAAAATTGTTGCGGTTGCCATTTATAATCTCCTCCACATTTCCAATTGCCTTGGTTAGCTCACTAAGACATTCTGGGAGGGAGTTGAGTTTTCTGGAACCTAGGGCCTATAAGGTTTTGATTTTCCCAACTTCATGGGCTTGCTTGACTTTTATGCCCTTGATTTCCTTTTGAATCCAGTTGAGTGCTTGTTTGAAGTTCTTTGTCCCGTTATTTATGCAAAGGCCTATGTCCACTTGATGTTCTTCCTGGTTCTTGACATCCATGGTATTAAGATTGACCTCCAGACTAACCTCTCTATCCTCAGTGTTTTGATCATCTTTCGTTGTCTTGTCCTCCTCCATGACGCTCTTCTGCTTCAAATCAGACTTGAGAGGCAACCTTTCTTCCACCTCCCTTCCTTTTGAATTCTTCTTTTTTTGTTTCAGGCTCACTTGGGTTTGAGCCTCCTTTCTTCCAGTGTTCATGTCATTGTCAGTCCCTTCCTCCTCCTCATTCCAACTATCATCCTCTCCTCTCTGTTTATTTTTAGCAAACCCTCTATTTTGTTTCCCCTATTCCAATTTTTTCTTTCATCTGCTTGTTCTGGCCATTTGGGGGTCATCTTCAGTCTCTGCTTCCGTATCATAGTTGTCACCTCCTTCCTCTTATGACTCGTCAAAATCTTCATTCAAGTCAGAAATCTCTGCAATATTCATCTGGACGGTCATGTTCTTGATGTGATTATACAGAATCACCATCAAGCCTTCATGCATTGCTGGGTTAATGTGGGGAGTGGAAATGGCATCCTTAATCCCCGCGTTAAGGGAGCAAAAAATATAGTAGGGAAGAGAAATCTTATCCTTGTGCCTAAAATGATTTAGCAGAACAAAGTGGTAGCTATAAACCCTAGTATATCTACCATCAAGTGTGATAAACTCCATAATTGTAAGTAAAACCTTTCACCAAATTAATTTGATTACCTTAGGCAAAGAGTAGGTGTGGCTACCCTTCACCATCTTAGCCCTTTCCTCCTCAGCCTTCGAGAACTGCTTCACAACAGCATCGAAGATTTTTCTGTCCCTGTAAAACATGATGCCCTCCATTGGAATTCCAGTGGCCTCTGCTATCATTGTCTCGGTCACTTTAATCTTCCTATTTCTAATAGTGAGAGTCCCTTCATTCCTACCCTTCTTGAAAATCTTGGTGATTTCAGGTCGTTTCTCCTACATTTTCTTCATAAATTTTGTCATCTTGGCATCATGGAGGATGCTCCAGACCTATGGATGACTCTTCCATTTCTCAATGGTAGTTGCCTTTGTTCTCTTCCTTTTACCTCCCATGGTTCTGTTAATTTCAATCCGAAGCTTCAAACTGATAACTTTCTTCTTGCCAATCTCTGTGAGAGCCACTTTGATTACTACAGAACTTTCTAATGTAGTTGTTGGGGAGGGTTAAAATTGCCCATAAAGCATGTGATATTTCACTACAATGATGACTATACTTCCTCCTCAGTAACTTGCAGAGCCAATGCCTGTTGCCACGACATTGTTTTTCGCTTCAGGAAATGATACTAAATTTTTCCCTGCTTACCATGTAATCTTTCATAAATAACTATATCACATGCTGTACACAGTAGATCCCTTTCACCATTCCAAGTAATTATAGTTTCACTCTGTACTACTACATTGGCCATCCAATCTGCACTTCGATTAGCCTCTCTAAAGACATGTGTGATGTGGCATTTCTTAAATGCCTTTAGCATATCTCTGGCAGAGTCTATGATGTTCTTGATGGTCCACAAGGGTTGATGATTGCCAATAAGACAGTTAATTATGTATTTAGAGTCTCCTTCCAACCAAAGAAAATTAACCCTTAACTTGGAGGCTAATTTAATAGCTTGAAGTGCCCCCATAGCTTCCACTAAATGATTGGTTTGAATGCCTAAAGGATAGGTGATCGCTCCTATACAAAAGCTAGCCCCATTATGAATGATGCCACCACAACCATCCGGACCTAGGTTTCCTTTAGCCACCCCATCAAAGTTGGCCTTGAACCACTCATTGGGGGGAAAGACTAGCAATATAGGCTTCTTTTGATTTGGTTAATGTCAGTGATCAAAGAGGCAGGGATATTCCATCTTTTGAGAACATAAAAATCCTCCTTGTTGCTACAACACTGCACTCCCTTGATCATCACTTTCTCAACACAAATGTTTTTAATTTTGAGCCAAACCACTTCTGGGGTGTTAGTTTCATTCCAGAAAATTCTATTGTTTCTCTCTTTCCATATCCCCTAGAGGATATGGGCAAAGGAGAACTTCCAAAGATTTCTTATAGTAATATTATTGGTGGAGAAATGCTAGCTTCCAAAGCCATCCTGCATCTCCTCCTAAAACACCCAATTCATTCTCCACATCTGAAAAAACATCCCCCAAATAGAAGTGGAATAAGGACAGTGTAAAAAGAACTGTTTCACTTATTCCTCATTATTCAGACAAAGGTAACATATATTTGGAAGATAGAAGCCCCTCTTTCTCAGATTGTCAGTAGTCAGAATTTTGTTTTATAAGAGGATCCATAGAAAGATATTAATTTTGGGAGTCAACCCATGATGCCAAGCCTTGGCCCAGCACGGAGTAGGAACTTGGGATTGAGCCAGTAAAAGGATAGTAGAAGAGACCAAGTAGGTCCCAGACGAAGTCCCATGCCACACCATCTGGTCTTTCCTTCCCAAATTTAGGACCGCATGGTTGATCATTAAGTTAATTTGCTTGAGTTTGGGATAAATGTGAGTGAGATCCACCCAAGAATGGTCTCTCCAATAGTCCTCAACTTTGGTGCCTATCTTCTCTTTGCAATTTTGGATGAGTGTATGAGTGATCATCTTATTAAGAGGGGCCCCTCCAATCCAAGCGTCATCCCAAAAGTTCACCTTCCTTCCATCACCAATGGTACAGACGCTACCGAGAAGAGCAATATCTTTAGCTTGGGTAACACTATTCCAAATGAATGAACCTCTTGGAATCTGTTCTGAAGCCAGGAAATCCTCTATGGTGGGATCATTCCTTAGGAATTTAGCCTTCCAAATTTCATTCCATTCCCCTCTTCCTTGATAAGTCTTGCAGATTTATTTGGCCAAGAGAGTTTTGTTCAAAGTTCTGATATTCTTGAGTCCCAATCCTCCCATCTTTTTAGGTTTACAAACATTTTCCTAGGCAATGAGGGCCATTTTCTTCTTCTCCTCCACTCCTGACCAAGGAAAGATTTCTAGATCTTCTTAATGGCATCAGCAAATTTTTCCAAGGATTTTAAAAAGGCTCAAGGCATAAACTGGAAGGCTCTAGATGGAAGATTTTAAAAGTTGGATTTTCCCTGCTTGACTAAGAAGGGTTGCTTTCCATCCTACCAGCTTTCTACTGAATCTATCAACAAGAGAATTCCAAAACAACTCCAAAGGTTTCAAACCCAAGGGCAGGCCAAGGTATACAGCAGGAGACTTACCCAATTGACAACCAAGGATCCGAGCCAATCTATTCATTCTATCTTCAAGGGTATTAAATAAGAGAAATAACTTTTCTCCTAGTTAATAGATTGACCCGTAGCCATACTATAGGTGTTAAGAGGGTGTTTAAAATTGGAGGCTTCTTTAATGGTGGAGGTACCCATTAGAATGGTGTCATCCACAAATTGTTGGTGGGTACAAGATCTAAAGCCTAAGGAAGGTGAAATGCCACAGAGGAGCCCTTCAGAAACAGAGTTATTGATAAATCTGCCCAAACATTCTGCCAGAATAATGAAGAGAATGGGGGATATAGGATCTCCCTGTTGAATGCCTTTGGAGGATTTAAAGAAGGTGGAAGGCACTCCATTGACAATGACCGAAAAATAAGGGGTAGAGATGAGCTGGTCGATCAAATTAATGACTTTCCCATCAAAACCAAAAGTAGACAACAACTTGCCCAAAAAACTCCAGTCCACCCGGTCATAGGCTTTAGACAAGTCCAACTTCATCAGAAATCCTTATTTTTTTTAGTCCACCAACGAATGAATGTTTTCATGGATAGCAATGATGGAATCAAGGATTTGTCTTCCAAGAACAAATCCACTCTACTGGGGCAAAATGATCAGGGGAAGAATCCTTAATAGCCTGCAGGTAACCACCTTTGAGATGATTTTGTAGAAGGAATTGCAAAGACTTATTGGTCGAAACTTATCCATAGAGTCCGCAATCATGCATTTGGGAATGAGAACCAAGAAAGTAGCATTAAGTTCCTTTAAGATTCTTCTATCTCCAAAGAACTCTTGCACACCTTTGACCACATCAGCTTTGAGGATGTCCCAGAAAGTTTGAAACAAGAAAAGTGGAAAGCCATCCGGTCCCAGGGCCTTGTTCCTATCAAAAGAAAAGACATCTTTCCTGACTTCTTCCTCAAAGGGGATAGCCACAAGATCCTTGTTCTACTCCTTTCTAATGATAGGAGGGATGAAGTCAATGATAGTGTTCTGAAATTGACCATTCAGACCATGGTTTGCCGAGAGCATAGAGGTAAATAAATTCTTGGCTTCCTTCCCAATCTCCTCATCCTTCCTAATTTCATTTTCCTCATTTTTTAAATTAGATATTTTGTTAGCTACTTTGTATTTCAATGTAGTCATATGGAAGAATCTAGTGTTTCTATCCCCTACTTTAAGCCATAGGGATTTGGATCTTTGTTTCCAGAATTCTTCCTCTCTTCTGATAATCCTATGGTAATTCATCAGAACTTAATTTTCCTCATTGATTGAGACTTCCTTGTATCTGTTACTTTGGATTTTATCTTGCATTTCCTTGAGTTCCATCTAAGTTTTAGTTTTGGCAGCAAATAGGTCCCCGAAAACCTCCTTATTCCAATTCTTGATGTTGCCCTTTACATTTCTAAGTTTCTTAGAAATTCTATATATAGTTGTACCTTTGAACTCAATAGACCACCACTTCTCAATGGCTTTTGCAAGGTTAGGGTGGTCCAGCCACATTCTTTCAAATTTGAATGGGAAATTTCTTTTAACATTAGTGTTAGCTACAGTAAAGATTATAGGGAAGTGGTTAGACCCTATATGGGAAATAGCTAAGAGGGAGAATTGATAGTGGATAAACCATTCATTAGAGATGAGGGCCCTATCAAGTTTGACTTAAATGAGATCATCCCCCATCCTTCTATTTGACTAGGTAAACTTGGCACCCTGGAGATCAATGTCATGCAGGACTTGATTGTTGATAAAGTTCAAAAGATCCATTCTACTATCCAATTGAGAGGGGAAACCTCCAAAATTCTCATCATCATGGAGAGGAGTATTGAAGTCCCCCATAATGATCCACATATCATCCTTGTAAAGGGCCCTAATAGCCTCCAGTTTTTTCCAGAATTTGCTTCTGCTAAGTCTATTATTAGGGGTATAAATATTGGTAAGAAGTAAGGAAGTACCATCCCCAATGTGATTAAACCTAATGAAAAACAAATTGTTGTCTTGCGTGACCAGCTCCCTTAACACTTGCTTAAGGTTCCAAAAAATAGCTATACCCCCAGAGGCACCATCTGAGCTTCCCTTAAAAACTTTACCATACTTAAAAAGCTTAATTTTTATAACTTTCTCTTTACTCATTTTTGATAGTTCTGATACTAAATGTTTAGTACAAATGCCAAGCTAATAAGATGAGAGGGGGGGGTGAATCATACAAACTTAATCTTCCATAAAATCAATAGATTCAACCTCGGTAACCTTATTAGAAAAACTATAAAGCATGCAAACTCATAAATAGATAAGATCACAAAACATATAACACCAGATTTAACGTGGAAACCCAAATAGGGAAAAACCACTGTTGGATTTTGGACTCACTAAGAAATATACTCTTCTAGAGTATGCTCGGTTAAAAGCAAATCCTATTAAAGATTACATACACATTGCTAGATGTGACTCGGTTAAGGGATTTCCCTTAGATCTGTTAGGATCTTCACCTTGTTAGAAGTGACCTTGTTAGAGGATTTCAAACACTCAATAAGAATGTCACCTTGCTAGAGGGTTTTACAAATAAGACTATTAAGTCCACTTGGTTAAGAGATTTTCTGTCACTTTACAAAATAACAGTAATGAAAATATATCTGCAACTTCACATCTAAAAATGCTAAAGCAGATTCTTATTTTCTCAATACAATCTAGTCATATGACTTATCTTGTCCTTCTATTGGGCTCTATACTCTGTTATCAAAATAGGTCCTCAAGCTTCAGTGCTCGGTAATCACTATGTAGCATCCCTATGCTTACACTTGTTTGCATACATTGTTTATCAATAGTTCCTTATTTATAAACAATTTGCCAACCACTTAATCTCCTTGATCACATTTCCCATGATCAATCATAGCCATCAGATCTTCAAACTTGACCAGGTTCAATGTATCCTTCGATCTAAAAACTTTTTACCCTGCCTTGGAACTTGTGCTAGGGTATTGCAGTTCAATCTGAGTTGTAGATCTTCCTACCGATCTTTCATTGCCATAGATCCTTAACAACCTTTATACACATTGTAACAATCATTTAATCATAACCAGCTCATCAACTTCCTTCATTAAATAATGCTTTTATTCATTCAATGCATTCTGTTATTACTCGATTGCAACTCGGTAAATTCTAAACTTTACTCGGTAGACATTCTACCTTCATTAATCGATAGCAATAACCTTAGGGTTTACCAACTAGGTTCTTTGCTCGGTAACATAGTATAGTATTAACCCTACAAACAATAGCATATGTAGGATATCAAAACAATCTAAACATCATGATCTCATCATTGTCTAACTTGGTAATAGTTGCCCATTGAATAACTTATTCCTCCCCTTATTCATCACATTCTTTCTATGTCTTTTACCGACATCTTTATACTCATCAAATCTTACTTCTTAATATATGGCAACATCATACTGAATTAGAAAATCAATTTCTTGACATCAATGACAAAATAATAATAATAAGACAGTAAACATCCTTAATCAGTTATATCCATAATCATCAACAACCTTCTCAATATCCTTATTGAAATGCCAACAATCTCCCCCTTTGGCATTGATGGCAAAACCAATTGATTTGACCTAAATGATTCGGATTTAGATTGCTGAAATGCTCTCCCCCTGTCATTAGTCTTCTCCCCCATACATTAGTCTTCTCTCCCTTTGACAACAATGCCAAAAAGAAAACTAAAACATAATTTCTTCCTATATGAAGTGATTTCCTTTGTTGTTCAGTCTCAACTTAGTCTCGGTCAGAGCATTTTGTCTTCAATTCCTGTTCCCTGTTATTGTTTCCTACACACCTTTAGAAAACCTCCTAAAGTGTGTAAATCAGCATCAACTCCTAAAAGATATTCTGTAGAGTCATCGAATTGATGCTTTCACCGAACTTGGTCAGTGAATGGAAGATAGGGGTAGGACCCCTAACTGACTTCTGAGATACTCAAAAGTGTCCCTTGGTAGTGGCTTGGTGAAGATATCTGCTATTTGTTCCTTTGTGCTAACATACTCCAACACCACTTTCTTCTCTTGAACTTCTTCTCTAAGATGATGATACTTGATATAGATGTGCTTTGTCTTAGAGTGCATAACAGGATTCTTTGAAATGTTTATGACACTAGTATTGTCACAGAATATAGTTACTATCTCGGTAACTTGCGCATTTATGCCTTCCAATAGTTGTTTGGTCCATGCTATATTTGTACAATTCAATGCTACAACAACATATTCAGCTTCTACTATTGATTGTGAAACACATCCTTGTTTCTTGCTAAGCCAACTTACTAGTCTTTCTCCTAAAAAGAAAGCTCCTCCACTTGTGCTTTTCCTGTCATCAATGTTGCCTACCCAATCAGCATCAGTATAAACTTTTAAATCAAAAGCATTTCCTTTCTGATATACTAAGCCATAATCTTCAGTGCCTTTCAGGTATCTGAAAATTCTCTTGATTGCTGTCATGTGTGTTTCCTTGGGATGTGCAGAGAATCTTGCAACTATACCTACTGCATGTGCTATATCTGGCCTGCTGTGAGCAACATATTGCAAGTTTTCAATCATGGATTGGTAAAGTGTCTCATCAACAAATGCAGATTCATCATTCTTTGATAGTTTACAGTTGGTAGTCATAGGAGTACTTACTAGTTTTGAATCCTCCATTCCAAATTTCTTCAAGATTTCCTTTATGTACTTGGATTGAGTAATGAAAATCTCATCTTTCATTTGCAATATCTATAAACCTATAAAATACTTTATCTCACCGATTAGTGACATCTTAAATTCTTTGCTCATTTCATTTCCAAAGTTCTTGCATAGAGAGTCATTTCCACAAAAGATAATATCATCAACAAATATGGCTGAGATCAGTATTCCATTTTCATCGTTCTTCATGTACATGTTACTGTTTTCACTAGTTCTTATAAAACCAATTTTGATTAAATAAGAGTGCAATCTTTCATACCATGCTCTAGGTGCTTGTTTCAAACCATATAAAGCTTTGTTCAATTTACATACCTAATCATTATTCTTTCCTTCAACAAATCCTTTAGATTGTTCAATAAAAACTTCTTCTAATATACCATTCAGAAATGCAGATTTGACATCCATTTGATATACCTTGAAATTCTTGTAAGCAGCATATGCCAACAATGTTCTTACTCCTTCAAGTCTTGCCACAGGTGCAAAAGTCTCACCATAATCATTTCCTTCTTCTTGGGCATAACCTTTGCAAACTAGTCTTGCTTTATTTCTAATAACCTCACCTTTTTCATTCAACTTGTTTCTGAAAATCCACTTTGTATCGATTACATTTTTGTGCTTCGGTCTTGGGACCAGTGTCCATGTGTCATTCTTCTTGATTTGATCAATCTCTTCTGTCATAGCATTTATCCAATCTTCACTGTTAAATGCCTGTTTCACTATCCTCGGTTCAAATTCAGATATCAAACATGTGTTCTGTCTCAATTTGTTCCTTGTCATCACTAGATCATTCTTATCTCCTATAATCTGACTTGATGCATGATTCCTTTTGACATACTTGGCTAATATAGGCTCGGTAGGCTCTATATGATCTTCTTCATCACTCGGTAGCTGAATATCCTCTTTATTTCCTTCAACAGTTCTCTCGATAAGACTTGTCAGTTGAACATAGACAAATTCATCATAATCTTCTGGTTCCTTAGAATTTCCTTCATCATTTCTTTTTGCAAATTCATCAATTTTCACATTTGCACTTTCTACTATTTTGTTAGATGTTTTGATCAGACATTTAAATGCTTTGTTTCTAGAAGAATAACCTAGAAATGTTCCTTCTTCACTTTTCTAATCAAACTTTCCATTTCTATCATCTTTGTGTACATAGCATCTACTTCCAAAGATTTTGAAGTAACTTACATTAGGTTTCTTGTCATACCAAATTTCATATGGTGTCTTCAAAGTTCCTTTCTTCAGTTGTACTCGGTTCAGGGTGTAAATTGTTGTGCTTATTGCTTCTCTCCAAAATGTTTGTGACACTTTCTTTTCAATCATCAGGGTTCTGTCACAATCCACAATAGATCTGTTTCTTCTCTCAGCTATCCCATTTTGTTGTGTAGTTCTCAGTGCAGAGACTTGTCTTTTTATACCATGATCATTGCAGAATAAGTTGAACTCATCAGATGTGAACTCTCCTCCTCTGTCTGATTTAAGACATTTCAATTGTCTTCCTGTTTCATTTTCAACTCTTGCCTTGTACCATTTAAACATTTGAAAAGCTTCTAATTTTTCTTTTAAAAACATAACTGACATCATCCTTGAGTAATCATCCACAAATAATATGAAATATTTATCACCATAATAACTCTGAACTTTCACAGGACCACAAAGATCAGTATGCACAAGATCTAAAATTCCCTTAGAAGTGTAGGACTTACTTGTAAAGCTTGATCTTGTCATCTTACCCATCTGGCATCCTCAACACATAGCATTCTTAGGTTTTTCAAGACTTGGTAGACCTCTTACTCAGTGCTTCTTGCTTATTTTGATCAGATTATCAAAATTTACATGACAAAACCTTTTATGCCATAACCAAATATCATCTATTTTTGCATATAGACACTTATTCCAAGTTGAGTCAAGGTGAAATGTGTTACCTTTTGTTTGTGTCCCAGTAGCAGCTAACTTTCAATGCTTCTCATGAACTTTGACAATTCCTTTCTGAAATTCTATTCGGTAACCTGTGTTGTTTAGCTGTGCTACACTCAACAAATTGTATTTCAAACTTTCAACCTAATAAACATCATTTCATTTTGCATTGTCAAGAAGTGTTATAGATCCTTTACCTCTTACTGGACATGGTGCATCATTACCAAATCTTACATAGCCTCCATCATAATCTTATAATATAACAAACTTGTGTTTATCACCTATCATGTGATGTGAGCATCCACTATCTATGATCCAAGAATCATTAGTATTTATATGAGATATTAAAGCTTTTTCTTCATACCTTTCTTCATTTGATCCATATTTGATAGCCACATAAACAACTTCCTTTGTATCAGTTTCATCTAATTTATCATCATTAGATTCCTCATCAGCTATTAGGCATGTCTTTTTATCTCTTCTCTTGAAGTCTCGATGTCCTCTATAATGATTATCTTTCTGTCTATTATCTTAGTAATCTCTCTTTTCACTAGATTATTTGTCAGGACAGTTTGAGGCCATGTGTGCTATCTTATCACAATTGAAACATTTCAAAGGTAGTTTTCCTTTATACTTACCTTTGCCTCTTGGTAACCTTCTGGCTAATAGTTCTTCAAACTCTTCTTGCTTCTTGATTTCCTCATATAGTTTGTGCACTTTTTCCATGTTCTTGCAAAATCTCTCACTTGCTCCACTGTGATCCCCTTTAGTGTACTTACTCATTCTATCATTGTAATCATCAGATTCACCAATATGAAAAGAACTAAATGTAGATTCAACTTTATTTACCAAAGATCCACTGTTATCAAAGTTACTTAACTCAAATGCATGTAGCTTACCAATAGTAGCATCTAAAGAAACTGGCATATTGGGTACAGACCTCAATTCATTGATTGCAAAGACTCGAATTGCATAAGCCGGTAGAAGGGTTCTTAACAACTTACTTGTTATATCCTCTTCTTCAATAGTTCCACCTGCTCCTTTGATTTGATTGACAATCTCCTTTAGTCTTGTACTGTACTAGGTTATGTTCTCACATTCATTCATCCTCATAGATTCAAGCTGTCCTCTCAAACTGTCCACTTTTTCTCTTTGAACATGTTCATCTCCACTATACACAGATATGAGCTTATCCCACATTGCCTTTGCATCATTGCAGCCTTCTAGATCATTAAACTCTGAGTCGGTCAATGCAGATGTTATTTCAATCATTTCTTGGATATGTTCTTGCTTTGCCTTTATCTCTTCCATTGTCAATGGATAGGTGCTAGGTGTGATGAAATCATTCTCCAGATAATATACAACATATTCTCCAATTCCTGATAGGTGCAACTTCATCCTTTTCTGCCATGTAGAGAAACTTGACTTGTTCAGCTTCAGTGCATCCCTCTTATACATCTTTGGATCTTTGCCTCAACTACCTTTAAACTTTTCTTCTAGAGTCCAAAGCTCTAATACCAATTGATAGTTTTGATACTAAATGTTTAGTATAGATGCCAAGCTAATAAGATGAGAGGGGAGGGTGAATCATACAAACTTAATCTTCCATAAAATCAACAGATTCAACCTCGGTAAACTTATCAGAAAAACTGTAAAGAATGCAAGCTCATAAATAGATAAGATCACAAAACATATAACACCAGATTTAACGTGGAAACCCAAATAGGGAAAAACCATTGTGGGATTTCAGACCCACTAAGAAATATACTCTTCTAGAGTATTCTCAGTTAAAAGAAAATCCTGTTAAAGATTACATACACATTCCTAGACGTGACCTGGTTAAGGGATTTCCCTCAGATCTATTAGGATCTTCACCTTGTCAGAAGTGACCTTCATAAAGGATTTCAAACACTCAATAAGAATGTCACCTTGCTAGAGGGTTTTACAAATAAGACTGTTAAGTCCACTCGATTAAGAGATTTTCTATCACTTTACAAAATAACAGTAATGAAAATATATCTGCAACTTCACATCTAAAAATGCTAAAGCAGATTCTTATTTTCTCAATAAAATCTAGTCATAGGACTTATCTTGTCCTTCTGCTAGGCTCTATACTCTGTTATCAAAAACAAGTCTTCAAGCTTCAGTGCTCGGTAATCACTATGTAGCATCCCTGTGCTTACACTTGCCTGCATACATTGTTTATCAATAGTTCCTTATTTATAAACAATTTGCCAACCGCTTAATCTCCTTGATCACATTTCCCATGATCAATCATAGCCATCAGATCTTCAAACTTGACTAGGTTCAATGTATCCTTCAATCTGAAAATGTTTTACCCCACCTTGGAACTTGCATATATTTCTTGGAACTTGTGCTAGGGTATTGCGGTTCAATCTGAGCTGTAGATCTTCCTGCCAATCTTTCATTGCCATAGATCCTTAACAACCTTTATACATGTTGTAACAATCATTTAATCATAACCAGCTCATCAACTTCCTTCATTAAATAATGCTTTTATTCATTCAATGCATTCTGTTATTACTCGGTTGCAACTCAGTAAATACTAAACTTTACTCGGTAGACATTCTGCCTTCATTAATTGATAGTGATAACCTTAGGTTTTACTGACTAGGTTCCTTAGGGTTTACCAACTAGGTTCTTTGCTCGGTAACATAGTATAGTATTAACCTTACAAACAATAGCATATGTAGGATATCAAAACAATCTAAACATCATGATCTCATCATTGTCTAACTCGGTAATAGTTGCCCATTGAATAACTTATTCCTCCCCTTATTCATCACATTCTTTCTATGTCTTTTACTGACATCTTTATACTCATCAAATCTTACTTCTTAAGATATGGCAACATCATACTAAATTAGAAAATCAATTTCTTGACATCAATGACAAAATAATAATATTAAGATAGTAAACATCCTTAATTAGTTATATCCATAATCATCAACAACCTTCTCAATATCCTTATTGAAATGCCAACAATCTCTCATTGTAATTGGAATGCCAACAATCTCCCTTTGTCTGTTATAATGCCAACAATTTTAGTTTCTTAGATAATAATGATGTCCGGTCTGTGATCTCTAACTAAATTTTTTAGAACATCCTGTTTATGTGGGCTATTCAGTCCACATATATTCCTTGAGATTATTTTCATTTCTTGAGTAGGGAACATACCTCATGGATGGTCATTTGAGTACCATCTGCTATGTTCTTGTTGGCCTCTTGATCTCTAATCTGGCTTGCTCTTTTCCTTCCTAGAGGAGATGGGATGAAACCCGTGTCATCTTTACTATGGTATCTTGTTTTGACTAGGTTAGCCTAGGGTGTTGCCTTAGGCCATTTTTTTCTCCCTCTCTTTCTATCTTCTCCTTCATTTATATAGAAATATTCTTCTTGAGTAGTTGTCTGCTTGTCCCCAACATCATCATCTGCCCATCTTTCTTTAAGCTCTGAGGCCATAGGTGACAGATGGTTGGTTGCTTGAACTGTATCTACAGATTGTTGTGATCTTGAAAGTGAGATACTTCCAAGGATCAAGCACTGTTGGGCTTCTTCAAAGTCATTGTCGAGGCTTGCCCCATTGGTATTATCAACAATGTGGTTTGAATCAACTTCCTCATTGTTCTGTATTACTACTTGTATTTCTCCTTCTTCCAGGTTATCACTCTTTTGATCCTCCTGTTTGGTATCCTTTTGACCTTTAACACCTTTAATTTGGTTCATTTTACCTTTATCATTTAAAGGTATATCTAATATATCCTCATTACTGTCAGTGCATTTCTCTATTGTGTGTGGGATAATAATATTCTGGTCCTCTTCGAGACTTCTCTCTTTTTCATTATTCTCCATTTTCTTAATAGGGTTTCTAGATTTCTATTGTAACATCCTCTCTTTCTTTTCTTTCACTATGGCTATCTGCAGAGGGCATGTCCTTGCTATATGTCCCACTTTTTTACAATGAAAGCAGGCGAAGGGGATGATATCATATTCTAGAGGTTGGTTCCATTTTCCCAGTTGGGAGTTGATTTCAATGGATAGAGGCATGTATATTCCTTGTGTAACTCCAACACAAATTCTAGCAAAAGTAAGTCTTCTTCTAGCTATAGTTATGGGGTCCATAGAGAGGAGTTCACCAAATGAGTTAGCGATTCCTTTAAGCACATCTTCCACCTAGAATTCTAAGGGAATCAACCCAAACCGACGCCTGGACAAAAAAGGATTCGTTGAGTGCCATCTTAGGTGGCCATTTTTTTAGAGCTAGTGTAGCTTTACCAATTAGCCAGGGACCATCACAAAGCACCCTTGACATATCTTCCTTGCATGATAATGCCAAAGACAAAGCCCCTTTTGGCATAGCTGTAATCTCCACTTGACCATTTGCATTTAGAAAAAGCCCCAACAATATCAATATTCAGCCTAGGCCCCAGAAATTTTCCTACCAATGTCATTGCCATAAGGTTATTGTTGTGGTCAATAATAGGGTCTGGGATTTCAATGGAAAATCTCCCCTTTTTTGGGTTTGAGATATTGTGAACTGGGAAGAGTGAAGATTTTCCACTCAGTTTGACCCCGAATAGAGAAGTCCAAGACCTTCCATTGTCCCTCTACACCGAGTCCAGACTAGGAGTGCCTTCCTCACGTGATTCATGATTGTTTCCACTAGGATCGATGGGCTTGTCACTTGCTTGTGGGTCCCCATCTGTCGGGTCCTTTCTGCTTGGTTTAGGGGACTCTGGGTAGTCCTGAGAGTCGTCCTTACCTTGCTCCCCCTGGTTATAGAGATTCCCTTCCTGTCTTGAATTCAAATTCGCCTCCGCTCTATTTTCTTGCTGCTCGCCCATGTTTTCGTGAGGGTTGTTGATGTTATGTTAATGGATGTATTTTATTTATTTTTGGGTAGATCATGAAAATATGATAGGAAAGCTATATATTGTGATAAATAATACTTGTATTATAATGAATAATAATAATTATCATACTTCAGTACCATTATAAGAGAAATAGAGTGTGTAGTAGTGCTATAATATGTTTAGTGGATGGAAGGAAGTTCAAGGATATATAAGGGCATGAAAAAGTATTTTACATTGATTGCTAGAATTTACATCATTATAAATGTGGAGGAAGCAACACAAAAGGAAATTACAAAATTGGCAATAAAGTATAAGGAGATTTGTTGAATGTTCTAATGCACAAGACAACTAACAGGGGGGGCAGGGTGAATCCGTTGTATAAATAAATCTTAAATCTATTGCCTTTAATTAGATCTGTAACTACTTAACTTTAACACTTAATCCACAAAAATATATGAGCATGAAAGAACATAAAAACTAGAGTACACCATATACAATGAAACACCAAATTTTACATGGAAAAGTATGTTAGGGGAAAAACCACAGAGAATTCTATTTTCAATATATAAACACCTATTAGGGTGACAATAGTTAAGGTGATTTTTACAAAGAAAGGATCACTACCAAAGGCTCACTACTAAAGGGGTCACTGCCTGAGAGAAAGAAAGAAAGAGAGGCTCACTATCAGAGGGTTCTTTGCCAAAATTAAGAAGAACAAAAGAGAAATAATCCACCACTGATGCACCTATGTAATCATAAAGCTTGTAGATACCTTTGGCTCATTGCTTTTGGTAGCTAACACATGAAAGTTCACACTACTCAACACTTTTCACCAACTCTCTCAACAATCGTCAAACAATCAAGGAGATAAATCCTCTTTCACACACCTTCATCACATTTCACTTTCTTTCACAACACCCATATATATGTTCTCTCTTCATACACACCTCTATTTATGTCATCCTCACATATGCAAAGTCTCCCAAGGTCAGCTAATAAATTTAACCGAACGCAATTCAAATTAGTTCAACACTAAACATGCCCACAATGAAAAACAATGTAAAGTGGACCACACAATATCTTAACTGAGACCAAAATAAATATTAAACACATTATACAATGACCCATAATCATCATAGCAATAATATGAAGTGTAAACACCCGAGGTCAGCCAAACCTAGAGTAAACACCATCAAACTTTGAAACCATGCTTCCAAAGCCCAAAAACATGTGCCAACTAAATAGAATAAAGTTATGGACATTATCAACTTAACTCCAAAACCACAACACCAAAAACTATAGTACGGAGAAATGTAGAGCATGAATTTCATATGAAAACACTATAACACTATCAAACATACTGGTAAGCACAACTTCCTTAGCACAATAATCTGGAGCACCAAATCCAACATATAACATTTCTAAACATTGCTTAACGACATATCCAAATTGCATGAATAGATGTACAATATAGAGGATATGCAAAGCAATCTCTCAGCACAACTGCACAGAGAAATCAACATCACTTATACAGTAACCAGTCACTAATGACAACCAAAGCAAGTTGACATCAATGACAACACATTAATAGCTCATTTTGATCAACCTTGCAACAATCTCCCCCTTTGTCATTGATGGCAACACATCAACAACAATAACAATAATAACTCTCATACCAAAATTTTCAAAAACCAAAAGCCAATCCATTTCATGTTCTCTCACCCTTTGCTAGACATATCGTCTTCTCATTCTCTTCCCCTTTTCCATCAAGGACAAATGATCGAATACAAAAATAACTAGCTCATTTTGTTCAACTCTTTAGAGATTCACAACTGCACCTAACTACCCCTAAGAGGTAGCCCCAAAGAATTAGTCCAAAATATTAGTATTCATGAAGTTCACTAGACTAATGCACCTCTATATGCATTTAGTTCACAAAAGGAGGGGAAATAACCCCCAATTTTTCTTAGAGATATTCAAAAGTATCTTTAGAAAGTTGTTTAGTAATGATATCAACAATCTATTCCTTTGTGGGCAAATAATAAAGCTTCACTTTATTCTCTAAAATTGTCTCCCTCAAGAAGTGGTACCAACTTGAAATGTGTTTCATTCTTGAACTAGATTCTTAGAGATATTTGTTGCATTGGTATTGTCACAAAAGATATAAATAGGCTCATCAAATGATATTCCAACATCCTTCAAAGTTTGTTTCATCTATAATACCTGAGAACAACAAGTAGCAACAACAATATATTCAACTTCAATAGTAGACATAGATACTAAATCATGTTTCTTACTTGACCAAGCAACCAATCAGGGTCCAAGGAAAAATGCACCCCCACTTGTAGTTTTTCTATCATCCACATAGCCAATCCAATATACATCGGTATAGGAAATAAGAGTGAAATTAGATCTTCTAGGATACCATAGACCATAGTCTTTTGTTCCTTTTAAATATTTGAAAATTCTTTTCACAACACCACCATGTATCTCTCTAGGATCTTGCTTGGATCTAGCCACAATAAAAACAACATGCATGATATCTAATCTAGTAGTAGTCATGTAAAATAATCCTCCAATCATTGATATGTATATGCCTTGACCATTCTTTGATGATTCAATATCTTTTCTCAACTTACAACCAATAGTCATAGGAGTACATACTGGTTTAGCACTTTCCATTCAAAACTTCTTCAACATTTCTTTAACATACTTATATTGTGAAATAAATATACCAGCATCATTTTGACTAACTTGGAAATTGAGAAATAAATTCATTTCCCCAATCATAAACATTTTAAACTCTTCTTGCATCTCATCAAAAAATTTCTTGCACATACCATCATTTCCTCCAAAAATTATATCATCCACATAAACAACTACAATCAAGATGTCATTTTCTACAACCTTAAAATAGATATTTTTGTTAGTAGTACCTTTTTGAAATCCTTTCTTTAGAAAATACCTGTCAAGCCTTGCATACCAAGCTCTAGGAGCTTGCTTCAATCCATACAGCTCCTTCAATTTGCAGACCATATCCAAAGAATCTGATAGATTGAATACTTTTGGTTGTTCTATATACACTTCCTCTTTCAGTTCCCTATTTAGGAATGCATACTTCACATCCATCTAATAGACCTTGAAATCCTTGTGTGCAGCAAAAGCTAAAAACATTCTGATAGCTTTCATTCTTGCTACAAGAGAATAAGTTTCCTCAAAATCTATACCTTCTACCTATGAATAGCCTTTACATACAAGTCTTGCCTTGTTTCTTACTATGTGTCCATATTCATCCAGTTTGTTTTGAAATACCCATTTAGTTCCTATGATCACATTCTTGTTAGATGGTCTTGGGACAAGTTGACAAGTCTGACTCTTCTCAATTTGTTCCAATTCTTCTTTCATAACTTTCATCCAATGTTGATCATTACAAGCATCTTTTATTATTTTAGGCTCTCTCTAAGATTAAGCATAAGTTCACCTATTTTTTAGTAGCTTTACTTCTTGTGATAACACCTTTGTTCTTGTCTCCAATAATCTGTTTCTATGAATTATTCTTCTACACATACCTCATAGTCTTAGGAGAAATTTTTTAAGTATCTTCCTTATCATCCTATACTTCTATTTCTTCATCCTTTTCTTCTTTTGGTTTTCCAATAGACTCATCAGATTCATATCCCATCTCTACATTTTTATTCTTCAAAGTGTATTCATCAACCTTCACATTTGTGCTTTCAACAATCTTACTCATTCTTTTGTTATAACATCTATAAGATTTTCTTTTAGTAGAGTAGCCAAGGAAAATACCTTCATTAGCTCTTTTGTCAAACTTTCCCAAATTTTCTTCATCTCTTCCAATATAGCATTTACTTCCAAAAACTGAAATATTTCACAAATGGAGTCCTTCCATACCAAAGTTCATAAGATGTCATCCCATCTACACTCTATTAAGTGTGTATATTGCAATGTGTATTTCTTCCTTCTAGTATATTTTCAGTAGACTTGCTTCATTCATCATTTTTCTAGCAGCCTCTTGAATTGTTCTATTCATCCTTTCAACTACACCATTCTACTGTGGCATTCTAGGAGCAAATAAGTGTCTTCTTATCCCATGATTCTCATAAAAGGTATTGAATTCTTTAGAGGTAAACTCTCTACCTTTTTTAGACCTCAAGCATTTGATTCTTTTATCTATCTCATTTTCAAACATGACCTTG
This sequence comes from Cryptomeria japonica, assembly GCF_030272615.1. Taxonomy (NCBI): domain Eukaryota; kingdom Viridiplantae; phylum Streptophyta; class Pinopsida; order Cupressales; family Cupressaceae; genus Cryptomeria; species Cryptomeria japonica. The sequence continues at coordinate 560,015,070 of NC_081408.1, read as the reverse complement.
AATTTATTAAACTTTTCTAGAGCTTCATATTTTTCTTATAAGAAAGTAACACTAATCATTCAAGAGTAATCATCAATTAAGAGCATGAAGTATCTATCACCTTGCTGAATTATTGTTTTGGCTAGACCACATAGATTAGTGTGCACTAATTCCAATAGTCCAGTAGAAGATTATTCCTTAACTTTGAAATTTCTCCTTGTTCGTTTTCCAACTTGACATTCTTTGCAAATAGCATTAACAGGCATTGTGATCTTTGACAAATCTCTCATATCTTGAATTGAACTAATCATCACTAGATTATCAAAATTAATGTGACACGTCCTTCGATGCCATAACCAACTCTCATTAATTTGCACCATCAGGCAGTATCCATCAATAGTCCTCAATTGATATACATTTCCATCTATCCTATTTCCTTGTATAATCATAGTTTCAAACCTTTTCTTGATCTCACACCCGTCATCCTAAAAAACAAGATTATATATCCATTTTCACACTTTTGACCAACACTCAAATGGTTATGATATAAGCCTTTAACATAGAAAACATTGTAAGTATTATGTATGCTATCAAAACTGATTGAGCCAATTTTGACTATCCTAGTTGTCTGATCATATCCAAATCTAACAACTCCATCAGAAATTTCAAGCTTTACAAACTTATTCTTGTCACCGGTCATATGATTTGAACATCCACTATAAATAATCCATTCATCTTTATCTCTTCTATCATTAAAAACAAATATAGTTCAGTACCTTCCATTTTAGTAGCATCTTCTACAGATTTTTCCTTCACAATTTTGCTAGGGTCGACAGAACAAGATTCTTCATTTATGGCCAAGAGCAAAAATTCATTGTCTTCTTCATAATCGTATTCATCATCAGGAATATTTGTATCTTCTTTAACATAATAAGCCTTCTTATTGAACTTTCCTTTGAATTCCTTATTCTTTTGATTTACAATTCTGCTAGGACATCTAGACGCATAGTAACCTGTCTTTCCATAGCCAAAACATTTAAAGGGAAATTTACCTTTGTACTTTCTGGTTTCTTTCTTCATCCTTCTCACAAAGTTCACCTCAATCTCATTAAATTTCTCTTCATTAGATTCCTCATCTTTTACTGATTTGGTAGCCTTGAATGTAGTTTTTGTTCTTGCGCTAGTAGTACCAATTTATGTCATCTCAAAAGCAAGTAAAGAGCCATACATGTATTCTCTCTTATTCTGATTTTGTGATTCTTCTATTGCTAAAACCTTAGATTTATAGGGCTTAGTAAGAGTTCTGAGTATATTTTTCACAACTTCATCTTCCAATAAGTTACCTCCAAGACCTTTGTTCTCATTTACAACATTATAGATCTTTTGCATGTAGCTAATTATAAATTTTCTTCTTCATCCATCCGCAAGAATTCATATTTAGTTTTAGCATTCTACAACTTATGTTGTTTATCAATATCATCTCCTTCATATGTCTTTTCTAATTTATCCCAAACTTCATAAGTAGATTCCAAATCTATACAATTTTTGTTAATTCAATCTTAGAAAGAGCACTAAAGATATCAAACCATACCTTTTCATTTTCTTAAAATTCCTTGATCTCATTCGGAGTTTTCACCCTAGTCTTTAATTTAGTGTAGTTCTGTGTAACAAACTTCCATACTTCATATCCAAGAGAAATCAGGTAACCTTGCATCTTCACTTTCGAGAAGGCATAGTAAGATCCATCAAACATAAAGATTGTCAATTTGTGCACCATGAGGATCTCCTCAAGTGGTTAAGCTCTTCTCCAAGGAACCAAAGCTCTAATACCGATTATTGAATGTTCTAATGTACAAGACAACTAAGAGGAGGGAGAGTGAATCAGTTGTATAAATAAATCTTAAATCTATTCCCTTATATCAGATCCACAACAACTTAGCTTTACCACTTAATCCACATTAAGATATGAGCATGAAAGAACATGAAAAATAGAGTACACCATATTTTACATGGAAAACCCTATTAGGGGAAAAAACATGGAGAATTCTATTCTCCATATGTAAACACCTATTAAGGTGACACCGGTTAAGGTGATTTTTACAAAGAAAGGCTCGCTACCAAAGGGCTCACTACTTGAGAGAAAGAAAGAAAGAAAGAGAGGCTCACTATCGGAGGGCTTACTACCAAAACGAAGAAGAACAAAAGAGAAATGATCCACCACTGATTCACCTCTACAAGTGTAAGATCTGTAAATACGTTTGGCTCATTGCGTCTGATAGCTAACACATGAAAGTTCATACTACTCAACACTTTTCACCAACTCTCTCAATAGTAATCAAACAATTAGGGAGATAGATCCTCTTTCACACACCTTCATCACATTTCACTTTCTTTCACAACAACCATACATCTATTCTCTCTTCACACATACCCCTATTTATATCATACTCACATATGCAAAGTCTCCCAAGGTCGGCTAAGAAATTTAACTAGACACCATTCAAATTAGGCCAGCACTAAACATTCCCATGATGGAAAAGAATGTAAAGTGGATGAAAACATATCTTAATTGAGACCAAAATAAACATCAAACACATGATACAATGATCCACAATCATCGAAGAAATAATATGAATTGTAAACACCCGAGCTCATCAAACTTTGAAGTCATGCTTTTGAAGCCCAAAAGCACATGCCAATTGAATATAATGAAGCTAAGGACATTATCAACTTTAATCCAAAACCGCAACACCAGAAACTATAACACAGAGAAATGCAGAGAATGCATTTCATACGGAAACATTGTAACACTATCAAACATACTAGTAAGTGCAACTTACTTAGCACAACAATACGAAGCACCAAATCTAGAATACAACATCTCTAAACATTTCTTAACAACATATACAAACTACATGAATAGATGTACAATATAGAAGATATGAGAAAATCTCTCAACACAACTGCACAAAGAACTCAACATCGCTTATACCAACTAGTCACTAATGACAACCAAAGAAAATTGAAATTAATGACAACACATTAATAGCTCATTCATATCAACCTTGCAACAATATCACCTTAGATATAATTATCAATGGATTATAACTATTGATGAGTTTCAATAACCAAATGTACATATAAGAAGCAATTTTATAAAATAAAGATACAATCAAAATGAAACTAGAAAAGAATGCAAATATAAATATATAAGTGTATGAATTTTTGAAGAAATGTTTACTTAGCGAGAGATCAAGGCCATGCGAAGTACACATGGTAATAGAATCAAATAATTATGGTGAATGGAAGATGTCTATTTATCCAAGGAAATTAGAAAAAAAATTACAAAGTATATATTTCCATTGCCAAAGATAGATGAAACAATGAGTTATTTAAGAAAAATAAAATTGAGGACAAGAAAATGGTGAGAAGGGTCAATTGCATATAATAAACATAAAATCATGCAATAAACCTTTATACCTCTTCTTCCTTCCTCCTTTGATTGAGCCAAACGATGAAGTGGATGCACCCTTGCTACACTTGATGAGTATTTCTCCTTTGAATGCTCAATTTGTTGATTTCTCTCCACTACACAACAAGTTATTGATGAAGGGAGTGATTTGGATAGATGGATTTGGCTAAGTGTGGCATAAATTGGGCATAATGGGGGTGCAATGGATGATTTGGGTTCTCAAATTACCAACATAAGTTTACTTGAATGATGGATATGAATATGAAGGGAGGAGACTCCAATTTATAGATTGGAGGAGGCCAAAATGAAGGGCCAAGATTGATTTGGAATTGAGGGTTGAGATTGAAAGAAGGTGGGAGAGGATTGAGAGGACAAAGTGTGGGATTCAAGAGATTTTCCATAAAGGCATTTCTTGTCTTTACACTCCTCAAGTACATGGGGAAGAGATCCCCAAGTACATTGGAAGAATAAAAAGGAATGAGAAATTCCTTGGAGGCCAAAGGAATTAAAAATTCCAAAATAATAGGTTGTGTGGGAAGAATAAAGGATAAAAGGAATTAAAAATTCTTTGGAAAGAGAGGCCATGGGAATTTGCAAAGGATTTGAAATCCTTTGACATGACCAAAGTTGGTACATTTAAGATTTGGAAGGTGAGAGAGGAAAGCCATTTATGTCAGAGAGTTGACTCATCTCTAATGAAGGTGATCGGGGATGTGCAAATGATAGAAAATGTGATTAGGTGGGTTAATGAAGGTCAATGAGGATTAGAGTGCAAGTGGGAAAGTTAGGAGGATGTGACATGAGGAGAGAGAATGAGTGGAGGAATATAAAATTAGAGAATAATGATAAGCATGATTAAGGAGGAATTAATTAGGCTAGATGAAGATTAGAAAAAATAATTTTTAAGAATCACATAGTTAGGTTAATTAATTGAGATTAATTAAGTGGGATTAAAAGAAATAAAATGCTGAAGGTGACTTTAAAAGAATAAGGAAATAATTAATTTATTGATAAACTAATTATTGAACTATAGTGATAAGATTAATTAAATTTGATTTAATTAATTTTAAAAGGAATGGGATAGACATAATTGAATAAATTAATTATGTAGAAAGACTTAAATTAATTAAATATTAATTTAATTAATTTTAGACGTCTACATTTTGCCCCTCTTTTACGCAACAAAAAATTTGGCGGTGAGTAAAAGACGAAGAAAGATACCTAGCGTGGAAACACAGGTGGTGTATGCCCCTTGAAAATTTAATCGAGAACTTTTAAATTTTTTGAGAAAATTCTCAAAAAAAAAGAAGAAAATAAGGATAAAAGATGAGAAACAAAGGGAAAGGGAGGGTTGAAGGGAATTTTTGAGAAGAGAAAGAGAAAATACAAAGAAAAAGCAACAAGAGGGCCTATATAAGCTGCATAGGGCCCAAGGAGGGGTCATTGTCACACATACAGTTCATTTAGCCCAAGGTGATCAAAGAAAAGGAGAACATGGCATGCATTTGACACCATGAGCATCGAGGTAAGAGGGTCTGCCACTACTAGAGATTGCCTGAGTACAACCCATTAGTACATACCCTAACCCTGACTTGGTTAATTGAGTAGGTTAGCATTAGTTAGGGGCCATTAATGGGGGCAAAAATCTAGTGGGGCACAAATGTCGATCATCAAATTGACATCTGCACCAAGGGATCGACATTTGTGAAGAATATCCCTACCAACATTGATCGCTGAATCAACATTTGCATTGCGGGCAATGAGGGATAGGGGGAGGAGACTACGGGATGTTGTCTCTGCCCTATGGAATGGTGCACAAGGCACGAATTCAATGTATCCATTTAAGGAAACACCATCTCCGCTTAAGAAAAAAAGGGAGAAAATAGAAGATAAAGACAAGGATAAGGAGCTTCAATAAAATGCCCCAAGGATAGAAATAGGCTAGAATGCTAGAAAAAAGGGCTAATGAAGTGGTTTGGATGGTTGCAGGAGGATCCTACAATCTTGGGATCACGGGAGGATTGGCCTCCCACCGTGGCACTATGGAGCCAATTACATAGCAATGAGTGGACTCTATTATCATGGTGTGGACTGGAGTTAGTTTCATAGTGGCCTCAGATTTGATGCCACGTGGTGATGATGATGACATTGGTTGAGCACTAGCATAGGGAGATGTGTACCTTCCACCTACCTATAGGATTTTCCCAAAAGGCTACGACCCTCAGGGAAGTCTCACTGACTTACAATATGATTCAAACTATAATCCAGAAGAAATGAACTACAATGACAACATCTACAAATGTATGATGACAGTTTCAGTTAAGCGCAATTTTTTGCTCTGCAACACCAATCTCATCTCAGCACTTCACTGAATGATAAATCTCGTATTCGCACATTCATCTCTCTATAATAATCTAGACACCATGCCAATACCTAAATTACATGAATATCTCATCTATATATACAAATCATCAACCTTGATAACAAGGTCGGCTAAACCCTCAACCCTCAACTCACAAAATTATATTACCCGATACAAATACTGATCACCAAACCAATATAATTATTTACATTACATAGCATGGACCTAATTCAAATTCTCAAACGATCACATCCATTGAAAAATCATGCCAAGATCAACCGCAACACACTACACCATTAGAAATACCGCATAACATGAAAATCATCATCGGTTGATGAAAACCCCCAAAACTTGCACAACGATCAATGCGGATCACCAAAACAAATAGGAAACAACTAGGAAACACCAGCAATAATGTTAGAATCATCACCAATAGCTACACCAACACCACTTATCAAATCTTCATCGATCAACATTAGAAAAATCTAGAACACAACCAATCAACAACTGTCACAAAGAAAGATAGCTTACAGGGCACCAAATCATAAACAATCTAAAACGAAAGATACACAAGATCATCCCAAAAAATATCCCAAAGCCTCAGCACAAGATCTGATCACACCGGAATATACCAAAGGAAATACCAAATTCTGCAAAACAGTGATCAGCAAAACCAAACTACAAAATGAATGAGAAGATCTTCCCAAACTCACTAGAATAAATGATAGGAATATGTTGACATCAATGAAAACAATATATCCTAGCAACAAAAATTAACAACCATATCCAACAATCTCCCCCTTTGGCATTGATGGCAACATATGAATTTGAAAAACAATCAATGCAAAGAAAGAAGATATCACCAGCAAACTCCCTCTAAGATCAAGATAGATAATATAGTTTTTTACATGATCTCTCTCCCCCTTTGACAGCAATGCCAAAGATCTCCAAAACAAAAAACCAAACACTCTCCCCCTAAAACACAAACTACTCTAGTAGAGGAGCAACACCAACTCATCAATCTAGATAAAATAATAAGGCTCTAAAATTCACCAGATCGATGCAACTCAATGCATCTAGTTCTCATCAGGAGGGGTGGATACCCTTAACTTGTCTCTCAAGTAAATAAATGTATCTACAGGAAAAGGCTTAGTGAAAATATAAGCAATTTTCTTCTTTGAATATACATATTCCAACTTCACCTTCTCTCTACTGACTTGCTCTCTTAAGTAGTTATATTTGACTGATATATGCTTAGTCTTTGAATGTTGGACCAGATTCTTTGACATGTTTATAGCATAGGAATTATCATAGTATATAATAGTAGGCTCATCAAGAACAATTCTAATATCTTTTAACATTTTCTTCATCCAAACTATTTGAGTGTGATTACTAGCAGCAACAATGTAATCAACTTCAACAATAGATAAGGATACTGAATCTTGTTTCTTGATAACCCATGAAACCAACTTCTTATCTAAAAATAATGCTCCACTGGTAGTACTCTTCTGCTCATCAATATCACCAGCCCAATCTGCATCAGTGTAGGAAAACAACATGAAATCATCATTCTTCGGATACCATAAACCATAATCCACAATTCCCTATAGATATCTGAATATCCTCTTAACAACAGTGACATGACTCTCCTTTGGATTAGCTTGATTTCTAGCAGCCATACACATAGCATGCATAATGTTAGGCCTAGCCTGAGTAAGATATAGCAGTCTGCCAACCATAGATCTATACAAACTCTGATTATCTTTCAGAGATTCATTATTTTTAGTCATCTTAAAACCAGTCACCATAGGAGTTCCAACCGGTTTGGAATCATCTAATCCAAACTTCTTCAACAGTTCCTTCACATACTTAGTTTGAGATATAAAGATGCCTTTTCATGTCTATGCAATCTACAAACCTAAGAAAAACTTCATCTCACCAATCATAGACATCTCAAATTATTTTTGCATATCCCCAACAAACTTCATACTCATATCATCATCACCACCAAAAATAATATCATCAACAAAGACTTCAACAATTAGAATGTTATCATTTTCAATCTTAAAGTACAGATTATAGTGAGCAGCACCTTTAGTAAACCCCAATTTCAACAAGTATTTGTCTAATCTACCATACCAGGCTCTAGGAGCTTGTTTCAATCCATAAAGTGTTTTCTTAAACTTACATACCATGTCTCTATCATCCGACAGTGAAAATCCATCAGGTTGCTTAATGTAAACTTCTTCCTCTAGATCTAGGCACAAGTTCCTAAAAACTCACTTAATACCAATAACAATTTTATCCCTAGGTCTAGGCACAAGTTCCCAAGTGTTATTCTTTTCAATTTGATCTAACTCTTCTTCCATTTCTCTTATCCAGTTATCATCTTTACATGCTTCAACAACATCTTTAGGTTCAACTTTAGAATTCAAACATATTTCCTCTATAGCTAACCTTCTTCTAGTCATCACACCTTTATTCTTATCACCAATAATCTGATTCTCAAAATGATTCAATTTAACATACCTCAAGGTCTTCTGTTTGTTCTAATCCTAATGTTCCTGAACATCTTCACCAGTAGCAACATCCGCATTAACGGTCTCTACCAGATCATTCTTCTTAGGCTTTTCAGGCTAAATAGGAGCTAAAATAATATGTTGACCATCATCATAAGCTCTAATCTTCTTCCCAAGGTTCTCATCCACCTTCACATTGCACTCTTAACTATCTTTCTTATTCTCTTATTATAGCACTGGCAGGCTTTTCTCTTTTTATAATATCCCAGAAAGATACCTTCATCACTTCTAGCATCAAACTTTCCAATATCCTCATCTCTCTTGATATAACATTTGCTACCAAAAACTTTGAAATATTTCATAGTAAGAACATGACCAAACCAAATCTCATAAGGGGTCTTACCGGTATCACCTTTGATATGAACTTTGTTAAACATGTAAACAACAGTGCTAATAGCTTCTCTCCAGTGGACCTTTAGAACATTTCCTTCAATCAACATAGTTCTTGTAGCATTCAAAATAGTATGGTTCTTTCTCTCAACAACTCCATTTTGTTGTGGGGTTCTAGGAGCAGATAGCTATCTTCTGATTCCATGCATCTCACAGAATGAATTGAACTCATTGGAACATAATTCTCCACCTCTATCAAATCTCAGACACTTCATTTTTAATCTGAACTTAGTTTCAACTTTATCTTTGAATATCTTAAATTTGTCAAATGCTTCTAATTTCTCCTTCAAAAAGACAACCCACATCATCCTAGAATAATCATTAATTAGTAGCATACTATATGTATCACCCTGCACACTTCTAACATTTGTAGGTCCACATAGGTTAGTATGCACAAGATCTAGTGGTCCATCAAATGTATACTATTTAATCTTGACAGAAATCCTTGTTTGCTTACCCAACTGACATTCCTTACATACCAGATTAACAGGTTTAACAATCTTAGGCAGATCTCTAACAGCTTGTGTATAACTAATCTTAATCAATGAATCAAAGTTTATATGACACATTCTTTTATGCCACAACCAGCTCTCATCTATCTTAGCAATCAAACAACTTTTCTCACCAACATTCAAATGAAAAATGTTACCTTCATTCTTAGTCCTAGATGCAATCTCTATACTGGATGCATTTAAGATCTTGCATTTACCATCCTTGAATTATAGATCATAACCCTTATCAACCATCTATCCAACACTCAAAACATTATGCTTCAAACCTTCTATTTACAAGACATCATTAGCGTTATACTTACCATCAAAATAAATAGAACCTCTCCCATAGATCACACATGCTTTGTCATCTCCAAATCTAACTATTCCACCATCATACCTTTCCATGATTACAAATTTTCTTTTGTCACCTAGTCATATGATGTGAACAACCGTTGTCAATCACCCATTCACCATTTTCTTCTACCTTAGTAGCCAAATATTTCTCCTCAATAGAACAACTGGTATAATCAATAGGTACATGTCTATCTTCTTTAATGGAAATAATTACAACTTCATTTCCTTCTAATTCATCATCTTTAACACCTTCATTTGTAGCATAATAATAGTTCTTCTGGTTCCTAAACTTTCGATTAGACTTATAAGGCTTATCATAGTTTTCATGCTTCTCATATCTATCATTCCTATTATGCTTATCAAATTTATCATGTATGTCATACTTAGCCATTCTCTCTGGGCATCTAGATGCAAAATGTCTTATCTTATTACAAGAAAAAAAATTTAGGGGAAACTTTTCATCATACTTACCAACACCTTTAGGCAATCTCCTGGAAATCAATGCTTCAAGTTCATCAAGCTCTCTTTCTTTCTCTGCTATTTCTCTTATTTCTCTTTCATATATGGATATATGGAACTCATCAGGATCATATTTCTGCTTACCAAATACAGATGTTGATGCTCTAAATGTAGTCTCAGACTTTCCATGTGATTCTCCAAATTCGCTTAGCTCAAATGCAGAAAGTTTTCCAACCAGCACATCTCTTGTTACTGTAGTCACACTCCGAATCTCATCAATAGTGGCAACCTTATGTTTATAAGAAGGAGGAAAAGATCTCAACACCTTAGTAACAATCTCATCTTCCTCAATCTTTCCACCAGCACATTGGATACCAAGGAAAAGTTAATTCACCTTAGCCATGTATGAATGTATGTTCTCATCATCTCCCATTTTCAATGTCTCGTACTTTCCTTTCAAACTCTGCAACTTAGCAAATTTCACTTGACTATCACCTTCATATAGGATATCAAGCTTCTCCCAGATCTCATGTGTAGTCTAAAGTCCCATAACATTTGTCATTTAATAATCATTTAGGGAACTAAGAAATGCTTCCTTTGTTCTAATGTTATATTATGCTTCCTTAATCTCATCAGGAGTGGATGGTCCATTTTGAGGAACAACATAGACATTCTTAGTAATCTTCCAGTAATCCTCTCCAAGAAATTTCAGGTGTACATCCATCCAGCTCTTTCATACAGTATAGTTACTTCCATCAAATTTTGGACTGTCCTTCTTGAAAAGAATACCTTGAGCGACTATCCTGAATCTCCTCAAGCAATTAAGATTCTACTAGAGGATCTATCTCTAATACCAATTGTTAGAAGCAATCAAGAAGGAAAACTGAGAGTGGGCAGGGAGAATCGGTCTTCACTGGATACATAAAATTAAACTCCAAAACATAAACAGATAAGCAAATTAATAGCACAACACACAACACCAAGTTTTTTGATGTGGAAAACCCGGTTAAGGGAAAAACCACAGTGTGAACCTACCCATAGTAAGATGATACTCTGCAGTAGTATGTGAAAAATGTTACAATGGGGAATGCACATGCATTTAGGTACACTACTTAGAGCTCACTGCTCAAAAGATATTTTCTCAGAAGGCTACAACCCTTAGGAAAGTCTCACTGACTTACAATATGATTCAGACTACAATCCAGAAGAAATAAACTGCAATGATAGCATCTACAAATGCCTAATGACAATTCTTGTTAAGCACAATTGTCTTCTCTGCAACACCAATCTCACCTCAACACTTCACTGAAGGATAAATATATTGTTCGTACATTCATCTCTCTCTAATAATGCAGACACCGTGTCAATACCTAAATTACATGAATATCTCATCTATATATACGAATCATCAACCTTGATAACAAGGGCGACTAAACCCTCAACCCTCAACTCACAAAATTACATTACACGATACAAAGATAGATCACCCAACCAATATAGTAATTTAAATTACATAGCATGGACCTAATTCAAATTCCCAAATGATCACATCCATCGAAAATCATGCCAAGATCAACCGCAACATGCTACACCATCAGAAATATCGTATAACATGAAAATCATCACCAGTTGATGAAAACTAGCAAAAACTTGCACAACAATCAATGTGGATCACCAAAAAAAATAGGAAATGACTAGGAAACACAAGCAAGCACGTTAGAATCATCACCAGCCACTACACCACCACCACTTATCAAATCTTCATCAATCAACATCAGAAAGCTCAAGAACACAACCAATCAACAACTATCACAAAGAAAGATAACTTGTGGGGCACCAAATCATGAACCATCTAAAATGAAGATACACAAGATCATCCCAAACAATATCCCAAACCCTCAACATAAGATCTGATCACACCAGAATATACCAGAGGAAATACCAGAATTTGCAAAATAGTGATCAATAAAACCAGATCAGAAGATCTTCCCAAACTAACCGGAATAAATCATAGGAATATATTTACATCAATGACAGCAACATATCCTAGCAACAACAATGAACAACCATATCCAAAAAATCCAACATTACCCTTCTTTATGTTTGGTGGATCCTGAAGGTGTCGATGTGCATGATTATACTAGTATAGATTGGAGGGCAACAAGTGGTACCTTTAGAGTGTCTATGACAATGATGATTTATCAATGGGTCAGACACGCATGGTCTTAGAGAGGACTATGGAGTGGCATGGGTGGATTCCATGACTTGTTTTGTTTATATGTAGCCTAATTAGTGGGAGGATGATGTCCAACCTCAATGGGGATGGTTTTTCTATAGGATGGTTCAAATGTTTGTATTATATACTCAAGGATGGGGTCCCTTTTACTTATAGTGCTGCCATACTAGGATATCTATATCATGATATACATATGTGTGTATACCAAGGTTATAAGAACCTCAGGATAGGTGTCACACTCCACATATGGGCATGGGAGCACATAGTAGTCACCGACCACTAAGAGTACAACCACGGAGGAGGAGATATCCCTATATGGATAGATACAGAGGATTACTACACTACACTCAAGTCGGGGCTATCCAGTTTTGGTAGCACATGTTGGATGAGATGATGGACTTCACTTGGTGCCCATATAGAGATTGCAAGTGATGGAGTCAGGACATTTTATATGCTTGGGCTCAGACTCAGTGCTAGTTGTTTGGGTGGATAATACATATCATAGACCAATATCTACCACATAGAGTCATGTGATAATTTAGGGAGTCTCAAGACATAGTGGGTGAGGAGAACAATCATCTTCAGATTACCAGAGAGATTGCAAAGTGGGGTGATATTGTCAAACCATTTGAGGTCTGTATTAGTTGGACATGTGTCGATGTTGGGAAAATGGTGTCTCAACCTTGCATTTACATGAGGTTACTATTTATAGTAATTTTTCTTTTGAGCACTAAATGGTGCAAAACTCTCCTCAAAGCTTCTATCTGGCTATATAAGCATGCTAGTAAATTTTTGTCACAAGATCATAACTAGTTTTGAAGATATTAAAGTTTTCATTTTTGGAGGGTGTGATGAAAGGTTTAAAATTAATTTGGAGGACTTTAGAGGCTCCAAAATGTCCTAAAAAGAGGGTGTAAATGACAAAGTAGTTTTCAAGGTGATAGAGCACTTCACGAGCTTTCCAACACTTCAAACGGTTCGTCAATTAAACACACTATTCACAAGTTATGGCCTCTAAAAGTTTGGACTCTTGAAATAGGAAATATAAATTGCATCAAACACATAAATGAGGTGTAAAAGGGAGGAACACATGTTGATATGTGTTTTGACATGTCATGGGGAATCTAGAATGGAGATAAGTTTGGCTCTACTTTATTGGGTGGTTTTAGCCCATGGTTTTATAATACCGTTTGACGGTTTCTTGTATTGTATCTCCTATATATGAGGTGAGATAGAGGTTGTGTGTAAGAGTCTTATAGCTATTAAGTTACCTTTGAATATCTAATTAGTGGTACTCCTGTGAAGAACTTGCTCTGCAAGTATATTGTAATATGTTATTGATTACTGAATAATATTTTGAGTTGCTTTTCAAGTGTGGGTTTTTCCTCCTGAAAGGGTTTTCCCCATGGAAATCATTATATTTTGTTTATTTATGTTAAGTTTTTGTAACTACTATAACGATCTATAAAAGTTTTTGCATTACCCTCCTCTCAAGGTTAGTGTAGGAAGTTGTTCAGCTACTTAACTTCCTTACAACCGAGACCATTGTCTAAGATGAGCGATGAGATATTGTTGATCCAGGTTGTACCAGGGCATACATAGCATGGTGGGTGGCACATAGGTCTATTCGTCTCACTTCACTAGGATTTTTGCAGGCTAATGAGATTGCACCATCAATTGACGATGTGGTTGGGGGAGAGGGGGATGAAGTAGGAGAAGTAGGACCAGTGCAACCACAACCAAAGGCAATAGAGGTACAAGTGTTAGGTAATATAGGCTCAGTTATAGGTTCATCAAGCCATTTTTAATTAGGCCATTTTGGAGAGGGATACAGATAGGGCTCAATCACAGAGCCTATAGGATTAGCCGGTAGCAAAGAGAGAAAGAACCAATCAGGAACAAGCTTGGGTAGATAGTCTATAGACAGAGATGGAGAGGGTAAGAGTAGAGGGGGATGTCTTGAGAGTGTATCTTGAGGTTGTCCATATCAAAGCAAGATAGATATAGGTTTGATGCGGAGACCACCTCAGTGATGTTAGAGCTAGCTAGGGGAGGGGTCACGATGGAGGAGATGAAGATGGATGATGAGTTACATGCAATGAAGGTTTAGCTATCCCGATCAGAGGAAGATGCCATGCAGCTACAAGGGGAGAGAGACATGGCTCAACGAGCCATAGATCTAGGGCAAATGATGACTCTTTTTATAGAGCCCATGGATGCAAGGAGCACAATAGAGAGAGCTCTTTGAGAGGCATAGTACTATTGGGGGTTGTACTAGGATTGTTAGTGGGGATGAGGGCACCGAGGCCACCACCAATAGGTCCATCCAGTGTTTGGGCTGATCCAGGGAGAGGTGATAGGGAGAGAATAGGCTATCTCTCAATTATATGTGTGGCATTTTGATCCTTTCGGGATTTTCATTGTATCATGATTGGACACATTATTTTTGATATATATGAGATGATTCATGATTTTTGGTGGTGATGTATATGTGTAATTTATTATGGACTTGATTTTTTATATGATGATTGATGGATTATGATGGATGGTTGATGTTTATGATGATGCATGATTGTGATTATCTAACATGTTTTTGTGATGCATGATGGATGTATGCCCATATGATGTATGCACATTTTTTTGGTTTTATAATGCTTATATTCCATGTTTCTAACATGTTGTGGATGCAAGATGGATGAATGATGTCTATGTAGTGTGTATGACTTGTAATGCTATGGTGATTTCTTATATGTGATGAATATGGATAACTTATGGTGTGTGCAGAATGTGATATGGATGATGTTGATATGATGAAGTTGTGTATGATCTATATATGCATGTGATTTTGACATAAGATGAATGCTTAATTAATGTGATGAGACTAAATGATATTTAAAGATGTGACATTATGATATGCAAAATGAGATGGTTATGATGTGGAATGAAAATGTATATGTTAAAATGAGATAACTATATTTCCTAAATGATATGTAATGAATGTGAATGGATGAGCTGCAATACAAAATGTTCCTAATTGAGATGCAGGTATAACCCATGATCCTAAAAATAAACCTTATAAAATAAACCCAAATGTAATATGAGAACAAATGGTAATTATAACATCCTAAAATTGCACCCCTCACAATTTTTTACTACATTTGGGTCTTCGCCTTATTGTTTGCACCCCTCGGCCTGATCAAAGACCTGAATATGCTCATTCACATCAATAACACCTTGCAACTTAACAATATAATCAAAATCCACTTTAATCCTACCCCAAAATAGGGTAGGACCAGGGCATGGCGCTCTGGTCCCCTTAATGGGGACCTATCCTGATCCCCTCCCCTTTACCTAACTCAAATTTGTAGTGGGAAAATCCCCTCTATGTTGGCTCATTGGAAAATCAGTCAATTAATCCTACTAGAAAGTATATAAGAGGTATTTCCCCTTTCATTTGAATATACATGATCTAACATGTTCAAAATTTGGAGGAATTGATTATGTGTTACATTGATGTTTGTCATTGATAGCAACACTGGCAACACCGGCTACACTAGCTACTTTGGTTGTTTACCGGTATCTGGTTGGTCCTGGTAGGATGTTTGGCTAGATCATGATGATCTAGTATACTCTAGTATGCCTTGGTCTGAGGAATTAGTTTGGATTGGTCATTCATGTGCTCTTTGATGTGTATCACATTCAGTTGGTATTGATTTGGTGATTGGATGCTATCTTGTATGCTAGTAATCTTGGTTTGTTGATCTACTAAGGGTTTCACTGGCAGAGATTTGTTGAAGATCTTTGATGTTATGCATAAGTGGTGTTTGTGCAGCTTCTAGTAGAGATTTGGGATGCTGATTGTGATCGTATTCAAGACTTGGCTGATTGGGATAATTTCTTTAGTGTGTGTGGATCTATATTGGGTCCTGGTTTATCTAGGTTATGGACTGGTTTCTGTAACATGTTGGAGGATGTTCCTGATGCGTTACCGGAGGGATTTAAGGATTGGTTTACATTGTTTTCAGCTTAAGCCGACTTGGATGATCATTTGTTTATGGGTTTAAGTTATGAATTTATTGTGTATTCTTTTAGGTGTCTAACCTAATTGTTTAGGTCCCAGGTTGATATAAATATGATGTAAGATCTCATTTTAGATCATGTAAGGAATATGATATGATGTGTAAGGAGAGAATAATGTAATAATCATTCATGCAGAGGATTTGGTTGATCATAGGTGATTGAGTTGGATTTGTGGAAGAGGTTTAATGCCTCCAGTATTGAGCTTAACCAGAACTGTACTCAAGCATAGGAGATGTTATCATTGTAGTTAATTCTTTTCTCCAGATTGTAGTATGGATTTGTATGTAGTCAGTGAGAGTCCTTTTGTGATGACCAGTGTGCTCTAGGCTGTTGGCCTTCCTGCATGTGCAGTCCCCTTATTGTAATATTTATTCATCTGATCAAAGGATAGATATTGTGGGTCTCCAATCCCACTGTGTTTTTTCCTCTTTGAGGTTCCACGTATAAATCTATGGTGTTATGGTGTTTATCTTTGTGATTACATTGTTGCTTGTTGTTATATGTTTTTATGTTTACTGTTTGCTAAGTTGTTGTATTAATAAGGTTAAATTTCTCCATTTTGGTAGAACATTGATTCACTCCCCCTCTCAGTGTTCTTGGTTTCCAACAATTGGTATCAAAGCCTGGTGCCTTGCAGGAATTCTAATAGCTTGAGGAAAATCATGTTTCCAGAATCTATGGAGGTAAGTTTTAGGAAGGACATTCAAGTAGCTCTTGAAGACTATGATGTTGAAAGATTGAGGAACATGAAGATGCAAGATGAGTTGAGATCTATGAAGGAATTCATTTTTACCCTACAGGAGAGGTTGCCAACTATAGAAACTAAAAGGATGGAACTTTTACAAAATCAAGTTGATGAAGAGAAGGATGCCCTTAAGGAACAATGTTAGAAGATAAGTTAGGAGAATATGGTAATGAGGATTTAAATGCAAGCCTTAACTATGAGGATGTCAAAAGAGATTGAAGACTGGAAGAATAAGGAATAAAATATTTCTATATCTCTGAAAGACAGATCTGAGGAATGCATCTAGTTGGTTCATGAGAATGATATGTTGAGAGCTGAATTAGTGCAGTCACAGAACAATAAGAAAGAATTGGAAAGAATGGTAACAATCATAAGAGATGACCTAACTATTGAAAGTGAATACAAAGATAAATTCAAGGTTAGTTTTGCTAAGCTTGATGAATTATTGAAGAATCAGAGGGACACTAGAGACACTAGAGGTCTTGGATTTGAGCATGGAGAGAGATCTTGTACTACAAATTAAGATTAGAAGGTCATCGATAAGGCAGCCCAATGCTTGTAAATTTAATGGTAGATGCTTTGTTTCTAATATATTTGGTCATATGGCTAGGCATTATAGAAATAGAGTAAATCAGAATAATAATGCAGTTCTCAGAGAATGTTCAAATTGTAAGAAGTATGGTCATAGGACAAAAGATTGCAGAATGAATGTAAAATGTCATGCATGTGGAAAGTTTGGACATATGGCTAATCAATATTGGTCAAGGAATGGTCAAGGTTACAATAAGGCAATTCAGCTGAACAATGTCACTTGTTATGCATGCAACAAAGTAGGACATATTGCTAAATTTTGTAGAAGCAAGAATTCATTGGCAGGAAGTGATAAACCTAATGAGAAGGGGAAGCAAAAGGTTGATGACACTCGGAAGGATCATGAGAAGAAGTGGGTTATGAAGTCTGAGTCTCAACTTGTAGAGTCAATTACACCAGATGTTCATTTGGCTGAAGGATATACCCTAGTTACTCAACTGGTAGAGCATATTGTTCCTGCATTGGTAGGAAACTCATTTGGTAACTAAGGCATTTGCCTTAGGGGGAGGCAAATTGATGACATGGCTTGCATTTCCCTTGGTAGTGGTCTGAAAGCCTATTTCATATTTTTGGAAGTCAATTTGGAGGTTAATTGGCAAAGATTTTTTGGATATTGGATCTAGTTTGGTTTATCGGTAAGTCACTTTATGGGTTATGGTTTGGCAATACATCTACAGTTAAGTATTTCAGAATCTTTGATAGTAAATGTTATATCAAGAGAGATGATTTCATTGGAAGATTGATCCTAAATGTGATGAAGGAATATTTCTTGGTTATTATAATGAAAGCAAATCATATAGATGTTATAACAAAATTTTATAGAGAATTGTGGAGAGTGCTAATGTCAAGGTGGATGAGCTGAATAAAAGTCAAATCAGAGTTTATGAGCAAGAATCGGCAGTGGAAATGGTCTTAACTGAACCGATAACAACTTTACCAGAACAAAATGTTGAACCAGTTACTCTGATAGTATCAAACAATTCTATAGTAACTGAAGATCGAGGAAGAGGAACAAAGAGTCGGGGGATTTCTAGGTATGAAAGGCTGAATTATTCAGAAGATCATATATTTGGACAAGAAGAAGGTTGGCATCTGATGAGGTATGCTCAATTTCTTTAATTATACCATCAATTATTGAAGCATGTAAGGATGAATTTTGGATGAAAGCTATGGAAGAGGAATTGGATCAGTTAGATAAGGACAACACATGGACTTGGATGGTATTGGAACTTGGCTTGATTGGTTTGCAATGGATATTCTCAGAAGGAAGGAATTGATTATGTTGAATCCTTACTTCAGTAGCTAGGATTTTTTAGATGTTTTCAAGGATTATCTGGTATGGTTTTTGTTTTATGATAACTTTAACTTTGAACATGTTCAAATGCGGATTGGGTTAGAGATATAGGTGACCGAATAGGCTCATCTAGTGAAGCTTTCTTTCTTTTAGGGAAACTTGTTTTCATGGATCAACAAAAACAATCATGTACTTTTTACTACTGAAGCTGAGTATGTTGTTGCTGCTACTAACTGTACACATGTTCTATGGTTGAAGTATATGTTGAAGGATATAATGTTGGATTGTAATGTACTGGTAGTTATTAATTATACTAACTTTGTTGCAATTGTCATCCGATATTTCTATCAGTATAATTTTCTGAAGGAGTTGGTGGAAGAAAATGAGGTTAGATTGGTTTGGGGAATCATTTGAGCATTTGAGAGATAGGTTGAGGTTTCCTGCCCCTCTGGTAGAGAACTAAGTGACTATTTGGCACCAGTATGGTATGCATTATCAGAGCTATTACTTATTCTGGATTGAGGTGGTGATGTTGCTTCTTTGGGGGAGTAGTTAGTCTTGTGATTCAGTGGTCTATGTTTTTGCTTTGATATTTATGTCATATTTTTGGCATTGATGTCAAAGGGGGAGAGATATTCATGTGAAAAAAATAAGGAGTTATATACATTAAGGGGAGATATACTTATGTGTAGTACATAGCTTAACAGAAATATCAGTCTAAGGCGAAGATTATTGGAGGAACAAACTTGCAGATTGGTTGTATCCCATTGGGGGAGTTTGGTTGAGGTCTATGGATGGTTAATTGGTACAAAGATATTTTGCTCAAAAATTCATTGTCATATCATTTTGTGGGATCTTCTATCCGAGGAGACTTGTTTGGCATTTCTTGGCACTTGGATGTTTTTCACATCTAGTGTTGCCATCAATGCCAAAGGGGGAGATTGTTGGAAATTTGGAGGAATTGATTATGTGTTGCATTGATGTTTTCCATTAATGACAACACTGGCAACACTGGCAACATTGGCAACACTAGTTGCTTTGGTTGTTTACCGGTATCTGGTTGGTCCTAGTATGATGTTTGGTTAGATCATGATGATCCGATATACTCCAGTATGCCTTGGTATGAGGAATTGATTTGGATTAGTCATTCATGTGTTCTTGATGTGTATCACATTCAGTTGGTATTGATTTGGTGATTGGATGCTATCCTGTATGTTGTAAGCTTGGTTTGTTGATCCAGTGAGGATTTCATTGACAGAGCTTTGTTGAAGATCTTTGATGTTATGCATAAGTGGTGTTTGTAGAACTTATAGTAGAGATTCAAGATGTTGATGGTGATCACATTCGAGACTTGGCTGATTGGGATCATTTCTTTAGCATGTGTGGATCTATATTGGGTCTCGGTTTATCTAGGTTATGGACTGGTTTCTATAACGTGTTGGAGGATGTTCTTGATGCATTACTGGTGGGATTTAAGGATTGGTTTACATTGTTTTCAGCCTAAGCCGACTTGGTTGATCATTTTTTTATGGGTTTAAGTTATGAATTTATTCTTGTATCGTATAGGTGGCCAATCTAATTGCTTAGGTCTTGTGTTGATATAAATATGATGTAAGATCTCATTGTAGATCATGTAAGGAATATGGTATGATGTGTAAGGAGTAAATAATATAATAATCATTCATGCAGAGGATTTGGTTGATCATAGGTGATTGAGTTGGATTTGTGGAAGAGGTTTTAGGTCTCTAGTATTGAGCTTAACCGGAACTGTACTAGGCATAGGAGATGATATCATTGTAGTTCATTCTTTCCTCCAAATTGTAGTCTAGATTTGTATGTAGTTTGTGAGACTCCTTTTTTGATGAGCAGTGTGCTCTAGGTTGTTGGCCTTCTTGCATGTGTTGGCTCCTTATTGTAATATTTATTCATCTAATCAGTGGATAGATATTGTGGGTCTCCAATCCCACCGTGGTTTTTCCTCTTTGAGGTTTTCCATGTATAAATCTATGGTTTTATGGTGGTCATCTTTGTGATTACATTTATGCTTATTTTTATATGCTTTTATGTTTACTGGTTGATAAGTTGTTGTATTAATAAGGTTAAATTTATCAATTCTAGTAGAACACTGATTCACCCCCCCTCTCAGTGTTCTTGGTTTCCAAAATAATGCATAAACACAAGAGGTCATCAAGCATTCAAGAGAAATTGAGCATTTTCAGTCTTCCTTCAAGCTTTGGAGCAGTAATAGAGTCAAGATTTCAAGCATTGAAGAGGAGATCAACATTTTAATTCATGAAACCCTAATTCCATGTGGAGGCAAGAAAAACTTCACAAGGAGGTATAAGCATTTCATTTTCAATCAATTCAACATCCCCTCAAAGAGGAGGATTTCTACTTTCAGTCATTTCATTTACATTATTTCAACCACTTGGTTAATTCCATAACTAGGGTTTGACCTGAAGGCAAGCTCCTTTTCCCAACACATTTCCCTCTCTTTCTATGTGTAGGAAATAGGTGCACAACTGTACTTGTAGAATTAATCTTTATTCATAGAGAAAAAACCCTTTTCGACGTGCGGAAAGTTTAGTGGACCAATTGTAGGGTTCCCTTGTCTGAACACATGGTCCCTGCAACTTTTGCCCGATTTGACGGAGTAGCTTTGAATCATCTTAAACTTCTCAGATCCAGGTGCACGATTGAATCCCAAATCTGTAGCTCGTTGTTTTCACATACTTTGTCTTCATTTCCAACAATTAATCTTAATTCAACTAGTCAACTTACAAAAGAGGGTCAATTGCATTCCAATCACAACCAATCTACTTAGTATTCATTCCTTGCATCATTTAGGATTGGATCTAGTAGATTCATCCCCCTCTTTTGAATGTAAAGTTTCCCCAAGTGAAAATTGAGCTTAGTAAATTCCCACACTTCCTACATGGAGAATTGGCTAAAGCTCCCAATTTTCCACTTTACATTTTGGTGAACCCAACTCCTTACACCCCTAATTCTGATTTTTGTTTTTAGATCTAAGTGTATGCAATTTAAAATTCAAATTTTCATTTACAAGTTTAATTTCCTTGCAATTCTTAAAAATTTAGAGGTTGAATTCACAAACACCCTAATTTTTAGATTCAAAATTGAGCTTGTCATTTGTTTAAATTGTATTGATTGTTTCAGATCTGAGAACTCTTCAATTTTGCAATTTAAGTTTTCATTTACACCTTTCAATTTTTATTTTTTTTAAAATTAAGTGGTTAAATCACAAAACCCTAATTTTTAATTTTAAAATTGACTTTGTGGATTGTGTAGATCTTGAATTTGGTCTTTGATTAAATTTCAAAACTTCATTTTCCCTCACAACATTCAAATTTTCAAATTTAATTTTTTAAAATTAAGCGGTTTATGCAACAAACCCTAATTTTTAAAATTAAACTAATCTTGTGTGATTTCCAATTTTCCTTTAAGCATTTAATTGATTCAATTAAATCTAAAGCCTCGTGTCTTACTTCTAAACATCATTTTATTAAACATCCTAAGTGTGTCTTGTTTTGACCTTCAAGGCTTATTTTCGCATATCTTGACATATCCAATTTCCATATCCTTCTGGAATTTGCATTAAAATCACAATATCTTGCTTCCCCAAAAATTTGGTAAAAAGCTGGTCAGGTTGTGTGTTCAGACCAAGTTGCTTCCAACATGGTCCTAACTTTTTCTGCTCAAAATTTGGGAGCCTATTTTGATTGTATTTTACTGCACAATTCTAGAGATTTATGAAATTTAATTGATTTTAGGTCACCCTAAGGTCGAAAACAAATTTGAATTTCAATATTTCCATTTTCAATTTAAATTTTAAAATTAAGTGGTTAACTACGCATACCCTAATTTTTGAAATTAAATTGATTTCTTCAATATTTCAAAATTTTAATTAAGAGGTTAGATTTGGATGACCCTAATTTTAATTTTGATTTTCCCTCCTTTCAAAATTTTAAAACTAGGAGGTCATTTTCAGCCCTAATTTTAAATTCAAATTTCTATCTTTTAGGGGATAATTTCAAATTTAAATTGAGAGGTTATTTTAACAAAGCCCTAATTTAAAATTTAAAATTCCTAGGAGATTGCATTATTCTTTCTAAAGTATTTTCCCTAGTGCATGAGTTTTTACTACTATTAGTCCTACCTATAGTATCCCTATTAGGAGAAGTTGTAGAATTAAGGTTGCCCAAGGTTTAATTACTGACGAAATGGAGCCTAATTTGGCTAGCTTTTTTAATGAGGATATTGGTGCTTCTTCTAATCTTACAGATATTACCATTTATCCTCTCGATAATTCTCATATTGAGGAGGAATCACTAACTAGGGTATTCGTTGATCAATTGGTGAAGATGGACAATCAATTTGGTAATCTTCAATAATGGATGAGTCAAGAACACCCAAAAAAGTGAATCTCTCCCATTGATTGAAGGATTAAAAATAATGATTCAAAGTGATAAACATGGTGTTGATATCTTGCATGGTATTACTCATATTATTGATTCTAATATCATGCCTATGAAGACTTGTGTTGAAAACCTAGGTTATACACAACCTCCTAGTCAAGTTAATCATTCCATTCCTTTGACAACTCCTATGACTAGTGTTCCTACCTTCACACCAAACATAATGGATACCTCTACACACAATGTTATACCTACAAATTTTAGTCATAGGGGAAATACCTCTTCTTTCATTTCTCCTACCATGAGTGTTCCCCTTTGTGGTGGCGGGAAAAGCAAGATCGGGTGACTAGGTCCTAATCCTACTTTTGCCAACACATTGGGAATATGAAAGAGCCTAGGGAGATAGATCATTTTGGATACTTCTTGTGAGAAAGAGAGCCAAATATTACCTCTTATGGTTTCTATTCCTCTTGTTGCAAATGATGAGAAAAACTAGGGTTTGAATGATCAACTAGACTAGGAGATAAAGAATGAAGCATAAATGAACTTGAAATTGAACAAACTAGCAAATCTGAAACTTAGATACTGAAAGCATGAAAGGGGGAGGATTATGGATGTGTACCTAATGCTACAAATTGAGCCAAATTGACCAGGACCAAGGTGTCATTCCACTGTCCCTGATGGACTGATAGAAAGTTGTAACTGAGAAAATACAAATTTGAGATCTTGAAGCTACAACTTGTCAAATTTCACTACAAAGTGGAGGGACCAGTACACCCAGAGAGGAACATGGTTCCTAGAAAGGACTAGGGTGCTCAGAGAGGACCAGGGTGCCCAGAAAGGACCACGGTGCCTAGAGAGGACTAGGGCATTCAAGAATGACTAGGTTGCAGGACCATGGCACCACACCCTTGTCTCGATGATTTTTGCTCAAATTTGATCTTTAGGACTGTGTTTGTGTGCTTTGTCAAACCTGAAAAATTGCAGCGATGATCGGATCATGTACTTGTACCTGCAACTAAAAATAGGGTTTTGCCTCAGTCAAACCCCTGTGTTGGTGATTTCCACCTCCATAAATAGTTGATAATGTATTGAAAATATGTGTGCTATAACCTTGTGTGTATGCAAGATCCTAAATGATAAGAAACTAGAGCTACACTATGCATGAGAGTGAACCCTAATTATAAATGTGAATGTAAGTGACAATACTTCAAAATAAATATGCTAAATTATCTAAAGAATGAATGTAAATATGCAAATTGATGTAAATAAGTTCATACAAAGACATGAAAATAACATGAAATCATACCAATCCTCAAGGGAGAGATATTGGCACTAGATCTCCTATTATTCTTCAATGTCTTCAAGGCTCCTAATTGATGATAAATTCTTGACAAATGCTTGATGAATGCTGTTGAATGTTGTTGAAGAATCCACATAAGCTTCTCTTTCACTACATAGAAGGCTCCTTATGCTTGCTTTGTTGAAAACTCCCTTAGATTAGATAGATCTTAGTTGCCTTCAAATGAAGAAAGAGAGCTCTTATGTATGAAACCCTAGATCTTAATTTTGACTTAATTTCATCTTTAGGCCAACCTAGGAATTGAATTTCCCACCAATATTTTGGGATTAAGCATTATAATATCATAGAATTATGCTCCCAAAATTTTGAGGAAAAAGTCGAGGACCATGTGCACTCCCACCATGATCCGACCATCTTTTCACCAAATTTTTAGGACTGTTAGATATGATGATATTAGAGTGAATCCCAAAGTTACAACTAATTTCAAGGTGTTTTGGTATGTGAAATCGGGCCTTAAAGGTCGAAATAGGACATAATTAGGGTTTTATGATTAAATGATTTATTGGAAGAATAAAATAAAAAAGGGGCATACTCAAGGTAAAGGGCCCAATTTTATGATGTCATGAGTGATGAAATAAGACTTTAGATTTAATTAAATTAATTAATTAAATCCTTAAAGAAAAATAATAATGCAAGATGCAAACACACTAAGGCAAGTGCTAACCTAAGTGTGAAATTGTACCACCCTAGCAAGGGTGTACAATTTATGACACTACATTTAGCTCCCACTTTAGCCATCATATGACACTACATGTATATAATATATCCACAAGTTGTTGGATGAAGGCCCCAATGGTATCGGCAATACACAGTTAGGATCCACACCCTACAAAAACACATGTTAGATAAAATCACAAATTCACCTAAATGCTTACTAAGGAAGGTGATGAAAATTCAAGGGTAGCTATATGCCCCCCCCCCCTTTGTTTTGGCTTGCTAATTTTAGTTAGTTGCAACAAGGTATCATGTTTACCACATCGAATTATGAAAGAAGATTGATGACAAATGCTCACAAGAAAATTTGATATAAGATCAAAAATTAATGAAAAAAAATTTGGTAAGCAAGAGAACTAAGCCTCAATTCTAACACAACAAAGAGTGTGAGGATTTGAAATCTCTAACACAAGATAAAATATTTAAATGGAGATAAATGCAAAGAGAAGGAAGAAGACGTAGAAATCATGAATACACACTTTGGTGATCCATGAGAAGAGAAAATGAACCATGGACATCTTGTCCTTAAAACTAGGTGATCCATGGAGAGAAGAACATGTAAAAATAGCCCCCAGAGTCTTTCTGGGTGATCCATGTAAGGGAGGAGAGTGATAACACCATTAGTTCCACTCAACCTCATGCATGTGTGTGCAAGTAGAACAAGGATACCTACCTTTGATACCAAGAAGATATTCATCATGCAAAAATGTTATAAATCCAAGCAAGAGAGGGAATACTCTTCAAGCAAAGATAAGATAGTTGAAAAGAGATATCTTGCTATATAAGTGTAAAGGATATCCTTGGAGGAGAAGAGATCTTTGTCCAAAAGACATCTACCTTCAAGAGGAGTTGTCTTAGACAAATATAACATCTTCTATAATTAATGATTACAAGAAAGAGTAGAGAATTGAGATGAAATAAAAGAGAGATTATTTATAACAACACTCTTCTAAAAGAAGGCAAGAGATCCTCATCAGGGATATGCACGTGCACAAAATTGAAGGGTTTATTAGAAAAGATACTACTCAATGAAGAAAAGAAATTGGTTAATGATCAAAGACTTCCAATACCAAGGAGGAGGTCCCAATTAAGGATATGTACTTAAGATCCCCATTAGGATTGATTTTTCCAATATGAGAGAAGGAATTCAAATATGAATACACCTCTACAATCAATAAGAAATCCTTATAGAAGACACTACTTCAAAAAGGGGAAATTTTTAATCTGAACAAGGAGAGATGTTTGAAATCAATCTTGCCCCCCATATATATAGGGAGAAGAGATAAGATAGAAATATGCTATTATGTTGCTTCCAAAATTATGATTGCACATGAAATTATGCCATCATGAATGACAATGAGCCCCCAATAAGTGAGCTACCAATGTCACATAATGATGAGAAACATAATAGCCATTAATGTTATTTAAAGACATGATAGATTGAATGAGGTATTTGAATATGGCATGTTAAATTCTCTACTATAAGTGAGATTAAAAACATGTACAAGATGATGAATGCTAAAGTCTTTAGAAAGAGAGAGGTTTTTAGGAGAAGAATAGGCCACTAAGTCATACTTTTCTTGCACACAAGAAATTGTTAGAATAACTGGTGGATAACTGAGAGGGAGGGTGAATCAGTTGTAAATAGATTATATTAATCAAACCACTTTATAACCTTTAACTAGAGTATATAAACATTGAATACCGGAATAGAAAAAATAGATACCGATAAGAAATAAAACTTAAGAATGAAACAGAGAATTAACACAATGCAACCATACCACATAACACCATGATTTTTAAGTGGAAAAATCGATAAAGGGAAAAACTATGGTGGGAAGCCTACCCACAGTCAGATGATACTTCTATAGAAAGTATGTGATACAATAAGGGGCTTGTAAATGAAGGAAGGCACACTTCCTAGAGCATACTACTCATTACAAAGGAGTCTCATTGAATACAGAGAGGTTATAACCACCTCAAGATAATTGGACAACAATCCAGAAGAATGAACTACCAGAGATATCATCTATCGTGCCTGATTACAATCTTGGTTAAGCTCAATATTGGAGGCCTTTGACCTCCTACATAAACCTAATTCGATCACCTATGATTGACCAAATCTCCTTCACATATGATATTTCATTCCACGACCATGACATATTTCACCATGATCTACAATGAGATCTTACATCAATTTATACAAACCCTAAGACCTAAACCAATTAGGTTGGCCACCTAAAAGATATTACAATAAGATCATTACATACATCCATATTACAATGATATGCCATGTCGGCTTAAGACCAAAACAACATTAACCAATCCATAAAATATACCGGTAATGTGTAGAGAATGCGTTAACATGATACTAGTCCATAGCCTAGATAGGTACCAGACCTAATCTGGGTCCACCACGCCAAAGAAATGTCTCCAATTAGTCAAGGCATGATCAAGGATCACCTTCTGCATCATGAATTCCATCTAGAAGCCGCACCAACACCACTTGTGCATCCTGTCAAATATTCTCAGTAAAAGCTCTATTGGTAAAACCTTAAACCCTTATCGGTGACACAAGTTCTTCTACCGTTAACCAAAATATGTCTATTGGTAACCAATCATAATAGCTAGTGTTGACATCAATGACAAAATATCAATGCAACACACAATCAATTCCTTCATATTGCCAACAGAAATATTAGGAGAGGGATAAGTGTAATTCATTAGAACCTTATTCCTAGAAGAAGGGATTTTAGAATGAGTAGAAGATAAAGTCTCATAAGTGGGATTATAAATATCTTGAGGAGATTCATAAAGAGAATTTTTCATCACCAATATTTCCTTATGAGGGGGATGAGTGTTGGAAGAAGTAGGAGATGATTTAATTGAGGTGAGGTCATCATCACTACTAAATATAGCATTCAAATTGAGAGATGGTCTTTTAGATTCTTTGGTGGGCTTAGAAGGATTATATCCAAGTCCAAATGAAGCTTCCTGTGTATTATGTTCTAAAGGAACTTTAATTCCTTGTTCATTTGCGTTACAACCATTGCCACCATAGCCACTCTTAGCTAAAATGTGAAAACCAATACCATAAAGGGATGCCAAATCAGAAAGAGATGGTGATGCCCCATAGGTCTCAGTGCTATATGAATTAGAGGAAGGATTTAAAGAATTATTTGAATTAGAAGTAGCCAAATATTGTTACTTAGTTGCTTAGACAAGGTGGGTTGTTCTTTGGGTTTCTCTTTAGATTTCTCCTTCTCAGTCTTAGATTATTTCCAAGATATTATATACTCTCCTATAAAAGTAGGGGTAAAGTATAGATATCCCCAATCATCATCTTGGAGAACTCCTTCAGGACAAAATACTCTCCTATAAAAGTAGGGGTAAAGTATAGATATCCCCAATCATCATCTGAGAGCACTCCTTGAGGACAAAATATATCCTTAGGAGGAGATTGTGATTGAGTAGAAGAATCAGGAATACTGGAAGGAAAAACATCATTAAAAGAAATTGATGTATTTGAAGAAGTAGAAGGATTGGGAGAAGAATGGGAAGTAGTTGAATAAGAAGATCTAGATTTTATTGGTTCTTGAGGTTTGTCAGCAAACAAGGTGTATGTCGTATTGTTATAAATGAATTTGACTTTCCTATACAAAGTTGAGGGGACAACTTGCATGCTATGAATCCAAGTTCTCCCTAATAGAAGGTTATATGTCAAATTACCAGGCATAACATGAATAGGTGTAGGTAACACAACATGATCTACCCTAATAGGCAAGGTTATGACACCTAGACATTGTTTAGCCACATCATCCAAACTTAGAATAGTAAGAGAAGAAGTTTATATGAGAGAAAGATCCACATTAATTTTATCCAATATGTCCACACCACAAACATTAAGGCCAGATCCATTGTCCACAAGGTTTCATCTTACAGTACTATCATGCATAATAACCACAATCATAAGAGGGTCATATTGATTTTGGATTTCAACAGAAGGTAACTCATCTTGTGTGAATACAATTTGATCTTTGGATTTGTTTGTAGGATCAATAAAAGTGGACATGTTATTAGGTGTCACTACAAGTGGGGCATCTAAGTTTTTCAAAGCATCTTGTAACATCCCATGATAAGCAGGTAAAGTTTGAACCAAATCCCAAATAGAAATCTTAGCAAGAGTGGCCTTAAGTTGTTCAATGAGATCATACTCGCTAATATTTGATATACGAGGTGCTTGAGGAAGGGTAGGTTGAGAGGGAGAAAGTGAAGTTGGGATAATGGGAAGAGGAATAGGTTGCCTATTGTTTCTCATGTTGTAGGTATAAGCAACCGTATGATAACTCTCTCTAGTGATTTTCTTAGCATACTCATAAGGGCTCTTAGTAGGATAACCTCCTTGCATAGTAATAATAGGTTTCTTAGGAGTGAAAAAAGAATCATTAGCATAACCATCTTGAGCCACTAAGATAGGCTTACATGGGGAATTTTGAAAGGACAAGAACCTTGAACTATGAAGAGGGGTTTATTAGGTGTTTCATTCACATGTATCAAATTTATTGAGGATGGTATAGTAATATCAAAGGTGTCCTTAGAAGAAGAATGAACAAGATTATTGGAAGAATTGTTGATAGTATCTTCTTGCACTAAAACGTTATCATGGATAAGACCAATTTTAGGAGATAGACTAGAAGTAGGCATTGATGTTTTAGAAGAAAGAGTATTACTAGGAAATGCCATATCATTCTCTATCACCAAAGGATCTACATGGGGAATAAACTCTCTAGGAGAAGGATCAACATTACTCTTTAAAGTCTCACCTTTGAGAGGGAGATCTTTGAAAAAGATGTTAACCATCTTATCTTGAACTAGGGTATCCTTATGAGTAGAACCAAGGTGAGGAGAGGGAGATGCTTTACCTTTACAGGGAGAATGATTGAGATCCATGTAAGGTGAGATGCTATCAAGGGAGTTATCAATCATGGTTTCATCTACTTTGGATATGGTTCTCTCATGGGGGAGAGAATAATCGACATATTCTTCTAATGGTTCATCCCAAATAGTGAGGTCATTAGGAAAAGTATTAGAAATATCTTGCACAAAGATGTCCTTATTTCTATTGCCAATTTTAGGAGAATTTTCAAGATCACTCTTCAAATCTTCATCCTCAAAGCATGGGAGAGTTTTGAAGGGATTGGTAAAAACTCTTTTAGGAACTAAAATATTGTCATAAATAAGAGGTGGTTCTTTAAGAGAGGGAAAAATTGAAACAAGGGAAGCTAACCCATTATCACATTTATGAAATGAATGCTTCATGGCAAAAAATCTCCACTTTCAAATGATAACATATGGAAAATAGAAGGAAATGTTCAATTTTAACCAATGCAAGAACTCTAAATGTTGAATTAGATAATGAAATTTATGAGTGAAATGTGTTCCTAAATCATGAAATTAATGATCCAAATTAATCTATCTAAAAGTTCAATTTTGAATTGAAAAATTAGGGTTTTAACAAAATTAACCTCTAAATTTTAAAATTTGCAAGGAATTGAAACTTGTAAATGTAAATTTGAATTTGAAATAGAAAAAAATACTCAGATCTGAGAACATAAATCAGAATTAAAGAAGGTTGGATTCACGTCGGTTTCACCAAAATGTAGTGGCAGGAAAAACGAGATCGGGTGACTAGGACCTAATCCTACTTTTGCCAACACATTGTGAATACGAAAGAGCGTAGGGAGATAGATAACTTTGGATACTTCTTGTGAGAAAGAGAGAGCCAAGGATTACCTCTTAAGGATTCTATTCCTCTTGTTGCAAATGATGAGAAAAACTAGGGTTTGAATGATCAACTAGACTAGGAGATAAAGAATGAAGCATAAATGAACTTGAAATTGAACAAACTTGTAGGTCTGAAACTAAGATACTGAAAGCATGAAAGGGTGAGGATTATGGATGTGTATGTAATGCTGAAAATTAAGCCAAATTGACCAATACAAGGGTGTCACACCACTGTCCTTGATGTACTGACAGAGAGCTATAACTAAGAAACTACAAATTTGTGATCCTAAAGCTGCAACCTGTCAATTTTCACTATAAAGTAGAGGGACCAGGTCCCTCAATGAGGACCAGGTCATAGGACTAGGGTGACACACCCTTGTCCTAGTTATTTTTTCTCAAATTTGATCTTTAGGATTGTGTTTGTGTGCTTTGTCGAACCTAAAAATTGTAGCAACGATCGAATCTTGTACCTGTACCTGCAATTGAAAATAGAGTTTGGGTGGAAATATAGTTTTTTGCCTCATTCAAACCCCTATGTTGGTTATTTCCACCTCCACAAATAGCTGATAATGTATTGAAAATGTGTGTGTTAGAACCTTGTGTGTATGCAAGATCCTAAATGGTAAGAAACTAGAGCCACCCTGCGCATGAGAGTAAACCCTAAATGTAATTGTGAATGTAAGTGACAATGGTTCAAACCAAATATGCTAAATTATCTAAAGTATGAATGTAAATATGCAAATTGATGTAAAGAAGTTCATACAAAGACATGAAAATAACATGAAATCATACCAATCCTCAAGGGAGAGATATTGCCACTAGATATCCTATTATTCTTCAATGTCTTCAAGGCTCTTAATTGATGATGAATACTTGACAAATGCTTGATGAATGTTGTTGAATGTTTTTGAAGACTCCACTTAGGCTTCTCTTTCACTACATAGAAGGCTCCTTATGCTTGCTTTGTTGAAAAACTCCCTTAGATTAAATATCTTAGTTGCCTTCAAATGAAGAAAGAGAGCTCTTATGTATGAAACCCTCGATCTTAATTTCAACTTAATTATGCCTTTAGCCTGACCTAGGAATTGAATTTCCTACCAATCTTTTGGGGTTAAGCATTATTATATCATAGAATTATGCTCCTAAAATTTTGGGAAAAAAGTCGAGGACCATGTGCACTCCCACCACGGTTCAACCAACTTTTTACCAAATTTTGTAGGGTCGTTAGATATGATGATATTAGAGTGAATCCCAAAGTTATAGCTAATTTCAAGGTGTTTTGATATGCGAAATCAGGCCTTAAAGGTTGAAATAGGACATAATTAGGGTTTTATGATTAAATGATTTATTGGAGGAATGAAATAAGAAAGGGGCACACTTAGGGTAAAGGGCCCAATTTTATGATGTGAGGAGTGATGAAATAAGACTTAAGATTAAATTAAATTAATTAATTAAATTCTTAAAGAGAAATAATAATGCAAGATGCAAACACACTAAGGTAGGTGATAACCTAAGTGTGAAATTGTACCACCCTAGCAAGGGTGTACAATTTACAACACTACACCCTTGTTACCCAATCACATTCAACACCTATAAATGTTAGTCAAGGAGGAAACTCCTCCAATCACAATTCCTTTATCCCTCCCATCATTCTTCCATGTGTTACCCAATCTTCTCTATTACCTACTTATCATAGTGTTCCACCTCCTTATTCTCAAGCTTTTCCTTCATTCAACAGTATTACTCCACCCTCTCAATCCAACATGTCTAATTTCAATCCTTCTACTGAAGCTACAATCAACAGTCTAACCTAAACAGTGTCTTCCTTACAACAACAAATAGCTTCTATGAATCACTCCAAGTATAATGTGCCCACATTTGATGTAGCAAGTCCATTATCCAGTGACATTGTTAGAGTCTTCCCTCCTAAACATGTAGAAGTCCCTCAATTGGAACTTTAGAATAGAAAAGGTGATCCCTTAACTCATGTTAAAACATTGCAAACTTTGTGTAGTGACTTTGCTCATGATCAAAGGTTGTTAGCAAAATTGTTTACTAGAACATTAAGGGATAGAGCTTTTCAATGGTATTGATCTTTGCCTCCTTATTCTATTACTTCTTTTCAACAACTGGCTAATGCTTTCATTCAACATCACAATAACATTGGTCCTAAAGTTACTTTGATTGATTTGATGCATTGTAAACAAGGAATTAAAGAAAAAGTGACTAATTTTATTGGTAGATATAAGCATTTGTATTCTCAGATTTCTTTTCTTGTGCCTGATCAAGATATTCAAAAGATTTTCATTGCTAATTTACAAAAATATATTAGGGATAAACTTCTCTTAACTGAGTTTACTTCTTTTTTGTAGTTGTGCACAGTACTTCACAATTATCAACTGATTGTGAGTCAATTGGAACAATCACCTCCTTCCATGGCTCTGAGTGATAAGGGTGATATGGCTCAACAATTGTTTGCAAAGTTAAAACCAAACAAATAATTCATTAAATTCAATGACATCAACAACAACACTCAAGTAGCAGCTACTACAGGTGTGCCTCCTTTGTCTAAATTCTTTAAAAGAGAAAAAGAGTTTACTCCTTTGAATGAATCTTTGCATAGCATTATGTCTTAGTTAATACAAAGGAATTTGTTAAAACCTCCCCAAATCAAACCAATTTATCCATGTAAGACAACTTCACCTTACTTTGATGCTAAATCCTTTTGTCAATATCGTCGTCAGCCTGGTATGATACTAAAAAGTGTTTTTCATTGAGAAGTGAGATTGAAGAATTGATTGATAACAATACTATATTTGCGGCAGATGTGAAAGATAAAGTAAACAAATCCATAGCTCCTCCTAATCACAACCTTCAAATTTTCATTGATCCTTTACCATCCCATTCCACTAATGTGATTGAGACTAATCATCTTTCTTTCTCTCCCAATGATGTGACCCTTCAAACTAATAATGTGGTGAACCTTGTAGATCAACAAGAACCTCCTATTCTATTCTATTCTCCTGGCTTGTAAAAGGTTCGGGTACCTTTCAAATACCTGTTTTTACTTAATCAAAACAAGAACCTCCTAAGGATTTGTGCATAACATTTGATCCTAGTGAGAACAGTAAGGCACCCGATGGCCCATTATACATAATTGCAAAAATAAAAGGTATACCCACTAGAGGAGTGCTTATTGATCCTTCTTGCATGGTTAATGTGATAAATGAAGAATTTATTTGTACTTTGCAATTTGATCGAGTGATATATGATGATATTGATGTGATAGTTAATTTTTTTGATGGATTCTCTTGTCCTTCTATTGGTTCTATAACACTTCCTATTGATGTCGGCAATAAATGCTTAGATGTTCAATTTGCTATCATTCCTACATCCAAACAATTTCATGTGAAGTTGGGACATCCTTAGCTCTCTTCCATGAAAGTGATCACTTCCACTATTAACAAGTGTTTGAAATTTCCTCATAATGATAAAATCATAAATGTTAATCATAGCATATTTCCCTCTCTCTCTCTCTCTCTCTATCTCTCTAAAAAGGCCAAATTTCCTCATAATGTACGTGCTGAGTGTACAGTACTTTGCTGATCAGTCGCCACATTTCAACAGCTTGGAACATGAACATAGCCCTTGCTTGGATCTTGTGATAGCTCCATCTGCTGTGTTGGATGTTCCTACTCTAGCATGTTTCCTGCCTTCCCGAAATATTGATCAGCAAGATCAGGGGGTGGATGACGTGCTAGACTAGTTCATTAGCATAGAAGACTCTCTCCTCCTCTCTTGATCTCTTTTGTTACTTCTTCTATGTGTTATTTTCATTCTTATTTGTTGTCCTTAGTGTTGTCTACTTGAGGACGATGCAAAGCATTGAGATCTCTTTTGGTCTCTCTCATGTTGACTCAAAAGACACATGTGTTCCCTTCTTCTAGGTGACCTTCCTTGATTGGGGAATGAAGAAGAATTATGCATACATACATATGATATACATGAATTATCATACAGAATACTAACCCCAAGGAAAGCAAAGTCACCTCATGCTTTGTGTTTTGTGTCTATTATCCTTGGGTTTATCTCACACTTGGGGGCTAAATCTTTGTGATAACATGCTCCTTTCCCTTCTCATTTCTTATGTGTATCACTACCTTAAAGCAATCACCCCCGATGAGGCATGTGCGATCGCTTTAACGTAGGGGGCATACACTCCATTCATATCTCTTCAAGATACTTGAAAATTTCTTGGCGAACTTAGCTTTGCCTTGAAAATTTTTGGTATTTTTCTTGCATGACTCATAGTGAGGGAACCTTACTACTGACAGTCATGGTTCTCCCTCGTGATATTCCCTTTTACTTTGTCAATCAAAGTCATAAGATCCTTAGTCCACTGGGGGCTTGGTGTATCTTGCCTCATTGACGTGGTGAAAGTCTTTCAATGTTGTTTCCTTGTACTTTACCAGAAGTATGGGCGTACGCTTATACTCCTGCTAAAGTGGGGGCTAAATGTAGCATCGTAAAATTGTGACACTTGCAATTTCGACTGCATTTGGGTCTTCACGATGGCAGCACAATGTTGAACCTGAATGGAGACCCCGAAACCTATTTACGACATCAAAAACTGCATCTTTCTGCACCTTGGCCTGATCCTCCTTGCACCCTGCTATCCCAGGAGGTGGGACCATGGCGCCCAATGCCCTAGTCCCTGGCCCTATTTTGGGCCCGGTCTCTTGTTGGGCATTGGGTCTTCAAGTTTGCAATTTGGAAAATAATGCTCCCAGGTCGGCCTAAGGTCGGAAAAATCAGTCTTCTAACCCTAATTGACAAGTATATAAACTACATTTCCCCTCCCATTTGAGGAGGTGAAAGAGGCAAGAAAAAAGGGGTGAAAAATATATGTGGGCAAGAGGCGAAAGCAATAGGAAAACATTCAAACATTCAAGCATTCAAGCATTCCTTCAAGCAATTGAGCATTCTAAGTCTCCATTCAAGGCTAGGTGTTGCATTCAAGACAAAGATTCAACCATTGAAGAGGAGATCAACATACAACATACAACATACAACATACAACATACAACATCATTACACCTTCGCATGTAAGAATACAAACATTCTTACAACAAGGTTGCAGGTACGGGGCTATAATTGAAGATCTGGAATCCTTGTACAGAGACGAACAGATCCCCCTTCATTTCATGGATTTTTCGGAGGACCGTGTGCACTCCGGGCGCCATCGTCCAGTCAACTTTTGCTCAAACTTGCAGGATGGCATCATCTCGACATTTTACTAGTAATTTCAGGTTCGTAGCTTCATCTCGTGTCCCTATCTCCGTCTACAAGCGAATCTTTCTTACTTTTACATACACTCCTAGTTCAATCCTTCTATCTACATTCTTTACAAAAGAGGGTATCCTTGTTGTCTCAACCCTTGAAACTCAGTTAGAATTCAGTCTTGCATTGTGTGGGATTGGATCTTGTGAGTTTCAACCCCTCTTTTGAATGTAAAGTCTCTCCTAAGTGAAAACTGTCAATCCTAGTGACCTCCTTTCTCTCTCCTTGGAGTGGGCGGAACACCTAGGGTTCAATTTTCTGCTTTACACTACCAATTCTAGGTCAAGGTCTAACACATCAGCATTGGACCAGGAAAACTTGATTTGCATCTCTTTTAGGAAACTTAGTAAATTTTGTTTCTCTTGATCTGTGAGAAGTTTTGTGATGAGAACATTCTTTGGATTATCATCTATACCCATGTTGATGTTGTTAGTTTCTTCAATTAGTAATGGTGATTTCTCTTGATACAAGGGAACCATGGTGGGCAAGTCAAGTCCCTCATATTATAACACTTGATCTATGTTTTCACTAAAAGATGTGTCCTTTATTTTTTCTTTTTCTGAGTTTGAAGGTGCCTCGAGGAGGTTTTCACCAGGGGATTTCTGATTTTTCTTTTGATTTTCACTTTTGCGACTAAGGAACTTGATCTAACTGCCAAAGTATGTTTGCCCATTGAATTGGATTTCATTTATAAATGTGTGATCCTCAAGGTCTCGCATGTTAAGTAATGATAAGAGGGCATTCTCATTAGCATAGATATCAAGGGTAGGTGGTCCTTGTTGACCTCGATCAATGAGTTTGGGGTGGAGGAGTTAGAGTTTTGATGGAGTGGAAGGGGTGACGGGGGTGATGGTGTTAACATAGGCATCGTCAAAGAGATCATCAATCTATTCGATGCAAGGTACTTCAGTGAACTCCTCTTCATTATATTCTTCGATTGCAGAAGGTGGATTTGTCAAGGCACTAGTGATAGTAACCTTAAGCACTGGTGAGTAACCCAAGCTCCTATTGTGTTTGTATGAGATTGGTGAGATGTGTTGGGATATGCTTTGAAAATTTTGTCTAGCATGAGTTTAAGGTTTGTCTCTAGCTATAATGCTATAGGCCTCAAGTCCTTAAACCCTAAACCCTGTTGTCTCTTTGTTTTCTTTTTGATCTATTTTCTTGGTGATCTCTAATAACTGGTTCCTGGAATCTTAAGTCATCACTTGAGCCCATATTTCTATCCTAATGACCACCCCCTTTATGCTAGGCACCCGGTCGACTTATTTCCTCAAGCTTCTTATTGTCGTGCATCTCTTCTAAAACCAACATCCCATATTTTTACATGGTTGCATGATTAAATCAAAGAGCTAGTTCACACTAACTTCACAACTCCACTAGCTTACTTAGCACATAGGCCCCACTTGAACAAGTCGCATTCAAGGTGGACCAATGAACTGTTTCCTAATGGGTACTTGTGGACACATAGACAAGGTGGGCTCGATACTCTTGTGATATTCACCACATTAAA
Source organism: Cryptomeria japonica (assembly GCF_030272615.1). NCBI lineage: Eukaryota > Viridiplantae > Streptophyta > Pinopsida > Cupressales > Cupressaceae > Cryptomeria > Cryptomeria japonica. The sequence continues at coordinate 559,976,885 of NC_081408.1, read as the reverse complement.
AGAAGAGTCATTTCCATTAATCTGATGGCTTGGATCATCGTGTGATTGTGCAATTAATTGAACGTGCTTACAGAAGTTAATGCTGCAATCCCACTTGCTTACATGGGATGAGGGACCTACTAGTGGTGACTATACATGGATTGGATGAATGGACAAGTAACATGTGATAGGATGGATGACATGGCATAGAGATGGGCCTGATACACTTGCTTCTCATATGGAGTATTTTGCAATCATTTCGCATGAGGTTGATGGATAGGATGCTCACGTGATTATAGGATTGATTTAAGATGCATATAGAGATTAACTCCACAATTCCACTGTCAACATGGCATATGGGTCCCACAAGAGATGATGTCAGATATTGTTTTCCAATAAAGGCATGAACACATTAATGGTTGAGCCATGTGATAGGGGTGTGGGTCCTATGCCCACGTTTTCTAAATGAGATAAATGGAGATATCTTTGTAGATGATCAATGAATATGATTCACACATTATTGAATGAAGATACACGACCAAGATAATTACACAATGTCGAGAGAGCTTGAAAAGGTGACAGTGAATAAAAAATAATAGTTTTTTATGCGTCAACTTGTCATTCATTGCTGACTAGTTGAGATTTTGTTATTGGGGCCCCAATGTTCAAATATGAATTGTAATGGCTATCTCCCACCATTACACCAGCCTACATGCCTGCACTAAATGAATCAATTGCCAATTATGATCCAAAGTTCTTTGGCTATATCAGCACTATCCTTTCTCAAATTCATATTTATAGTGCTTTGGATATGCTTTGAATCTCTCTATAATTCCTTGCTATCATAACCAGGGTTTATGTGATAAGGGTTGCCACAATATTCTTGTTGCACTCACTATATATCCTATTGCCTTTTGAGTGTGTTTCTTGATTGTGTATAAGCCTTTGAATACCTTGGTTCTATTCTGAGCCTAATTTCAAAGTTTTAGTTATTGTTTCAATAGGCTTGAGAAAACCCTAACCTTTGAAATGGCAGAATCCTCTAGTTTGGGAAAGAGAAAATTCTTAGAGGAGACAATTTCTCAACTTCCTAGCTCATTAGAAACATAGAAGAGGTCAAAGCCAAGGTCCAGGCTAGATGAGTTTATCATCAACCACTTAGTAGGAATTAGGGATGCACTCCATCCTGGGGTTTTAGCCTCTAGAGAAGAGGATGTAATAAAAAGAAAGGAAGAAGTCCAATCTTGAATATCTGGGATTGCAATCTTGGTAGGCTTTTGGTTCCCAATTTTCATGTAAATACTAAATTGGTTGTTGTTATAGCTACAAACTACAAGTTAGATACTAGAGAGATTGTGGCTAGTGAGGGTGAAAGACTCACCCAAATTACCAAGGATGTTGTTAATGAAGCTTTCATGCTTAATCCCAATATAGATTGGGCCATTTCCCCCTAAGAGCTAGATGTTGAATACAAAAATAATGAGAACCTATATAGGTGGATATTGGCTTCATTTAGGCCTCTAGAGATAAAGGGGGATGATCAGAAATTGACTCCATAGCAAGTTTCCCCCTATAGTACTAACTTATTTGCTGGATATTTTACTGATACATTATGCCCTATGTCAAGTATGTGCTATAGATGTGAAGGATATGATTCCTAACTAGATGCTCGTGATATGTGATGAGACAATTTTATAATCTCATTTTCTAAGGATTTTTTATGTTGTTCATGATGATACTTTAGACTTTGATATTGTGATTTCACTATTTACTATGCTATTTCCTTAGAAGCTATTACCTTTTGGGCTTAAGTGTAACCTTGAAACAATCCATGATACTAATGCATATGCTATGTAATTATCTATTAAATGTGCATGTGTTGAAAATAATGTTATTTCAAGATGATTTGGGAAATGTGGTTGTTTGTATGTGCTAATGTGTTTTACAGGTTTGTACTAAGAAAGTGGTGTTATGATGAAGCTTGCAACAAGGAGCTAGACTCTTACTAGCTATCCGGTTGTTGAAGAGGTCAAGGAGTAACCAACATAGAGGAGATTTCTCTACTTACTGTTGCAACTACATTTTTAATTAATCATGTACAATCAGTTGAATCTATTTAGGGGCATGTTGTACTATATCTCCATTGAGGAAGTCCTATTTGACTTGGCTAAGTGCATGCATGAGCTTTCCTTTCCTCTTTTTATGCTTTCAATAAATGGCACCCTCATTATGTTGTGGAGTTGGTCACCCAGTTAGTTAGGATAGCTAGTAGTTTTTCTTCTCTAAAAAATATTCAAATGATCTCTTGTAGGAAGTTGAATATTATGATATTGTAAGTTTACTTTCAACTTTGAAATACAGTTCAAAAGCCTGTTGCCATATCTTATGTACTTTTGTTTTGATGAATAAAATGATATTTTGAGTTTTCAGCACTTGTGTTAATCTTAGAAGTCTCACTCAAGGGGGACCACTTGGTGAGAACTTTTTTTAGTTAGCTTAGTAGTTATTCTTCATTTAGTAGTTAGTATAGTTCCAACAATTGATTGTTCCTGTAGCCACAAAACTCTGCTTTGTGTATGTTCCTATAGCCAAAGTGGGCAGAATAGTTTCTTGTCTGTTTGTTTGGAATTTCATCCATGTAGCTTGTGTTAGTTTAAGATTTGCATGTTCAAATTAGTTGTTAATATAAGTTCAAATTCCTTCATTAGTTATTTACAACATTTCAATTCCAACATTGTCTTTGCTTAAGTCATGATGACCAAAAAATAGTCTTAGTGCACATACAATGCTTACCCATTTCAAGTTCATGTCCCTAGGTTGATAAGTTAAATGAGCCTCCATAATGAGTCTGATAGCTAGTTAGTATAGATGTGTAATCTCTTAGTTATAGATTTAAGGGCTTAGTTATTAAACCTTTAAAGGATGCTGACATTTTTGGTGTCATTGCTATGGATGGTGTCAAACTAGGAAGTTCTTTAGGGTCATTTTTAGTTAGTTTTTGTTCAAGTACTTCTACAAGTTGCTCTTAGAATATTCTATTATTTTATTAAGTTATGCCCATGTAGTTCTTTCACAAATTATTTGTGTGGAATTGGCTGATACTGAGTTGGTACTATATGCATAGAAGAAGAGATGCTTTAGGGATATTTCTTCCTAACGACCCTTATCTTGACAACAATTTTGAGGAAGCCTACAATCAGCCCGAAGAAGAAGACCAAGAGATAAATACTTTGGCTGAAATATTTGTTGGCAATATCAATGCAGGAAAACTAAGAGGGGAGGGTGAATACGTTTTCACTAGATCTACTAACTTAGCCACAAATACAGATCTAATAAACAACAACAATAAAAAAGATAAGAAAATTGAAATCACAACGCACAACACCAAGATTTTGATGTGGACAACCTGATTACAGGAAAAACCACGGTGGGAAAAACCATGATGGGAACCTAGCCACAGTAAGATAATACTCTACAGTAGTATGTAAAAATATTACAATGAGGAATGCACATGCATTCAGGCACACTACCTAGAGCTCAGTACTCATGAGATAATGACACAAAAGGCTACAACCCTCAGGGAAGTCTCATTGACTTACAACAAGATTTACACTACAATCCAGAAGGAATGAACTGAAAGAATAGCATCTCCAAATTCCTAATGACAGTTTTGGTTAAGCACAATGTCTTCTCTGCAACACTAATCTCTGCTCAATCATAATGTCGAAGGATGAATCACTTATTCGCACACATACACTACTCTCTGATAATATAGACACAACCATCAAACCTAAATCACATGACAATATCACCTATTTATATAGATTATCAAACTTGACAACAAGGTTTGGTAAACCCTCAACTCATCATTCCAAAATTACATCAAACAATACAAAGGTTGACCACTAGACCAATATAATGATATACATGACATAACATGGACCTAAATCAAATTGCCAGATGCTCAACTCCACCGGTAATCATGCCAAGATCAACCGCAATACGCTAAGCCATAAGAAAAACAACATAACATGAAGAACATCACCGATTCAACATAATCACCAAGAACTCACACAACGATCAATGTGGATCATCAAAACAAATAGGGCATGATTAGGAAACACCAACACACACATTAGAATTATCAGAAATAGCTACATCAACACCACTTATCAAATCTTCATCGACCAACATTCAGACCTCAAGAATACACAAATAAGAACAACTGTTACATAATCACAAACCATCTGAAATGAAGATACACAAGACCATCCCAAACAATCTCACAAAAGATCAGCTCAAGATCTTATCATACCGGAATATACTAGAGGAAATACTAAACTCTGCAAACCAGTGTTCAGATAAACAAATTTCAAAACCAGATCATCTAATATGATCAATAAAGCTTCCCCTATCACCAAGACCAATACAAAATATTATAATGATACTAGAAATACTCCACACACCAAACATGATCCCACTAAACCAATCTACAATCACTAGAGTAGGAATATGTTGACATCAATGATAACAACATATCCTAGTAGCAACAATGTCCAACAATCTCCCCATTTGGCATCAATGGCAACATATAAATGTGAAAAAAAATCAATGCAAAGAAAGAAAACATCTCCAACAAACTCCCCCTAAGATCAAGCATTTAGAACAGTTTTTATCATGCCTCTCTCCCCCTTTGATAACAATGCCAAAGATCTGAAAATAGAAAACCAAACTCACTCCCCTTAGAATATAAAACATGAGTCTCACCCTTTAAAATGTTGGTATTTTGGTATGGTTTTGTCATTGATGTCAACACCTTATGAATACACCTACTTTGGAGATCCAGCAACATTCACTAGTAAGCAGTAATCTGTGCAATAGTTACTGGTATATGGTTAAATGGTAGGATATAATGTTCACCGGTACCTGGAATGACATGGAAGACACTTGGTAATATCAAAGACATCACGTGGACACTTTATTTTGAAGAAATAATCATTGGTATATTCATATCTGTATATTTTCTTTTACCGGCAAATAGGTCCAGGTTATCTAGGGTTACACTGACAGGTTTATCTTTTGCAGATCAGCATGGCATGCTATGGGGATGATTTATTATTGTTGTAAATGCATTAAGCCAACATGTTTAATTAGTTATTGCATTGGATATTATATTATTTGTAAAATGTTTTTATTGTAATATCTTGTAGAGCCGACCTACTAAAATTGGTCTTAGGGTACAGTATAAATGTAAGATCAAGTGTAGAATGCGAAAAAGATTTGAGTAAAGGTATATGCGAGATCAAGTAGAGGCATACATGAAGACATCATTTGAAGGTGAAGTTAGGTTTTTGTAGAAGCATATCAGCATTACACTGGTACTGAATCCAGCATATGAAGATGCTATTTTGAGTAGTACATTCTTACTGGATTTAACCATCCATCTATAGTCAGTGTGACTCCCATTTGTGATTGAGCAGTGAGCTCTAGGCTGTTGGCCTTTCTGCATGTGCAAACCCCTCTTTGTACACTTACTATCTACAGTAGTATCATCTGATTGTGGGTAAGGTTTCCCACCGTGGTTTTTCCCCTTACAGAGTTTCCATGTACAAATATTGGTGTCATGAGTTGTGGATGAGTTTATGTTTATGTTTCATGCATTAAATATTATCGGTATAGCAATTTATTGTTAACACTGTCTACCGGCATACTTAACTGGTTTATCGGTATTAAGCATTAAGTTGTTTAATAAGTTTTTGGTTCAAATTTATTATACAACTAATTCACCTCCCCCTCTCAGTTGTATCCGAGACCTAACATAAAACACATAACCAGACTAGTCCACCAGAGGAGCAACACCAACTCATCAATCCAGATAAAGAGATAAGACTATGAAGTCCACTAGATAGATACAACTCAAATGCATCTAGTTCTCATCAAGAGGGGTAGATATCATTGACCCTTTTTCTGTCAACATAGGATCTACTTTGAGAACAACTATCCTGCATAACCTGCATGTTATATACATTTATTTGTTGACAATCTCCAGTGGGTAGTCTCTTTTGACCTTGCATCCTTTTCAAGCTCCAATTCTATTTATGAGTTGACCAGGTCAACTGGTCAACTCACTTAAGTTCTATTGGCTAGAGGGCTCCTAATCGTTAGCGGGTCAGTTCCCTCCTTTTCCTCTTACCGATCGATGGCGGTTTCTCTCAGCTACAAAGGGCCCGCTACCTAACAGGATTTTATAAGAGGAGCAAATGATGTTGTGGGATAAGGTCACGCGAGATAAGAGAAACAAGAAGCAACAAATCTCTTCACTTCCCCCACGTTCTTTCAAATACATCAGGCAGACCGCACCAAATAAGAAAACATCAAAGGCAAGGAGGCTTTTTTCCTTATCCTATAGAGTTAAAAAGGCAATAGCGGCGTCCCATGGGATAAGAAATAACAAAGGCAAGGAAGTATTTCCTCCTTATCCCATAGGGTAAAATGGAGACTCCAAAGAAGATGTGGGATAAGAAATAACAAAAGCGAAAGGCTTTGTCCTTATCCCAAGGAGTTAGAACAACACACAGATGATGTCATGAGATAAGTAGAGGAAAAAGAGAAAACAAAGATGGCTTATCCCGCAAGGATAACACATGATGAGAAAAGGGTCGCAGGAAAAGAAAACAAGGAAGACGAAGCAAGTAACGCTTATCCCATGAGAATAAAAGGGGATAAGAAGGATCTCATAGGATAAGAGATAGTGAAGGCCAAACAAGGAAAACTCAAAGATCCTTATCCCGCAAGGTTGAGAAGAGGATCAATAAGGCTTGCGGGAAAAGAGAAAGTAAGGTAGAAACAAAATAAATCCTTATACCATGGAGTGGAAGGACTTCCTTATCCTACGTTTTCCCATGGGGTAAGGAAATAAAGGAAAACTCAAGGAGTCTTATCCCACGAGGTAAAATTGAGGTCAGGAGAGACCCACAAGATAAGAAACAAAGTAGAAATAAAGAAACCCTTATTTCATGGAGGAAAATAGAGAGTGCAAAAGGGCCATGAGATAAGAAAATAAAGTAGAAGCCAGGGTTCTTATCTCATGTAGTATGCAAGGTCATTTAATGGTCAAACACAGTAAGGAAAACGTGGACCCCGGATGCCACATCAACCAATTGTGGCCGTCATATCTTCATAAATGCCCAATCCGATGGCCATGTTTTATTCTTTCATTAGGCCTATTGGATGATTACATGGAGAGATCTCACATGTCCATCTTCACATGAATATCTTAAATCGATGGTGGACATTTGAATTTGTAGTGGCCATTGAGATTTGAATGCTATGTGGAGGGTGGTTGTCGACACGATGGTCAAGGATGTTCTTTGCTCAGTCGATGCTCGATTTTGGACCTGATCTCACTGTAGCTGCTAGATTTTTGCATCATAACTCTAGACTTGATGCTTGCAACTAATTCTAGACAACACCCATGCCCTCTTCAATGCAGTTCAAAGACTTTTTGGCTTTGTAGGTACACAAAGACGCATTCAGATGTAGGGTTTTCTCTAATTTACAAAAAGTTTTATTTCTTCAAAGGCAAAGGATGCTCTTAGAGATGTTTCAAAACGTTATCAGATCTATCATTTGATCTTCTTCTCCCGTCTCAAATTTTTGTAACCTAACCCATGTTGGGTTAGGGTTTCCATCAATGGTTCAATTCTGAGTTATGCCTAAACTATTAAGGCAAAATTGTAACATATTGTTCAGATCATTCCTTTTCTTTTTCTTCTGTAGAACTCTTCTTGTTTCTTTGCACTTATAAAAATCACCTTGCCTTCTCATGAATAGAATTAGCCTATTTACCTCATTTCATTTCTCTCAATGTGTGTAATGTCTTACCTCTTTATTTGAATACATTCTTGTTGGTTTTCTTGAGCTATAGGGGTAGTGTTGATTCCTCTTTGGGTGGCACTTGTGAACTGGTTTTAGTTCCTCTTGCCATTTTCCAAATTCCAACCTTTGATTTCACTTAGGTGGCTAATTAGGGTGGAAATCAGTGCATTCCTGGGGTATTTTTATTGATGTCCTGTGTAGTTATGGGCAAGAAGATAATCATTTCAGTCTAGGTGCAAACCCCCTTTCCCTTCTTTCATGCATTCCCTTCTATCTCTCCCTTTTCTTGAGAATCAATAGATTAGTTTTACCAAGTGTTGGGTTAGGTCCAACACTTTGCATTTTAGATTGAAAGGAAGTTGGCTTTCTCTGGAGATTCAACTTCACATTTAGCAAGGTCCCACACTTGAGAGGTTTATTCAATGTTTCACAAGGTTGATGACCAAGGTTTCTTGGGTCATCAAGGGTGCAAAACTTTGTGACAACAGTTTTTGGCTTGCTCAGTGGGACAAGTTTTTTAAGCATTGAAAGAAGATTTAGTTTTTAGACTATTCCACTTCAAGCCACTAGTCATACCATAGTTTTTGGCACACCCAGTGGGATTTCTAGTCATTTAGTTCATAGATGACCATCTAGGGTACAAACTCTTAGTCATTGGTCATATCTTTGCTTATAGTTTGTGTCTATTAGCAACTTAGCCTTTAGAGGAAGCAAATCACATACCTAGTGACTCTCTACAACATTTATTGGTTAAAGCAGTTTTAGTGCTCAAAACACCTGAAGACATGGTGTGTTCTTGAATTTCAAGCCCTTGGAGGAAACCATTCTTCAAGCACCTAACTTCAAGCCATTTTGGTGATCTTTGTATGTCACCCTTTCCTCTCTAGTAGGACAAATTTTTTGTCCTTTTCATAGCATTTTATGTAACAGAGATCAACTTTTTAAATGTTTAAAATATGATCTCCTACCATGGGTGTAATTTCTACTGACCCCCATTTTTTGAAAATACCAATTAGCCTCCCACATTCTATCAGCATGAACAAACTAGGATTGCTCCTAGTTTTATCCCAATTAATGGTTTTGTTCCAATAGTAGGTGGAAATTTCCCTAATGTTTAACCCCCACCCACCCTTCCTCTACCTCTTGATCAGCCCCAAAAGAGTAAGGTAGCCCTTCTTGTAGAATCCACTATGGCCAAAATGGCAAATATGATGCAAGACTATAGAAGGTAGCTTGATGAAATCAAGCAACACCTATGGGAGTAGTAGAAAGAGGAGGCCTTTTACCAACAACAACAACAAGAGGATATTCCTTATCAAGATCAACTACAACAACAACAAGAGTTGGAGGCTCAATGTCAATATGAGGCCTTCCTCACAGAGCAGCTTGCTTCTACAAGGGAGGAAGAGATCAAACAATTGGCAACACTTGAGGTCAAGATCATATAAGTAGAGGCCTTTGCTCCTTTCCTCCTTAAAATAATATTCTCAAGTTTAAGATAGGGGAGCCCTCGTAGATCTTTTGAGGAGCATGTCCTTGAGCAGATCCACACTTACAATGAGCCTATCCAAGAGATCTCTAACTTCAAATCCCCAAGTTTCATGGGAATTCCAACTATGGATGTATAGAATCCTATTTTACAAGTCCCTCAACGGTTTGGCCCTATTGAGATCTATCTTTGCAAGGATGGACCTATTGTTTGGAGGACAGATGGAAGTCATCCTCCCCACATATATACCAAGTGACCTGCTGCTAATGAGGATGGCATTGAGGAGTTTGAGGTGCTATGGGAGAATTCCATGGTGGAGCTTGAGGTGTTGGAGGAGAAAATGGAAGATAGTTTGCATCATTTGGACACCAAGAAAGAAGATTGCAACAAGGAGGAAGCTTTGATCAATCTTGATCATCTTCCCTCCTTCATTGAGGATGAAGAAGTTCTTCCTTCATCTAAGCTAGTGGTGTATTCTTTGTAGGAGGGGCCTACACTTGAAGAGGTTAGTCCCAGTAACTATGGGATATTGGGATAAATCAATTCTACTTCCACTCCTATTTTTTTAGTCCCTCAAGAGAGTTGCAACCACTCCCAAGTCAATCCCCTATGTTTTAAGGGCGAAGAGTTGAAAGAGGACTCTTTTTGGGATGACTTGGAAGACTTTGGTTCAGGTTTGGACACTTTGGTGCGTTGTCCTATGCAGTTCCAGGAGAAATAAAATGAGGAATTTTATCTTTTGGAAAGTCAAGATGATGACATGCATAAGGAATTTGTTCAAGGTGAACAAGAACATAAATCAAAGCTGATTGAGAGAAAAAAAATATGTTTTTGATGATGAGGTTTAGGTAGAACATGTGGCAGATGTCAAGTCTAATCTTGAGCTTTATCTCCATATGTTCTCAAACATAATTGATACTTTTGGTTCCAACCTCAATGGAGTTGAGTTCATCCCTTTAGGAGGGGAACAAGTTGGTCAGCATGATCAGATTTTGATGGTGGAGGCATTTGAGAAAGAGAAGGCCAACAAAGAGAGCTCAACCTTTGACATATCAAGGGGATTCCCAATAAGATATCTCTCCATGATTGGGGCCAAACAGGAAGTTGCAAAGCCACATACCCATGTCCCAAGTGTATCTCAAACCAGCAATGAGTCTGATCAACAAATTGGGGTATGTATTTTTATTTCTAAGTTGCAGGGTTTCTTGCAACTATACATTGTTTTTCCTTCACTTTTCCAACTCTATATTTTGTTCCAAAGCCATGTAAATCACCCCTCCCTATTTAGGGAGGGAATGTATTTTAACCAGTCCATGATTTTTTTTGTTTAGCACCTTCAAGTTGATTGGTTAGAGTAGGGTAGTGTAGGATTTCTTTCCTCCAAGTGCTTTGGCACATTGTATTTCATTTTTCAGTTTTTTTTCCAAGAAGTGCATTAGCACACTCTGCTCTTGCTTAAATAGCAGAAATTTTGTAATCTTGCAGGGGAAGAGTATGTAATTTTGTTCAAGCCTTGACTCATCCCCAATGGATACCCAAAGACATCTCATCTTACCCTAACAAAGCTTAGGCCCCCCTTCAAGTTGCCAAAATGTTAACCCTTTTTCTGTCCACGTAGGATATAGTCTGAGAACAACTATCCTGCATAACCTGTGTGTTATGTGTATTTCTTTGTTGATAATCTCTAGTGAGGGGTCTCTTTTGACCTTACATTCTTTTTGGCCTCCAATTCTATTTCTGAGTTGACTGGGTCAGCCGGTCAACTCACTTAAGTGCTACCAGCTGGAGGGCTCTAGGTCATTAGCAGGTCAGTTTTCCCCTTTTCCTCTTACCAGTTGATGGTAGTTTTCTCTCAACTATGAAGGGCCCCGCTACCCCACATGATTTTATAAGAGAAAATGACGTTGTGGGATAAGGTCATGCGGGAAAAGAGCAACAAGCAATAATGGAGCTCTTCTCTTCCTCTACATGCTTTCAAAGACATTAGGCAGACCACGTGGGATAAGAAAAAATCAAAGGCAAGGAGGCTTTTCTCCTTATCCTACAAAGTTAAAAATGTAGCAACGACATCCCGTCAGATAAGAAATAACAAAGGCGAGTAATTATTTCCTCCTTATCCTGTGAGGTAAAATGGAGACTCCAAAGATGACATAGAATAACAAATAACAAAAGCAAAAGGATTTCTCCTTATCTCGTGGGGTTAGAAAAAGGCACAGATGATGGCGCAAGATAAGTAGAGAACAAAGTGAAAACAAAGAAGTCTTATCCCATGAGGATAACACATGATGAGAAAAGGGTTGCGGGATAAGCAAACAAGGAAGACAAAGCAAGTAACACTTATCTCATGAGGATAAAAGGGGATAAGAAGGATCTCGCAGGATAAGAGACAGTGAAGGCCAAACAAGGAAAAATCAAAGAGCCTTATCACATGAGGCTGAGAAAAGGCTCAACAAGGCTCGCGGGATAAGAGAAAGTGAGGCAGATTCAAAGGAAAGCCTTATCCCGTAGAGCAGAAGGACTTCCTTATCCTGTGCATTCACTCAGGATAAGGAAATAAAGGAAAAATCAAGGAGTCTTATGCCATGGGGTAAAATTGAGGTCATGAAAGACCCGCGAGATAAGAAACAAAGCAGAAACATATAAATCCTTATCCCATGGAGGACAATAAAGAGTGAAAAAGGGTTAGAAGATAAGAAATGAAATTAGAAGCCAATGTTCTTATCTTGCATGGTATGCAGGGCCATTTAGTAGTCAAACACAGTAAGAAAAATGTGGACCAAGAGTGCCACGTGAGCCAATTGCGGCCGTTAGATCTTCATAAAGGCCCAATCTGATGACCATGTTTTAATCTTGCATTGGGCCTGGTGGATGCTTACATGGAGAGATCTCGTCCATCCATCTTCACATGAATCTCTCAGATCAACAATGGACATTTGAATTTGTGGTGGTCATTGAGTTTTGAATGCTTTGTGGAGGGTGGTTGTCAACCTGATGGTCGAGGAAGTTCTCTGCTTAGTCGGCGCATGATTTTGGACCTGATCTCACTCTAACTACTAGATTTATTTTCCATAACTCTAGGTATGATGCTCACAGCCGATTATAGACACCATCCATGCCCACTTCAATGCAGTTCAAAGACTTTTTGGCTCTGCAAGTATGTAGAGACGTGTTCAGAAGCAGGGTTTTCCCCGATTTGCGAAGATTTTTGTTTCTTCAAAGGCAAAGGACGCTCTTAGAGTTGTTTCATCACATTATTGAATCTATCAATCTGATATTCTTCTCCCCTCTTAGATTTTTATAACCTAACCTAGGTGAGGTTAGGGTTTCCACCAATGATTCAATTCTGAGTTATGCCTGAACTATAAAGGAAAAATTGTAACATATTGTTTGGATCTCTCCTTTTCTTTCTCTTATGCAGAACTCTTCATGTTTCTCTGCACTTGTTAAAATTGCCTTTCCTTCTCATGAATAGAATTATCCTATTTTCCTCATTTCATTTCACTCAATTTGTGTAATGCCTTACCTCTTTGTTTCAATACATTCTTGTTGGTTTCCTAAGTTGTAGGTGCAGTGTTGATTCCTCTTTAGGTGGCACCTATGAATTGGTTTCAGTTCCTCTTGCCATTTTCCAAATTCCAACCTTCACTCACACTTAGGTAGCTAATTATGGTAGAAATCAATGCATTCCTGGGGTTGTTTTATTGATGTTCTTGTTGGACACAATGGATCACTGAGAGGGGGGTGAATCAGAGATTTAAACACTTTTTCTTCAATAGGGAGATACTAGTAATATATAAAACAAGCTGAGTGCTAACCTGTAGCTCAAACAATGCAAATAAGGTGTGTGAAAGGACTTGATAAAACATTAACATAACACATGCACAAGAATGCATCACACAACACCAGATATATACGAGGAAAACCCAAAGTGGTAAAAACCTCGATGAGAATAACTACTAGAGATCTTATTCTCCAATCCAATCTCACAGTGTTAAAGATCTAATTACAATTTTAAGGCACCAACCCAAGGCGCACTAACCCCTGATCAGTTTATAGGATACAACCTAAAGGAGCTACAACCCCTGCACTAAGCTCCAACTTAGTGAAAACAAAATGAAACTCAGTTATACAAATGAAATCACTGTTGCAAATGAAGTTTTGCAACCTTACAATATTCTACTCTGCCAATTTCAACCTTACCAGTCTATATTCTCTCCACTCACTTTGCAACTTTGCTTTGCTGATAACATCTCTAAGTCCCCCACAATGTCTTCACTCTTCAACTCACACTTGATCACTGTTTCTCAAGTACAACTTTTGTTGGTTTGTCACCTTTGTGTTCTATGCTCACTTCACTAGTTTGTTCCTTACGTCGGTTTATCCTACTTCTCCTTAAAGGTATCATCTTCACTCATAAATACTTCAATTGTTTTTTTATTTGGCTCTCAGACAAAAATTTCATCCTTGCCTTCACTTTGCAGCAGCAACAATCACAATCTCAAGTCATCATATTTAAATTTGAGCTTTCCTGCCAAGAATCAATTCAAACTGAGGGTGGTTAGGGTTTCCTTCACCTAACTAAATCTGCATGAAATCCGATCCAATCTACCTTGGGTCAATCACTTGTACTTGAGGAATGCATCTATATGCATTTTCCATTATCTAATGCATATTTGCTAAAGATAGCAATCCCGACCATGATTTTCAGCCTTGAAATCTATCAACTTATTTATGACCCAATTGTTTCCTTCTCGAGGTCCTCTTGTAGTCTAATTTCTTTTCTTCAATTCAGGATCCACCAACTCCCTGATCTTTCTCTATCACTCCTTCTTCCTCAAGCCACATCATTCTGTTATCATCCTGTGATTTGTGGTTGTTTCATTAATGTCAACTAGCTGTTTCAACAACCATGTCGATGCAAACTTCACCGACCTTTGCATCCTTGCCACCTCAGCTCCACATGGCATCACATTGGTCATACACTCATCTCACCAACACAAGGTCAGTTTACACTTAAACATTCAACAAACTCATACTGGAACAAGCCCTTACCGGTGAGTCCTTCTCTTCCTGCAAACTGGTAGTGCACACTACACCGGTAGCACATCTTCACCTCTAGTGGTTTGTGATCACTTTAACATGCTGACTCTTTATCATAAACAAAAAGCCATCCTTCAAACTAGTTTATGCTCTACCGGTTGTCACCCAACATGCTGACAGACACATGTATTTCTCCTCATACCAGTAAGGTTATTGATAGTCTCAATAACTACTTGTCTTCCACCATACCAGTTGACAAGCCTTCATGTTAATCTCCCTTATGCTAGTTTAATCTTCTTCATACCAGTTTGACATACATCTACCAGTATCCTATAATACCGATTGACATCAATGACAACTCAATACCAATAATCTCCCCCTTTGGCATTGATGTCAACATCCAGTTTCTCTCCCGCTTTGACAAAAATGGCAAAGGGGACCTTAGTCTAATGCCAGTAATCTTTCTCTTGACTCCACCTAGTTAGGACACAATCTCCCCCTATGTCCATGCTTCATGATTCAAGAGTCATAAGATAGTAGCAATGGTCGACTCCCCCTGAATCATACAATCTCCTATGCATTTAAGTGCTGCTAGATGGTGGCACAACTCTCATCTTTTGTCTCAAGTACACAAATGGGCCCAAAGGAAGTGGCTTGGTAAATATGTTAGCAGTCTGCTCACTATTTGGAACATATTCTACTATGACCTCCTTGTCTACTACCTTCTCCCTAAATAAGTGATACTTGATTGCAATGTGTTTTGTTCTTGAGTGCATTATTGGATTCTTGGACATGTTGATTGCACTTGAGTTATCACACCAGATTCGAATAGGTTCCGGTATCTCCACCTGTACGTCTTTTAGTGTCTGCTTCATCCATAAGACTTGTGAACAACATGTAGCATCTGCTATATACTCTACCTCAGCAATAGATAATGACACTGAATCTGGCTTCTTACTGTGCCATGATACTAATAGGTCTCCTAAGTAGAAAGCACCTCCACTTGTACTTTTCTAGTAATCAATACTTCCTACCCAATCTACATCAGTATAAGCTTGCAAAGAGAAGTCTCCTTTCTTTAGATACCACAGACCATAGCTGATAGTTTCTTGCAGATACCTGAAGATTTTTGTAACTGTATTTAGGTGAGACTACTTAGGGGAAGCTTGGAATCTTTCCACCATACAAACATCTTGTACAATATCTGGTCTAGATGTTGTTAGATATAACCGACTACCAATCATAGACCTATACAGTGTTTGCTCAACTTCCAGTGACTCATCTATTTTTGTCAACCTACAACCAGTTACCATGGGAGTACTTATCGGTTTGTTGTCCTCCACTTAAAATTTATTCAACATGTCTTTAGCATACTTGGTTTGAGAGATGAAAATTCCTTTCTCCTGCTATAAGATCTACAAACCAAGAAAATAGGACAACTCACCTAGCATGGATATCTCAAATTCTTTCTCCATCTGATCTGCAAATTCTTTGCACATGATGTCCTTATCTCCACCAAAGCTAATATCATCCACATATACAACAACTATAATCATGTGATCTCAATTTACCTTGACATACAAGTTGTTGTCTGTATTCCCTTTCTGGAATCCTTGCTCCTTCAAGTATTTGTCTAATCGGGAATACCATGCTTTAGGAGCCTTCTTCAAACAATATAGGGCTTTCTTCAATTGACATACAAAACTCTCATTTTCATGCAACAAGTACCCGTCTGGTTGTTCCATATAAACTTCTTCTTTAAGATTACCATTGAGAAAAGTAGATTTTACATCCATCTAATACACTTTATATTCCTTATAGGGTGAGAAGGCTAAAAACATTCTTATTGCCTCTAATCTACCAACCGGTTCAAAGGTTTCTTCAAAATTAATGCCTTCCACTTTAGCATACCCTTTGCAAATAGCCTTGATTTATGTTGGACTATCTTACCTTCTTCATTCATCTTGTTCTAATAGACCCATTTGGTACCTTTGACATTCTTGTCTGTTGGTCTAGGAACAAGTTCCCAAGTCTAATTTTTCTCAATTTATCTCAACTCTTCATCCATGGCATCCATCCACATCTCACTTTTGCTAGCATTATCAAAAGTTTTGGGCTCTACTTCTATCATGAGGCAGAAATTTACCTGCTCACTTTCCTAGTCTAATCTCCTTCTAGTCTGCACACCTTCATTTCTATCTCCTATGATTTGTTCTTCTGGATGATTCTTCTACACATACCAATTGGGGATCTTGTTTTGTGCATCTTCTACCGGTCCATTGTCAGATTGTTCTTCATTTTCAACATCTGAATCATCAATGTAAGGTGCCAATGCATATTTTCCTCTATGTGAGTCTTCATCTTGTTACTACTTATCAAGTTGCCATTAGTTTTATATTCAAATTCATACTATACATTCTAGTCAGTTAGTACTATTGAATCATGCAGTCGGTATACACACAAAGAAGTCGGTATGCACAGTCTAGTCGGTTACAGAAGAAAGCAATTACAGAACACAGTATACACCGAGCTATCTACCGAGTATATTTTTGAGACTATCAAGTAGTCAAGATGACACACCGAGTTGATATTCACCGAGTGAAATGTGTTACCAGATACATTGAACCTGGACATGCATATGAAAATGTGTTACAAGATCGAGGCACATCTAATCGTTATTACATTGGAAATTGCACCAAAATATTGTGTATGATTACAAGGACAATCTAACTAATGAAATATTTTGTATAGTTATTCATTTGATAAATCTTGTTTGTAATATTGAAGCAATGAATTGGATCACCAGTTTAAGAGATCTATTTATACAACATGAGTTAAGAGCAAGGTGTGTGCATGTATGAATGTAGAAAGATTGTTATAAAGACATAGAGGTCACCGAGAAGGTTTTTAGAGAACAGTTGAAGAACAGAGTAAACAAAAGGGTTTACCGAGTTACTATATGGGTTACCGAGGTATGCTATAAGCAAGGTAATCTTATTCAGAGAATATAGAATCTGCTATAATATTTTAGATGTAAAGTTGCAGATATTTGTAATGATTTTATTGTAATATTTTGAAGTTGAAAGAGAAACCTTTAATAGGGTAAAAGACTCTAACCAAGTCTATAAATTGTAAAGCCTCTAACCAGGTGCAACATTCAGAATAAATGTTGTAAAATCCTTTAGCAAGGTAGATCTAACAGATCTTGATACTCCTAACAAAGTAAGCTATCAGAAATAGATAAATGTAGCTCTAACTGAGCATTCTTTATTATTGCAGTAGTGAAGTTGTGGGTGCCATCCCCACCATAGTTTTTCTCTCTAACCAAGAGTTTCTGTGTAACCAAAATATATGTGTTATGGAGTGAATCATGTATGATTGTTACCTATTTGTTTTAAGTTTATTTTATGTTACTGCACTATTCAGTTTATGCATAACAGTAAAGTTATTATTCAAGAAAAGTTTTGAAGTACTGATTCACCCCTCCCCTCTCAGTACATTAGCTTTCCATATTGGGCCTAACACATCTATTCTCACATTTACACTCTCAACCACCCTTCTCAATCTCTTGTTGTAGCATTTGTAGGATTTACTGTTGGTTGAGTATCCCAAGAATATTCCTTCATCACTTCGGGAATAAAAACTTCCTAATCCATAAACATCTATCTTGATGAAACAGTTACTTCCAAACACTCTGAAGTGCTTGAGCGATGGTTTACTTTCATACCATAACTCATAAGGAGTCATTCTACTATTCACTCTTAATTATACTCAGTTTAATGTGTACATTGTAGTATGAACTTATTCCTTCTAGTACATATCTGGTATGTTGGCCTCATTCAACATAGTCCTAGTCATCTCCTTCACTGTCCTCTTTTTCCTCTCTACCAGACCATTCAACAAACTCATTGGAAGAAAATTCTCCACCCCGGTTTGATCTTAAGCATTTTACTCAGTATCCACTTTCATTTTCTAACATTTTCCTGAAAATCTTGAATCTCTCAAATGCTTGTGACTTATCATGCAGGAAGGTTACCCAAGTCATTCTTGAGTAATCATCTATGAATAACATGAAATACCTTTCTCTGACCAATGCTCTTATCCTTGTTGGCCCACATAAGTTTGTATGTATCAACTCCAAAGGTCTTGAGGTGTTATATTCTTTTGTTTTAAAATTGGCCTTTGCTTGCTTACCTCTGACACATTCATCATAGAATGTGCTTTCCAGTTTTATGATCTAAGGTATGTTTCTCACACACCAGTTCTTTCTTATCTTAACCAGATTATCAAAATTTACATGGTCTAATCTTTGGTACCACAACCATCTTTCATCAACCTGTCCCATCATGCATTAAGACTCACAACATTCATTCAAATTGTAGACATTACCCTTTGTTCTCTTTCCTTTTGCTACCACCTGGCCGATACTGTTCTTTCTTATCTGACAATCAGTAGAGTCAAATGAAAACTTCTACCCTTTTTCATACATTTGACTTACACTCAATAGGTTAGGCTTCAGTCCTTCCACATAGTACACATCATGATCCTTGAGCTTTCCATCAATATTCAATGTACCTTGGCCTTTGATCTTGATGCAGGAGTTGTCACCAAACTAGACTGAACCCCCATTCCAATCATCAAGCTTGATGAACTTTTTCTTGTCTCTAGTCATGTGATTTGAGCAACCACTATCAACTACCTATAGATTCCTCCTTTCAACATGTAGAGCAGTCTGCACAATCAGGCTGGACTCTATCTTGTTTTTTTCCTTCTCTACCCAAACCGGTTTCTCTTCTCTCTTTTCCTTTTATGTCACTATGTAATCCGGTTTTGTTTCTAACTTCTCATCCAGTACAATTTTCCTTCTTTTCAGTTCTTAGCTAACAATACCTTTCTATGTGACCAAAATTTTGACACTTATAACATTTCACATTAGCACTGTAAGATGTACTCAAAGCATTCTTGTAGGAAATTTGCATATTACTCCTACATTCATAACTCTTGTGACCAACCTCATTGTAATTATAACATGTGACATTTGTACTTTGTAATACAACAAACGAGTTTCTACTCTCAAAACTAGGGTTGATATTCATTTTCCTACAATCTGCCATTGTATGACCCAACTTATTACATTGGTGACAATAACCATGGAAATTTGGTGTTAGATACTTGGTTAATCCCAAAGACACTAAGAGGGGGGGCTGAATCACTATTTGACCGGTAGATGAAATATTTAAACTTATTTGCAATTCTGTAACTAAGATTAATATACTGGTAAACAAATAATAATGGAGTAAAGAGAAACAAAGGAATCAGCATCAATGCACACCATAACACAAATATTTTCGCAAGGAAACCCGGTAAGGGAAAAACCTCGGTGGGATTTGTGACCCACAATATTTACTCACTTGCCAATATGAATAAATATTACTTAGTACAAAAGGGGTCTGCACATGTAGGAAGGCCAACTACCTAGAGCTCACTGCTCAACAAAAATGGAGTCACACTAACTACAATATTGATGTAAACACAAAATTGAACTCTTACAACTTGCATCAAAATGCTAGATGAGTTCTTTGTTATGCTATGTCTAATACCAGTTCTACCTCTACGAAAAACCCTTGTTGGTATGCTATCAAATGATTCTCCTTACATAGATTAGTCTTCGCTTTGCTCTACTTCTTATTCACTCCAAAATAAACACATCAAAATGCATATACAACTACTCTCTATCATATCTCTATCCCATCTCATATCATCGCTTTCATGCTACTTTTTTATTACATACCAAATGACCTACAAGAACTCATAAATATATGATTATTTACAATAAAACATGTCGGCTATACAATTATAATTTACATTACAATTTATTTCGTATAAAAAAATACTATTGCCAAGTTGGCCTGGAATGTCGGTATGATTTGCTGCCGGTATAACCTGGATGTCGGTGTGAATAAGCCTTATTGTATCTGTTAGTGCTGGTAGGTGAAGTTTATTTTCTCATTGAACCTATAGAACCTTGTTGAACCTTGTTGCCATCAATGACAACATCTACCTTTCTCATCTAAGTGTATAATTCCAAAAATCTCCCCCTTTGGCATTGATGGCAACACTCATGAGAAAAATCAAAAACCAAAAATTGAGAGTGCTCCCCCTGAGCAAATGATCTCCTTCTGTTCACTTTTCACCATGCCTTACTCTATACATTTTTCTCACTATACAACTCCCCCTTTGACATCAATGACAAAGGATGTTAAAAGTATCAAAAATTCAAAACTTACCTAGATACCTGAAGTCTATTATGTAGAATCTGAAAAAATATTTGCAAGAACTAAGTTAACATCCTGCAGGAACTTTGTACTGTTGGTAATTATTGCTTCAGTCTACCTTATCATCTCGATAAGATAGTGCATTTGTTGTTCCAATGATCTATTTCCTTGATTTTTTGCCTTGGATAGTTCATTCCGGTGAGTTAGTAGATTTTCCAATCTTGGACCAAGCTTATTCTTCAACTCCTGAGTTTTCATTTTCAATCTAGCATTTTATTTTTGCAAATTTTCAATCTTTTCTACATGAATAGCCATTTCCTGATCTAAGACTGATGTTAGTTCCGAAAAACAAATTATGTTATCTGCAATATCATCAATCTCTTTCTGAGTTTTCCAAATTTGATCATCAATATCTTCAGTTAAATGATGAGGTTTGCAAGCTTCTCGGCATAATTCCTTATATTCCAAAATAGTGGAATTCAATACTGATAGTAATCAATCAATCTGCTGAGTACAATTCTTTATGGTTTTACCAAAGAATTCTTCCTTTTCTTTATTAACTCTTTCTTGAATAGTCTGCTCATTTATTTTGTCTAATATTTGAATGTTAGTAGAAATGAATTTAGACAATGTGTCAAATTTACCTATTGAGCCAACAATGTGATCTACCTTGCACTCTACTGCAATCATCTGCAAAATCAATAGAGAGTCATCTATAGCCTTGAATGCCAAGGCATTACTCTCATTTATTTTCTTTATGGAATCTAATAATACATTAGTGACAGTTGTTGGTCTGATATCCACAGTTGAAGTACTGGGAGTAGTGCTAGGTTTTGCATTAAGTTTCTTCTCTTCTCATGTTATCTATTCAACTACCTTAACCACTTCTTCATACTCATTCTCACTCTTATTCTTTGCCGGTATCTCAACATTCTACTAAGTGTCAACTACCTTGACTGGTGAGTCAGAGATCTCAACATTTACAGATTTGGATTTCTTCTCCTCAAAAATTTCTTTATCTACAACTTTATTTGCATCATCAATAGTTATTTTATCAATATCAACATTTAAAGGAGTGTCAGTGGGCTCGTCCTTACCAATTTTTGGAATAGAGGTATCATCCATTGTAATGTTGATGTCCTGAGTGTCAACCTTCATTGTGAATAGAACGTTTGACTTAGGATCAACCACATTTGTTGCTTTTTCTTCCTCTGATGTCTTTTCTATGGGCTTATTTTGCACATCTGTCGGTGCCTTTGTTGTTGCCAGTGGGGTGTCCTGAGCTGGTGGTGGTAAGTTATCCTTTATTGTTAAGTTAGAAAAACTGCCAACCTTATTCTTTTCTTTATCTCCTTTTTGGTATAGCTTAGTAAAAGATTTGTCCACCTTTTGTCTTTCTTTTTCTTCTCTTTTCTCTTTCTCCACAAAGAAAATATCCCATTTATCTATTGTCCCATCTACTATTTCCTTTATTTTGTTGGCCATGAGGCTTACTTGTCGGTGATTGCTTGCAAAAATAGTTTTGCTAGCTTCAACTATCAATTCATCTATTTCTTGTTTAGATTTAACTGGATGAACAACCAACAGTGCTTCAACCTTCAATTTCTTATCCAATTCTATAATAGACATTATTTTAGCTTCAAGTCTCAGATATAAGTCATTAGGGAGAACATCAATGACTTCAATAAGAACTTTCTTATATATATATAAGTACAAAATTATGCTCTCTTCAATAGTTTCTTTATCTAAATCTTTAAAAGAATGATGAGACTTACCAACATTACTGAGATTTCCATCCGGAGTTATTTCATTAACAAGCTCTTCCAGGGAAAGAGTATTAGATACCTTTTGTCCCAGTTTCTTCTATGTAAAGTTCTTCTTTGGACTGCTAGGCTCTCTCACAACCTGTTCTTTCTTTCTAAGTGCCCTTGTCTTCTTAGGTGATGGAGTAGGTGCTAGTGAGGATTTTCTCTTCTTCCTATCCACCCCTTTAAATACTGCAGTCTTGTCACTATCAGAGTCGGATGAGGTAACAATAGGGGAAACATGTATTACTGGTTGTTGTTTAGATTTTCTTTCTTTTTCAGCAACACCACTCACCAGATCAAGTTTCAACAATCCCTTTGTTACATCTTCAACAAACTTCGAAGCATCTTTCAATATTTTATCTCTTTTCTTCGTTTGCTTCTGAATATCAACATCTTTTTCTATAGTCTCACCAGTGCCAAAGATCTTTTCACTAGGTTCTGGTGGTGCATCTAGAAGTATCTTGGCATAGGATTCCAAAATGTTTGACTCCACTCCATATCCCATCTCAGTTACCCAGACAGTTCTAGGTTTAACTGCCTCCATCCATATTTCATCTCTCTTAATAACAAAGCATATTTGTTTGTCATATTTTTTTCATGCTACTAACTCTTGTAAATCCTTCATGATCAGCACTTGCATTTCTCCTTGGATCTGCATGTCGGTACATAGAGTATGGTCTCTAGTTAATTGATTGTGCATACCAGTTTATGTGGTAGTTTCTAGCAGCATCTGCATATGTCTTTTTGTCGGTATCCTTTCTCACCATAAATGTCTTCCTCTCTTCACCATCTTTTAAAGAGGTGAATTGTATCTCCTTACCTGATGTGTCTTTGTTATTTGAACTTTGTCCTTCCTTGAAGACTAAGCCACCAATATCTTTAGATTGCTTCTATTTACTTAGCATCTTATCTAGGGCTACAATGTTATCTTCATATTTGCTTCTCAATTTTATCTCTTCCTGACTTTTCTCTAATTCCTTCTAGAGCTTCACTATTTTTGCTTCTAGATTTTGTTGCTCCCTCTTCTTTTCACTTAGACCAGTGCTAGTGGCTTCACAGATCCTTTTGGCTTCTTCATGTTGCAGTTTTAGATCTAAAATAGTTATCTTGGACTCTTCAAGAGATTGCTCCAACAACTCTTGTTCTTCAGTTGCAGTCCTTTTTACCTTCTTCAAATCTCTCCTTGTTTTCTTTAGATCATCTAAGGCACTAATGAGCTCTGTTTCAAGATATACTTCTCCTTCTTTCTCTTATTCTTATCCTTCTTCAAGTACCGAAACCTCTTGAGCCATGAAAAGGTTTTCTCTGACTTCATCTCCACTACAATAGTCATCTAAGGCACTTTCCTTGTCTGTGGTATTATTTTCATGTGTGTAAAGACTATTTTTCTTCTGGTAGCCTCTTCTACCATGTTGGTAGACATTATTCTTCCTATCCTTTCCATATGATCTGCTACCACTTGATTGATCATCTTCATTCTTATCACCATAGGGACATTTAGCAGCAAAATGCCCAATCTTTAGACAATTGAAACATTTCAAAGGCAGCTTGCCTTTGTATTTTCCTGAACCCTTATTGAGTCTTTTGGCAAAGTTTGTTGTGATGTCATCAGAGTCTTGACTAGTTTCATCATGAGAAGATTCTTCTTTTCCTTTTCTTGATGTTTTGAATGCAACTTATTTCTTCACAGCATTAGTACTGGCAATCCTCATCTCATAAGCAGTTAGGGAACCATACAAATCATCCATTGTAAAGACTTTTAGATCTTTTGCTTCTTCTATTGCTTTAACAAACTCAGTATCAGATAGCCAACTAAGAATTACATTTTCAGCTTTAGCAATGTTCTCATATTCCTTCTTAGCATCTAGATCAGTAGTGAGATTATTAGGGATTGTATACCCATTCACAAATGACATCCATACATCACAACCTAGAGTGGACAAATAGGTTTCCATTCTTCTACTCTATTATGCATAGTTGACACCATCAAACATAGGAGCTTTTGAGGAGGTGGATTCATTTCTTGCCATTATGAACACTTGAAAGGATCTACCCAAGCTAGAGAATTCTTTTGACAAAATAGGGTACCTAGGCTCTGATACCAATTGTTGGACACAATGGATCACTGAGAGGGGGTGAATCAGTGATTTAAACACTTTTTCTTCAACAGGGAGATACCGGTAATATATAAAACAAACTGACTGCTAACCAGTAGCTCAAACAGTGCAAGTAGGGTGTGTGAAAGGACTTGCTAAAATATTAACATAACACATGCACAAAAATGCATCACACAACACTAGATATATACGAGTCAAACCCAATGTGGGAAAAACCTCAGTCAAAATAGCTGCTAGAGATCTTCTACTCCAATCTAGCCTCACAATGTAAAAGATCTAATTATAATTTTAGGGCACCAACCCAAGGAGCACCAACCCCTAATCAATTTATACGCTACAACCCCTACACTAAGCTCCAACTTAGTGAAAACAAAATGAAACTCGGTTATAAATATGAAATCACTATTGCAAATGAAGTCTTATGACTTCACAATATTCTACTCTATCGGTTTCAACCTTACCAGTTTGTATTCTCTCCACTCACTCTGGAACTTTTCTTTGTTGATAACTTCTCTAAGTCCCCCACAATGTCTTCACTCTTCAACTCACACTTGATCACTCTTTATCAGGTACAACTTTTGTTGGTTTGTCACCTTTGTGTTCTATACTCACTTCACTAGTTTGTTCCTTACACCGGTTTATCCTGCTTCTCCTTACATAGCTAGTCTTCACTCATAAACGCTTCAAGTGTTTTTCTCTTTGGCTCTCAGACAACAATTTCACCCTTGCCTTCACTTTATAGAAAAAACAATCACAGTCTCAAGTCATCATATTTAAAATTTGAGCTTTCCCACCAAGAATCAATTCAAACTGAGGGCGGTTAGGGTTTCCTTCACCTAACCAAATCTACATCAGATCTGATCTAATATGTCTTGGATCAATCACCTATACTATAGGAATGCGTCTGTATGTGTTTTCCATTATCCAATGCATATGTTCTTGAATAGGTTGCCTATTGTTTCTCATGTTGTAGGTATAAGCAACCGTATGATAACTCTCTCTAGTGATTTTCTTAGCATACTCATAAGGGCTCTTAGTAGGATAACCTCCTTGCATAGTAATAATAGGTTTCTTTGGAGTGAAAAAAGAATCATTAGCATAACCATCTTGAGCCACTAAGATAGGCTTACATGGGGAATTTTGAAAGGACAATAACCTTGAACTATGAAGAGGGGTTTATCAGGTGTTTCATTCACATGTATCAAATTGATTGAGGATGGTATAGTAATATCAAAGGTGTCCTTAGAAGAAGAATGAACAAGATTATTGGAAGAATTGCTGATAGTATCTTCTTGCACTAAAATGTTATCATGGATAAGACCAATTTTAGGAGATAGACTAGAAGTAGGCATTGATGTTTTAGAAGAAAGAGAATTACTAGGAAATGCCATATCATTCTCTATCACCAAAGGATCTACATGGGGAATAAACTCTCTAGGAGAAGGATCAACATTACTCTTTAAAGTCTCACCTTTGAGAGGGAGATCTTTGAAAAAGATGTTAACCATCTTATCTTGAACTAGGGTATCCTTATGTGTAGAACTGAGGTGAGGAGAGGGAGATGCTTTACCTTTATAGGGAGAATGATTGAGATCCATGTAAGGTGAGATGCTATCAAGGGAGTTATCAATCATGGTTTCATCTACTTTGGGTAGGGTTCTCTCATGGGGGAGAGAATAATCGACATCTTCTTCTAATGGTTCATCCCAAATAGTGAGGTCATTAGGAAAAGTATTAGAAATATCTTGCACAAAGATGTCCTTATTTCTATTGCCAATTTTAGGAGAAGGGATGACATTGTTCATTAATTATTCATCCTTACGAAGGAGCACATCACTACATGTGCTTAAATCATCTTCTTGCCTCAAAATGTGTTCAATAGGATCTTTAGGGGAGAGAGCATTAAGGAAGTTTATTATGATTTCATCTTCTTTCTCTAAGATATCTTTAGGGATAAGACAAGCTTTAGGAGAAGGGCAATCATTTCTCATTAATGCATCATCTCTAGTGGGAATTTCATTGGAATCAAAAGAGGAAATACCCTCACTAGGAAAAGTAGGGACAATACCATCTTCCTGCACAAAATGAACCTCGCGAGGGGAGTATTCTTTAGGAGGTAGATGAACATCTTTCTCCAAAGATTCATGCTTAGGAAGCAGATCTTTGGAAGAAGTGCTCACAACCTCTTGTTGTACTAACAAGCCCCCATTGGTAAGACCAAATTTAGGAGAAGATAAGTCAATTTCCATCAATACATTTTCACCTAGAGAGGCATCATGTAAGGAAGTTAAAGTAACATTAAGAAAGGTGTTTATGATATCATCCTCTTCCTCTAGGATAGCTAGACCGGAAGGGCACATTTAAGGAGAATTTTCAAGATCACTCTTCAAATCTTCATCCTCAGAGCATGGGAGAGTTTTGAAGGGATTGGTAAAAACTCTTTTAGGAACTAAAATATTGTCATAAATAAGAGGTGGTTCTTTAAGAGAGGGAAAAATTGAAACAAGGGAAGCTAACCCATTATCACATTTATGAAATGAATGCTTCATGGCAAAAAATCTCCACTTTCAAATGATAACATATGGAAAATAGAAGGAAATGTTCAATTTTAACCAATGCAAGAACTCTAAATGTTGAATTAGATAATGAAATCTATGAGTGAAATGTGTTCCTAAATCATGAAATTAATGATCCAAATTAATCTATCTAAAAGTTCAATTTTGAATTGAAAAATTAGGGTTTTAACAAAATTAACCTCTAAATTTTAAAATTTGCAAGGATTGAAACTTGTAAATGTAAATTTGAATTTGAAATAGAAAAAAATACTTAGATCTGAGAACATAAATCAGAATTAAAGAAGGTTGGATTCACATCGGGTTCACCAAAATGTGGTGGCGGGAAAAGTGAGATCGAGTGACTAGGACCTAATCCTACTTTTGCCAACACATTGCGAATACGAAAGAGCCTAGGGAGATAGATAACTTTGGATACTTCTTGTGAGAAAGAGAGAGCCAAGGATTACCTCTTAGGGATTCTATTCCTCTTGTTACAAATGATGAGAAAAACTAGGGTTTGAATGATCAACTAGACTAGGAGATAAAGAATGAAGCATAAATGAACTTGAAATTGAACAAACTTGTAGATCTGAAACTAAGATACTGAAAGCATGAAAGGGTGAGGATTATGGATGTGTACGTAATGCTGAAAATTAAGCCAAATTGACCAATACAAGGGTGTCATGCCACTGTCCTTGATGTACTGACAAAGAGCTGTAACTAAGAAACTACAAATTTGTGATCCTAAAGCTACAACCTGTCAATTTTCACTATAAAGTAGGGAGACTAGGGCCCTCAATGAGGACCAGGTCATAGGACTAGGGTGCCACACCCTTGTCCTAGTGATTTTTTCTCAAATTTGATCTTTAGGATTGTGTTTGTGTGCTTTGTCGAACCTAAAAATTGCAGCAACGATCGAATCCTGTACCTGTACCTACAATTGAAAATAGAGTTTGGGTGGAAATATAGTTTTTTTCCTCATTCAAAACCCTGTGTTGGTTATTTCCATCTCCACAAATAGCTGATAATGTATTGAAAATGTGTGTGTTAGAACCTTGTGTGTATGCAAGATCCTAAATGGTAAGAAGCTAAAGCTACCCTACACATGAGAGTAAACCCTAAATGTAATTGTGACTGTAAGTGACAATGGTTGAAACCAAATATGCTAAATTATCTAAAGTATGAATGTAAATATGCAAATTGATGTAAAGAAGTTCATACAAAGACATGAAAATAATATGAAATCATACCAATCCTCAAGGGAGAGATATTGCCACTAGATATCCTATTATTCTTCAATGTCTTCAAGGCTCTTAATTGATGATGAATACTTGACAAATGCTTGATGAATGTTGTTGAATGTTTTTGAAGACTGCACTTAGGCTTCTCTTTCACTACATAGAAGGCTCCTTATGCTTGCTTTGTTGAAAAACTCCCTTAGATTAGATATCTTAGTTGCCTTCAAATGAAAAAAGAGAGCTCTTATGTATGAAACCCTCGATCTTAATTTCAACTTAATTCTGCCTTTAGGCTGACCTAGGAATTGAATTTCTTGCCAATCTTTTGGGGTTAAGCATTATTATATCATAGAATTATGTTCCCAAAATTTTGGGAAAAAAGTCGAGGACCATGTGCACTCCCACCACGGTTCAACCAACTTTTTACCAAATTTTGTAGGGTCGTTAGATATGATTATATTAGAGCGAATCCCAAAGTTATAGATAATTTTGAGGTGTTTTGATATGCGAAATCGGGCCTTAAAGGTTGAAATAGGACATAATTAGGGTTTTATGATTAAATGATTTATTGGAGGAATGAAATAAAAAAGGGGCACACTTAGGGTAAAGGGCCCAATTTTATGATGTGAGGAGTGATGAAATCAGACTTAAGATTAAATTAAATTAATTAATTAAATTCTTAAAGAGAAATAATAATGCAAGATGCAAACACACTAAGGCAGGTGATAACCTAAGTGTGAAATTGCACCACCCTAGCAAGGGTGTACAATTTAGAACACTACACCCTTGTTACCCAATCACATTCAACACCTATAAATGTTAGTCAAGGGGGAAACTCCTCCAATCACAATTCCTTTATCCCTCCCATCATTCTTCCATGTATTACCCAATCTTCTCTATTACCTACTTATCATAGTGTTCCACCTCCTTATTCTCAAGCTTTTCCTTCATTCAACAGTATTACTCCACCCTCTCAATCCAACATGTCTAATTTCAATCCTTCTACTGAAGCTACAATCAACAGTCTAACCTAAACAGTGTCTTCCTTACAACAACAAAGAGCTTCTCTGAATCAATCCAAGTATAATGTGCCCACATTTGATGTAGCAAGTCCATTATCCAATGACATTGTTAGAGTCTTCCCTCATAAACATGTAGAAGTCCCTCAATTGGAACTTTAGAATAGAAAAGGTGATCCCTTAACTCATGTTAAAACATTGCAAACTTTGTGTAGTGACTTTGCTCATGATCAAAGGATGTTAGCAAAATTGTTTACTAGAACATTGAGGGATAGAGCTTTTCTATGGTATTGATCTTTGCCTCCTTATTCTATTACTTCTTTTCAACAACTGGCTAATGCTTTCATTCAACATCACAATAACATTGGTCCTAAAGTTACTTTGATTGATTTGATGCATTGTAAACAAGGAATTAAAGAAAAAGTGACTAATTTTATTGGTAGATATAAGCATTTGTATTCTTAGATTTCTTTTCTTGTGCCTGATCAAGATATTCAAAAGATTTTCATTGCTAATTTACAAAAATATATTAGGGATAAACTTCTCTTAACTGAGTTTACTTCTTTTCTGCAGTTGTGCACAGTACTTCACAATTATCAACTGATTGTGAGTCAATTGGAACAATCACCTCCATCCATGGCTCTGAGTGATAAGGGTGATATGGCTCAACAATTGTTTGCAAAGTTAAAACCAAACAAATAATTCATTAAATTCAATGACATCAACAACAACACTCAAGTAGCAACTACTACAGGTGTGCCTCCTTTGTCTAAATTCTTTAAAAGAGAAAAAGAGTTTACTCCTTTGAATGAATCTTTGCATAGCATTATGTCTTAGTTAATACAAAGGAATTTGTTAAAACCTCCCCAAATCAAACCAATTTATCCATGTAAGACAACTTCACCTTACTTTGATGCTAAATCCTTTTGTCAATATCATCGTCAGCCTAGTATGATACTAAAAAGTATTTTTCATTGACAAGTAAGATTGAAGAATTGATTGATAACAATACTGTATTTGTGGCAGATGTGAAAGATAAAGTAAACAAATCCATAGCTCCTCCTAATCACAACCTTCAAATTTTCATTGATCCTTTACCATCCCATTCCACTAATGTGATTGAGACTAATCATCTTTCTTTCTCTCCCAATGATGTGACCCTTCAAACTAATAATGTGGTGAACCTTGTAGATCAACAAGAACCTCCTATTATATTCTATTCTCCTGGCTTGTAAAAGGTTTGGGTACCTTTCAAATACCTATTTTTACTTAATCAAAACAAGAACCTCCTAAGGATTTGTGCATAACATTTGATCCTAGTGAGAACAGTAAGGCACCCGATGGCCCATTATACATAATTGCAAAAATAAAAGGTATACCCACTAGAGGAGTGCTTATTGATCCTTCTTACATGGTTAATGTGATAAATGAAGAATTTATTTTTACTTTGCAATTTGATCAAGTGATATATGATGATATTGATGTGATTGTTAATTTTTTTGATGGATTCTCTTGTCCTTCTATTGGTTCTATAACACTTCCTATTGATGTCGG
This sequence comes from Cryptomeria japonica, assembly GCF_030272615.1. NCBI lineage: Eukaryota > Viridiplantae > Streptophyta > Pinopsida > Cupressales > Cupressaceae > Cryptomeria > Cryptomeria japonica. Next base: position 559,945,933 of record NC_081408.1, on the reverse strand, counting down.
CAATAAATGCTTAGATGTTCAATTTTCTATCATTCCTACATCCAAACAATTTCATGTGAAGTTGGGACATCCTTAGCTCTCTTCCATGAAAGTGATCGCTTCCACTATTAACAAGTGTTTGAAAATTCCTCATAATGATAAAATCATAAATGTTAATCATAGCATATTTCTCTCTCTCTCTCTCTCTCTCTTCTCTTGCTTGTTTGTAACACTCTTCTCTTTGTCTCTCCTTTCTTCTATTTATTGTCCCTAGTGTTGTTTACTTGAGGATGATGCAAAGCATTGAGATCTCTTTTGGTCTCTTCCATGTTGACTCAAAAGATACATGTGCTCCCTTCTTCCATGGTGGTTTCCTTTCTTTGGGGGATGAGGATGATTCTATGCACATATACATATACATGATATACATGAGTTATCATAAAAAGCATTCTGACTCCAAAGTTAGGTGAAACCACGTCATGCTTTTTGTTCTATGATAATTATCCTTTGATTTATACTCTCTTGGGGGCTAAATTATTGTGATAATGTGCTTGTCTTCTTTGGGTATATCCTACCTAAAAGAAATTGCTCCCGATAAGGCATACACATTTGCTTTAACATGGGAGCATACACTTCAATCATGATTCTCTCTCTTGATACTTAAAGTTACTTAGCAAACTTTGCCTTTGCTTTGTAATTTTTGATATTCTTTTCATGACTAATAGTAAGAAAACCTTACTAGTTGTAGTCATGGTTCTCTTTCTCTCTCACGATCTTCCCTTTTACCTTATTGTTGAATTCATGAGATCCTAAAGTCCACTAGGGGCTTGGTGAATATTGCCTCCTTGACATGGTGAAAGTATTTCAATCTGAATTCCTTGTAATTTACCGGTGGTATTTTCATAAGCTCATACCCCTCACAATTTTTTACTGCATTTGGGTCTTTGCCTTAGTGTTTATGCCCCTCGACCTGATCAGAGACCTGAATATGCTCATGCATATCAAAAACACCTTCAAACTTAACAATGCACTCAAAATCCACTATGATCCTGACCCAAAATAGGGTAGGACCAGAGCGTGGTGCCCTAGTCCCCCTTAATGGGGACCTATATTGATCCCCTCCCCTTTACCTAACTCAAATTTGTAGCGGGGAAATCCCCTCTATGTTGGCTCAAGTTGGGAAAATGGTCAGTTAATCCTACTGGTAATTATATAAGAAGAATTTCCCCTCTCATTTGAATATACATGATCTAATGCATACACACAAGAGGTCATCAATCATTCAATCATTCAAGAGAAATTGAGCATTTTCAATCTTCCTTCAAGCTTTGGAGTAGCAATAGAGTCAAGATTTCAAGCATTGAAGAGGAGATCAACATTCTAATTCATGAATCCCTAATTCCATGTGGAGGCAAGAAAAACTTCACAAGGAGGTATAATCATTTCATTTTCAGTCAATTCAATATCCTCTCAAAGAGGAGAATTTCTACTTTCTGTCATTTCATTTACATTATTTTAACCATCTGGATAATTCCAAAACTGGGGTTTGACCTGAAGGCAAACCTGTTGGAATCCAAGAACACTGAGAGGGGGGGGGGGGGGGTGAATCAGTGTTCTATCGGTAAAGTTAGTTTTGAACTTATTCCTTATTAACCAGTTAACAATAAATAAAATTAGAATGCATACACAAAATAACACAATGAAAGACAACATCATAACACCAAGATTTATATGTGGAAAACCTTGCAAAGGGAAAAGCCATGGTGGGGCTGATACCCACAATATCTATATACTTGATTAAAGTATACAAATATTACATAAGAGGGTCTACACATGCAGAAAGGCCAACTGCCTAGAGTTCACTGCTCAAACACAAAATATAGAAAGTCTCACTAACTTACAAAATATTACAAAGTGTTTACAACTGAAATTGAACTTATAAATTGCATCTAACCATGCTAGATAAGTTCCGGTGAATTCTCTAATAACCTCCTTTGTATTCCGGTTTTTTGATACTCTATTTTGCTACCGATTAAGTTGTGCATGTAAAACTACACAGTCTCTTCCAATCACATACCAAATCGCATACCAAAACTCACTGAAATATTCACAACCAAAATTTTGAATTTCATCTAACACATATGATCTATCGCTGAAGTGATCTTCTTAAATGTCCTTCTAACTTAACCATGTCAGCTTCAACAAGAAATATAAACAAGTCAGCTACCAGAACATAATAAAAATCAAACATAAATCCAACGACCATGTCGGCCATCACACATTACCCTAAAATCCATGAAGACATAATCAGGATCAAAATATTTCCTTAGCCGGATCCTATCCATTATCAGGTTCCATATACACATTACCAGGATCTAGACATGTTACCGAGATGAAGATTTAGCTAGGTATGAAGTGAATACTAGTGCTGGTGTTAGTGCCAGTGTAAAGAAATGTGAATACCAATACAGGTTAGTGTAATGAATGTCGGTTGAACAAACAATGAAACCATTTACCTTGAGATGATGAGTTTCCATCAATGACAACCCATAATGCCATGAAACCTTGCTGGATGAGTGTCAATTGCAAGCAAAACCCCTATTCCCAACACATTTCCCTTTCTTTCTATGTGTAGGAAATAGGTGTGCAACTGTACTTCTAGAATTAAGGTTTATATTTAGAGATGGAAAACCCCTTTTCAATGTGCAGAAAGTTCGGAAGACCGATTGGAGGGTGCCCCTGTCCGGACACACAACCCCTACAACTTTTGCTGGATTTTGTGCTAGATTAAAATCATCTTATACTTCTTAGATCCAGGTGCATGACTGAATCCTGAATCTGTAGCTCACTGTTTTCACATACTTTATCTTCATTTCCAATACTTAATCTTAATTCAACTAGTCAACTTACAAAAGAGGGTCAATTGCATTCTAATCACAATAAATCTACTTAGTATTCATTCCTGCATCATTTAGGATTGGATCTAGTAGATTCATCCCCCTCTTTTGAATTTAAAGTTTCCCCAAGTGAAAATTGAGCTTAGTAAACTCCCACACTTCCCATGTGGAGAATTTGCTAAAGCTCCAAATTTTCCAGTTTACAATAATGAACATCTTAAATGTATGAAATGACCTAATGAAACTAAATAAAAATGTATGAAATGACATAATAAAAAAGGTGAATGTTGATATGACCTACAATGATAATATGAATGCATGTGGAAATACAACATAATGGCGAAGGACAATTTTTGTAATGAGCCAACCATAATGCAATGAATAGGATTAGATAGATGACAAAGAGGAGAATAAATGAATATATTGGAGTCTCCAAGGGAGGAGAATGATGGGAATGAATGAATGGGGATGGGGGGTTGGATTTTTTATTGTGTAGATGTAGATAACAAACTTAGTTTGATATTGTTAGGGATTATCTACAACATTGATTATAGGAATTACGATGTTGTGAATATCCAAGGTATGAACTAGACTCTTAGACAATAGGTATCTCAATGCATAGAGGCTTGCAAACACCATGATGATGTAAATGCGGGACTACAAGATTGTACAAGAGAAACCCTCAAACACACCATACCTCAAAAGATGCCCCAACACACACCAACCCAAGACATACCAAGATATAAGATGATCATGGTATCCCTAGATCTAGGAGTAGTCATAGGACACAAAATGAAAATCAAAGCAAAAAGTTCAATCATGAAAACAACATACACATAGCCAATTGGCATTTCTTGCCAAGAGTAGGAATAGGATTGTGATAACATGTTGGACATGGGAAGGATGTATCTCGATGGGTAAAGGTGACTGGTGGGACTAATTTAGGCAATAGAGAAGATGGAAATGCACATGGATCTAGATATGGAATCTCATTGCTAAGATTTTGGTCAACACAGTGTGGATGGATGCTTTGGTGATGCGCAAATCAAGAAGAAGCTCAGTTTCATGGGACAAGCTCTGAAAGTGAGGTGAAGCTTAGTGTAATGGGATAAAATCTCAGTGTACTGGGATGATCCTTGTTCATAGCTTGTATGAAAGATCATTGTCTCATGGGAGGACAAGAAGCAAATGTAAGAAACCAAGACAAATGATGCAAGTGATCAAGAATAAATTGAACTACATAGATAGGGGGAGTAGATGATGGACTAAGTGGCAAATTAATGGCTTACATTACTAAAGAAATATGGATGTTGGACAGGGGGAAAGTAATGCAAGTGGGTGGGATAAGTGTCCAAAGAGACCATGGATCTAGCTTATTCTACCTTGATGTTGAGAACAAGTTTTCATCAAGGTACTTTCCCATAGTGCCACAAAGTGGTTTTCATTAATGGATGAATTGATTTTTCTTTACTTTTTTCTTTTTTCTTTTTTTTTTAAATATATTTTTTTATAATTTTATAATTTTTTTGATCTTTTTCTAATTTTGAAAACTGGTAATCTCTAAAGATTAGGGATAGAATTTATTTAGATGCATGATGTTCATGGGCTCATCCAAAGGATCTCCTTCAGGTGTAGCCAACTAATAGGCTCCAAATCCATACTTTGTAGTGATGACATAGGGTCCAAGCCAATTAGGTTCAAACTTTCCTTTCTTCTAACAATCTGGGAGATTTTTTTAATTTTTCATAAGGATAAGGTCACCAATGTCAAATTCTCAGGTCCTGAATTTTTGTTGTATCTTAGTCATAGGAAATTTTGATATATTCAAAGGTGATTTAAGGCCTTGAGGCACCTTTCATCTAGTAATTATAGCTCTTGTAATCTGGTCACTCTATACTCTTCATCGGGAAGGATGTTCTACAGTGATACTCAAAGTGAGGGGATCTCAATCTGAAGGGGTAGGAAGAATTAAGAACCAAAGACTAGGGAGTATTGTGTGGCTCCTGTGGGGGTGCAAATTCTTGTGCGGTAGGCCCAAAGGGTGGGATGGAGTTGGAGGTACCAATCATGACCAACTTCATTGACTATTTTCTTAAGTATTTTGATAAGGGTTTTATTTGAAGCCTTAGCTTGACCGTTAACTTGTGGGCAATATGGGGTGGAGAAGTAGTGTTGGATGGAAAACTTCTAGCATAATTTTTTGACATCCTAATTTTTTAAGGGTTTGTCATTGTTTATAATGATAACTTTAGGAATTTCATAGTGGGAGATTAAGTAATTTAGGATAAACTTGGAAATTTGTTTACCAATGGTGAAGGTGAGTGGTATGGCTTCCACCCACTTGGTGAAGTACTCAATGGTGGTTATTATGAACTTGTGGCCATTAGATGTGGTGGGTCATATTTTTCCAATGAGATCGAGCCCCCACTATGAGAAGGGCCAAGGTGTAATAAACTACTCCAGATCCCAAGAAGGCACGTGAATCTTGTCACCATGTTTTTGACAAGGTATACATTTCTTCACATGGTGATAGGCATCTTTTTCTAGTGTGGGCCAGTAGTATCATGTGCGCAAGAGCTTCTTATCTAGAGTGATATCACTTGAGTGTGCTCCATAGATACCTTCATGTACTTCACGTAGTGCTTGTTTAGCCTCCTCTTTGTCTAAACATCTTAGGAGGGTACCATTGAAATGCCTTTGAAATAGGATATTACCCAGGATAGTGTAGTGAGTGGATTGGCACATGAATGTTTCTTATTGAGTTTTAGTGAGGTGGGAGGGAATGGTGTTATCTCAAAGGTAAGAGAAGGTGTCTTGGTACCATGGGGAATTAGGACCAACAAGGACACATACCATGTTTGATTCAGGGACATCATATGTTGGTACTAGAAGATAACTAATTGTAGCCATTGTGTCGGCAATTTTGTTATTTGTCCTAGGAACTTGCTCAAATTGGATGAAATTGAAGTGTTTTTTTAAGTCTTCAACCATAAGGTGATAAGAGAGAAACTTGTCATCTTTCACTTGATACTCATCATTATATTTCTTAATGACAAGTTGGGAATCTCCATAGGCTTGTAGCTCTGTGATCTTCCATTGGATAGCTAAGAATAGTCCACTAATTAGAGCTTCATACTCCACTATGTTGTTCGTGCATACAAAGGCTATCTTGTAGGACTTAGGAATGCAATTGCCTTGAGGTGTGATCAACAAGATAGCTGCCCCTAATCTATGTTGTGTGAAGGAACCATCAAAATATAATTGTCATTGGGTTGATTATGTGAGAGACATGATGGAATCATCAGGGTATTCTTCTATGAGGGGGTGATCACTTTGAAGTGGAGTGTCGACCAATTGATCAACTATGATTTGTCCTTTTATTACTTTATTTTCTATGTATTCAATGTCAAACTCACTTAGTAGCATGACCCATTCAGCAATGCGTCCTACAAGAGTAGCCTTAGACAACAAGTATTTGAGGATCAATCTTTTCTATGAGTTTGATTTTTTTATTAAGCATATAGTGGTGAAGCTTATGAGTGCTAAAATCACTATGAGGCAATCTCTTTATATGAGAGCATAATTGAGTTCATATCCCACAAGACTGTGGCTGATGTAATATATTTCTTAATATTTTCCTTTATCATTAGTTTGTGTGAGTAATGCCCCTAAAGCCACTATAGTTGTTGATATGTACAAGAGAAGGGGTTGTCCTAGTATAGGTGGCATCAATACTAGAGGGTGGGGGAAATACTCTTTTATTTTATCAAAGGCCTTCTGACATAAGCAGTCCCATTTAAACTTGGTGTTTTTACAGTAGAGATGTGAAAATGGATGGCACTTGTCTACAAGTTGTGCATAAATCAACAGTTAGATTGAAGCTTTCCTTTTAGACTATGAAGCTACTAGAGTGTCCTAGGAGGAGGCATTTCCATGATTGCTTTGACTTTGACTAGATCCACTTCAATTCCTCTATGATAAACTATGAATCCCAATAGCTTTATTGATGTTATCCCAAAGATGCATTTCTTAGGATTAAGATGCAACTTATATTTCTCCAGTCTTTCAAATATTCTTGTCAAGATAGGAATATGCTCTTCTCATGTTTTAGACTTTCCTAGGAGGTCATCCACATAATCTTCCATAATGTCATGTAGGAGGTCATGGAAATTGGTTGTTATTGGTCTTTGATATGTTGCAGTTGTGTTCTTTAAGCCAAAAGGCATGATTTGATAAAAAATTATTCGGCAAGGAGTGGCGAATTTTGTCTTATGTTGGTCTTCTTCAGCAATCTTGATTTGATCGTATCCAGAGAAGTCATCCATCAAGGAAAGCATCTCATGTCCAATTGTTAAGTATACAATCATGTCTATGTCTGGAAAGGGGAAATCATATTTCAGGCATGCTTTGTTGAGGTATCTGAAGTCTGTGCAAATCCTTATGCCCCTAGAAGGCTTGTCGATAGGTACAATGTTGGAAACCCACTCAAGATAATCAATGGGTTTGATAAATCTAATATCCAACATCTTTTATAGTTTTGATTTAACCAAGAGGGAAACCTACGGATGTATCTTGCAGAGATTATGTTTGATTGGTTTAGCATCCGGTCTAACAATAAGGTTGTATACTACCAATTCTAGGTCAAGGTCTGACACATCAGCATTGGACCAGGAAAACTTGATTTGCGTCTCTTTTAGGAAACTTAGTAAATTTTGTTTCTCTTGATCTGTGAGAAGTTTTGTGATGAGAACATTCTTTGGATTATCATCTATACCCATGTTGATGTTGTTAGTTTCTTCAATTAGTAATGGTGATTTCTCCTGATACAGGGGAACCATGGTGGGCAAGTCAAGTCCCTCATATTATAACACTTGATCTACATTTTCACTAAAAGATGTGTCCTTTATTTTTTCTTTTTCTGAGTTTGAAGGTGCCTCGAGGAGGTTTTCACCAGGGGACTTCTGATTTTTCTTTTGATTTTCACTTTTGCGACTAAGTAACTTGATCTAACTACCAAAGTATGTTTGCCCATTGACTTGGATTTCATTTATAAATGTGTGATCCTCAAGGTCTCGCATGTTAAGTAATGATAAGAGGGCATTCTCATCAGCATAGATATCAAGGGTAGGTGATCCTTGTTGACCTCAATCAATGAGTTTGGGGGGGAGGAGTTAGAGTTTTGATGGAGTGGAAGGGGTGACGGGGGTGATGGTGTTAACTTAGGCATCATCAAAGAGATCATCAATCTATTTGATGCAAGGTACTTCAATGAACTCCTCTTCATTATATTCTTCTATTGCAGAAGGTGGATTTGTCAAGGTACTAGTGATAGTAACCTTAAGCACTAGTGTGTAACCCAAGCTCCTATTGTGTTTGTATGAGATTGGTGAGATGTGTTGGGATATGCTTTGAAAATTTTGTCTAGCATGAGTTTAAGGTTTGTCTCTAGCTATAATGCTAGAGGCCTCAAGTCCTTAAACCCTAAACCCTATTGTCTCTTTGTTTTCTTTTTGATCTATTTTCTTGGTGATCTCTAATAACTAGTTCCTAGAATCTTAAGTCATCACTTGAGCCCATATTTCTATCCTAATGACCAGCCCCTTTATGGTAGGCACCCGGTCGACTTATTTCCTCAAGCTTCTTATTGTCGTGCATCTCTTCTAAAATGAACATCTCAAATTTTTACATGGTTGCATGATTAAATCAAAGAGCTAGTTCACACTAACTTCACAACTCCATTAGCTTACTTGGCACATAGGCCCCATTTGAACAAGTTGCGTTCAAGGTGGACCAATGAACTATTTCCTAATCGGTACTTGTGGACACATAAACAAGGTGGGCTCGATACTCTTGTGATATTCACCACATTAAAAGAAGAGTCATTTCCATTAATCTGACGGCTTGGATCATCATGTGATTGTGCAATTGATTGAACGTGCTTACAGAAGTTAATGTTGCAATCTCGCTTGCTTACATGGGATGAGGGACCTACTAGTGGTGACTATACATGAATTGGATGAATGGACAAGTAACATGTGATAGGATGGATGACATGGCATAGAGATGGGCCTGATACACTTGCTTCTCGTATGGAGTATTTTGCAATCACTTCACATGAGGTTGATGGATAGGATGCTCACGTGATTACAGGATTGATTTAAGATGCATATAGAGATTAACTCCACAATTCCACTGTAAACATGGCATATGGGTCTCACAAGAGATGATGTCAGATATTGTTGTCCAATAAAGGCATGAACACATTAATGGTTGAGCCATGTGATAGGGGTGTGGGTCCTATGCCCACGTTTTCTAAATGAGATAAATGGAGATATCTTTGTAGATGATCAATGAATATGATTCACACATGATTGAATGAAGATACACGACCAAGATAATTACATAATGTCGAGAGAGCTTGAAAAGGTGACAGTGAATAAAAAATAATAGTTTTTTATGCGTCAACTTGTCATTCATTGCTGACTAGTTGAGATTTTGTTATTGGGGCCCCAATGTTCAAATATGAATTGTAATGGCTATCTCCCGCCATTACACCAGCCTACATGCCTGCACTAAATGAATCAATTGCCCATTATGATCCAAAGTTCTTTGGCTATATCAGCACTATCCTTTCTCAAATTCATATTTACAGTGCTTTGGATATGCTTTGAATCTCTCTATAATTCCTTGCTATCATAACTAGGGTTTATGTGATAAGGGTTGCCATGATATTCTCATTGCACTCACTATCTATCATATTGCCTTTTGAGTGTGTTTCTTGATTGTGTATAAGCCTTTGAATACCTTGGTTCTATCCTGAGCCTAATTTCAAAGTTTTAGTTATTGTTTCAATAGGCTTGAGAAAACCCTAACCTTTGAAATGGCAGAATCATCTAGTTTGGGAAAGAGAAAATTCTTAGAGGAGACAATTTCTCAACTTCCTAGCTCATCAGAAACATAGAAGAGGTCAAAGCCAAGGTCTAGGCCAGATGAGTTTATCATCAACCACTTAGTAGGAATTAGGGATGCACTCCATCCTGGGGTTTTAGCCTCTAGAGAAGAGGATGTAATAAAAAGAAAGGAAGAAGTCCAGTCTTGAATATCTGGGATTGCAATCTTGGAAGGCTTTTGGTTCCCAATTTTTATGTAAATACTAAACTTGTTGTTGTTATAGCTACAAACTACAAGTCAGATACTAGAGAGATTATGGCTAGTGAGGGTGAAAGACTCACCCAAATTACCAAGGATGTTGTTAATGAAGCTTTCATGCTTAATCCCAATACAGATTGGGCCATTTCCCCCTAAGAGCTAGATGTTGAATACAAAAATAATGAGAACCTATATAGGTGGATATTGGCTTCATTTAGGCCTCTAGAGATAAAGGGGGATGATCAGAAATTGACTCCATAGCAAGTTTCCCCTATAGCACTGACTTATTTGCTGGATATTTTACTGACACATTATGCCCTATGTCAAGTATGTGCTATAGATGCAAAGGATATGATTCCTAAATAGATGCTCGTGATATGTGATGAGACAATTTTATAATCTCCTTTTCTAAGGATTTTTTATGTTGTTCATGATGATACTTTAGACTTTGATATTGTGATTTCACTATTTACTATGCTATTTACTTAGAAACTATTACCTTTTGGGCTTAAGTGTAACCTTGAAACAATCCATGATACTAATGCATATGCTATGTAATTATCTATTAAATGTGCATGTGTTGAAAATAATGTTATTTCAAGATGATTTGGGAAATGTGATTGTTTGTATGTGATAATGTGTTTGACAGGTCTGTACTAAGAAAGTGGTGTTATGATGAAGCTTGCAACAAGGAGCTGGACTCTTACCAGCTATCCAGTTGTTGAAGAGGTCAAGGAGTAACCAACATAGAGGAGATTTCTCTACTTACTATTGCAACTACATTTTTAATTAATCATGTACAATCAGTTGAGTCTATTTAGGGGAATGTTGTACTATATCTCCTTTGAGGAAGTCCTATCTGACTTGGCTAAGTGCATGCATGAGCTTTCCTTTCCTCTTTTTATGCTTTCAATAAATGGCACCCTCATTATGTTGTGGAGTTGGTCACCCAGTTAGTTAGGATAGTTGGTAGTTTTTCTTCTATAAAAAATCTTCAAATGATCTCTTGTAGGAAGTTGAATATTTTGATATTGTAAGTTTACTTTCAACTTTGAAATACAGTCCAAAAGCCTGTTGCCATATCTTATGTACTTTTGTTTTGATGAATAAAATGATATTTTGAGTTTTCAGCACTTGTGTTAATCTTAGAAGTCTCACTCAAGGGGGACCACTTGGTGAGAACTTTTTTTAGTTAGCTTAGTAGTTATTCTTCATTTAGTAGTTATTATAGTTCCAGCAATTGATTGTTCCTGCAGCCACAAAACTCTGCTTTGTGTATGTTCCTATAGCCAAAGTGGGCAGAATAGTTTCTTGTCTGTTTGTTTGGAATTTCATCCATGTAGCTTGTGTTAGTTTAAGATTTGCATGTTCAAATTAGTTGTTAATATAAGTTCAGATTCCTTCATTAGTTATTTACAACATTTCAATTCCAACATTGCTCTTTGCTTAAGTCATGATGGCCAAAACATAGTCTTAGTGCACATACAATGCTTACCCATTTCAATTTCATGTCCCTAGGTTGATAAGTTAAATGAACCTCCATAATGAGTCTGATAGCTAGTTAGTATAGATGTGTAATCTCTTAGTTATAGATTTAAGGGCTTTATTAAGTTATGCCCATGTAGTTCTTTCACAAATTATTTGTGTGGAATTGGCTGATACTGAGTTGGTACTATATGCATAGAAGAAGAGATGCTTTAGGGATATTTCTTCCTAACGACCCTTATCTTGACAACAATTTTGAGGAAGCCTACAATCAGCCCGAAGAAGAAGACCAAGAGATAAATACTTTGGCTGAAATATTTGTTGGCAATATCAATGCAGGAAAACTAAGAGGGGAGGGTGAATACATTTTCACTAGATCTACTAACTTAGCCACAAATACAGATCTAATAAACAACAACAATAAAAAAGATAAGAAAATTGAAATCACAATGCACAACACCAAGATTTTGATGTGGAAAACCTGATTAAGGGAAAAACCATGGTGGGAAAAACCATGATGGGAACCTAGCCACAGTAAGATGATACTCTACAGTAGTATGTAAAAATATTACAATGAGATATGCACATGCATTCAAGCGCACTACCTAGAGCTCAATACTCATGAGATAATGACCCAAAAGGCTACAACCCTCAGAGAAGTCTCATTGACTTACAACAAGATTCACACTACAATCCAGAAGGAATGAACTGAAAGAATAGCATCTCCAAATTCCTGATGACAGTTTTGGTTAAGCACAATGTCTTCTCTGCAACACTAATCTCTGCTCAATCATAATGTCAAAGAATGAATCACTTATTCGAACACATACACTACTCTCTGATAATATAGACACAACCATGACACCTAAATCACATGACAATATCACCTATTTATATAGATCATCAAACTTGACAACAAAGTCAGCTAAACCCTCAACTCATCATTCCAAAATTACATCAAACAATACAAAGGTTGACCACTAGACCAATATAATGATATACATGACATAACATGGACCTAAATCAAATTGCCAAATGCTCAACTCCACCGGTAATCACGCCAAGATCAACCGCAATATGCTAAGCCATAAGAAAAACCGCATAACATGAAGAACATCACCGATTCAGCATAATCACCAAGAACTCACACAACGATCAATGTGGATCATCAAAACAAATAGGGCATAATTAGGAAACACCAACAAACACGTTAGAATTATCAGAAATAGCTACATCAACACCACTTATCAAATCTTCATCGACCAACATTCAGACCTCAAGAATACACAAATAAGAACAACTGTTACATAATCACAAACCATCTGAAATGAAGATACACAAGACCATCCCAAACAATCTCACAAAAGATCAGCTCAAGATATTATCATACCAGAATATATTGGAGGAAATACTAAACTCTGCAAACCAGTGTTCAGATAAACAAATTTCAAAACCAGATCATCTGATATGATCAATTAAGCTTCCCCTATCACCAAGACCAATACAAAAGATTATAATGATACTAGAAATACTCCATACACCAAACATGATCCCACTAAACCAATCTACAATCACTAGAGTAGGAATATGTTGACATCAATGATAACAACATATCCTAGCAGCAACAATGTCCAACAATCTCCCCATTTGGCATCAATGGCAACATATAAATGTGAAAAAAAATCAATGCAAAGAAAGAAAACATCTCCAACAAACTCCCCCTAAGATCAAGCAGTTAGAACAGTTTTTATCATGCCTCTCTCCCCCTTTGATAACAATGCCAAAGATCTAAAAAAAGAAAACCAAACTCACTCCCCTTAGAATATAAAACATGAGTCTCACCCTTTAAAATGTTGGTATTTTGGTATGGTTTTGTCATTGATGTCAACAACTACTGAATACAACTACTTTGGAGATGCAGCAACATTCACTAGTAAGTAGTAATCTGTGCAATAGTTACTGGTATATGGTTAACTGGTAGGATATAATGTTCACCGGTACCTGGAATGACATGGAAGACACTTGGTAATATCAAAGACATCATGTGGACACTTTATTTTGAAGAAATAATCATTGGTATATTCATATCTGTATATTTTCTTTTACCGGCAAATAGGTCCAGGTTATCTAGGGTTACACTGACAGGTTTATCTTTTCCAGATCAGCATGGCATGCTATGGAGATGATTTATTATTGTTGTAAATGCATTAAGCCAACATGTTTAATTAGTTATTGCATCGGATATTATATTATTTGTAAAATGTTTTTATTGTAATATCTTGTAGAGCCAACCTACTAAAATTGGTCTTAGGGTATAGTAGAAATGTAAGATCAAGTGTAGAATGCGAAAAAGATTTGAGTAAAGGTATATGCGAGATCAAGTAGAGGCATACATGAAGACATCATTTGAAGGTGAAGTTAGGTTTTTGTAGAAGCATATCAGCATTACACTGGTACTGAATCCAGCATATGAAGATGCTATTTTGAGCAATACATTCTTATTGGATTTAACCATCCATCTATAGTCAGTGTGACTCCCTTTTGTGATTGAGCAGTGAGCTCTAGGCTGTTGGCCTTTTTGCATGTGCAAACCCTTCTTTGTACACTTACTATCTATAGTAGTATCATCTGATTGTGGGTAAGGTTTCCCACCATGGTTTTTCCCCTTACAGAGTTTCCATGTACAAATATTGGTGTCATGAGTTGTGGATGAGTTTATGTTTATGTTTCATGCATTAAATATTATCGGTATAGCAATTTATTGTTAACACTGTCTACCGGCATACTTAACTAGTTTAGCAGTATTAAGCATTAAGTTGGTTAATAAGTTTTTGGTTTAAATTTATTATACAACTAATTCACCCCCCCTCTCAGTTGTATCCGGGACCTAACATAAAACACATAACCAGACTAGTCCATCAGAGGAGCAACACCAACTCATCAATCTAGATAAAGAGATAAGACTACGAAGTCCACCAGATAGACGCAACTCAAATGCATCTAGTTCTCATCAAGAGGTGTAGATATCGTTGACCCTTTTTCTGTCAACATAGGATCTACTCTGAGAACAACTATCCTGCATAACCTGCATGTTATATACATTTATTTGTTGACAATCTCCAGTGGGTAGTCTCTTTTGACCTTGCATCCTTTTCGAGCTCCAATTCTATTTATGAGTTAACCAGGTCAACTGGTCAACTCACTTAATTTCTATTGGCTAGAGGTCTCCTAATCATTAGGATGTCAGTTCCTCCCTTTTCCTCTTACCGGTCGATGGCGGTTTTCTCTCAGCTACAAAGGGCCCGCTACCTAACAGGATTTTATAAGAGGAGCAAATGATGTTGTGGGATAAGGTCACACGAGATAAGAGAAACAAGCAGCAACAAATCTCTTCACTTCCCCCACGTTCTTTCAAATACATCAGGCAGACCACACCAGATAAGAAAACATCAAAGGCAAGGAGGATTTTTTCCTTATCCTGTAGAGTTAAAAAGGCAATAGTGGCATCCCATGGGATAAAAAATAACAAAGGCAAGGAAGTATTTCCTCCTTATCGCATAGGGTAAAATGGAGACTCCAAAGAAGACGTGGGATAAGAAATATCCAAAGAAAAAGGCTTTGTCCTTATCCCATGGAGTTAGAACAACACACAGATGATGTCAGGAGATAAGTAGAGGAAAAAGAGAAAACAAAGATGGCTTATCCCACAAGGATAACACATGATGAGAAAAGGGTCGCAGGATAAGAAAACAAGGAAGACAAAGCAAGTAATGCTTATCCCATGAGAATAAAAGGGGATAAGAAGGATCTCACAGGATAAGAGATAGTGAAGGCCAAACAAGGAAAACTCAAAGATCCTTATCCTGCAAGGTTGAGCAGAGGCATAATAAGGCTTGCGGGAAAAGAGAAAGTAAGGTAGAAACAAAATAAATCCTTATCCCATGTAGTGGAAGGACTTCCTTATCCTATGTTTTCCCATGGCATAAGGAAATAAAGGAAAACTCAAGGAGTCTTATCCCACGAGGTAAAATTGAGGTCAGGAGAGACCCACAAGATAAGAAACAAAGTAGAAATAAAGAAACCCTTATTCCGTGGATGAAAATAGAGAGTGCAAAAGGGTCGTGAGATAAGAAAACAAAGTAGAAGCTAGGGTTCTTATCTCATGTAGTATGTAGGGTCATTTAATGGTCAAACACAGTAAGGAAAACATGGACCCCGAATGCCACATCAACCAATTGTGGCTGTCGTATCTTCATAAATGCCCAATCCGATGGCCATGTTTTAATCTTTCATTAGGCCTGTTGGATGATTACATGGAGAGATCTCACACGTCCATCTTCACATGAATATCTTAAATCGATGGTGGACATTTGAATTTGTAGTGGCCATTGAGATTTGAATGCTATGTGGAGGGTGGTTGTTGACGCGATGGTCAAGGATGTTCTTTGCTCAGTCGATGCCCGATTTTGGACCCGATCTCACTGTAGCTGCTAGATTTCTCCATCATAACTCTAGACTTTATGCTTGCAACTAATTCTAGACAACACCCATGCCCTCTTCAATGTAGTTCAAAGACTTTTTGGCTTTGCAGGTACACAAAGACACATTTAGATGTAGGGTTTTCTCTGATTTGCAAAAAGTTTTATTTCTTCAAATGCAAAGGATGCTCTTAGAGATGTTTCAACACGTTATCAAATCTGTCATCTGATCTTCTTCTCCCCTCTCAAATTTTTGTAACCTAACCCATGTGGGGTTAGGGTTTCCATCAATGGTTCAATTCTGAGTTATGCCTAAACTATTAAGGCAAAATTGTAACATATTGTTCAGATCATTCCTTTTCTTTTTCTTCTGCAGAACTCTTCTTGTTTCTCTGCACTTATAAAAATCACCTTGCCTTCTCATGAATAGAATTATCCTATTTACCTCATTTCATTTCTCTCAATGTGTGTAATGTCTTACCTCTTTATTTGAATACATTCTTGTTGGTTTTCTTGAGCTATAGGGGTAGTGTTGATTCCTCTTTGGGCGGCACCTGTGAACTGGTTTTAGTTCCTCTTGCCATTTTCCAAATTCCAACCTTCGATTGCACTTAGGTGGCTAATTAGGGTGGAAATCAGTGCATTCCTAGGGTATTTTTATTGATGTCTTGTGTAGTTATAGGCAAGAAGATAATCATTTCAGTCTAGGTGCAAACCCCCTTTCCCTTCTTTCATGCATTCCCTTCTATCTCTCCCTTTTCTTGAGAATCAATAAATTAGTTTTACCAAGTGTTGGGTTAGGTCCAACACTTTGCATTTTAGATTGAAGGGAAGTTGGCTTTCTCTGAAGATGCAACTTCAAATTTAGGAAGGTCCCACACTTGAGAGGTTGATTCAATGTTTCACAAGGTTGATGACCAAGGTTTCTTGGGTCATCAAGGGTGCAAAATTTTGTGACAACAGTTTTTGGCTTGCCTGGTGGGACAAGTTTTTTAAGCATTGAAAGAAGATTTAGTTTTTAGACTATTCCACTTCAAGCCACCAGTCATACCATAGTTTTTGGCACGCCCAGTGGGATTTCTAGTCTTTTAGTTCATAGATGACCATGTAGGGTACAAACTCTTAGTCATTGGTCATATCTTTGCTTATAGTTTGTGTCTATTAGCAACTTAGCCTTTGGAGGAAGAAAATCACATACCTAGCGACTCTCTACAACATCCATTGGTTAAAGTAGTTTTAGTGCTCAAAACACCTAAAGACTTGGTGTGTTCTTCAGTTTCAAGCCTTTGGAGGCAACCATTCTTCAAGCACCTAACTTCAAGCCATTTTGGTGATCTTTGTATGTCACCCTTTTCTCTCTAGTAGGACAAATTTTTTTTCCTTTTCATAGCATTTTATGTAACAGAGATCAACTTTTTAAATGTTTAAAATATGATCTCCTACCATGGGTGTAATTTCTATTCACCCCCATTTTTTGAAAATACCAATTAGCCTCCCCCATTCTATCAGCATGAACAAACTAGGATTGCTCCTAGTTTTATCCCAATTAATGGTTTTGTTCCAATAGTAGGTGGAAATTTACCTAATGTTTAACCCCCACCCACCCTTGCTCTACCTCTTGATCAGCCCCAAAAGAGTAAGGTAGCCCTTCTTGTAGAATCCACTATGGCCAAAATGGCAAATATGATGCAAGACTATAGAAGGTAGCTTGATGAAATCAAGCAGCAACTATGGGAGTAGTAGAAAGAGGAGGCCTTTTACCAACAACAACAACAAGAGGATATTCCTTATCAATCTCAACTACAACAACAACAAGAGTTGGAGGCTCAATGTCAATATGAGGCCTTCCTCACAGAGCAGCTTGCTTCTACAAGGGAGGAAGAGATCAAACAATTGGCAACACTTGAGGTCAAGATCATATAAGTAGAGTCCTTTGTTCCTTTCCTCCTTAAAATAATATTCTCAAGTTTAAGATAGGGGAGCCCTCGTAGATCTTTTGAGGAGCATGTCCTTGAGTAGATCCACCCTTACAATGAGCCTATCCAAGAGAGATCTAGCTTCAATGCCCCAAGTTTCATGGGAATTCCAACTATGGATGTATAGAATCCTATTTTACAAGTCCCTCAACGGTCTGGCCCTATTGAGATCTATCTTTGCAAGGATGGACCTATTGTTTGGAGGGCAGATGGAAGTCATCCTCCCCACATATATACCAAGCGACCTACTACTAATGAGGATGGCATTGAGGAGTTTGAGGTGCTATGGGAGAATTCCATGGTGGAGCTTGAGGTGTTGGAGGAGAAAATGGAAGATAGTTTGTAGCATTTGGACACCAAGAAAGAAGATTGCAACAAGGAAGAAGCTTTGATCAATCTTGATCATCTTCCCTCCTTCACTAAGGATGAAGAAGCTCTTCCTTCATCTAAGCTAGTGGTGTATTCTTTGTAGGAGGGGCCTACACTTGAAGAGGTTAGTCCCAGTAACTATGGGATATTGGGATAAATCAATTCTACTTCCACTCCTATTTTTTTAGTCCCTCAAGAGAGTTGCAACCACTCCCAAGTCAATCCCCTATGTCTTAAGGGTGAGGAGTTGAAAGAGGACTCTTTTTGGGATGACTTGGAAGACTTTTGTTTAGGTTTGGACACTTTGGTGCGTTGTCCTATGCAGTTCCAGGAGAAATAAAATGAGGAATTTTATCTTTTGGAAAGTCAAGATGATGACATGCATAAGGAATTTGTTCAAGGTGAACAAGAACATAAATCAAAGCTGATTGAGAGAAAAAAAATATGTTTTTGATGATGAGGTTCAGGTAGAACATGTGGTAGATGTCAAGTCTAATCTTGAGCTTTATCTCCACATGTTCTCAAACATAATTGATACTTTTGGTTCCAACCTCAATGGAGTTGAGTTCATCCCTTTAGGAGGGGAACAAGTTGGTCAGCATGATCAGATTTTGATGGTGGAGGCATTTGAGAAAGAGAAGGCCAACAGAGAGAGCTCAACCTTTGACATATCAAGGGGATTCCCAATAAGATATCTCTCCATGATTGGGGCCAAGCAGGAAGTTGCAGAGCCACATACCCATGTCCCAAGTGTATCTCAAACCAGCAATGAGTCTGATCAACAAATTGTGGTATGTATTTTTCTTTCTAAGTTGCAGGGTTTCTTGCAACTATACATGGTTTTTCCTTCACTTTTCCAACTCTATATTTTGTTCCAAAGCCATGTAAATCACCCCTCCCTATTTAGGGAGGGAAGGTATTTTAACCAGTCCATGATTTTTTTTGTTTAACACCTTCAAGTTGATTGGTTAGAGTAGGGTAGTGTAGGATTTCTTTCCTCCAAGTGCTTTGGCACATTGTATTTCGTTTTTCAGTTTTTTTCCAAGAAGTGCATTAGCACACTCTGCTCTTGCTCAAATAGCAGAAATTTTGTAATCTTGCAGGGGAAGAGTATGTAATTTTGTTCAAGCCTTGACTCATGCCCAATGGATACCCAAAGACATCTCATCTTACCCTAAGAAAGCTTAGGCCCCCCTTCGAGTTGCCAAAATGTTAACCCTTTTTCTGTCCACGTAGGATCTAGTCTGAGAACAACTATCCTGCATAACCTGTGTGTTATGTGTATTTCATTGCTGATAATCTCTAGTGAGGGGTCTCTTTTGACCTTACATTCTTTTTGGCCTCCAATTCTATTTCTGAGTTGATTGGGTCAGCCGGTCAACTCACTTAAGTGCTACCAACTGGAGGGCTCCAGGTCATTAGCAGGTCGGTTTTCCCCTTTTCCTCTTACCAGTTGATGGTAGTTTTCTCTCAACTATGAAGGGCCCCACTACCCCACATGATTTTATAAGAGAAAATGATGTTGTGGGATAAGGTCATGTAGGATAAGAGCAACAAGCAACAATGGAACTCTTCGCTTCCTCCACATGCTTTCAAAGACATTAGGTAGACCATGTGGGATAAGAAAAAATCAAAGGCAAGGAGGATTTTCTCCTTATCCTACAGAGTTACAAATGTAGCAATGGCATCCCGTCGGATAAGAAATAACAAAGGTGAGTAATTATTTCCTCCTTATCCTGTGAGGTAAAATGGAGACTCCAAAGATGACATAGGATAATAAATAACAAAAGCGAAAGGATTTCTCCTTATCTCGTGGGGTTAGAAAAAGGCATAGATGATGGCGCGAGATAAGTAGAGAACAAAGAGAAAACAAAGAAGTCTTAGCCCATGAGGATAACACATGATGAGAAAAGGGTTGCGGGATAAGCAAACAAGGAAGACAAAGCATGTAACGCTTATCTCATGAGGATAAAAGGGGATAAGAAGGATCTCGCAGGATAAGAGACAGTGAAGGCCAAACAAGGAAAAATCAAAGAGCCTTATCACATGAGGCTGAGAAAAGGCTCAACAAGGCTCGCGGGATAAGAGAAAGTGAGGCAGATTCAAAGGAAAGCCTTATCCCACAGAGAAGAAGGACTTCCTTATCCTGTGCATTCAGTTAGGATAAGGAAATAAAGGAAAAATCAAGGAGTCTTATCCCATGGGGTAAAATTGAGTTCATGAAAGACCCGTAGGATAAGAAACAAAGAAGAAACATATAAATCCTTATCCCATGGAGGACAATAAAGAGTGAAAAAGGGTCAAAAGATAAGCAATGAAATTAGAAGCCAGTGTTCTTATCTTGCATGGTATGCAGGGCCATTTAGTATTCAAACATAGTAAGGAAAATGTGGGCCAATAGTGCCACGTGAGCCAATTGCTGCCATCGGATCTTCATAAAGGCCCAATCTGATGACCATGTTTTAATCTTGCATTGGGCCTGGTGGATGCTTACATGGAGAGATCTCGTGCATCCATCTTCACACGAATCTCTCAAATCGACAATGGACATTTGAATTTATGGTGGTCATTGAGTTTTGAATGCTTTGTGGAGGGTGGTTGTCAACCTAATGGTGGAGGAAGTTCTCTGCTCAGTCGGCGCATGATTTTGGACCTGATCTCACTCTAGCTACTAGATTTATTTTCCATAACTCTAGATATGATGCTCGCAGCCGATTATAGACACCATCCATGCCCACTTCAATGCAGTTCAAAGACTTTTTGGCTCTGCAAGTATGTAGAGACGTGTTCAGAAGCAAAGGACGCTCTCAGAGTTGTTTCATCACATTATTGAATCTATCGATCTGATATTCTTCTCCCCTCTTAGATTTTTATAACCTAACCTAGGTGAGGTTAGGGTTTCCACCAATGATTCAATTCTGAGTTATGCCTGAACTATAAAGGAAAAATTGTAACATATTGTTTGGATCTCTCCTTTTCTTTCTCTTATGCAGAACTCTTCATGTTTCTCTGCACTTTTAAAAATTGCCTTTCCTTCTCATGAATAGAATTATCCTATTTTCCTCATTTCATTTCAGTCAATTTGTGTAATGGCTTACCTCTTTGTTTCAATATATTCTTGTTGGTTTCCTAAGTTGTAGGTGCAGTGTTGATTCCTCTTTGGGTGGCACCTGTGAATTGGTTTCAGTTCCTCTTGCCATTTTCCAAATTCCAACCTTCACTCACACTTAGGTGGCTAATTATGGTAGAAATCAGTGCATTCCTAGGGTTCTTTTATTGATGTTCTTGTTGGACACAATGGATCACTGAGAGGGGGGTGAATCAAAGATTTAAACACTTTTTCTTCAATAGGGAGATACTAGTAATATATAAAACAAGCTGAGTGCTAACCTGTAGCTCAAACAATGCAAATAAGGTGTGTGAAAGGACTTGATAAAACATTAACATAACACATGCACAAGAATGCATCACACAACACCAGATAGATATGAGGACAACCCAAAGTGGTAAAAACCTCGATGAGAATAGCTACAAGAGATCTTATTCTCCAATCCAACCTTACAATGTTAAAGATCTAATTACAATTTTAAGGCACCAACCCAAGGCGCACTAACCCTTGATCAATTTATAGGATACAACCTAAAGGAGCTACAACCCCTGCACTAAGCTCCAACTTAGTGAAAACAAAATGAAACTCAGTTATACAAATGAAATCACTGTTGCAAATGAAGTTTTGCAACCTTACAATATTCTACTCTGCCAATTTCAACCTTACCAGTCTGTATTCTCTCCACTCACTTTGCAACTTTGCTTTGCTGATAACATCTCTAAGTCCCCCATAATGTCTTCACTCTTCAACTCACACTTGATCATTGTTTCTCAAGTACAACTTTTGTTGGTTTGTCACCTTTGTGTTCTATGCCCACTTCACTGGTTTGTTCCTTACCTCGATTTATCCTGCTTCTCCTTAAAGGTATCATCTTCACTCATAAATACTTCAATTATTTTTTTATTTGGCTCTCAGACAAAAATTTCATCCTTGCCTTCACTTTGCAGTAGCAACAATCACAATCTCAAGTCATCATATTTAAATTTGAGCTTTCCTGCCAAGAATCAATTCAAACTGAGGGTGGTTAGGGTTTCCTTCACCTAACTAAATCTGCCTTGGATTAATCACTTGTACTCGAGGAATGCATCTATATGCATTTTCCATTATCTAATGCATATTTGCTAAAGATAGCAATCCCGACCATGATTTTCAGCCTTGAAATCTATCAACTTATTTATGACCCAATTGTTTCCTTCTTGAGGTCCTCTTGTAGTTTGATTTCTTTGCTTTGATCTAGGCTCAACCAACTCCCTGATCTTTCTCTGTCACTCTTTCTTCCTCAAGCCACATCATTCTATTATCATCCTATGATTTGTGGTTGTTTCATTAATGTCAACTAGCTGTTTCAACAACCATGTCGATGCAAACTTCACCGACCTCTGCATCCTTGCCACCTCAGCTCCACATGGCATCACATTGGTCATACACTCATCTCACCAACACAAGGTCAGTTTACACTTAAACATTCAACAAACTCATACTGAAACAAGCCCTTACCAGTGAGTCCTTCTCCTCCTTCAAACTGGTAGTGCACACTACACAGGTAGCACATCTTCACCTCTAGTGGTCTGTGATCACTTTAACATGCTGAATCTTTATCATAAACAAAAAGCCATCCTTCAAACTAGTTTATGCTCTACCAGTTGTCACCCAACATGCTGACAAACACATGTATTTCTCCTCATACCGGTAAGGTTATTGATAGTCTCAATAACTACTTGTCTTCCACCATACCAGTTGACAAGCCTTCATGTTAATCTTCCTTATGCTAGTTTAATCTTCTTCATACCAGTTTGACATACATCGTATCGTGTAATACCGATTGACATCAATGACAACTCAATACCAATAATCTCCCCCTTTGGCATTGATGTCAACATCCGGTTTCTCTCCCCCTTTGACAGAAATGGCAAAGGGAACCTTAGTCTAACGCCAGTAATCCTTCTCTTGACTCCACCTAGTTAGGACACAATCTCCCCCTATTTCCATGCTTCATGATTCAAGAGTCATAAGATAGTAGCAATGGTCAACTCCCCCTGAATCATACAATGTCCTATGCATTTAAGTGCTGCTAGATGGTGGGACAACTCTCATCTTTTGTCTCAAGTACACAAATGGGCCCAAAGGAAGTGGCTTGGTAAATATGTTAGCAATCTACTCACTATTTGGAATATATTTTACTATGACCTCATTTTCTACTACCTTCTCCCTAAATAAGTGATACTTGATTGCAATGTGTTTTGTTCTTGAGTGCATTACTGGATTCTTGGAGATGTTGATAGCACTTGAGTTATCACACCAGATTGGAATAAGTTCCGGTATCTCCACCTGTACGTCTTTTAGTGTCTGCTTCATCCATAAGACTTGTGAACAACATGTAGCATCTTCTATATACTCTGCCTCAGCAATAGATAATGACACTGAATCTTGCTTCTTACTGTGCCATTATACTAACCGGTCTCCTAAGTAGAAAGCACCTCCACTTGTACTTTTCCAATAATCAATACTTCCTACCCAATCTGCATCAGTAGAAGCCTGCAAAGAGAAGTCTCCTTTCTTTAGATACCATAGACCATAGCTGATAGTTTCTTGCAGATACCTGAAGATTTTTGTAACTGCATTTAGGTGAGACTGTTTAGGGGAAGCTTGGAATCTTTCCACCATACAAACATCTTGTACAATATCTGGTCTAGATGTTGTTAGATATAACCGACTATCAATCATAGACCTATACAGTGTTTGCTCAACTTCTAGTGACACATCTTGTTTTGTCAACCTAAAACCAGTTACCATGGGAGTACTTACTGGTTTGTTGTCCTCCATTTAAAATTTATTCAACATGTCTTTAGCATACTTGGTTTGAGAGATGAAAATTCCTTTCTCCTACTATGAGATCTACAAACCAAGAAAATAGGACAACTCACCTAGCATGGATATCTCAAATTCTTTCTTCATCTGATCTGCAAATTATTTGCACATGATGTCCTTATCTCCACCAAAGATAATATCATCCACATATACAACAACTATAATCATGTGATCTCCATTTACCTTGACATACAAGTTGTTGTCTGAATTCCCTTTCTGGAATCCTTGCTCCTTCAAGTATTTGTCTAATCGGGAATACCATGCTTTAGTAGCCTTCTTCAAACTATATAGGGCTTTCTTCAATTGACATACAAAACTCTCATTTTCATGCAACAAGTACCCATCTGGTTGTTCCACATAAACTTCTTCTTTAAGATTACCATTGAGAAAAGTAGATTTTACATCCATCTAATACACTTTATATTCCTTATAGGGTGAGAAGGCTAAAAACATTCTTATTGCCTCTAATCTACCAACCGATTCAAAGGTTTCTTCAAAATCAATACCTTCCACTTTAGCATACCCTTTGCAAATAGACTTGATTTATGTTGGACTATCTTACCTTCTTCATTCATCTTGTTCTGATAGACCCATTAGGTACCTTTGACATTCTTGTCTGCTGGTCTAGGAACAAGTTCCCGAGTCTAATTTTTCTCAATTTATCTCAACTCTTCATCCATGGCATCTATCCACATCTCACTTTTGCTAGCATTATCAAAAGTTTTGGGCTCTACTTCTATCATGAGGTAGAAATTTACCTTCTCACTTTCCTAGTCTAATCTCCTTCTAGTCTGCACACCTTCATTTCTATCTCCTATGATTTGTTCTTCTGGATGATTCTTCTACACATACTAGTTGGGGATCTTGTTTTGTGCATCTTCTATTGGTCCATTGTCAGATTGTTCTTCATTTTCAACATCTGAATCATTAATGTAAGGTGCCAATGCATATTTTCCTCTATGTGAGTCTTCATCTTGTTACTACTTATCAAGTTGCCTTTAGTTTTATATTCAAATTCATACTGTACATTCTAGTCAGTTAGTACTATCGAATCATGCAGTCGGTATACACACAAAGAAGTCTCTATGCACAATCTAGTCGGTTATAGAAGAAAGCAGTTACAGAACACAGTATACACCGAGCTGTCTACCAAGTATATTTTTGAGACTATCGAGCAGTAAAGATGACACACCGAGTTGATATTTACCGAGTGAAATGTGTTACCAAATACATTGAACCTGGACATGCATATGAAAATGTGTTACAAGATCGAGGCACATCAAATCATTATTACATTGGAAATTGCACCAGAAGATTGTGTATGATTACAAGGACAATCTAACCAATGAAATATTTTGTATAGTTATTGATTTGATGAATCTTGTTTGTAAGATTGAAGCAATGAATAAGATCACCATTTTAAGAGATCTATTTATACAACATGAGTTAAGAGCAAGGTGTGTGCATGTATGAATGTAGAAAGATTTTTACAAAGACATAGAGGTCACCGAGAAGGTTTTTAGAGAACAGTCGAAGAACAGAGTAAACAAAAGGGTTTACCGAGTTACTATATGGGTTACCAAGGTATGCTATAAGCAAGGTAATCTTAGTCAGAGCACATAGAATCTGCTATAATATTTCAGATGTAAAGTTGCAGATATTTGTAATGATTTTATTGTAATATTGTGAAGTTGAAAGAGAAACCTTTAATAGGGTAAAACACTCTAACCAAGTCTATAAATTGTAAAGCCTCTAACCAGGTGCAGCATTCAGAATAAATGTTGTAAAATCCTTTAGCAAGGTAGATCTAATAGATCTTGATACTCCTAATAGAGTAAGCTATCAGAAATAGCCAAATGTAGCTCTAACCGAGCATTCTTTATTATTGTAGTAGTGAAGTTATGGGTGCCATCCCCACCGCAGTTTTTCTCTCTAACCAAGAGTTTCTGCGTAACCAAAATATATGTGTTATGGAGTGAATCATGTATGATTTTTACCTATTTGTTTTTACTTTATTTTATGTTACTGCACTATTCGTTTTATGCATAACAGTAAAGTTATTATTCAAGAAAAGTTTTGAAGTACCGATTCAACCCTCCCCTCTCAGTACATTAGCTTTCCATATTGGGCCTAACACATCTATTCTCACATTTACACTCTCAACCACCCTTCTCAATCTCTTGTTGTAGCATTTGTAGGATTTACTATTGGTTGAGTATCCCAAGAATATTCCTTCATCACTTCGGGAATAAAAATTTCCTAATCCATAAACATCTATCTTGATGAAATAGTTACTTCCAAACACTCTAAAGTGCTTGAGTGATGGTTTACTTTCATACCATAACTGATAAGGAGTCATTCTAGTATTCACTCTTAATTATACTCAGTTTAATGTGTAGATTGTAGTATGAACTTATTCCTTCTAGTACATATCTAGTATGTTGGCCTCATTCAACATAGTCCTAGCCATCTCCTTCACTGTCCTATTTTTCCTTTCTACCACCCCATTCAACAAACTCATTGGAAGAAAATTCTCCACCCCGGTCTGATCTTAATCATTTTACTTGGTATCCACTTTCATTTTCTACCATCTTCCTGAAAATCTTGAATCTCTCAAATGCTTGTGACTTATCATGCAAGAAGGTTACCCAAGTCATTCTTGAGTAATCATCTATGAACAACATGAAATACCTTTCTCCGGCCAATGCTCTTATCCTTGTTGGCCCACATAAGTTTTTATGTATCAACTCCAAAGGTCTTGAGGTGTTATATTCTTTTGTTTTAAAACTGGCCTTTGCTTGCTTACCTTTGACACATTCATCATAGAATGTGCTTTCCGGTTTTATGATCTGAGGTATGTTTCTCACACACCAGTTCTTTCTTATCTTAACCAGATTATCAAAAATTACATGGTCTAATCTTTGGTGCCACAACCATCTTTCATCAACCTGTCCCATCATGCATTAAGACTCACAACATTCATTCAAATTGTAGACATTACCCTTTGTTCTCTTTCCTTTTGCTACCACCTGACCGATACTGTTCTTTCTTATCTGACAATCAGTAGAGTCAAATGAAAACTTCTACCCTTTTTCATGCATTTGACTTACACTCAATAGGTTATGCTTCAGTCCTTCCACATAGTACACATCATGATCCTTGAGCTTTCCATCAATATTCAATGTACCTCGGCCTTTGATCTTGATGGAGGAGTTGTCACCAAACTGGACTTAACCCCCATTCCAATCATCAAGCTTGATGAACTTTTTCTTGTCTCTAGTCATGTGATTTGAGCAACCACTATCAACTACCTATAGATTCCTCCTTTCAACATGTAGAGCAGTCTGCACAATCAAGCTAGACTTTGTCTTGTATTTTTCCTTCTCTACCCAAACCGGTTTCTCTTCTC
This sequence comes from Cryptomeria japonica, assembly GCF_030272615.1. Lineage (NCBI taxonomy): Eukaryota > Viridiplantae > Streptophyta > Pinopsida > Cupressales > Cupressaceae > Cryptomeria > Cryptomeria japonica. The sequence goes on along the minus strand of NC_081408.1, from coordinate 559,918,214 downwards.
TCTTTTCCTCTTATATCACTGTGTAATCCAGTTTAGTTTCTAACTTCTCATCCAGTACAATTTTCTTTGTTTTCAGTTCTTAGCTAACAATACCTTTCTATGTGACCAAAATTTTGATACTTATAACATTTCACATTAGCACTGTAAGATGTACTCAAAGCATTCTTGTAGGAAATTTACATATTACTCCTACATTCATAACTCTTGTGACCAACCTCATTGTAATTATAACATGTGACATTTGTACTTTGTAATACAGCAAATGAGTTTCTACTTTCAAAACTAGGGTTGACATTCATTTTCCTACAATCTGCCATTCTATGACCCAACTTATTACATTGGTGACAATAACCGTGGAAATTTGGTGTTAGATACTTGGTTAATCCCAAAGACACTGAGAGGGGGGGTTGAATCAGTGTTTGACCGATAGATGAAATATTTAAACTTATTTGCAATTCTGTAACTAAGATTAATATACTGGTAAACAAATAATAATGGAGTAAAGAGAAACAAAGGAATCAGCATCAATGCACACCATAACACAAATATTTTGGCAAGGAAACCCGGTAAGGGAAAAACCTCGGTGGGATTTGTGACCCACAATATTTACTCACTGGCCAATATGAATAAATATTACTCAGTACAAAAGTGGCCTACACATTCAGGAAGGCCAACTACCTAGAGCTCACTGCTCAACAAAAATGGAGTCACACTAACTACAATATTGATGTAAACACAAAATTGAACTCTTACAAATTGGATCAAAATGCTAGATGAGTTCTTTGTTATGCTATGTCTAATACTGGTTCTACTTCTGCCAAAAACCCTTGTTGGTATGCTATCAAATGATTCTCCTTACATAGATTAGTCTTCGCTTTGCTCTACTTATTATTCACTCCAAAATAAACACATCAAAATGCATATACAACTACTCTCTATCATATCTCTATCCTATCTCATATCATCGCTTTCATGCTACTTTTTTATTACATACCAAATGACCTACAAGAACTCATAAATATATTATTCTTTACAATAAAACATGTTAGCTATACAATTATAATTTACATTACAATTTATTTCATATAAAAAAATACTATTGCCAAGTCGGCCTGGAATGTCGGTATGATTTGCTGTCGGTGTAACCTGGATGTCGGTGTGAATAAACCTTATTGTATCTGTCAGTGTCGGTAGGTGAAGTCTATTTGCTGGTTGAACCTATAGAGCCTTGTTGAACCTTATTGCCATCAATGACAACATCTACCTTTCTCATCTAAGTGTATAATGCCAACAATCTCCCCCTTTGGCATTGATGGCAACACTCATGAGAAAAATCAAAAACCAAAAATAGAGAGTGCTCCCCCTAAGCAAATGATCTCCTTCTGTTCACTTTTCACCATGCCTTACTCTGTACATTTTTCTCACTATACCACTCCCCCTTTGACATCAATGACAAAGGATGTTAAAAGTATCAAAAATTCAAAACTTACCTAGATACCTGAAGTCTATTATGTAGAATCTGAAAAAATATTTGCAAGAACTAAGTTAAGACCCTGCAGGAACTTTGTCCTGTCGGTAATTATTGCTTCAGTCTACCTTATCATCTCGATAAGATAGTGCATTTGTTGTTCCAATGATCTATCTCCTTGAATTTTTTCCTTCGATAGTTCATTTCGGTGAGTTAGTAGATTGTCCAATCTTGGACCAAGCTTATTCTTCAACTCCTGAGTTTTCATTTTCAATCTAGCGTTTTCTTTTTGCAAATTTTCAATCTTTTCTACATGAATAGCCATTTCCTGATCTAAGACTGATGTTAGTTCTGAAGAACAAATTATGTTATCTGCAATATCATCAATCTTTTTCTGAGTTTTCCTAATTTGATCATCAATATCTTCAGTTAAATGATGAGGTTTGCAAGCTTCTCGGCATAATTCCTTATATTCCAAAATAGTGGAATTCAATACCGATAGTAATGAATCAATCTGCTGAGTACAATTCTTTATGGTTTTACCAAAGAATTCTTCCTTTTCTTTATTAACTCTTTCTTGAATAGTTTGCTCATTTATTTTGTCTAATATTTGAATGTTAGTAGAAATGAAGTTAGTCAATGTGTCAAATTTACCTATTGAGCCAACAGTGTGATCTACCTTGCACTCTACTACAATCATCTGCAAAATCAGTAGAGAGTCATCTATAGCCTTGAATGCTAAGGCATTACACTCATTTATTTTCTTTATGGAATCTAATAATACATTAGTGACAATTGTTGGTCTGATATCCACAGCTGAAGTACTGGGAGAAGTGCTAGGTTCTGCATTAAGTTTCTTCTCTTCTCATGTTATCTATTCAACTACCTTAACCACTTCCTCATACTCATTCTCACTCTTATTCTTTGTCGGTATCTCAACATTCTACTGAGTGTCAACTACCTTGAGTGGTGAGTCAGAGATCTCAACATTTATAGATTTGGATTTCTTCTCCTCAAAAATTTCTTTATCTACAACTTTATTTGCATCATCAATAGTTATTTTATCAATATCAACATTTAAAGGAGTGTCAGTGTGCTGGTCCTTACCAATTTTTGGAATAGAGGTATCATCCATTGTAATGTTGATGTCCTGAGTGTCAACCTTCATTGTGAATAGAACGTTTGACTTAGGATCAACCACATTTGTTGCTTTTTCTTCCTCTGATGTCTTTTCTATGGGCTTATTCTGCACATCTGTCAGTACCTTTGTTGTTGCCAGTTGGGTGTTCTAAGCCAGTGGTGGTAAGTTATCCTTTATTGTTAAGTTAGAAAAACTACCAACCTTATTCTTTTCTTTATCTCCTTTTTGGTATAGCTTAGTAAAAGATTTGTCCACCTTTTCTCTTTCTTTTTCTTCTCTTTTCTCTTTCTCCACAAAGAAAATATCTCATTTATCTGTTGTCCCATCTACTATTTCCTTTATTTTGTTGGCCATGAGGCTTACTTGTCGGTGATCACTTGCAAAAATAGTTTTGTTAGCTTCAACTATCAATTCATCTATTTCTTGTTTAGATTTAACTGGATGAACAACCAGCAGTGCTTCAACCTTCAATTTCTTATCCAATTCTATAATAGACATTATTTTAGCTTCAAGTCTCAGATATAAGTCATTAGGGAGAACATCAATGACTTCAATAAGAACTTTCTTATATATATATAAGTACAAAATTATGCTCTCTTCAATAGTTTCTTTATCTAAATCTTTAAAAGAATGATGAGACTTACCAACATTACTAAGATTTCCATCCGAAGTTATTTCATTAACAAGCTCTTCCAGGGAAAGAGTATTAAATACCTTTTGTCCTGGTTTCTTCTGTGTAAACTTCTTCTTTGGACTGCTAGGCTCTCTCACAACCTGTTCTTTCTTTCTAAGTGCCTTGTCTTCTTAGGTGATGGAGTAGGTGTTGGTGAGGATTTTCTCTTCTTTCTATCCACCCCTTTAAATTCTGCAGTCTTGTCACTATCAGAGTCAGATGAGGTAACAATAGGGGAAACATGTGTTACCGGTTGTTGTTTAGATTTTCTTTCTTTTTCAGCAACACCACTCACCAGATCAAGTTTCAACAATCCCTTTGTTACATCTTCAACAAACTTCGAAGCATCTTTCAATATTTTATCTCTTTTCTTCGTTTGCTTCTGAATATCAACATCTTTTTCTATAGTCTCACCAGTGCCAAAGATCTTTTCACTAGGTTCCGGTCGTGCATCTAGAAGTATCTTGTCATAGGATTCCAAAATGTTTGAGTCCACTCCATATCCCATCTCAGTTATGCAGACAATTCTAGGTTTAACTGCCTCCATCCATATTTCATCTCTCTTAATAACAAAGCATATTTGTTTGTCATATTTTTTTCATGCTACTAACTCTTGTAAATCCTTCATGATCAGCACTTGCATTTCTCCTTGGATCTACATGTCGGTACATAGAGTATGGTCTCTAGTTAATTGATTGTGCATACTAGTTTATGTGGTAGTTTCTAGCAGCATCTGCATATGTCTTTTTGTCGGTATCCTTTCTCACCGTAAATGTCTTCCTCTCTTCACCATCATTTAAAGAGGTGAATTGTATCTCCTTACCTGATGTGTCTTTGTTATTTGAACTTTGTCCTTCCTTGAAGACTAAGCCACCAATATCTTTAGATTGCTTCTATTTACTTAGCATCTTATCTAGGGCTACAATGCTATCTTCATATTTGCTTCTCAATTTTATCTCTTCCTGACTTTTCTCTAATTCCTTCCAAAGCTTCACTATTTTTCCTTCCAGATTTTGATGCTCCTTCTCCTTTTCACTCAGACCAGTGCTAGTGGCTTCACAGATCCTTTTGGCTTCTTCATGTTGGAGATTTAGATCTACAATAGTTATCTTGGACTCTTCAAGAGATTGCTCCAACAAATCTTGTTTTTCAGTTGTAGTCCTTTTTACCTTCTTCAAATCTCTCCTTGTTTTCTTTAGATCATCTAAGGCACTAATGAGATCTATTTCAAGATATACTTCTCCTTCTTTCTCTTATTCTTATCCTTCTTCAAGTACCGAAACCTCTTGAGCCATGAAAAGGTTTACTCTGACTTCATCTCCACTACAATAGTCATCTAAGGCACTTTCCTTGTCTGTGGTATTATTTTCATGTGTGTAAAGACTATTTTGCTTCTAGTAGCCTCTTCTACCATGTCGGTAGACATTATTCTTCCTATCCTTTCCATATGATCTGCTACCACTTGATTGATCATCTTCATTCCTATCACCATAGGGACATTTAGCACCAAAATGCCCAATCTTTCCACAATTGAAACATTTCAAAGGCAGCTTGCCTTTGTATTTGCCTGAACCCTTATTGAGTCTTTTGGCAAAGTTTATTATGATGTCATCAGAGTCTTGACTAGTTTCATCATGAGAAGATTCTTCTTTTCCTTTTCTTGATGTTTTGAATGCAACTTATTTCTTCACAGCATTAGTACTGGCAGTCCTCATCTCATAAGCAGTTGGGGAACCATACAAATCATCCATTGTAAAGACTTTTAGATCTTTTGCTTCTCCTATTGCTGAGACCTTTGTATCATACTTAGATGTAAGAGATCTAAGTACTTTCTTCACTACTACCTCATCTTTTATTTCTTCTCCAAGCCCTTAATGGTGTTTGTTGTTTCATCAATCCTTTGGAGCTAGTCAGCAATTTTTTCTTCATCTCCCATTTTCAAACCCTCAAGTTGTACTCTCAATGTCTATAACTTAGCTTCCTTGACTTTAGCATCATCTTCAAATATCTTCTGCAACTTATCCCAAGTTTATTTAGTAGAGGAGCAATGCATGACTTTAACAAACTCATTATCAGATAGCCCACTAAGAATGACATTTTTAGCTTTAGCAATGTTCACATATTCCTTCTTAGCATCTAGATTAGTAGTGAGATTATTAGGGATTGTATACCCATTCACAAATGACATCCATACATTGCAACCTAGAGAGGACAAATAGGTTTCCATTCTTCTACTCTAAAATGCATAGTTGACACCATCAAACATAGGGGCTTTTGAGGAGGCGGATTCATTTCTTGCCATTATGAACACTTGAAAGGATCTACCCAAGCTAGAGAATACTTTTGACAAAATAGGGTACCTAGGCTCTGATACCAATTGTTGGACACAACGGATCACTGAGAGGGGGTGAATTAGTGATTTAAACACTTTTTCTTCAAAAGGGAGATACTGGTAATATATAAAACAAACTGACTGCTAACCGGTAGCTCAAATAGTGCAAGTAGGGTGTGTGAAAGGACTTGCTAGAATATTAACATAACACATGCACAAAAATGCATCACACAACACTAGATATATACGAGTCAAACCCAATGTGGGAAAAACCTCAGTCAAAATAGCTGCTAGAGATTGTCTACTCCAATCTAACCTTACAATGTAAAAGATCTGATTATAATTTTAGGGCACCAACCCAAGGAGCACCAACCCCTGATCAATTTATAGGCTACAACCCCTACACTAAGCTCCAACTTAGTGAAAACAAAATGAAACTTGGTTATAAATATGAAATCACTGTTGCAAATGAAGTCTTACAACTTCACAATATTCTGCTATGTCGGTTTCAACCTTACCAGTTTGTATTCTCTCCACTCACTCTGGAAGTTTTCTTTGCTGATAACTTCTCTAAGTCCCCCACAATGTCTTCACTCTTCAACTCACACTTGATCACTCTTTATCAGGTACAACTTTTGTTGGTTTGTCACCTTTGTGTTCTATACTCACTTCACTAGTTTGTTCCTTACACCGGTTTATCTTGCTTCTCCTTACATAGCTAGTCTTTACTCATAAACGCTTCAAGTGTTTTTCTCTTTGGCTCTTAGACAACAATTTCACCCTTGCCTTCACTCTATAGCAAAAACAATCATAGTCTCAAGTCATCATATTTAAAATTTGAGCTTTCCCACCGAGAATCAATTCAAACTGAGGGTGGTTAGGGTTTCCTTCACTTGACCAAATCTACATTAGATCTAATCTAATATGTCTTGGATCAATCACCTATACTATAGGAATGCATCTGTATGTGTTTTCCATTATCCAATGCATATTTGCTAAAGCTAGCAATCATGACCATGTTTTTTGGCCTTGAAATCTGTCAACTTATTTAGGACCCAGTTGTTTCATTCTTGAGGTCCTCTTGCAGTCTAATTTCTTTTCTTTGATCTAGGCACCAACAACTCCCTGATCTTTCTTTGTCACTCTTTCTTCCTCGAGCCACATCAATCTGTTATCATCCCGTGATTTGTGGTTGTTTCATTAATGTCGACTAGCTGTTTCAACAACCATGTTGATGCAAACTTCATTGACCTCTACATGCTTGCCACCTTAACTCCACATGGCATCACATTGGTCATACACTCAGCTCACCGACACAAGGTTGGTTTACACTTGAACATTCAACAAACTCATACCGGCACAAGCCCTTACTGGTGAGTCCTTCTCTGTAAAGCCCCGCCAGGAAACCCCTAAGGGTTTAAGTTAAAAACACTCAAATAGAGTGTAATTTTTTTCTTTTAATTAATAATTAAGAGCTTTAATGAAAAGTTACAACATTAAGATAGTTTGAAGTTAACTCAGTTCCAAAATTAGACACAACATTAAAATACATTGGAGTTATTTGACAACTTAGATATCATAGTGGAAGGCTAAATGATCCTAAGAGGTTTCCCAACGCGATTACATAACCTTACACCTTACTCAACTTGCGTCATTAGATCCATTAAACTGAATATCTTAATTACGAGATAATGCATAGATCTTGATTGTATATGTGTTCAATGGTTTGACATCTTATATCTTTAGGAAGCGTTCAATTACTCGGGTGGTTAAGAGGCCATCAAGAGGTTATTTATTCATTGCACTTTAATTCATAATTACATTCAGAGGCCTCCAAAAGGTTCATGCATTTTAAATATAACAAAGTTCATTCATTAGGGTTTTAAGATAACCATCCACACTTGACATCATCCTTTAATGCTATAAATATGCTTAACAAGATTCATTCGTTTAGGGTTAAACTATGATTAGTAAAATGAGGATTCCATCATTTGATCTTTAAGGTATTCACCCACATTTGATATATATAATTTTTTTAAATATTAAAAGGTATGGTTAATAGGAAGAATTTGTTCCTTAAAGATTAACTTCAATTAATAGAGTGAGGTCCCTTTATTTGATTTCATGCATAGCCAACTGATGAGTTGAAGTTCTTTTATGAAAGGTATAATGTGAGTAGCCATAGAATTCATTTGAAGTTTTAATAATACGAATAAATGGACTAACTTCATTAAGATGGATATGCATTAGGACAACGAGAGCATCCTTTAAATTAAAGTATCGTTAACTAGATGACATTCATCATTTCAAGATTAGAGTGATAAGATCAAAATGACGTTCTTCTATTAGGATTAAAATACAATTATCTTATTGCATATTAACCTTTTTGGTTATATGAAGTTAATATGAGAGAGTTACCTTTACTAAGATTTAATGTATAATCAACGAATCAATTATTTTTCCATTTTAGTTCAATTTTAACAATCATAAGGGATTCTTTTTATAAGGATTAAAATATGGATATCTAATTGAGTCCACCCAATTATCAAATTACTCTGGTGAGGATTATTGGTTATGATTTAATCGTGAATTAGCTTAACAAATTCGTCCAATGTAATGAAACATAATTAACATGGCGTGATTCATTTGCTAAGGTAAAAAGTAGATATTTATATGATGTGCATCCTTTAGATTTCAATCTAGGAATTGTGACATAAATTTTAACTTTGTTTCCCTCTTACGTTCATTCCATTACCATGCTTATTAACAAATTAATTCATTGATGTAAGGTAGCAAGATTCTTTCCACTATTACTACGTTTTAATTAACCTTATCAAAATACTTCTTTCCGCAACTTTAATTACATTATTTTAAATACTTTACCATAATCATAATTCACAATGGTTTATGAACTTAAATGACTACATTTGTCCAGATGAATAATGTAATGCACTCAAATATGAATTCATTAAATTTCCACCATACACTTATGCAAGAATACAACCATTCATGATAATTTAAAACATAAAACAAAGTACGCTATAAACATCGCATAACACAGATATGATCTCGGAGTTCATCCCTAATGGGCTACATCTCCGGGTCTGCTCAACTGCAAGACCCCTTTGGTATTATATCATTAGGAATACATGATTTATAAGTCTTTTACATCTTGCCACTTAGGCGAATACAATCAATATACAATAGACACTTCGATCGAGATATACATAATTGGTCCCTTCTAAAGTGGATCCAACTGACAATTCAAAGCAAGTACAGGTTCTAATGATTGACGATACTTGACTAGGGGCGAAATCGGTTATGACCAACACAATTAACCCAATGATCGGGTTCAAAACAAACCTAGCAAGACGTGCTACTATAACAGACGCATTGATTACTAAAATAATAATGGGTCGTCCTCTAGCATTAACAGGTAATTACAACATCTTCCCAAGTTGTCTTAAGCATCTAGACAAACAATTTATACCTTAGATAAACGCTAATGACATGCTAGTTTAACAACAATAATCTAACCCCTGTTTAATGATACAAAAACAACCCCCTTCTACAAGAGCAAAATATATTAAGAGTGAATAGAGAAACATAAAAAAAAAATCCTTTTCCGAGCTAAATTAAGCCTCTATTGGATACATTTAAAAATTAAAGACCATTACCTCCAATCCATTTACTCATGATCATATAACCAAATATTTTTCGATTTAAAAATCACAGTGAAGGTCATTGCTATATTAACGCCCAAAATACATATATGTAATTAATGGTATTGGTTAAATAGATGCTATGTATTTTGGCCTGTACTATATTATGAGCATTCATTCCCTCTTTTTTTTGTTTTTTTAAAAAAGAACATTATATTTCTAAACAAAATCTCAACTTCCCTTTTTTTTATAACACAAATATTACTAAGCATATTTCTTTGCATTTTATTATTTTTTTAAATACTAAAACAATTTTAAAAAACTAACATAAAATAATACATAAAAAAAACTTAAAATGTCAAATAAGAAAAAGGGGCGCTACCTACGGTAGGCGCAGGGTTTCCCTGCGAGCCACCGTGGATGCAGGGTATTCCTTGCGGACACCGTGGTCGCAGGTTTTACCCTGCGACCCACGGTGGACGCAGGGAATTCCCTGCGGCCCACTATGGTCGTAGGGAACTCCTGCGAGGCCACGCGGCACGGGGTAAGAGAAGGTAATGGGGAAGGGGGCGGCGGCGGCGGCGAGAGCCGAGCTTCGGCTCCTCCGCCCGCCAAACCCTAGCTCGAAAATGAACAGCTCTCTCTCCCTTTTTTTTTTGTGTTCTCCCCTTTTTTAATATTCTTCTTTTTTTTTTTATTGTGTTTCCTTTTTAATAGATTTTTTTGATATCACAGTTGAAACTAAAACATTTTTTTTTTGAATGAATACTGAAGAAAATACACACACAGTCACAGCCATTTCTTGTTTTTTCTATTTTTTTTTTATATATTTCCAGAATGTATAAGCAAATATTGGGGAAGATTTTCTCCCTTCTAAATGTCCAAGTAGCCATGTCAAAACTTGAATCCAAGAACAACAAGCTTCCAAAACTGAATCTGAAACTAAATGACATTCATGGACATGACCATTTCTTTTGGTTTCAAATGAAATAATAGGTAACAAGAGTCCTACCTCCATTAGCATTCCTAGCATGAATTTGGAGGAGAGCTCCACCTGCAACTCCCAGCAAGAGATCTCCATTCTTTTCTTCCCAAAAACCATGTTTTTCCCAAAAAAATGACCAAAAAGCCAAGAACGCCCAAAATGCTTTCTAAACTAGGTTAAAAAGTGAAACCCTAATTTTACCCTAATTTTAAATTTTGAAATTAGGCATTTATTTTTAAAATAAAATGGATGAAAAATGGAAACCTCTTATTCAATCCCTCTTATTCATTTTTCCTTTAAAATTAAAAAGCTTCCATTTCTTATTGCGGTTTTTTTAAAAATTTTAATTTCTCACTACAAATTTTAGGCCTACTTCTTATTTCGAAACTATTGACCAGGTAAGGCATTTGATTAATTTAATCTTCTAAAAATCAAACTTTTATACTATATCGACTTTACAAGTAAAAAGGAAATAATTTCGTTTAAAAATAATAATTTACCCCTTTTTCTTCCAAAATGCGGAAATGAGTAATTTATTTCTATCTCCCAAATGACTTTAAAATTTTTCCTTTCTAAAACGCATAACTCAATAAATTCGTTATTTTAAAATTAGCTATTAACTTAACTCGCTATAACATAATAAAGCGACATTTTTAAATAAATGACTAATCTAATGCAAGAGTCTTATTTATTCTAATTTCTCAACTACAAATGCGTAAATGTTGCAAATGTGTAAATGAGCACACTAACCCCAGTTAAATACCTTAAGCTTGCTACAATAATAATTTAAAGCAAATCTCTTAAATTAATGATTAATCATATAAAAGAAACTACCTATTTAAATTTCTATATCTCAAATGTGTACGTTTAATCATAATTTTGAATTTAATACTTAGAACAACAAACTCCACTTACCTCATGCAAGGCACGCAAATCGAGGAAGTCCTCCAAATCTCTCGACATGCATCCCAATGAAAAGCAAGCCCCACGAATCCACACACGATGCTCACCTAACCATGGCTAAGGCAAGACGAGAGTTATATGACCACTAAATCCGAATTCTAAAGATGAAGGAGCATACTCAACCTTGCAAATCCAAAGGAGATGAACCTTGCCCTAAGCGGTGTTGTACCTGCAATCTCCTGCACTCATGAATTCATACAAGCATGCATATACAAATACATATTCAATGAAGGCGTTAGCTCAAGATTTATCACAAGGGTTAGGAACAATTACATTTACATGAGAATCGATGCAAAAGCACAATAATAAGTATGCACAGTTATTTATATTATCTAAACTACACATTTCACCATGGTTAACCTACCATTCAAGAATGCCACATAGGAAGTCAATCATGGTCAAACAGGTTTTACAAGTCTAACTAGGGTATGGGCATTACATTCTCCCCCCCTAGGCTCTGACTTACTCCTGGAAGTCGCAAAGCTAAAGGGAAGTCCTGCAACACTTATTAGTCCTTAAACTCAATTAACAATTATCAATTTGCACAAACAACTATTTTGTCAACAATTTAAAACATTATTCACCAATAAAAATGCATCTAACACCATTCACACCTTCAAACATTCTATAATTTACACTCAATCATAGCAAGGATACAAGACTTTTCCCTTTTTATTTCACCAAATTTAAAGCAATTAAAATATATAAGCACAGTTATCATACTCATTTATCAACATGACAAGAAAATATGCTCTCAAGGTCAATTTCTCTCACCAATTCATCTCTTTCACAAAACTTTATCGCATAGAACTAGCTTCACATATCAATTTTTTTACAACCAAGTTAACTTTCGTCAAATAAGAGTAATGTAAGAACTCAATTGTTTACACTTTTCAGACATACAAGAACCTTTCCAATGACTATGCCCCATAACATAGTGACAAGTTAATACCATTTAATCCATGATTACACATAATATCCATCCACAAGACTGGTTTGCACAACACAATAGGCCACATGTGAGCATGTCTAATGCTCAGTCAAAGGTAACATATATGATCCACATCTCTATGCCTGCTCTCAGAATAAATACATGATCAACAAATGTCCAACATCTCACTCGAGGGCTTGATGGTGCTAGGGTACACCATAGCAATGCTACCTTCCATACAAGTCCCTCGTGAATATCCCTTGTTGTGTAAGGTGTTTAGCCTCCAAGAGATAGTCACCACTCATAGGTAGGTAGTGGATCCTAGCTGTTTTCACAGCCTCACATACCTCCATCCTCAAGGTTCCTTGCGTCTACTTCCTCGTATACACTCATCCAAGCCCGTCTCCTACGTTCTTGGAGAGGAATTCACATTGCAACACAAGACCAGCATATGAAAACAACAAGGAAAAACCGGTTTAGCCACCAAAGTACAAAAGATTAAAGATAATAATTGTCAATTCCAACAATAAAACAAGAAAATAATTTCTGGATTTGCAACATCAAATCAAGTAAGATCAAGATTGCAAGATCGTGGCTAAACTATCAAGGTCAAAGTAAAATAAATTGCTAGCCCACAAAGAAACAAATAAATAATTAAAAGAAAATCATAATTGCACATTACATCACTACGTGACTAGTAGCTAGCCACCAACGAGGAAGGAAGGAACAATCGTCTAGCTATCCTAGTAGCTCATCATGTGGTGTGGCCAAGTCACACATCCACATGGCATGGCAGTGTGCACCTCGACATCACCCCGCATCACGTCGTCACGTGGCATGGCTCTACCCAATACCTAGCGGTAGGCCGCATGGAAATGTCTACTACATCCCGCATCGTGTCTCAGCACGGCATGGCAATACTCCAAGCGGACAAAGCACGCAATGGACGTATCCCGCATGGCAGTGTACCCCGCGGATAAGGCACGCGCCGGTCACACTCCGCATAGCGATGTTCCTCTCAGGATACTCGCCGTAAGCCAGAGGTATACATGGCTAAGGTCTACCCACAAGTCTACCAACACTAGCCAGTTGGCAACTTATGTAAGAACAATAACACGCCTCTCATGAAGACAAGGCAACAGATGCTCCAATAGAATTCCATCAATATGCTCAAAAACTGTCATCTATATGCTCAAAATAAAGGATAGGAATAAGGCTGGCACACATGAACCTCATAAATCGGTTCATCACAAGGGGAAGTATTGAGTACACCTATGTTATAGTTTCGTTACAAAACCATACTTTTCCTCAAAATAGGGAAGCTAAAGTCGCTTCGTGTCGACATTACTCGTACGTTGTTCATACTATTCAAGGAATGCTGACTTCTACTACTACCCCTTCACATACTGACTTATCAACAACTTGTGGGTTGGCACTCAGTAAGGAAACAAATAAGCAACATCACATAGATAGGTATGGTTTTCCATACTCATAAACAAACATATTCCCCATGGTTGATTACTTCACCATCCCATGGGCACATAAAACAAGTACAGGTTGTCTCACAACACACACAAAATAGCACCATTACTGGTTTAGTCACATTTACGGGGAGTACTTTACATTATGCTAACATATACTTAAGGGAAGTTTTAATTATGCTTAACACATGAATCACCAAACAAAGTTTACTCTAGATCCACGTACTGAAATTTTTCAACAATTCAAATTTACACAAAGAAATAACATCATTCTGATATCTTTCTCAATCTTCCCTAAGCATTTTCATTCACATTATTAACTATGCAATTTCCCTTTTCAAGATGAAAAACTTTCCCCTTTCAATTAGAAGCCCAAAGCAACATACAATGGCATATGCTTTATAACAAAATTTCTTCTTACATCACTGCATTCCAAATAGTATTTCAAAGACAACAATTCCTATATTTTAGACAAGAGGAGGAAGAGAGTTGGTAAATCAACTATTTCCTACGAATACACAAGGATTTCAAAATCACACCATATGCTCGGATATAAGTTTATCATTTGAGTTGCATAGTTTTCATTTTGCTATCTTTTAGGAAGGTGTCAAAGCATCCTAACATGACATTTATAATCATTATTGTTGCACTATAATGTTCTAGTTTTCCGATCAAGAATTCAAGACAACCAAACTTTCTTTTGTAATACAAGTCTTCTTGAGAACAATTGCTATTCGTAATACAATACAATACAATAATACATCAAATTTAACATTGAAAATTTATAATACGACAAGGGGGTAAATGAAGAGCCATCTCCTAGATTTTTTTACTCATTTAATGCATACAAATCAGCAAGTCTTTCATTTACTCTTTCTTAAACACAATAGGGAAAATATCTAAATCCAAAGCAAGTTAAATGGTGCATCCCTTAATAGGTTCTAAATCACACTAGTTGAATAAACACATAAAACAATATTTCGAGGAGCACTTTAGTTCACTCTTGAAGCTACTACAACATGTCCTCTTTTGGTTTTCCTTTCACATCAAGCAATTTTCACAAAATCATCTATACGCATTTTATTGCACCTTACTTAAGATGGGATTTAATTATATTACTCCTACCAAGCACATGGAGAGCCCTTTAATGCAAACATACCATTTTCTATCATTAACCAAAAATTAACTCCCAAATCATTCCCTTTCACAATCTAAAACACAAAAACATTATGAGGCTCACACAAGGGCTCAAGATATATCATCCTTTCTCTTGCAATAAGAAAACTTAAATAAGAGATAACTACACATATCAATTCCTTTTAATTTACTAAGGCGAGAAGAGGAAGAGTCATAATCACTCAATGTACTATATAACAAGAACTAACATTTGCCATACTAGTCTTTCAAGTGGACAATCATTAAAATAGATCAAAACCATAAACAAGCATATTTCATACTTTTAGATTCAAGATATTATCAACTCACCCAGATGGATTAATCAAAGGAGTAAAACAAATCGAAAATGAAGGTACATACGACTCCCTTTTCAAGTAAGAAAAATCATAGACCAAGACCTCATTAAGCAGACAAAACACCCATAATTATTTCCAAAACACCCACATCAAGAAGGCGAAAACAAAGTGTGAACACACATGTTACACACGAGTAGGGTTTGTTAAATCACACCCTCGCATCAAGGTGGACAAGCATAAAACATAAGGTAGACCCACACACACCAACTAAGAGCACAAGTGAAACCAGAGATCCCAGTGTTGCAACATGTGCTCTGATACCAAGTGTAATGCCCCGCCAGGAAACCCCTAAGGGTTTAAGTTAAAAACACTCAAATAGAGTGTAATTTTTTTTTTTTTAATTAATAATTAGGAGCGTTAATGTAAAGTTACAACATTAAGATAGTTTGAAGTTAACTCAGTTCCAAAATTAGACACAACATTAAAATACATTGGAGTTATCTGACAACTTAGATATCACAGCGGAAGGCTAAATGATCCTAAGAGGTTTCCCAACGCGATTACATAACCTTACACCTAACTCAACTTGCATCATTAGATCCATTAAACTGAATATCTTAATTACGAGATAATGGATAGATCTTGATTGTATATGTGTTCAATGGTTTGACATCTTATATCTTTAGGAAGCGTTCAATTACTCGGGTGGTTAGGAGGCCATCAAGAGGTTATTTATTCATTGCACTTTAATTCATAATTACATTAAGAGGCCTCCAAAAGGTTCATGCGTTTTAAATATAACAAAGTTCATTCATTAGGGTTTTAAGATAACCATCCACACTTGACATCATCCTTTAATGCTATAAATATGCTTAACGAGATTCATTCGTTTAGGGTTAAACTACGATTAGTAAAATGAGGATTCGGTCATTTGATCTTTAAGGTATTCACCCACATTTGATATATATATTTTTTTTAAATATTAAAAGGTATGGTTAATAGGAAGAATTCGTTCCTTAAGGATTAACTTCAATTAATAGAGTGAGGTCCCTTTATTTGATTTCATGCATAGCCAACTGATGAGTTGAAGTTCTTTTATGAAAGGTATAATGTGAGTAGCCATAGAATTCATTTTAAGTTTTAATAATACGAATAAATGGACTAACTTCATTAAGATGGATATGCATTAGGACAACGAGAGCATCCTTTAAATTAAAGTATCGTTAACTAGATGACATTCATCATTTCAAGATTAGAGTGATAAGATCAAAATGACGTTCTTCTATTAGGATTAAAATACAATTATCTTATTGCATATTAACCTTTTTGGTTATATGAAGTTAATATGAGAGAGTTACCTTTACTAAGATTTAATGTATAATCAACGAATCAATTATTTTTCCATTTTAGTTCAATTTTAACAATCATAAGGGATTCTTTTTATAAGGATTAAAATATGGATATCTAATTGAGTCCACCCAATTATCAAATTACTCTGGTGAGGATTATTGGTTATGATTTAAGCATGAATTAACTTAACAAATTCGTCCAATGTAATGAAACATAATTAACATGGCGTGATTCATTTGCTAAGGTAAAAAGTAGATATTTATATGATGTGCATCCTTTAGATTTCAATCTAGGAATTGTGACATAAATTTTAACTTTGTTTCCCTCTTACGTTCATTCCATTAACATGCTTATTAACAAATTAATTCATTGATGTAACCTAGCAAGATTCTTTCCACTATTACTACGTTTTAATTAACCTTATCAAAATACTTCTTTCCGCAACTTTAATTACATTATTTTAAATACTTTACCATAATCATAATTCACAATGGTTTATGAACTTAAATGACTACATTTGTCCAGATGAATAATGTTATGCACTCAAATATGAATTCATTAAATTTCCACCATACGCTTATGCAAGAATACAACCATTCATGATAATTTAAAACATAAAACAAAGTACGCTATAAACATCGCATAACACAGATATGATCTCGGAGTTCACCCCTAATGGGCTACATCTCCGGGTCTACTCAACTACAAGACCCCTTTGGTATTATATCGTTAGGAATACATGATTTATAAGTCTTTTACATCTTGCCACTTAGGCGAATACAATCAATATACAATAGACACTTCGATCGGGATATACATAATTGGTCCCTTCTAAAGCGGATCCAACTGACAATTCAAAGCAAGTACAGGTTCTAATGACTGACGATACTTGACTAGGGGCGAAATCGGTTATGACCAACACAATTAGCCCAATGACCGGGTTCAAAACAAACCTAGCAAGACGTGCTACTATAACAGACGCATTGATTACTAAAATAATAATGGGTCATCCTCTAGCGTTAACAGGTAATTACAACATCTTCCCAAGTTGTCTTAAGCATCTAGACAAACAATTTATACCTTAGATAAATGCTAATGACATGCTAGTTTTACAACAATAATCTAACCCCTGTTTAATGATACAAAAACAACCCCCTTCTACAAGAGCAAAATATATTAAGAGTGAATAGAGAAACATAAAAAAAAAATCCTTTTCCGAGCTAAATTAAGCCTCTATTGCATACATTTAAAAATTAAAGACCATTACCTCCAATCCATTTACTCATTATCATATAACCAAATATTTTTCGATTTAAAAATCACAGTGAAGGTCATTGCTATATTAACGCCCAAAATACATATATGTAATTAATGGTATTGGTTAAATAGATGCTATGTATTTTGGCGTGTACTATATTATGAGCATTCATTCCCTCTTTTTTTTGTTTTTTTAAAAAAGAACATTATATTTCTAAACAAAATCTCAACTTCCCTTTTTTTTATAACACAAATATTACTAAGCATATTTCTTTGCATTTTATTATTTTTTTAAATACTAAAACAATTTTAAAAAACTAACATAAAATAATACATAAAAAAACTTAAAATGTCAAATAAGAAAAAGGGGCGCTACCTACGGTAGGCGCAGGGTTTCCCTGCGAGCCACCGTGGACACAGGGTATTCCCTGCGGACACCGTGGTCGCAAGTTTTACCCTGCGGCCCACGGTGGACGCAAGGAATTCCCTGCGGCCCACTGTGGTCGTAGGGAACTCCTGCGAGGCCACGCGACACGGGGTAAGAGAAGGTAATGGGGAAGGGGGCGGCGGCGGCGGCGGGAGCCGAGCTTCGGCTCCTCCACTCGCCAAACCCTAGCCCGAAAATGAACAGCTCTCTCTCCCTTTTTTTTTGGTGTTCTCCCCTTTTTTAATATTCTTCTTTTTTTTTATTGTGTTTCCTTTTTAATAGATTTTTTTGAAATCACAGTTGAAACTAAAACGTTTTTTTTTTTAATGAATACTGAAGAAAATACACACACAGTCACAGCCATTTCTTGTTTTTTCTATTTTTTTTTTTATATATTTCCAGAATGTATAAGCAAAGATTGGGGAAGATTTTCTCCCTTCTAAATGTCCAAGTAGCCATGTCAAAACTTGAATCCAAGAACAACAAGCTTCCAAAACTGAATCTGAAACTAAATGACATTCGTGGACATGACCATTTCTTTTGGTTTCAAATGAAATAATAGGTAACAAGAGTCCTACCTCCATTAGCATTCCTGGCATGAATTTGGAGGAGAGCTCCACCTGCAACTCCCAGCAAGAGATCTCCATTCTTTTCTTCCCAAAAACCATGTTTTTCCCAAAAAAATGACCAAAAAGCCAAGAACCCCCAAAATGCTTTCTAAACTAGGTTAAAAAGTGAAACCGTAATTTTACCCTAATTTTAAATTTCGAAATTAGGCATTTATTTTTAAAATAAAATGGATGAAAAATGGAAACCTCTTATTCAATCCCTCTTATTCATTTTTCCTTTAAAATTAAAAAGCTTCCATTTCTTATTGCGGTTTTATTTTAAATTTTAATTTCTCACTACAAATTTTAGGCCTACTTCTTATTTCGAAACTATTGACTGGGTAAGGCATTTGATTAATTTAATCTTCTAAAAATCAAACTTTTATACTATATCGACTTTACAAGTAAAAAGGAAATAATTTCGTTTAAAAATAATAATTTACCCCTTTTTCTTCCAAAATGCGGAAATGAGTAATTTATTTCTATCTCCCAAATGACTTTAAAATTTTTCCTTTCTAAAATGCATAACTCAATAAATTCGTTATTTTAAAATTAGCTATTAACTTAACTCGCTATAACATAATAAAGCGACATTTTTAAATAAATGACTAATCTAATGCAAGAGTCTTATTTATTCTAATTTCTCAACTACAAATGCGTAAATGTTGCAAATGTGTAAATGAGCACACTAACCCCAGTTAAATACCTTAAGCTTGCTACAATAATAATTTAAAGCAAATCTCTTAAATTAATGATTAATCATATAAAAGAAACTACCTATTTAAATTTCTATATCTCAAATGTGTACGTTTAATCATAATTTTGAATTTAATACTTAGAACAACAAACTCCACTTACCTCGTGCAAGGCACGCAAATCGAGGAAGTCCTCCAAATCTCTCGACATGCATCCCAATGAAAAGCAAGCCCCATGAATCCACACACGATGCTCACCTAACCATGGCTAAGGCAAGACGAGAGTTATATGACCACTAAATCCGAATTCTAAAGATGGAGGAGCATACTCAACCTTGCAAATCCAAAGGAGATGAACCTTGCCCTAAGCGGTGTTGTACCTGCAATCTCCTGCACTCATGAATTCATACAAGCATGCATATACAAATACATATTCAATGAAGGCGTTAGCTCAAGATTTATCACAAGGGTTAGGAACAATTACATTTACATGAGAATCGATGCAAAAGCACAATAATAAGTATGCACAGTTATTTATATTATCTAGACTACACATTTCACCATGGTTAACCTACCATTCAAGAATGCCACATAGGAAGTCAATCATGGTCAAACGGGTTTTACAAGTCTAACTAGGGTATGGGCATTACATTCTCCTCTGGCAAACTAGTAGTTCACACCACACCGGTAGCACATCTTCACCTTCGGTGGTTTGTGGTTCATTTAACGTTTTGCCTCTTTATCATAAATAGGCAACCATCCTTCAAATCATTTTATGCTCTACCAGTTGTTACCCAACATGCTGGTACACACATGCATTTCTCCTCATACCGGTAAGGTTACTGATAGTCTCAATTACTACTTGTCTCCCACCATATTGATGTACAATCCTTCATGTTAATCTTCCTTATGCTGGTTCAATCTTATTCATACTAGTTTCACATACTTCTACTGGTAGTTTGTAATGTCGGTTGACATCAATGATAACTTTATACCAACAATTTTGTGTAGTTATAGGCAGGAAGATCATCATTTCAATCTAGGTGCAAACCCCCTTTCCCTTCTTTCTTGCATTCCTTTCTCTCTTCTTTTTATTGAGAATCAAAAGATTAGTTTTACCAAGTGTTGGGTTGGTCCAACACTTTGCATTTCAGATGAAAGGAAGCTGACCTTCTCCGAAGATTCAACCTCACATTTAGCAAGGTCCCACAATTGAGAGGTTGATTCAATGTTTCACAAGGTTGATGACCAAGGTTTCTTGGGTCATCAAGCATGCAAACTTTTGTGACAACAAATACCTATAACTTGTCTCTCAAATAGACAAATTTATCTGCAAGCAAAGGCTTAGTGAAAATATCAACAATTTGTTCCTTTGTAGATGCATATTCCAACTTTACTTCCTCTTTACTTACTTTTTCTCTCAAGAAATGATATTTGATTGACACATGTTTAGTCTTTGAATGCTGTACCGAATTCTTTGACATATTAATAGCACTGTAATTATCACAATTTATGACAATAGGCTCATCATAGATAACTTTGATATCTTTCAACATTTTCTTCATCCAAACCACCTGAGTGCAATTACTAGCAAAAGCAATGTACTCAACTTTAGCAGTAGATAAGGACATTGAATCTTGTTTCTTACTACCCCATGAAACTAATTTATTACCTAAAAAGAATGCTCCAATAGTGGTGCTTTTTTGGTCATCAACATCATTAGCCCAATCGACATTAGTGTAAGCACATAACATGAAATCATCATTCCTCAGATACCACAAACCATAATCCACAATTCCCTTCAAGTATCTAAATACCCTTTTCACAACAGTGACATGACTCTCCTTTACATAAGTTTGATATCTAGTAGTCATGCACACAACATGCATAATGTTAGGTCTAGTCTGAGTAAGATATAGCAGTCCACCAACCATATATTTGTACAAACTCTAATTAGCTTTTGAAAATTCATCACTCTTAGACAATTTACAACTAGTCACCATAGGAGTTCCAACAGGTTTGGAGTCATCTTACCCAAACTTGTTCAACAATTCCTTCACATACTTAGTTTGAGATATGAATATACGTTTTCCATTCTATGAAATCTGCAAACATAAGAAATTTTTTATCTCACCAATCATAGACATCTCAAATTCTTTCTACATATCACTGGCAAATTTCATGCTCAAGTTATCATCACCTCTAAAGATAATATCATCAACAAAGACTTCAACAATTAAGATGTTATCATTCTCAATCTTAAAACAAATTACTATTAGGAGTCACTTAATTAAATCCCAATTTCAACAAATACTTATCCAATCTAGCATACCAGAATCTAGGGGCTTGTTTCAATCCATAAAGAGTTTTCTTCAATTTACTTACCATGTCTCCATCATCTGATAATGAAAATCCATCAGGTTGCTCAATGCAGACTTCTTCCTCAAGATCACCATTCAAAAAGGTAGATTTAACATACATTTGATATACCTTGAAATCTTTATAAGCAACATATGCAAGCAATAGTCTAACAGCTTCAAGTCTAGCTATCGGAGCAAAAGTCTCCTCATAATCTGTGAATATCCTTTGCATACCAATATTTCTTTATTTCTAACAACTTAACCGACTTCATTCAATTTATTCATGAATACCCATTTAGTACCAATCACATTCTTATCTTTAGGTCTAGGCACAAGCTCCCACGTGTTATTCTTTTCAATCTGATCTAATTCTTCTTCCATAGCTCTCATCCAATTTTCATCTTTACAAGGTTCAACAACATCTTTAGGTTAAACTTTAAAAATCAAACATACCTCTTCAATAGATAGCCTTCTTATAGTCATCACACCTTTATTTTTATCTCTAATAATCATATTTTTAGAGTGATTCAATCTTACATAACTTAGAGTCTTCTGATTATTCTGATTTTCAAGTTCCCGTGCTTCTCCACCGACAGCAACAATATCCGGATTAATTGTCTCCACTAGATCAATCTGCTTCAGTTCTTTAGTCTGAATAGGTGTTATAACAACATGCTAACCATCATCATATCCACATGCTCTAATCTATTTTCCAAGGTCCTCATCAACCTTCACATTTGCACTCTCTACTATCTTTCTCAGTCTCTTATTGTAGCACCAATAGGCTTTTCACTTTGTATAATATCCTAAGAAAATTCCTTCATCACTTCTTGCATCAAAATTTCCTATATTGTTGGATATTGTTGGTTATTGTTGCTACTATGATATTTTTTTGTCTTTGATGTCAACATATTCCTATGTATTTCTCTGGTGATTGCAGATTGGGAAGATCTTATGATCTATTTTGTGGTATTTTTTTGTTGATCACTGTTTTGCAGAGTTCAGTATATCCTCTAGTATATTTCGATGTGATTAGATCTTGTGCTGAGGTTTTAGAATATTGTTTGGGATGGTCTTATGTATCTTTATTTTAGATGGATTGTGATTTGGTGCCCTGCAAGTTATCTTTCTTTGTGACAGTTGTTGTTGTTTGAGTATTCTTGAGTTTCAGATATTGACTAATGGAGATTTGATAAGTGGTGTTGGTGCAGCTATTCTTGATGATTCTAATATGCTTGCTGGTGTTTCCTAGTCATGTCTTTTTTTTTTATGATCTGCATTGATCATTGTGTGATTTCTTGGTATTTTCTATCAACCGGTAATGATTTTCGTGTTATGCACTTTTCTTGGTGGTGTAGTGTGTTGCGGCTGATCTTGGCACGATTTTTGGTGGAGCTGAGCATTTGGGAATTTGTTTTAGGTCCATGATATGCTATGTAAATCATTATATTTGCCTGATGGTTGATCTTTGTATCATGTGATGTAATTTTGTAATTGAGGGTTGATGGTTTAGTCGACCTTGTTGTCAAGGTTGATGATTTGTATACATAGGTGATATTGTCATATTGATGTTATGTCTGCATTATCAGAGAGGTTTATGTGCAAACAAGTGATTCATCCTTTGGTGTTGTGATTGAGGAGAGATTGGTGTTGTAGGGTAGATATCTACGATTAACCTAAATTGTAATCAGGCATTTGGAGATGCTATTCTTTCAGTTCATTTATTCCCGATTGTAGTCTGAATCTTGTTGTAAGTCAGTGACACTTCCCTAAGAGTTGTAGCCTTCCAAGCCATTATCTTTTGAGTAGTGAGCTCTAGGAAGTATGTCTAAATGCATGTGCATTCCCCATTGTAATTGATGTAGGAGCATCCTTGGTTCACAGTAATCTTGCATGAACCAATAACATTTTCTTTTCTGTTTTGTTTTTTGTTTGCAGTTTCAATTTTACTTTCTATGTGTCTTGGTTTTGGCTCACTAGTTCCTATGGAGTTGGATTCTTCTTGAAGACTTGACCATCATGCTTTCTTTCTAATCGCATCTCATTTGGATCACTTTTTGGCAAGATATTGCTACTCGTTTCCTTGATAGTTTCTTGTTACTAGTTGTTCCTTTGTTACCGATTGCCTGAGACCTATCCTATTGATCTACCAGAACCCATTCTTGAAACTTGCGGAGCCTTGGGCATTGATCTTGATGTTTCTTAGCATGTGGTCGACCTTCTACGTTTCATCCTTTGGATTTTATGGAGGAATCTCTTGGCGGAAGTCAACCTCATTCATTTCTGCACGTTAGGGTTTTGATCCTTTTTAGGCTGACCAAATCCTTTGGATCGATATATATATATTTATATCATGCTTTAGAATCAATAAACCAACTCAGAGAATCAAGAAGTATTAGATAGATAGACTATGCCTAGAAGATAGATTTTTCGATTCAAGGTCCCGGTGTGCCCTATTTTACCATGCTTGCATCCCAGTATGTTGTAATCCGGTTGTTACCGGTTGGATGTAATAAACTTTCATGCAATAAAAATATTTGTTATGCATTGCCTCCATCATATCTATGTGTTTCCGTTGTGTTAACTCTTGTTGATCAGTTTTGGACTAATCTCCTCGAGGTCCCTCCTCACCAGTGACTGCACCAAGTGGTATTAGAGTGAAGTTGAATTTGGAGGTTGCATGTCCTGAATCTTGTTGTAGGGTGGTGGATTGCGGATCCAACCTAGAATTGCAGAGGACTAGTGTGGATCAATAGCATGAAGAGGAACTAGGAATGGTGAAGCATGTGGGAATGCAAACCCTATTGTAATGGAGATGTTGCGAGGAATAGAAACCCGATTAGAAGCCGTGGAGACAACCTAGAGAAGAGGCTAACATGTTGAGGATGTGAGTGAAGATGAAGGAGAAGAAGCCTCGGCATAACAAGTGAACCTTTTGGCAGTTAATCCGAAGGAGGAAAGGTTTTTAAGGATTTTAAGTAGGATGAACACTAAACATCATTTTACCCCACCAGAATATGATGGGAAGTTAGATTCAAATGAATTGATGGATTGGATCTTAGAGATGGAGAAGTATTTTAACTTTGAAAACACTACAGAAGAGAGGAAGGTGAAGTATGCCTGTATCGGGTTGAAGGATCATGCATCTCTTTGATGGGAGCACTTGCAAGTTGATAGGAAAAGAAGAGGTAAAGAAAAGATTAAGACATGGGATAGGATTATTGCTAAATTAAAATCAAAGTTTGTCCTAGCAAATTATCAAGTAGATTTGTTCTGAAAATTGCAGAATCTGAGACAGGAGGAATCTAGTGTGAAAGAGTACACCGAAGCATTTTACAAGTTGAACATCAGATTAGAACATGTTGATGATGAAATTGAACAAATTACAAGATATTTGAATAGATTGCGGATGTCTATACAAGATGAACTCAATATGATCAAATTAGAGAATGTTTAAGAAGCTTACCAGTATGCAATAAAGGCTAAAGAGAAATTGAATAAAAGGCATGAGAAGAGATAGAGAGGTAGAGGTGGAAGGTTTACTGAAGGAAGATTTCAAGGAGGAAGAGGATACACCAGAGGAAGAGGGATCAATACAGATCAAAACAAGGACAAGGAAGTGAGCAAAGAAGGTAATTCATATCAGAAGGATGATAGAAATTTCTACCAGATGAGAGAACCGGATGGTTACCGAAATGAGAAATTTGGAAGACAAGACAAAAGGACATTCAGAGGACCCTATTTTAAATGTGAAGGAGAAGGACACCGTGCATTTGAATGTAAGAAGTTAGAGGCTACCAGAAGAGCGATAGTGGTGGAAGAGAACCCCACCAGATTAGACAATAAACTGGAAGATGGAGAACTATTGACAATGAGGAGATCTTTGTGTCATACCATAAAAGATAAAGAACCCTTGTAGAGGAAGAACTTGTTCAAGACTAGATGTAAGGTATCCAGTAAGTATTGTAAAGTTGTTATTAATAGTGGTAGTTTGGATAATCTTGTTTCAAAAGAGATGGTGAATAATTTGAAATTGGAGAGATTGAAACACCCTAAGCCTTACCAGATAGCATGGATTTAGGATGAACATAAGCTATTAGTAAGTGAACAATGTTTAGTAAAATTGAAAATTGGGAATTATCATGATGAATTTTTGTGTGATATTATGCTTGTGGATATTTGTCATATTTTGTTGGGAAGACCTTGGTAGTTTGATAAACAGATAATACATGATGGGAGAAAGAATACATACAGTATTGTGGCCAATGGGATGAAGCAAACCTTATTGCCTTTGGAGGAACCTTTGAAGAATGAAGTCTATACAAATACCAGAATTTGTCTAGTAGATGGAAAGATGTTCTTGGATGGATAGAGACATGAGAATGTGTGTTTTTCCTTAATTCCTAAACAGACTGAGAGACCAGAACCGAAAGGAGAAAACCCTACAAAGATAAGAGATTTGCTGACAGAGTATGAGGACATCATTTTAGATAATGTACCTTATGAATTACCACATGTGAGAAGTATTAGTCATTGCATGGACTTAGTTTCTGGAGCTAGTTTGCCTAACAAAGCTGCACACCGGTTAACATCGATAGAGAATGAAGAACTGAATAGACAAGTGTAGGAGCTATTGAAGAAAAGTTTGATCAGGGAAAGTTTGAGCCCCTATGTAGTACCAACAGTATTAGCACCTAAGAAGAATGGAGAATGGAGGATGTCTACCAATTCAAGAGAAATAAAAATGATCACAATGAAATACCAGTTTCCCTTGCCTGGGATGGATGACATAATGGACTGTTTGAGTGGAGAAAAGTACATTTCAAAGATAGATTTGAAGAGTGGATATCATCAAATTAGGATTAGAGAAGGGGATGAATGGAAGACAACATTTAAGACAAATGAAGGATTATATGAATGGTTGGTGATGCCTTTTGGATTGACTAATGCACCGAGTACTTTATGAGGTTGATGAATGAAACTTTGAAGAAATCCTTGGGTAAGTTTGTTATTGTGTACTTGGATGACATTCTGATTTTCAATAAGACAAAAGAGGAGCATTTTTTGCAGTTAAGACAAGTTTTGGAGAGGTTGAGAGAAGAAAAGTTACTGATCAATATCAAGAAGTGCACTTTCATGAAGGATGAGATAGTCTATTTGGGCTTTGTGATATCTGAGGATGGTTTGAAGATGGACCTTGAGAAAGTGAAAGCCATTGTTGAGTGGCCTACACCAAAAAGAATTGGAGATGTAAGACCATTTCATGGATTGGCTAGTTTTTAGTGGAAGTTTATCAAAAATTTCAGTCGAGTTTGTAATCCTATGACTGAGACCATAAGGGTAGATAGGAAGGAATTCAAGTGGACCACCAGAGCAAACAAAAGCTTTGAGTTGTTGAAACAGAAAGTGACTGAGCAGCCCATGTTGGCTCTACCAGATTTTAATAAGGTATTTCAAGTGGATTGTGATGCAAGTGGAACAACAATAGGAGTAGTTTTGTGTCAGGAAGGGAGATCAATAGCATATTTTAGTGAGAAATTGAATGATGCCCGGAAGAGATTTTTAGTATATGATCAGGAATTTTATGCCTTAATTCATGCCTTGAAGAAATGGAGACATTACTTGCTGCCTAAGTAGTTTGTGTTGTATACAAATCATCAAGCTTTGCAATATTTGAACAGTCAGAGTAAGTTGAATCAGAGACATATGAGATGGGTAGAGTTATTGTAGACCTTGTACGATGAAGATTTGAAGATTTGAAGACCTTGTACGATGAAGACTCAAATTTTCCAAAACCTAGGAAAGCATGTAGAGAACAAGTTATGGTTGATAGAAGCGAATGGATGGATTACTTCATTCAAGATGGGATGTTATTTAAGGGAGTTCAATTGTGCATACCTAAAAGTTCCATGAGTGAGAACCTGATAAAAGAGAAGCATAGTGGAGGTTTAGATAGACACTTTGGCATTGATAAAACACTTGCATTAGTGAGTGAGCAGTACTTTTGGCCCCAGATTCATAAGGATGTCAAGAGATATGTGTAGAGTTGTAGAGTTTGTCAAGTTGTAAAAGGTAGTAGTCAGAATGTGGGATTGTATAAACCTTTGACAGTATCGGTAAGACCTTGGGAGGATATAAGTATGCATTTTGTACTTGGCTTACCTAAGACACTGAGAGGGAATGATTCTATATTTGTGGTAGCAGATGGATTTTTAAAGATGTCTCATTTCATACCTTGTAAGAAGACATCAAATGCATTGCATGTAGAAGACCTATTTTTCAAGGAAGTGGGAAGATTTCATGGATTACCTAAGAGCATAGTTTCAGACAGAGACACTAAGTTTGTTGGCTATTTTTGGAGAACACTTTGGAAGAAGATGAAGATAGATTTGAAGTTAAGTTCTACTTTTCATCCACAGACTAATGGACAGACAGAAGTAGTTAACCAGAGTTTGGGAAACTTGTTGAGATGTTTAGTAGGAGATAAAACTGAAAGTTGGGATTTGATCCTTGCACAAGAAGAGTTTGCCTATAACAATTCAGTGAATAGAAGTACCGAAAAAACACCTTTTGAGATTGTTACTAGAGTGCATCCTAAAGGAATAGCAGAATTGAGAGACATTAGCAGTGAAGATCGGAAGAGTTCAGAAGCAGAAGAATTTGCAGATCACATGAAAACATTGCATAGTCAAGTTAAACAATATTTGGAAGACATGAATAGAAAATACAAGGAAAAGGTAGATGAGAAGAGGAGACATAAGAAATTTAAAGTTGTCAATGAAGTGATGGTCTATTTGAGAAAAGAGAGATTCCCGATTGGAACTTATAATAAGTTGCAGATGAAAAAGTCTGGACCCTATAAGATCTTGAGAAAGTTTGGTTCTGGAAATGCATATGAGGTGGAGCTACCAGATAGTCTGAGTATTTCACCTTTATTCAACATTACAGATCTTCATGAGTACCATGAACCAGAATTTAGTGAGGACAGTATTACAGACCTGGAGAAACAATTACCCTAGAAGGAACCAGATTAGATTGAAGAGATTTTGGATAGTAGGATTGGCCCAAAGTATTCAATACAAATAATACCTTATGAAGTGGAAGAATAGACCAATGGAAGATTCATCTTGGAATTCTCAAGTAGACGTAGATAGCCTTGGTTTTCCTTTGAACCCAGCAAAGTGAGTGGCTCACATTTTTATTAACCCCAGATGTCTGATGCAGGAGCATCCCTAGTTCACAACAATCTTGCATCAACCAAAAACATTTTCTTTTCTATTTTGTTTTATGTTTGTAGTTTTAATTTTCCTTTTTGTGTGTCTCGGTTTTGCCTCATCGGTTTCTATGGAGTTGGATTCTTCTTCAAGACTTCATCATCCTGCTTGCTTTCTAATTGCATCTCATTTGGATTACTTTTCGGAAAGATATCACTACTAGTTTCCTTAACAGTTTCTTGTTACCAGTTGTTCCTTTGTTACTGGTTGCCTAAGACCTATTCTAGTGATCTATTGGAACCCATTCCAATGCTTGCAGAGCCTTGGGCGTTGATCTCGATGTTGCTTGGCATGTGGTTAACCTTCTACATTTCATCCTTTGGATTTTCCAGAGGAATCTCTTAGCAGAGGCTAACCTCATTCATTTATGCACATTAGGGTTTTGATCTTTTTTGGGCTAACCAAATCCTTTGGATCGATATATATTTGTAATCATGCTTTAGAATCAATAAATCAACTCAGATAATCAAGAAGTATCAAATAGATAGACTGTGCCTAGAATATAGATCTTTCGATTCCAGGTCCCGATGTGACCTATTTTACCAGGTCTGCGTGTCGGTATGTTATAACCTAGTTATTACCAGTTGGATGTAATTAGCTTTCATGCTATAAAACTATCTGTTATGCATTGCCTCCATCATATTTGTGTGTTTCCATTGTGTTAACTCTTGTTGACCGGTTTGGACTGATCTCCTCGAGGTCCCTCCTCACTAGTGATTGCACTAGTAATATTTTAACATACTACTACAGAGTATCATCTTACTGTGGGTATGTTCCCACCATGGTTTTCCCTAAACTGGGTTTTCCACATCAAAATCTTGGTGTTTTGTGTTGTGCTTTCAATTTGCTTATATGTCTTATTACTTTAGTTTAGTAGATCCATGTTTTATGGTTAAGTTTGATATTTTAGTGAAGACTGATTCACCCCCCCCCCCTCTCAGTATTCCTTCTTGGCTACTCCTAACAATTGGTATCAGAGCTAGATCCTCCGATAGAAGCTTAATCACTTGAGGAGATTCAGGATGGCAACTCCAGGTGTTATCTTTAAGAAGGACAGTCTAAGATTTTATGGGAGTAACTATGCTATATGGAAGGATCAGATGGAAGTGCACTTGAAATTTCTTGGTGAATAGTATTGGAAGATTACAAAGAATTCATATACCATTCCTTTGAATGGACCATCTACTACTGATGAGATTGAGAAAGTTAAACATAATATTAGAGCAAAGGAAGCATTTCTCAGTGCCCTAACTAATTTTGAAATGATAAATGTAATGGGACTTCAGACAACACGTGAGGTCTAGGTGAAGCTTGAGATTCTATATGAAGGTGATAAATAGGTGAAGGTATTTTCTTGGGATATTCTACAAAGAGAAAAGCCTACTAGTGCTACAACAAGAGACTGAGAAAGATAGTGGAGAGTGCAAATGTGAAGGTGGATGAGAACTTTAGAAAAGAGATTAGAGCATGTGGTTATGATGATGGACAACATATTGTTTTAGCTCCTATTCAAACATAAGAGCCTAAGCATAATGATCCGATAGAGATAGTTAATCCGGATGTTGTTGTTATTGGTGAAGAGATGCAAGAACTTGATAATCAAAACAATTAGAAGACTCCAAGGTATGTAATACTGAATCATTCTAAAAATCAGATTATTGGTGATAAGAATAAAGGTATAATGACTAGGAGAAGGTTAGCTATTGAAGAAGTATGTTTGATTTCTTTAGTTGAACCTAAAGATGTTGTTGAAGCTTGTAAAGATGAAAATTGGAAGAGAGCTATGGAAGAAGAACTGGATCAGATTGAAAACAATAATACTTGGGAACTTGTGCCTAGACCTAAGAATAAGAATGTTATTGGTACTAAATGGGTATTCAGGAACAAATTGAATGAAGCCAGTAAAGTTGTCATAAATAAATCTAGACTCGTTTGCAAAAGATATTCTCAAAAAGAAGGAATTGATTATGAGGAGACTTTTTCTCCGATTGCTAGACTTGAAGTTGTTAGAATGTTTCTTTCTTATACTGCTTATAAATATTTCAAGGTATATCAAATGGATGTCAAATATGCCTTTTTGAATGGTGATCTTGAGGAAGAAGTCTATATTGATAAGCTTGATGTATTTTCACTATTAGATGATGGAGACATGGTATGTAAGTTCATGAAAGCTCTTTATGGACTGAAGCAAGCCCCTAGAGCTTGGTATGCTAGACTAGATAAATACCTATTGAAATTGAGATTTAGTAAAGGTATTGTTGACATTAATATATACTTTAAGATAGAGAATAATAAAATCTTAATTGTTGAAGTCTTTGTTGATGATATTATCTTTGGAGGTGATAATGAGTTGAGTATGAAGTTTTCTGGTGATATGCAAAAAAAATTTGACATTTCTATGATTGGTGAGATGAAAATTTTCTTAGGTTTGTAGATTTCATAGACTGGAAAAGGTATATTCATATCTCAAACTAAGTATGTGAAGGAATTGCTAAAGAAGTTTGGGTTAGATGACTCCAAACCTATTGGAACTCCTATGGTGACTAGTTGTAAATTGTTTAAGAATGATGAATCTTTGAAAGCTAATCAGAGTTTGTACAAATCTATGGTTGGTAGACTGCTATATCTTACTCAGACTAGGCCAGACATCATGCATGTTGTGTGCATGGCTGCTAGATATCAATCTGATCCGAAAGAGAGTCATGTCACTGTTGTGAAAAGGATATTCAAATACTTGAAGGGAACTGTGGATTATGGGCTATCGTATCTAAAGAATGATGATTTCATGCTATGTGCCCACACTGATGCAGATTGGGTTGGTGATGTTGATGGCCAAAAGAGAACTACTGGTGGAGCATTCTTTTTAGGTAAGAAGTTGGTTTCATGGGCTAGTAAGAAACAAGATTCGGTGTCCTTATCTACTGCTGAAGATGAGTACATTGATGTTGCTAGTAATTGCACTTAGGTAGTTTGGATGAATTAAATGTTGAAGGATATAAGAGTTATTTATGATGATCCTAATGTTATATACTATGTAATTTTAGTGCTATTAACATGTCAAAGAATTTGGTGCAACATTCAAAGACTAAGCATGTGCCAATCAAATATCATTACTTGAGAGAGGAAGTCAATGAAGAGAAGGTGAAGATGGAGTATGTATCTACAAAGGAACAAATAGCTGATATTTTCACTAAGCCTTTTCCTGTAGATACATTATCTATTTGAGAGGTAAGTTAGGGGTATCCACCCCTCCTGGCGAGAACTAGATGCATCGAGTTGCATCAATCCAGTGGACTTCATAGATTTATCTCTTTATCTAGATTGGAGTGTTGGTGTTGCTCCTCTACTGGAGTAGTCTGTGTTTTAAGGAGAGAGATTCACGTTTCATATTCTAAGGGGGAGAGTGAGTTGGGTTTTCTATTTTGAAATATTTGGCATTGTTGTCAAAGGGAGAAAGAGATCATGTGAAAAACTTCTTTATATGTCCTGATCTTAGGGGGAGTTTGTTGGAGATATCTTTTTTATTTGCATTGATTGTTTTTCACATTCATATGCTTCCATCAATGCCAAAGGGGGAGACTATTGGATATTGTTGGTTATTGTTGTAGCTAGGATATGTTGTTTTTATTGATGTCAATATATCCCAATATATTGCTTTGGTGATTGCAGATTGGGAAGATCTTATGATCCATTTTGTGGTGTTGTTTTGTTGATCATCATTTTGCAGAGTTCGGTATATCCTCCTGTATATATTTTGGTGTGATCAAATCTTGTGCTGATATTTTGGAATATTGTTTGGGATGGTGTTTAGTATCTTCATTTTAGATGGATCATGATTTGGTTCCCCACAAGTTATCTTTCTTCATGACAGTTGTTGTTGTTTGAGTATTCTTGAGTTTCAGATGTTGACCGATGAAGATTTAATAAGTAATATTGGTGTAGTTGTTCTTGATTATTCTAATGTGCTTGCTAGTGTTTCATAGTCATTTCCTATTTGTTTTGATGATCCACATTGATCGTTGTGCAAATTTTTGGTAGTTTCTATCAACTGGTGATGATTTTCGTGTTATGCGGTTTTCCTAGTGGTGTGGCATGTTGCGGTTGATCTTGGCATGATTTTCGGTGGAGTTGAGCATTTGGGAATTTGTTTTAGGTCCATGATATGCTATGTAAATCATTATATTGGTCTAGTGGTCAATCTTTGTATCATGTGATGTAATTTTTTAATTGAGGGTTGAGAGTTTAACTGACCTTGTTGTCAAGGTTGATGATTTGTATATACGTGATATTGTCATATCGATGTTATGTATGCATTATAAGAGAGAGTTTAATGTGCAAGCAAGAAATTCATCCTTAGATGTTGTGATTGAGGAGAGATTGGTGTTGCAGAGTAGACATATGTGCTTAACCATAACTGTAATCAGGCATTTGGAGATGCCATTCTTTTAGTTCATTTCTTCTAGATTGTAGTTTGAATCTTGTTGTAAGTCAGTGAGACTTCCTTCAGGGTTGTAGCCTTCTAGGCCATTATCTTTTGAGTAGTGAGCTCTAGGCATTGTGCCTAAATGTATGTGCATTCCCCATTGTAATATTTTCACATACTACTATAGAGTATCATCTTATTATGGGTAGGTTCCCACAGTGGTTTTTCCCTTAACAAAGTTTTCCATGTCAAAATATTGGTGTTGTGTGTTGTGGTTTCAATTTTCTTATCTGTCTTATTATTGTAGTTTATCAGATCCATATTTGGTGATTAAGTTTGGTATTCTAGTGAAGACTGATTCACCCTCCTCCCTCTCATTCTTCCTTCTTGGCTGATGCTAACAATCCTCATCTCTCTTAATATAATAGTTGCTATCAAATATTCTTAAATATCTCATAGTAGGAACATGACCAAACCATAACTCATAAGGAGTCTTACTGGTATCACCTTTTATATGAAATCGGTTGAATTTATAAATAGTAGTGCTAATGGCTTCTCTCAAATAGATCTTTGGAACATTCCCTTCAATCAACATAGTCCTTGCGGCATCCAAGATAGTTTTGTTCTTCCTTTCAACAACTCCATTTTGTTGAGGGGTTCTAGGAGTAGATAATTGTCTTCTAATCCCATGCTTCTCACAAAATGAGTAGATAATTGTCTTCTAATCCCATGTAACAACTTGAGTATAACTGATCTTAATCATTGAATCAAAATCAACATGACACATTCTCCTATGCCACAACCAACTTTCATCAATCTAAGCAATCAAACAACTTTTCTCACCAACATTCAAATGAAAGATATTACCTCTAGTCTTAGTTCCAAAATGTAATCTTTATACCAAAGGCATTTAGGATCTTGCATTTACCATTCTTGAATTACAAATCATAATGTTTGTCAACTATCTATCCAACACTTAAAATATTATGTTTCAAACCTTCAACATACAAGACATCATCAGTATTAGTCTTACCATCAAAGGAAATAGAACCTCTACCACAGATCACACATGCTTTGTCATCTCCAAATCTTACTATTCCACCATCATACCTTTCCATACTCATAAATTTGATTTTATCACCAGCCATATGATATGACCAACCATTGTCAATACCCATTCATCTTTCTCTTCAACTTTAGTAGCCAAAGCTTTCTCCTCAATAGTATAGCCAGCAGAATCAATAGGCACCGGTCCATCTTCTTTGATAGAAATAAATACAACTTAATCTCCTTCTGATTCTTCATATGTAACTCCTTCATCAACAACATAATAGAAGCTCTTCTGATTCTTATACTTCTAGTTAGACTTGTAAGGCTTATCATACTTCTCATGCTTCTCATATCTATCATTTCTATCATGCTTATCAAATTTGTCATGCCTATCATACTTAGCCATTCTCTCTAGACACCTAGAAGCAAAATGTCCTACCTTATTGCAAGAGAAACATTTCAAAGGAAATTTTCCATTATACTTACCAGCTCCCTTAGGAAATATCCGGGCAATCAATGCTTCAAGCTCATCTAGTTCTCTTTCTTTCTTTTCCATCTCTCTTTTCTCTCTTTTATATCTGGATATTCTACATTCTTCAGGATTGTACTTCTTCTTTCTGGATATAGATGCTATAAATGTTGTTTTAGACTTTTCATGTGATTCACCAAATTCACTTAGCTCAAATGCAACAATCTTTCCAACCACCATATCTCTTGTTACTGTAGTCAACACTCTGGATCTCATTAATAACAACTACCTTATGTTTGTAAGCAGGAGGCAAAGATCTCAGCACTTTAGCAACAATTTCATCCTCTTCAAGAGTTCCACTGGCACATCTGATACCTAGGACAAGATCATTCACCTTAACCATGAAAGTTTTTATGTTCTCATCTTCTCCCATCTTTAGCATCTTATATTTTCCTTTCAAGCTCTGCAACTTAGCAACTTTCACTTGTTTATCTCCTTCATACAGGGTTTCAAGATTCTCCTAGATCTCATGTGCAGTCTGAAGTCCCATTACATTTGTCATCTCTAAATTAGTCAGGAGAATCAACAATTCTTCTTTTGGTTTGATGTTATTTTCAACTTCATTGATCTCATCAGCAATAACCGGTCCATTTGAAGGAACAAAATAGGCATTCTTTATAATTTTCCAATAATATTCTCCAAGACATCTCAAGTACACCTCCATCGAGTCCTTCCATATAGCATAGTTACTACCATCAAATCTTAGACTCTCCTTCTTAAAGGTAACACTTCCACTTCTAGTTGCCATCTGGGATCTCCTCAAGAAATTAAGCTTCTTTTGGAGGATATGGCTCTGATACCAATTGTTGACAATATCAATGGAGAAAAACTGAGAGGGGGGATGAATTAGTTTTTACTGGATCTACTAAATTAACCACAAATATAGATCTGATAAACTGCAACAATAACAAAAATAAGAAAATTGAAAGAAAAACACACAACACCAATATTTTGATGTGGAAAACTCAGTTAAGGAAAAAACCACGGTGGGAACCTACCCACAGTAAGCTGATACTCTGCAGTAGTATGTGAAAATATTACAATGGGGAATGCACATACATTTAGGTGCATTGCCTAGAGCTCACTACTCACAAGATAATGACCTGAAAGGCTACATCCCTCAGGGAAGTCTCACTGATTTACAACAAGATTTAGACTACAATCTGGAAGGAATGAACTAAAAGAATAGCCTCTCCAAATGCTTGATGACAATTTCAGTTAAGCACAATGTCTTCTCTACAAGACCAATCTCAGCTCAATTACAATGTGGAAGGATGAATCACTTGTTCGCACACATACACCACTCTTTGATAATGTAGACACAACCATGACACCTAAATCACATGACAATATCACCGATTTATATAGATCATCAAACTTGATAACAAGGTCGGTTAAACCCTCAACATAATTCCAAAATTATCACATGATACAAAGATTGACCACCGGACCAATATAATGATATACATGACATAACATGGACCTAAATCAAATTCCCAAATGCTCAACTCCACTGGTAATTTTTCCAAGATCAACCGCAACATGCTAAACCATCAGAAAAATCACATAAGATGAAGAACATCACCGGTTCAACAAAATTACCAACAACTCGCACAATGATCAATGCAAATAATTAAAACAAATAGGACATAATTAGGAAACACCATCAATCACGTTAGAATCATCATAAATAGATACACAAACACCACTTATCAAATCTTCATCAATCAACATCTGAACCTCAAGAATACACAAACAACAACAATTATTACGAAGAAAAGATAACTTGTGGAGCACCAAATCACAAACCATCTAAAATGAAGATACACAAGAACATCCAAAAAAATGTCCAAAAAGATCAGCTCAAGATATGATCATACTAGAATATATCAGAGGAAATACTGAACTCTGCAAAGCACTGATTAGATAAATAGGTTGCAAAACTGGATCATCTGATATGATCAATTAAGCTTCCTAGATCACCAAGACCAATAGAAGAATATAATGATACTAGAAATAATCCATACACTAAACATGATCTTGATAAACCAATCTACAATCACCGAAGCAGGAATATGTTGACATCAATGATAAAAACATATCCTAGTGGTAGCAATGTCCAACAATATTTGCCAACTTCAATAATGCAGAAGACCTAGCTAACCAAGAACCTGTTGATAACCCATTTGCCTTGATACTCTCCTAAGCAAGAATGGTTGCTGCTGCACAAAATCAGCCTAATCAACCCAATTTTTAATTCCCCATCACTGACCAACATGATACTAATAATCTCAAGAACATCCCTAATTTTTATGTGCTTGTAATAGAGGACCCAGATACATTTTTATTTGAATTTGACATCCTCTATACAAGTTATGATTATACCACTGATGCTCATAGGCTAAAGTCATTTCCTGCTACTTTGAAGGAAGGGCCCATAAGATGGTTTATGAGCTTGGGGAGAGATTATGTCAATAGTTGGGATGCCATGCAAAAAAAAATTCTTGAGAAGTATAAAGACTATTAGAGAAGTGGTAATATGAGGACAAATGACATCTTTAGGATGCAGCAGAGGGAAGATGAAAACTTGGAGGACTACATTTCAAGGTTCTTGTTCTGCTTGAGGAAATCCTCAAACCATACTCTTAACCAAGAATCTCAAAATTTGCTTTTCCTTAGGGGAATCAGTGATAGTTGTATTTATGCCCTAGATCTATTAGGAGGAGGAGACATTACTCAAGTTCCTTGGGACAACATTAAAAAGATATGCCAGAACTACTCCTAGGCAGCTATCAAGAAAGGAAGAGGTTACCAAATGGGAAAATCATCTGCTAATGGGGTCTCAAGGGTGGAAATCACTAATTTGCTTTCAAATTTTAAGAAGGTATCATAAATGATATGGCCACTCGGCAGGATACCCTGAAAGCAAACAAGAAACAAGAGGAGGTAGAAGCAATGTTGGCTGAATATCACCCTCATTGCCAACAAAAGAAGAAAGACCGCAAATGTAAAATGGTAGCCAATGTTAATAGAAATCAAATTCCACCCAAGTTCAAGCTGATTAAGTGAGATGAAGAACAAGTCTTCTATGTTGCACAAAGAAGACCATGGGCTCCAAGACAAGGTATGCCACCTGATCCATTATCTTTTAGTGGACCTTACATGAATTCTTATGCTTCTAATAACTAATGGCAACACTAATATCCATCCAATTTTGGGGGGTATCCACCACAGTATTGGAGTAACCCTTAGAATACTTGGCCTAATTACCAAAATGCTCCACCTCAATGGCCACCTTCTCAGGGGAATTGGTAGCAGCCCCAAGAGAATTGGAAACAAACATCCCAATGGAGGGGTGGACAACAATGGCCAAACCAGTCAACTGGTTACATGCATCCACCTTCACAGCCTCAGTAACAAGCTATCATGCCCCCTCCTAATCCTAATACTAGTACAACCAGACCTACTTAGTTTCCATCTCAACCCACACCTAATCCAAATAATAAACCACAACAGAAACAGGTTTATTCTGTTGATCCAAATCTATACCCTACATATGTTATGAGTTTAGGTGATATTCACCTACATTCAGGAACCACCTTTCCTACTCCTTGCACTCATCTCATAACTAAGCTCCCTGAGGAGGAAGAGGAGCATCCAAATCTGGATGAGACACCTACTCAGCCAGAACAATCCAAGGATTCTGAACCAACCCACCTATCTAATCCAGAACCACCATTTCCTCAAAGGTTGGAAATTATCAAGCAAAAGGAAGAGACCACCTTTGACATTCTGGATCAATTGAAACACATATGTTGCAAGATACCTTTGTTTTAGGCCATTTAGGATGTCCCAATCTATGGGAAAGCAATAAAAGAGGCATGTCTTAAAAAGCTAGGAAGGAAGGCAAAATATCCCAAAATCATCCATGTGGTAGGCGAATTGGAAGACATCATGCTTGGGAAAGTAACTGTCCCCAAGTATGCTAATCTAGGTAGCCTATAATTGCAGTCATCATCAATGGTATGTAAATAAAGAACTATTTAATAGACTTAGGTGCAACAATTAATGTAACGACTAAGGAGGTCCTACAGCAACTAAATATTGCCAATCCAAGATCCACTACTACCATCTTGTAGCTTGTTGATAGTTCTACTTTCCAACCAGATGGTATAGTGGAAGATGTAGTGGTTACTCTTTATTCATGAGAGTATCTAATGGATTTTATGATCCCTTCCCCTAAAGTCACACTAGGAGGATATCTTATTATCATGGGAAGGCCATGGTTTGCCACAACAAATGCTTATATAGGATGTTGTTCAGGAGATATGACCATCTCTGATGGTAAGAATACTAAAAGGTTGCTTCTCTATCCACCTACTAAACCAACTCAAGACATGGACAATCCTATTTGGCCAAATGTTGGAGAGGAAGTTGAAGACATTAATTCACTGGCTAAGCTCATGATGATAGAAAGAAGCCCTTTATTACAATACTATGATGAAGATGAAATTTTGTCCCAGATAATCTAAAATCATTATGAGGCTCATGCAAAATCATCCAACCATGCATCTAGTTCTGAAATCCCTTTGCCAATACTTCTCTCGATTGCTCTTGCTGCAATAATAGATATTATGCCCACATTATTACCTAGAGAATTAAAAATGCCAAGTGTTAGTGATATAGCTATAGTAGAATTGACTACACAAGTACAAGTTGCAGAAGGAAAAAATCTAAACATCAATAATCATCTTAGCCAAGAGAAACAACTATCTTTGACAAATATGTGAAAAAAGCATAAAGAGGCATTTTCTTGGAGTTAGCATGAAATGAAGGGTCTTGATCCTAAATTATGCACTCATAGGATCTATATTAGAGATGATTGTGTACCAGTGAGACAACCACAAAGAAGGATTAACTCTACATTAAGGAAGATTATGAAGGAAGAGTTGCAGAAGCTCTTGGATGCAAGATTTATCTACCCAATCTTACATAGCCAATGGGTATCTCCTTTGGTAATTTTGGCTAAAAAGGGAGGTAAATGGAGAGTTTGTGTTCATTATAGGGAACTCAACACTGCAACTAAGAAGGATCATTTTCCACTTCCTTTCATAGATCAAGTATTGGATTCACTAGTAGGAAAACAATACTTTTGTTTCCTAGAAGATTTCAGTGGCTACAATCAAATACAAATTGCACTAGAAGATCAGGAGAAGATAAGTTTTACCTATCCATGGGAAACCTATGCCTATTAAATGCTTCCATTTTGTCTCTGCAATGAACCTACAACCTTTCAAAGAGTAGTGATAAGTATATTTTCAGACATTTCACAAGAATGTATGGAAATTTATATGGATGATTTTACTACATATGACACAATTTTTTTTGAAGCATTACAAAGACTAGAAAGAGTGTTGCAAAGATGTGAAGATCATAATCTGCCCCCGAATAGTGAAAAGTGTTTCAAGATCATGCAACAAGGAGTGGTCCTTGGCCACTACATCTCTCAAAAAGGAATATAGGTAGATCTAGCCAAAATTAAAGTCATTTCTAGTCTTCCTACACCTCCAAAGAAAAAGGATGTCAGAAGTTTTTTAGGACATGTAGGGTATTTTAGGCAATTCATAAAAGGTTTCAACAAAATTTCAGCACCACTTTATAGCCTTTTGACTAAAGATGTAAAATTTCATTAGAAAGAGGATTGTGACAAAAAATTCTCTAATCTAAAAGGAGCATTAACACAAGTACCTATGCACAACGGTCCTAATTGGGAACTTCCATTCCACATACATACAAATACCTCTGATTATGCAATAGGAGCTATTCTGGGCTAGAAAGAGGCATCAGTTGAACAAGCAATCTATTTTGTCAGCAAGAACCTACAAGGGGTTGATTTTAACTACACAGTCACAGAGAAAGAAATGTTGGTAGTCATATATGCCCTCAAAAAATTTAGGCATTATATCATAGCATGTCATATCTTTATCCATACAAATCATGCAACAATCAAATATCTTATGAATAAGTCATTGATCACAGGAATATTGGCAAGATGGTTATTGTTGATGCGGGAATTTGATATCACCATAATTGACAAGCTTGGCAAAGCAAATGTGGTGGCAAATTTCTTATCTAGATTTACTACATCAGAAGACAATCAAGTAATTGATGATTCTTTCCCTAACAAGCACTTGTTTTAAATCAACGTGCATACCCCTTAGTATGAAGACATAGCAAACTATTTGGTTGCAAGGAAGGTGCCTCCTCACTTCTCTCCAAAAGAGAGGAGAATTCTCATTGAGAAAACTTTCCCTTTCTCATGGATTGAAGGATGTTTGTTCTACATTGGAATAGATCATGTGATGAGGAGATGTGCCAGAGAAGATGAAACCTATGACATTTTGTATACATGTCATGATGAACCCTATGGAGGAAATTTTTCTGCCAAAAGGACAACAATGAAAATTCTCAGCATGGGTTATTACTGGCCCACACTTGATAAAGATGCCAACAAGTACACAAGGAAGTGTGATAGATGTTAGAGGATGGGATGCCAAACCAAATTAGATAGATGACCCTCTAAACTCAAGTTATTATCACACCATTTGATAAATGGGGCTTGGATTTTGTGGGTCCAATTGATCCACCATCCAATGATAAGTCCTATATCTGAGTATGTACTAACTATGTCACTAAATGGGTGGAAGCTAAGGCCATGAAACATGCAAGGGATAATAAGGTTGTATAATTTCTTTATGAGGAGATCTTCACAAGATATGGGGTTCCAAGAGAAATATTGGCAGATCAAGGAGCTCAATTTACATCAACCCTTCTTCCAACACTAGTTAATGAATACAATGTTAGGCATCGAAAATCAAACCCTTATAATCCTCAAGCCAATGTGGAAGCTGAGGTAATCAATTGGGAAATTAAAGCAATTCTAACAAAAATAATTGTCATTCATAGGAAATATTGGGCCAACAAATTGCTAGAAGTTGTTTGGGCATACAGAACTACATGGAAAACAACAACTAGTTTCACACCATTTGAATTGTTGTATGGAAATATAGCCATGATGCCAATTGATTTTGAACATAAAACTCTAAGAACTGCATTGGATCTAGAGATAAACCTATCAAAAGAACAAAAAGACAAGATCATGCAACTCAATAACTTAGATGAAATGAGGAAGGAAACACTTCAGCACACAGAAGTTGTGCAAACTCAACAGATCAAGTGGCATGATAAAAATACATTAAAGAGAAGCAATTCCTACCAAGTGATTGGGCTCTTCTTTATGACTCTCAGTTTTAAGAAGGTGCAAGCAAGCTGCAAACTAGATGGCTAAGGCCATATGAGGTAGCACAAGTATTTTCAAATGGAGTTGTTCAACTTACCACAATTGACCCTATTAAATTCAAATTGTTAGTCAATGGTCATTGCTTGCATTTGTATCACAAACTAGCTTCAAAAGTAAAATTCATGCAGCAATTCACCAACTTTCCTATAGCCAAAGGAAGCAGACCAAGTGTCCATCCTTCTACCTAATACACATGTGCATCAAACCATAATAATAATTTCCAATTAAAGAAATCCAATTCTTCTGTCATTTCGTACATCCACCTTCACTCCATCATTCTCTCTCTTCCATCATTCTCTCCATAATTTCACTCCATCTCATTCTTCATTTATTACTTAACTGGTTGATTGATAGGTACTACACACACCATATATCTTGGATGTGAAAATCCACTTCATCATGTATGTGCAAATCATTACTTCTCTCATTATTCTCTTAAATAGTGTTACTTTTCATCATGTTCATTAATTATGATATTTGTATAGCATATTTTTACACGTAAACTCTAGCTTGTGAGGACACATGCCTTAATTTAGGTTGGGGGGAGGGAGGAAGCATATGCCTAAAGAGTTGTCCTTTAGTGATGTAGGAGCCCCAGTGTAGTTCTTACCAGTTGAGCAATTAGTAGTGAAATTGCTTGGAGATTATGGCATTTCTTCATGTTTGAGAGTTTAGCATTGAGGATTTGGATTTACTCCCTTGATTTCATTGTCTTTATCGTGTTCGAGTTTCATGGCATTTGGATGTAATTCCGGTGAGATATTGATTCTGGTATTGGTATGGTTGATGTGTTCTTACCGGTTAGTCTTGCAATGTGTTGAGCGAAGTTAAATAGGGTTGCGGTTGATTTATGTAACTTGTAGATCATTGAGTTATGTTTATTGTGACTTGTCCAATGTTTATTTGAGTTATGTTTTTTGTGTGTGATGTTTTATGCACTTTTGAGTTGTTCTTAATGATTTGAGCCAACTTGTTATTGTTTACACGTTTCATGAACCGGTTGGTCTTTGGACCGACTTGATCAAGTTATTATTATTTGCAGATGGTATAAATAGAAGTTTTGTGAATCATTTGAGAGGACAGAAGATAGAAGATAGAGTTTAGAGATCGAGTGAAGATGTAGAACTGGTGAGATTCTGGTATAGCAAGACTGGAGCCGGAAGGGCTGAGGTCTGGATTAGGGTTGAACTGAGAGATTGTTACCAAAGATCAATTTTTTGTGTAGATGATTTGTGGATCTTATATTTGTATTGTAAGCATTTTTTGTATCATGTACTGCGATCCAGCATGTGACATATGCAATTCTTCAAATTGTTATCAGATTTGTTCATACTATTTACTGGTTATGTATTTTGTGTTGTTACCGGTTGTTCTTTCTTCTTTATATGGTGTTGTGTTACCGGTTAATGGTATATCATGCATGGTGTTTGTGTTAGGCTGCAAGGATGGGATTTCCTTCATTGGATCTCCCTACTTTGACTGCATCAAGTGGTATCAAAGTTGGTTTGTGGACCTGTTGATCTAGGAGGACTCAGTTGTGCACCGATTGGTTGTAAAGGAAGTTGAGGCAACTTGTGGACTTGTTCAGATTGCTGAATGTGAGGTAAAGAAAGGTTTTTAGTTAGACCACCAATCCTAGAGATTGAGCTTGAGGAAATTAGTGGGTGGAGACTTGAACATATTGCCGATTGAGGTAGGCTGCAGGTTGGACCGGTAGATCATCATGGAGAGGCAACTGAAAGTTGTAGTGAAATCACTAAATCCATGAGGTAGTAGTAAGTACCTACTGACAAATCACTAAATGAGATCAAGTGGTGGGACTCACTTTTTAACTAAACCCAAGAGTCTGATGCAAGAGCACAGGTGTAGTTCTTATTAGTTGAGAAGTTAGCAGTGAAATTGCTTGGAGATCATGGTATTTCTTCATGTTTGAGAGTTTAGCATTGAGGATTTCGATTTATTCCCTTGCGTCTATTGTCTTTATCATGTTTGATTTTCATGGCATTTGGATTTGATTCCGGTGAGATATTAATTCTGGTATTGACACAGTTGATGTGTTCTTATTGGTTAGTCTTGCAGTATGTTGAGCAAAGTTGAATCAGGTTGCGATTGATTTCCGTGACTTTTATATCATTGAGTTATTTTTCTTGTACCTTTTCCAATGTTCCTAGAGACTCACGTGATGTTTTATGCACTTTGGAGTTGTTCTTAATGATTTGAGCCAACTTGTTATTGTTAACACGTTTCATGAACCGGTTGGTCTTTGGGCTAACTTGATCAAGTTATTATTATTTGTAGATGGTATAAATAGAAGTTTTGTGAATCATTTGAGAGGACAAAAGATAGAAGACAGAATTTAGAGATCGAGTGAAGATGTAGAACCGGTGAGATTCTGGTCTAGTAGGATTGAAGCCGGAAGGGCTGAGGTCTAGATTAGGGTTGAACCGAAAGACTGTTACAAAAGGACGATTTGTTGTGTAGATGATCTACA
This sequence comes from Cryptomeria japonica, assembly GCF_030272615.1. Taxonomy (NCBI): domain Eukaryota; kingdom Viridiplantae; phylum Streptophyta; class Pinopsida; order Cupressales; family Cupressaceae; genus Cryptomeria; species Cryptomeria japonica. The sequence goes on along the minus strand of NC_081408.1, from coordinate 559,873,282 downwards.
GATCTTATATTTGTGTTGTAAGCATTTTTTGTATCCTGTACTGCGATCCAACATGTGGCATATGTAATTCTTCAAATTGTTATCAGATTTGTTCATACTGTTTATTGGTTATGTATTTTGTGTTGTTACCATTTATTATTTCTTCTTTATATGGTGTTGTTTTACTGGTTAATGATATATCTTGCATGGTTTTTGTGTTAGGCTGCAAGGATGGGATGTCCTTCATTAGATCTCCCTACCTTGATTGCATCAAGTGGTATCAAAGCTGGTTTGTGAACCTGTTGATCGAGGAGGACCCAGTTGTGCACCGATTGGTTGGAAAGGAAGTTGAGGTAGCTTGTGGACTTGTTCAAATCACTGAATATGAGGCAAAGAAAGGTTTTCAGTTAGACCACCAATCCTATAGATTGAGCTTAAGGAAATTAGTGGGTGGAGACTTGAATAGATTGCCGATTGAGGCAGGCTACAGGTTAGATCGGTAGATTGTCGTGGAGAGGCAACTGAAAGTTGTAATCAGATCACTGAATCCATGAGGCAGTTGCAAGTACCTACTGACAAATCACCGAACAAGATCAAGTGATGGGACTCACTTTTCAATTAACCCCGAGAGTCTGATGCAGGAGCACCGGTGTAGTTCTTACAAGTTGAGCAGTTAGCAGTGAAATTTCTTGGAGATCGTGGTATTTCTTCATGTTTGAGAGTTTAGAATTGATGATTTGGCTTTATTCCCTTGCGTCCATTGTCTTTATCATGTTTGAGTTTCATGTCATTTGGATTTGATTTCGGTGAGATATCGTTTCTGGTATTGGCACAGTTGATGTGTTCTTACTGGTTAGTTTTGTAGTATGTTGAGCAAAGTTGAATCGGGTTGTGGTTGATTTTCGTGACTTGCAAATCATTGAGTTATGTTTCCTAGGCCTTGTCCAATGTTCCCAAAGAACCGCATGATGTTTTATGCACTTTGGAGTTGTTCTTAATGATTTGAGCCAACTTGTTATTGTTTACATGTTTCATGAACCGGTTGGTCTTTGGGCCGACTTGATCAAGTTATTATTATTTGCGGATGGTATAAATAGAAGTTTTACGAATCATTTGAGAGGACAAAAGATAGAAGACAAAATTTAGAGATCAAGAGAATATGTAGAACCGGCAAGATTCTTGTCTAGTAGGACTGAAGCCAGAAGGGATGAGGTTCGGATTAGGGTTGAACCGACAAACTGTTACTAGAGGCCAATTTTTTGTGTAGATGATCTACAGATCTTATATTTGTGTTGTAAGAATTATTTGTATCCTAGACTGTGATCTAGCATGTGGCATATGTAATTCTTTAAATTGTTATGAGGTTTGTTCATACTGTTTACTAGTAATGTATTTTGTGTTGTTACCAGTTTTTCTTTTTGCTTTATCTAGTGTTGTGTTACCGGTTACTGGTATATCTTGCATGGTATTTGTGTTAGGCAGTAAGGATGGGATGTCCTTCATTAGATCTCCCTACCTTGACTGCATCATTTAGTTGATTTGAACCAATGAGGTGCACAACATTTGAGAAGTGATAAGTGTTGTCATTTTTCTTGAAATCCCTTTCAAAAACAAAACCCTTTGTTAATGGTTTTTCCTCGTCTTAATTGACAAATTTAAAAAAGAAAGGGTAAGTTGTAGGGTCAGGAAAATCACAAAAGGACCAAATTCATAGAGAATAAGTAAAATTGACTCTTTTAGTGAAGATAGAACAGGAGGGAGTGTTTGGGAGAGTGACTACAAGAAAGATGGGTGGGTAGATAATTAGGAATGAACCCATTGTTCATGGTGTAATCCTACAGGATGATGTTTGTCTAGGAGAATTTCAAAATTATGGCTCACTAGACTACTTCCATAAGTTGCAGAGTTTCAATGAAGACATTGCTATAGAATTCACACAGCCTTTCTCAAATGGTAAAGCAATGGTAAAAGGATTGGAAGTAATAGTCAGAGGAGATAATTGCAAAAGTCACAGGGTTGCCCACTGATAGGGAACCATACCTTGAATCTCAAGATGCAAGAACAATAAGGGAAGAACTCACTAAATTTGGTGACCCACCACTTGTTGTGGATAAATAGGGGGCAAGGAGAACATTGCTGATAGACAAGTGGATGCATGCAACTATGCACATTTGCAAATATATTACCTGTGAGGGTCACTAATCTTGTCTACATTCCATTCATTTCAAAATTTAAAACCATCTAAGGTATGGGAGGAGATTGAACATGCCTAATGTGCTCTATAGATTGATGGAGATCATGGTGGATGAAACTCAAAAAGGTAGGTCCAGCTCTGTATCTCACCACTATTTGATAAAATTGCTAGTTGAAAAATCTTTACGAGAAGTTTCTGGTATGACATGGGAAGAATTTGAGAATGTGGAATAGTTTAGAATAGAAAATGTGGAATAGAGGAGTTAGTCTCATACATCAAGAAAAAGGAGGAAGGTTACTACAGCCACTTCTAAGGCATCTACCTCTGGTGTAAGACCTAGAGAAAGCCCTCCTATAGCCAGTGTAGTTATAGCAGTTGATTCCTCTAAATCAAAGGAAGAAGGAACTCCTTCTTCAAGCCATGATGGTGATACTCTGCTCCAAACCCCACACTAAATTAGAGAAGTTACTATAAAAGAAAAGGAACAACATAAGAAAGGGGAAAAAGGGAAAGAAAAGGTTAGGGTTGAGAAACCTGAAACAATAAAACCTAGCCCTAGCCCTAGCAAACAGAAAAATAGAGACAATGTTCCTCTTGTAGTAGCAAAAAATAGGAGAACCCCTACAACCAAGACAAAGACAGTTGCATCAGATGTTGGAAGAAAACCAAGAAAAAATCCTAGGCTCAAGAAAGCAACTAGAAAAGTGCTAGCAGCCTCGAAGGAAGGGATACATGATGAAGAGGAAAGAACATTTGAAGAGCATGTATGACGAGGGAACAACCCGAGAAACAGAAAAACACAACAAAATGCAATAAAAGATACACAAGAGATATTATTATTATTATCTAAAAACTATCTATAATACATGTATACATGCAACTAAGAGGAATAAACCTCACAAGCTACAATACAATAGCTTACAGAGTTTTTTGGAAAATCCTTACAATAAAAAACACAACTCCCAAACTCACTCTTCAAAAACTCACATCCTAAAAACTAAACTCATGAGTTTCCTCAATGAGTCCTAAATAGCCTTTTCCCCATCTTGAGGCCAAAATTATAATTTAGTAAATTACCATTTGGTGAACAAATGCCAAAGCATTAAATTGGAAATATGAAAATATAGCCAAATTCAAAAATTGAAACTTTCCAAAAATTGTCCAACTTCCAGCATCCATAATTTTTGATCCAGGAATCAGATTGACGAACCATTTGAAGTGTCAAAAAGATCTCTAAAAGAAGAATATGATAATAATATTCTCTATCGATTCCCATCATTTTCAGGCCCATTCAACACCGTTTAATGCCTCAAATTTGACTTGGAAGAATTTTTTTTGATTTTTCAAGAAATTGAAACTTTAATAACTTTCAAACTGTTAATGCTTTTTGACCTAATTCTTTCACCAATGTGCTTTTTTTTTCCTCAATCTTCTTGTAAATTTTGGGCTCCATCCGCCTTCAAATAAAAACTTGCTATTTTTGGCAGTCGACTGGAAAAAGAAGCTTGTCAATTCTAAGAGTTGGAATCTCTTATTTGTCAAAAAGGGTATCTATAACTACAAAAACATTAAAGAAAACTAAAAAAAAAAGAAACATTTTTTTGGGTGATGCAGGATTGCCCATACACCACCAGATGCTCCTGTTTCAGACACCCAGGGTAGATTGAGAAGTGACCTCATCACGTCTTAGCTTGGTGCATTGGTTAGCCCAAAAGGCATGAATAACCACTCATACAAGACTTATTTGGTTTTGAAGGTGGTCCTCCACTCGTCCCCTTCTCTAATCCAGATTTAGTGATATCCACTCTTCAGATCAATCTTTGTGAAGTACTCTGCTCCACTCAAGCAGTCCATAAGGTCATCTATCATTAGTAGGGGAAATCTATACTTGATTCTTATCTTGTTTATGGCCCTAGAGACCGTACACATCCTCCATTCTCCATTCTTCTTTGGTGCTAGTAATGTAGCTACTGCACATGGACTTAGACTCTCTCAGATCAATCCCTTTCTCAACAACTCTTGAACTTGTCAGTTCAACTCTTTATTTTCTGTTGGAGTCATTCTATGAGCTACCTTGTTTGGCAAACTAGCTCCAGGGATCAAGTCAATCTAATGATTGATCTTCCTCATAGGTGGTAAACCCTCAAGTACATTATCAGACACAATGTTCTGAAACTCATCCAACAAACTAGAAAATTCTACAGGCACCTCCTCATTATCTTCTTTATCCACTCTAGGAATTAAATAAAAACACACAGGCCCATGTTTCATGCCTTCCAAACATTTTCTTCCATCAACAAAACATATTCTAGCATTAGTACATATCTTTTCTTTCACCTCCTTCAGGGGCTTCAGCTTATGGCAAACTCCATCCTTTGTTAGGGTGTAGGTATTCACACGACCATCATGTGCAATATGCCTATCGAACTGCCATGGCCTCCCTAACAACATGTGGCATTCATCCATGGGTATGATGTCATAGAGTACCTCATCCCGATATCTTCCAATCTTGAATTTCACCAAACATCGCCCATTGACCAAAACCTTGTGGTCATTCTACAACCAAGCTATCCGATATGGCTACGAATGTCTTTCCCTCTTCAGCTTCAACTTTGTAACCATCTCTTCAGATGGCAGATTATAAGTGCTCCCATTGTCAATAATCACATTACAACATTTGTTTTCACATTTGCATCTGGTGCAAAACAAACTATTCCTCTGATCTAGTTCTTTCTCCTCATTCATCGGGGTTCTCTTAATAACTAGGGCATCCCCCCTTTCAGCATCATTAGAATGTTCAAACTGAGCTTCTTCATCTGCATGTGCCACCCATGCATGGCCTTAATTTCTTCTAACTATCCTCCCTTGGTGTTGTGGACATTCAAAGGCTCTATGCCCTTCTTCCTCACACTGGAAACAAGTTCCTCTAAAACCTCCTCTCCCAAACCCTTTTCTAGGCCTTCCTCTTCCTCTTCCTCATTGTTCACCATTGTTCTGATCATGTGGGCGATAAGAATTATCACTCTTTTGATTTCGGCTGGTACTCGCTTCATATTTTTCTTCTGATCTTCATTTCGGCTTCTGAAAGATTTTCAACCACCTTTGTTGCCTTGGGATTTCCCTTTTTGTTTACCTTCAAACCTTTTATTCAACTTATCTTCAACCTTCAAAGAAAATTGATATGCTTCTTCAATACTAGGTGTAAGCATCTAAAAATATTCAATTCTTACACCCTACTCTAATATGTCTACATAACCTTATTTTACCTAGGTTTTCACATCAATTAACATTTCTTCTATGTCATGCACTTGATCTTTATCATTTTTTGATATTTTGTCATTCTTCTGTGCTTTCTTCCTCTTTCAATTGCATTTCTTGCATTTTCAATTAGGTATTGTCAAGATCATCATGACTTTCAATCTTTGGTCATTATCAATCATTTTGTCTTGTCAATTGGACATCGTCAATTCTAATCAATGTTGAATTAGGGTTTTGTCCTCAATCTTTATCATTATCAATCTAATATTATCAACTGGTCATCGTCAACCCTTCTCAATGTCGAATTAGGGTTTTGTCCTTGGTCTTTATCAATTTCAAGCAATCTTAGATCAACCTCATCATTTGGATAATCTTATATCCTTGAGTTATCAATCTATTGTCAATTTGCAATCAATTCATCATTGGTCTTTCCCAATCTCGATACCATGTTATTCAACCTTTCATTAAGTCAGCCATTTTATCAATCTTTGATCGATTTGTCATTGATCTCAATCAATCATCATTTCTCATTAATTTGGACCAATCAGTCATTGGTCCTCGTTAATTGGTGCCTGTCAATTTTTTATCAATTTGTCATTGATTCTTGTCAACCAATGTCGACACTTTATCAATTATTTGTTCTCGTCATTTAATCATGATTGAATCAACCTTGTATCATTTATGTCAATCATTCAATCTTGTCGTGACCTAATTGTCATCCTTTCATTTATAATCTTTCTTCTAGGGTTTAACGATTTAATCATTTAATACTTCTAACTTTTCTCTTTAGGTTAAATGGATTAATTTCATTTATCCTAGGTCATTGTTGTCACAATTAAATCTTTCATTTAATTGGCTAATTATGTCTTCTTTGTGAATTAATTAATGAATGAGAATTTATTAATTAACCTCACCCAATTTTCTTCATTTCTAATTTTCAATTTCCTAATTTTCTAGTTTTCCATTTCCACCTAATTTGCTAATTTTTTTAATTTCAAATTTCTTTTAATTTTCCCTCCTAACTTTTCCCAATAATTTCTCCTCCTAATTATCCCCTCTTTTTGTGCTCAATCATGTCATATAATTTGAGGATATTTTATCTCTCAATCATGTAATAATTGATGAGCAATTATTGCTCTCAATTTGTCATAAATCAAAGGGCTATTTTCCCTCTCAATCATGTCATCATTTGATGAGCACAAATTTATCTCCATTTGTCACACTTTCACATAGAAACTTGTCATGAAATTGGTCATTCAATTTTTCATAATTTATCACAAAATCATGCCAATGAATTATTTTTTTACCCTTTTTGAATCCTCATCAAATGGTCTATAAATTGAGCACTCTTTTCCCAATCAATCTCAACCACAATTCGAGTACCCTCATGTCATCGCTTTTGAATCCATTAGTTGCAATCATCTTGCTTGCTAATCTTTTGCATTTGTAGGTGACACCAACATAATGAGGAGAAAGAAAAACAATGGAATCACATGGAGGAGATTCAACATTATGGTTTCCATTTAATTTGTTTTGAATCTTGTCTTCATGCTTCTATTGAGTGTATTAGGATCATTTCTTAGCTTATTAGGGTTTGTGGTTACCTAATTGATGGCTTTGATATTTTCCATGATTCCTAGGTATATTTTCTAGTCAACCTGACGTGAATTAACTAAATTTAATCCTTCTTGAGTGTCTTTGAGGTTTTTGTAGGTTGAATTTCAAGAAAAGAACCCTTTTTAAGTATTTTCAAGTCTTATGTGCCTGTGCATGCTACTTTTGTGCCTATCCAGGCTATTTTGTGCTTGTGTTGGCTATTTTTGCGCCTATGGAGGATAATTTTGTGCCTGTGTAGAGAATAGGGTTTTGGGTTAAAAGGCTCAAAAATTTGATTTTATTGACATTATTAAAGGATTTTGATCTTAAATTAGGCTTCAATTTTGATAAATTATGGCTTAAAATCAATTCACATAGTGCTAATTAGGTTGGTTAATGAACAACAACTCTCATATTTTTTATTTTCACGCAATTGGGTTAAAAAGAACTTCTCACTTTTCAATTTGGGCACTAAAATGAACTCCAATCTACTCATTTTGTTTTAATTTCAAGTGAAAATAGTCTAATTAGGGCTAAAATGAACTCACATATCCTAATTAGGCTGGTTAAGGAACAACAAATGCTCACACTCTAGTCACTAGGGTTTTGAGATCATAACTCCTGCATTTCAGTTTTGAGCATTATAAGCTTATGCAATTTAGGGTTTTTGTTGTGCATTAGCTATTTTGGGCATAGATCCATCATGGGTCTTTGATATTTGGACAAAATTTTGCCATCTTAGTGGGTTTTAGAGTCCAATCAGGTCAGTTTTCATCAAAAATTAGGGTTTTCATGTAATATATGGCTTTAATGTTGCAAAATTTACCCTCTGTCTGAGAAATTTTTTTTGTTTTATAGGTGCACTTTACTTTTGTGCCTATGTTCCCTGATTTTGTGCCTGTGTGCCCTGATCTTGTGCTTGTGTGCTCTGATCCTATGCCTGTGTGCCCTGATTTTGCGCCTATGTGCCCTGAAACTATGCCTATGCAAGGGCAAAACCTAAGGTATAACTAGTCCATTTTACTTGCAAAATATGATGATTGCTTTTTGTTTCATGCATTTTGTCTTTCTGTGTTACTGATGATCTGTGTAGCACCTTGGCAAAATGTTGACAAAGACTTATTCACAAACTACTAGTGTGTTTGTTGTAGGACACGGCCAAAGAATTTCATAAAAACTAAGTGTCTGCAATTTTAGAGTAGTTGCACACTTCCTTTTTAAGGATTAATGAGCACCATGTATGCTATTTTTTCTTTTATTTGTCTTGCATGTTTTTACCCTTAGATGCAGGCTTGCCTGGCACTTTGCACAGGCATTGGTGAGAGGGAACGACCAATGGGCTAAAGCCAAGCTCTTTCAAGCCACTATAATCAAACATTTTTGTGACAAAATTTGTAAGCAACGGGTGCTAGAATGGCATAGTGACAATTAAATTCACTGGATCTATGCCCACCCAAATGGATGCCTTGACTAAAAACCTTTATTCTTAGAGACCAAAAAACTTCTACTTATTGACTCAGGTGTTGTGATATGCACATGCCAAAGAAACCCCTCATGTGCCCTTCAAATAGAGATAGTAGAATCTTGGGAAGTGATGCTCCTTGAATTAGAAGCTTGGTATACCTGTAGAAGTGAGTGTTGTGGAGGGGATCTAGTGCTACCAAGCTTCTAACTATCTGGTTGAATGAGGTATTTTAGGTAAGGGGATTCAACAATTATTGTCCTTGCCAGCCTTAGGATTTTGTCATTGAATGTGCATGAGTGTCTTTTGTCAAAGTCAAACAAACATCTTGTCTTTTGTGCTTGTTATAAGTGAACCATAAACAAAGGACATAATCAACCTTGCAAACATTGGCAAAAATAATTTTTCAAAAGTAGTCATAATCAACTTTGATCATCAAACCCAAACAATTGTCTAAAAAACCTTCAAACAAAGTCAACCTTGGTCCAAAGAGTTTTAAAGTATTCATCCAACCCATTGCAAAAGTTTTATCAACATGGCTTGTCAAAAGATTGGGTACTCTTGTTTCAACATTCATGTCTCTTAGGGATAGGTTTGCATAGTCTAACTAAGGTCTTATGACATATTGTCATCCTCCTTTTTTAGTCCATTTCATTGTAATCAACCTCATTTTGTACTTAGGTTTAAAAATCATTTCCCTAGGTCTTCATTGCATTGTCATACCCAAGCTAGGTTTCCACTTAGGTTTAAATCTTGCATTATCATTGTCATCCTAAAATTAGATCTTCACTTAGGTCATATTATTTCCTTCCATATCCCTTTCTTGCATTAGATTATACCATTGCATAGTCCAAAACTTTAGGTCATATCATATTCCAAGTTTTGTCAATATTTTTATTCATACCTTAAGTTCATATCATTGCATAATAGCCTTGAGATATTTCATACCCTTAGGTCATTTAATTTCATCATCTTAGGTCATATTCATATCATATCTTGGGTCCATACCCTAGGTCCTTGTCAATAGTCATTGTCCTTTTTCATAATAGTCCCAAAATTAGGCTTTGCCAAACTTTAAAAGTTCAAATCTCTAGATCAAACCCTAAGCTATTGTTAAGGAGTCTTGACCTTTTCCAACATTTGTCCTTTTGTCATCAGCATCATAATTTTGTCAAACCTAGCTTAGTATCCAAGCGCATAGGTGCGACATTGTCACTTGTCCTATTGTCATTTGGTCCTTTTTCCTTCTAAGGTCTTGACTTAATTTCAACTTCCCAAGGTTGGATCTTTAGCTTTGCATTCCAAAAGTTTATCCAAATCTTCAAAAAATATAGGTTGCACTCTTTCCCTAGATTGCATCATCATTTTCTAAGATTGCATTTAGTTGCATACCCTTGTCATTCCAAAAATTCAAAAAGTCCAAAAACATAGGTTGCATTGTCAATCATTTAAGTTGCACTTAGTTGCATCTCATTGTCATTTCAAAATCCAAAAGGACAAAAAGCATAAGCTACATTTCATCCTTTTAGGTTGCATTAGTTGCATACGTCAATCTTAAAATTCAAAAATCCAAAATCAATTGCATAGTGACATTCCTATTGAAACAAGGTCCAAGGCCAAGAGATCAGAAGAATCCACATATCAAGCCATGTCTTTTCCAATACATGATAACTAGTTCAGACAATCAAAATTATATCCAACACAACAACGAGACAATATCGTACAACCAAACTTCAATCCAAATGTTGGTCCACATACAAACATACTACCAAATTATGGAATCATTCAATTGGGACCACCACCAAATTTTGAACCAATCTTTGTACCAATGCAACCAGGACTTGGTAGTGTTAAACCAAGATCACCCTCAAATCAAACAATCATTCAAAACCAAACCTCAAGTTTGCATTTGAAACATCAAAATCTTAGTTTGAACAAGACTAATCCTAGCCCATATGTGATTTGGTTAGAGACAATGATGAGAGAAAATCAAATACCACCAATCATAAGAGAACCAAACTCAGACTCAGAATCATAATCAGAATTGGAATTTGAGTCATACCAACCTTCATATTCTTATGAGACTCAACAGGATCACAAGTGATATATCCTTCCTACCAGTCCAACTTACACATGGTCCAACAAATCCAACCAACAAAATCAATGGTGTAATTTTAACAATATGTCCAACCAAGAATACAATGCCAACAATTTGTTCAACCAACTATCAAGTGTCAACAACAAATTCAGTCAAAAAATCAATATCAACAATTACAACTAGAAATTCTAAAGCAAAAGTTGCAACTCACACCAGGACAAATTTCAAACATGACAAAAAAATTCTACCGAGACCCAAATTAAATCACATTTAACCAAAACCAAATTTCAAACATGTCAAACCAACTTAACTAAGTCCAAAATCAAAACATCATACCAAATCGAAACTAAATCCCTTTCAAACAAATCCAAGATCAAAACCCAATCATGTCAAAACCTTGCAAGGATTCAAACATGTGCCTCCAAAGAAAGGTAGCTCTTTTATAGAACTCTTAAAGAAAATATTAAGCAATCCTTCTGAGAAAGATAAAAAATCATATACCTATGTCTAGCAATGAATCATCCCATCATAAGAAAATTGAATCTCCAATGCTTTGGAAAATTTGAAAGAGCCTTCCATATCATTCTCATCAAATGATTCACCCAAGGATGAAATTCCCCAAGGGATATCCACGATTGATTTCCAATCTAATCCAATTCAGGATGCAAGTCCTTTCCATGCTTTAGAAATGCTAGACCCAATGCCACCATGCGCTTCATTTCCCATCAAACCTATTTTAGAGGATCCCATTCAAAGCTCTCCCCTCTCATGTCAAAGCGTTGTTTCCTTGCTAGAACCCGCTGCACATGTCAAAAGTCCAACCCCATGTCATGAGGATAATTTAGAGCATAAATAAATGAGTCCTAAAAAGGATCAAGATCAAGATATCCCAATCCATCTATCCCAAATTATCCTCTTCCATTGCATGACCAAAATTTCCTTTTAAGTCCTATTGGTATTCCACTCCCTAATCAAGGTCAAAATATCCCCTCCATCCTTTCCAATGATCCTATTGAAAGTCAAGAGCAGAGCACCTTTCAAGAGAAGTCCTATGATCTTCCTCCTTGTCAAAATCAAAGTATCCTTTTGGATTCATGTCCCCCACAAGACTCCATCTCCCCAAATGATCCCATTATTCCTCCCACTCCATCTTATGAAGAGCTTGTCATTGATCCTAATCCCCCTCATGATTCTAATATGTTGATGCAAGATTTTCATGAACCCCCAACATGCACAATGGGTTCCTCCACTTTCGTCTAATCCAATTCAATTCGTGATCCCATTGTTCCCATTGTTAACCAGAAGACGACTGAGAGAGGGGGGGGGTTGAATTAGTTGTCTCAGATTACCGGAACCATTAGCATTTTAAACTTTAATACTGGAACCCAAAACATTAATACCAGAATAACAGTTAAACCAATTAAGCATAAATAGTAATCATAGAATAAGAGCCATCCACATGACACCAATATTTATATGTGGAAAACCCGGTAAAGGAAAAAACCATAGTGGGAAGCTTACCCACACTCAGATAATACTTTTGCAGTAAGTATGTGAGTTACAATTGAGGGGCCTGCACTTATAGGAAGGCCAATAGCCTGGAGCACACTGCTCATCACACAAGGAGAATCACTAACTACATAGAAACCTAGATTACAATTTGGAGAAGTGTTGAACTACAAAAGATAGAATCTCCTATGCCTGAGTACAGTTCGGGTTAAGCTCAATACTGAAGGACTGAGTCCTCTTACATAAACCCAATTCGATCTCCAAAGATCGACCAAATCCTCTACCTAAATGATATTACATTTTTCGCACATTACATTCCTTGACCATGACCTCTAAAATAACCACGATGATCTACAATGAGATCTTACATCTATATATACAAACCCTCGACCATAAACAATTAGGGTGGCCACCAAATAATAAACCAATTACATAATTACAAACCATGTCTGCCTTAAACCAAACAAATAACATCCAACACATAAGATATCTTGGAAACACATCAAGAGGTCCAATCCACACATTACATTAAAGTCGGTCCATAACCTAGATCAATCGGTACCCAGTATAGGTCCACATGCTACAACAATGATCTCCATCAACCAAGTCTCGAACATGATCACCAACAGGATCCTAAAAATCCACTAGAAGCTACACCAACACCACTTAAGCAATTCATCAAAGAGCTTCATCAAAAGCTCTGTCGGTGAAACCCTCATTGGAACCAGAAACTAAGCTTCTAAGAAAACAGGATAGCATTTAATCACCAGACCAAAACCAACTGACCAAATATGAGCATGAGTATCATGAACAAGCCAATTCTATCACCAAACTATACCAGAGCCTACCGGATCATGCCAGATCCAAATCAACCAGAAACCACTCAACCTACTAGGACCATAAGGGTTTCGGTAAAGAATCCAAACAACTAGTGTTGGCATCAATGACAAAACATCAATGCAACACATAATCAATTCCACCAAATGGCCAACAATCTCCCCCTTTAGAATTGATGGCAACACTAGATGTGAAAAACATCTAAGTACCAAGAAATGCCAAACAAGTCTCCCCCAATGGAAGATAACCAACAAACTTCCACATACAGCTCCGAATGTCAATATCTCTCCCTTTACTTTTCTTATTCATATCTCTCCCCCTTTGACTTTTTCTTTTCCTTTTTTTGTCTTTCTCACATCAATATCTCTCCCCCTTTGAGATCAATGTCAAGAATCTAACAAAAATATCAAAGTAAAAACATAAACCACTAAATCACAAAGCCGATCACTCACCCTAAGCAATAGCATCCCACATCAGTGTCAGAATGAATAGTATCTCTGATAGTGCATGATAGACTGATGTCAAACCACATCAATCAAGTCTCTATCAGAGGGGCAGAAACTCCTAATCTATCTCTTAGGCACTCAAATGATTCCTTGGGCAAAGGTTTAGTGAAAATATCTGCAATATGCTCTTTAGTGTTCACATAAACCAGTCTGACTTCATTTGCTTCCCCCTTTTCCTTCAAAAAGTTATACTTGATAGATATGTGCTTTGTTTTAGAATGAAATACTAGATTCTTTGATATATCAATAATATTAGGGTTATCCCAGTGCATCACAATCCACCTTTACATCCTTCAACATTTGCTTCATCCATAAAACTTGTGAAAAGTTAGTGGTAGCAGCAACATACTCAGCTTCAATAGTAGATAAAGTACATGACTATTTCTTGTTGATCCATGAAACCAACTTCTTTCCAAGAAAGAAAGCTCCACTAGAAGTGCTTTTCTGACCATCAATATCTCCAGCCCAATCAACATTTGTATATGCACATAAAATAAAGCTATCATCCTTAGGGTACCACAAGCCATATTTTGATGTATCTTGCAAGTATATAAAAATCCTTTTCACTGCAATCTCATGATTTTCTCTAGGATCACTTTGAAATTTTGAAACAATACAAACAACATTCATAATGTCAGGCCTAGTTTGAGTCAAATAAAGAAGACCTCCAATCATAGATTTGTATCTTGTAGGATTTACCGATGCATAAACATCTTTTCTTGTCAATTTCTCACTTGTAACCATAGGAGTACTTACCAATTTAGAATCTCCCATACCAAATTTCTTCAACAATTCCTTAGCATATTTAGTTTGACAAATGAAAATACCTTTGTCAGTCTGAGTAATCTACAAACCTAAGAAAAATTTCATCTCACCAATCATAGACATCTCAAATTCTTTCTCCATATTCTTAGAAAATTCTATGCATAACTTATCTTCACCTTCAAAAATAATATCATAAACAAATACTTTAATAATCAGTATAACATTATCAGTGATCTTATAATATAAATTATTGTCAGCACTGCCCTTAGTAAAACCAAGCTTCAAAAGATATTTATCCAACCTTGCGTCCCAAGCTCTAGGTGCTTGTTTCAATCCATATAAAGCTTTCCTTAACCTGCAAACCATATCTGTATCATCTGATAGTGAAAAACCATTAGGTTTCTCAATATAATCTTCCTCATCAAGATACCCATTCAAAAATGCACATTTAACATCCGTTTGAAAAAACTTGTAGTTTCTATAAGCAGCATAGGCAAGAAATAATCTTACAGCTTCAATCCTAGATACAGGAGCAAAAGTCTCTCCATAATCAATTCCTTCATTCTGAGAATGTCCTTTACAAACCAATCTAGCCTTATTCCTTATAACTTGACCATCCTCATTCAATTTATTCCTAAAAACCCATTTAGTTCCAGTAACATTTTTATTTTTCGGTCGGGGAACCAAGGTCCATGTGTTATTTTTCTCAATATGATCCAATTCTTCTTCCATAGCTTTCAACCAATATTCATCTTTAGATGCCTCAATTACTGATAATGGTTCCACTTGTGAAATTAAACATACCTCATTAGTTGCCATTCTTCTTCTTGTCATCACTCCATTGCTCTTATCCCCAATGATTTGATCTTTTGAACGATTCAATCTCACATACCTAGGAGTCTTCTAACTTTCTGTTCCTCTTCCCCATTCTTTGGTTACTGTAGAATTCTCTGATACTGTCAGAGTAACTGGTTCAACACTCTATTCCAGTAAAGGTGCTACTGGTTCAGATATAATCATTTCCACTGTCAGTTCCTTCTCATAAACACTGATTTGACTTCTTGTTCAGCTCATCTACTTTGACATTAGCACTCTCAACAATTCTCTGCAATCTCTTGTTATAGCATCTATATACCTTTCTTTCATTAGAATAGCCAAGAAATATGCCTTCATCACATCTAAGATCAAATTTCCTAATGATATCATCTCTCCTGATATAACATTTACTACCAAAAATTTTGAGATACTTAACTGTAGGTGTATTGCCAAACCATAATTCATAAGGTGTCTTACCAGTTTCTCCTTTGATATGCACTTTGTTGAATGTATAAACTGTTTTGCTCATTGCTTCTCTCCAGTAGATATGAGGTAGACTAGCTTCCATTATCATTGTTCTAGCAGCATCCAAGATAGTTATGTTCTTCCTTTCCACAACTCCATTCTGCTAAGGTGTCTAGGAAGTAGAAAATTATCTTCTTATACAATGCTTCTCACAAAAGTTATTAAACTCATTGGATGTGAATTCTCCACCATGATCTAACCTCAAACATTTAATCTTCAGTCCTGTCTCAGTTTCCACTTTAGCCTTAAACATTTTAAAATTTTCAAATGCTTCATATTTTTCTTTTAGAAAAGTAACCCGCATCATTCTAGAATAATCATCAATGATTAGCATGAAATATCTATCACCTTGAAAACTTTTAACTCTAGCAGGGCCACACAAATCAGTATGAATAAGATCAAGAACATCATTTAATTTATCTTGTATACTCCTAAAAGAGATCCTGACCTATTTGCCCATTTGACATTTTTTACATATAGGATTTTAAGGCTTCATGATCTTAGGTATATCCCTAACTACTTTAGTTGAACTGATCTTCACAATGCAATCAAAATTCACATGACACAACCTTTTATGTCATAGCCAACTCTCATCAATCTATGTAATCAAACATGTATTCTCACCAGAGTTCAAATGAAATATATTACCTTTTGTCTATGTATCGGTTGCAATCTCCAAACTAGTTTTGTTAATGATTTTGCATTTTCCATCCTTGAATTATAATTGAAATACCTTATCTACCAATTTTCCTAGACTCAAAAGATTATGCTTCAAACCTTCAACATAATAAACATTGTCAGTATTATTCTTACCATCCATATAAACTTCCCTTTATCTCCAATCATATGATGTGAATAACCATTGTCAATTACCTATTCATCCTTGTCTTCAATTTTAGCAGCAAGTGCCTTCTCTTTAGATAATTCTCTTCTAGTATCAGATCATATTCCTTGATAGCTAGGAATACCCATTCCTTCCCATTACCAGAACCACTAGCAGAGTCTTTTGCTGGTTCATCATCAGAATCAGTAATGCCTTCCTCATCTGCTATGTAGCATGATTTGTCTATGTTTTTCTTGTACTTATACTTGTTCTGATATCTAGGGGTAGGATTAAATGATCTTCTAACTCTTTCTTCAAATCTTGAATTCTTTTTAGGACATCTAGATGCAAAATGACCAATCTTATTACATGCAAAACATTTAAAAGGTGCTTTTCCTTCATACTTACTTCCTACCGGTCCTTTAGGTACTCTTCTAGCAAATAGTTCTTCAAGTTTCTCAAAATCATCATCTTCTCTCTTCATATCTTCTAATTCCTTTGCATACAAAGCTTTCTAGTCTTGCTTACCATTTGTAGATGTGGATGCATGAAAAGTAGGTTCAGACTTCACAGCTCCACAAGGTCCAAGTTCTTCAAGCTCAAAAGCAGATAGTTTCCCAACCAAAGTATCTTTGTTTATAGATGTATTAGCCATTGTTCTCAACTCATTAATAGAAATAGCCTTCATTTTATAATCCATTGGTACGGCTCTCAAGACTTTAGAAACAATTTCATCTTCGCTTAGAGTTCCACCACAACATTGAATTCCCATAACAATCTCATTTACCCTTTCCATGAACGCAGTAGTCCTTTCATCTTCTTCCATCTTCAGGTTTTCATATATCACCCACTAACCATCAAGTTCAGCAATCTTCACTATAGGTTCACCTTCATTAAGAGTCTCCAACTTATCCCATATAGCCTTTCCATATGATTTGTCAATTTAATCCCATTATTTTATGATCAAAAAATGCACATAAGAGGGCTTCTCTTGCTATACAATCATTCTCAAGCTCCTTGTCTAGGTTTTCCAGAGGAGGATTGCCAAATCTTGGATTATAAGGTGTGACACCATTCTGTATGATCTCCCAAATCTCCTTGCCAAGACATCTCAGATGAGTCTCCATCTGAATCTTCCATACTGTGTAATTTGTTCCATCAAGCCTTGGAATATTCCTTTGAAAGATAGCTCCAGAAGAACTAGATGAACTTGAATTGTTAGTCGCCATCTAGGATCTTCCTCAAGTAGTTAATCTTTCTGTAGAGAGGACCAAATCTCTAATACCAATTGTTAGACAATTCAAATAAGAAGAAGACAAATGAGAGGGTGGAGGTGAATCAGTTGTCTCAGAGTACTAGAACCATTAGTAATTTAAACTTTAATACCAGAACCCAAAACATTAATACTAGAATAACAGTTAAACCAATTAAGCATAAATAGTAATCATAGAATAAAATCCATCCACATGAAACCAAGATTTATACGTGGAAAACCCAGTAAAGGGAAAAAACATAGTGAGAATCCTACCCACACTTAGGTAATACTTCTGTAGTAAGTATGTGAATTACAATTGAGGGGACTGCACTTGCAAGAAGGCCAACAATCTAGAATGCAGTGCTCATCACAAGAGGAGCCTCACTGACTACATAAAAATCCAGACTACAATCCGAAGAAGTGTTGAACTGCAAAAGATAGTATCTCCTATGCCTGAGTATAGTTCCAGTTAAGCTCAATACCGGAGGACTGAGTCCTCTTACATAAACCCAATTTGATCTCCAATGATCGACTAAATCCTCTTCCTAAATAATATTACATTATTCGCACATTACATTCCTTGACCATGACCTCTAAAATAACCATGATGATCTACAATGAGATCTTACATCTATATATACAAACCATCAACCATAAATGATTAGGTCAGCTACTAGATAATAAACCAATTACATAATTACAAACCATGTCGGCCTTAGACCAAATAGATAATATCCAACACATAAGACATCCCAGAAACACATCGAGAGGTCCAATCCACAAGTTACATTAAAGTTGATCCATAACCTAGATCAATCGAGACCCAGTATAGGTCCACATGCTACAACAATGATCTCCATCTGCCAGGTCTCAAACATGATCACCAAAAGCATCTTGAAACTCCGCCAAAAGCTGCACCAATACCACGTATGCAATTCATCAAAGAACTTCATCAAAATCTCTGTCGATGAAACCCTCATCAAAACCAGAAACTAAGCTTATAAGCAAATAGGATAGCATCCGATCACCAAACCAAAACCAACTAACTGAATATGAGCATGAGTATCATGAACAAGCCAATTCCATTACCAAACTATATTAGAGCCTACAAGATCATGTCAGATCCAAATCAACCAAAAACCACTCAACCTACCGGGACCAGAAGGGTGTCAGTAAAGCATCCAAACAACTAATGTTAGCATCAATGGTAAAACACCAATGCAACACATAATCAATTCCACCAAATGGACAACACCCATTGTATCCCATCCACCTCATAATGGACTTGCATCTTCTTCCCAAAGTAAAGAATATCCTATAGGTCAAAATATTCATAAAAGAAAAGGAGTAGACCTTCACAAGCAAGAAACCCTCCATGTTAAAGAAAATATTAATGGTCATGGCCTTAGTGACCATCCTCAAGACATTGGTATCCCTACCAAGCCCAAATCCAAACATACACCAAGTCCTTCATTCCTTCCATCCATTTTAGGTGCTTATATCCCTTCATCCCCTATGCAAGGTCAAAGGCGCACATCCTTGAGCACCTTCCATCTATCCAAACACCTCCATATCATTCTTATCAATCCACGCATTCCTTTCCCTCTCCAAGTAATTAGGATGCCAAGCATAAAATTCATAAGTCCAACAATCCACATATAGTCAAGGATCAACATGTCTAATCTAATCGACACGTCAAAAAAAAGTAAAATATGATCCAAAAAGAAAATGAAAAATCCAAAAGGCCACAACAGCCCACTAAGAAAATTAAAGAAAATTCAAAATCTATATGGGTTCCTAAATGGGTTCCTAAATCCCTTGTGCAAGCAATGCATTCCACGGAACCACAAAAGCATGAAAAGTCAAAAACCATGTGGATTCCTAAGCGGCTCCTTGAAGCACAATAGTTTAAAGAAAAATCCAAATTGGCATCCAAAATTTCTATTCCACCATCCAAACCTTAAAAACTTATTCCTCCATCATCTCCTTCATTCATTTTGGGTCCTTATGTCCCAAAATCACCATCCTTTTCTCCATCCAAATCTCAATATCCAAAATCCATTTTTCCTCCATCAATCCACCTCACCTCAAGGTGTGTGCCAATGTTGATCTTTCTAGCATTTCCATCCCCTCAATCCCAATTCTTCCAATACCCCCTCCATTATCCAACACCTCTTTTCCATCCTTTCATCCACCCTATCCAATCCTTTGCATAAATCCTTGCCTTTAGTCCCATCTCATTTCCATGTCTTTATCCTGCCAGTGTCTTTGAGCATAATTTTAATGGTCATGGTCCATTTTTCAAGGCTACTATCCAAACAAAAAGATGCTCGAGTCATTCTTCCACCCCCTATCATGTGTCCATATTCTGCTGAAAAAGTAAAAAATAATTAAATAAATAAAAGAAAAAAATACAAAAAAAAGTTTAAAGCAAAAATAAAAAATAAAAAATGAAAAGTACAAAGAAATGAAAAAAAAGGAAAAAAGAAGAAAAATAATTCGTCCTCTGGTAAAAACCTAGCAAACAGGTGCCTTGGGCAAGTACCATGATGAAAACCTAGCAAACAGGTGCCTTGGGCAAGCACCATGATGAAAACCTGGCAAATAGGCATCATGTGTAATCTATGAACATCTTGCATACCATACTTGGGGGAAAATTTGGTCCTTCCTATCATATCTTATCATACCCCCATCATGTGATTCATTATCCTACCGTACCCTTGTCATAGTGTTCATTATTCGATCGTCCCTCATGTCCATACTTCCTTTTCCACCTTTGATCTTAACAAGGTTGAGGATCTTCATGAGCATCATGCATCATGTTCATAGCTTTTGGTCTTTATCCATTGGCTCATTACAACCTTTTGTCCATATTCCTTGGCTTATTTCAACCTTCTGTCATTATCCCTTAGCCTATCACATTCTTATCCTTTTCATGTCCCTTATCCATTTTTTATCTTGCTTATCATGTTTATATCCTGTCACCATCCATACACTCTTTTTCATCCCTTGATCTTGATCCAACATAAGGACATAAAAATGCAAAACATGGTTTCAAAAAACACTTGACATGTCCCCCAGACCATGCCATTACTTTACATTGTCATATCCAGTCCCTTATCCCATCATGTGATAGCCCTTGGAAATTGCATCTGCCTTGCCTCTATCTTCCCTCTATCCACCGACATTTCAGTAAGCTTATTTGTCCATTTGTCATATTCCTTTCCTTGCTGGACACTGGGGCAAAATTATTAAAAAATCCCTAAAAAGTAAATAATGTCCAAAAAAAATCCCTAAAAAGCAAAGAAAGTCTTGAAAATATCCCTAAAAAGCACATAATGTCCTGAAAAAAATCCATAAAAATCAAATTCAATCCTGAAAAAAATCACTAAAAATTGAAAAATGTCCTAAAATAAACACAAAAAATCCCAAAAACAATCATTTTCATTTCATTTCGCCAATAAATTGTCCCTTTTGTACATAGATAGATATCTACGTAGATGTCAAACAGAAACACATTAAATACTATGCTTAAATGAAATCACACTTTAATAGATGAACTGTTCATCAAACCAAGCATTCAAAGTAGTCAACTTGTCCTATCAATCAACTAGCATTGCCATTATCAGTCCTTTTGTCGACATTATCTTGGGTCTTAGATGGGGTATTGCATTCCCTAAAACTAGACTACATGGTCGTCTCTTTGTCACAACACTTTCAACTTTTGACAACAAGATCAGGATGTTTGTTTAACTTTTTTGAATTGGCGAGTCTTATCTTTCATTGATTTGTCTTTGATCATGTTCCTATGTTGCTCAATGATGTCACCGAGTGATTTAGAGTGGTTGGGATGGTTCATGGTTTTTTTTTGGTTTTTTTGTTTTGTTTGTATAATGTGTCATAGTATTCTGGGGCATGTATGTCTTGGGTGTCTATGATAAGTACGTTCTCTTTGTGAACATCGCACACATATTATGTCTTAGGGTGTTTTGACTCATTCTTTGTCTACAATATGTCTGATTTACGCAAAGGGATTGCATTATCGCCCTGACCTTCATTGCCATGGTGTGTTGTATCCATTTTACAATATCAAAATTAGGGTTCTCACCTACCTTTTGTGCATTTGTGCAAGCAAGCTTTTTCTTCATCGCTAACTCTTCTTCGTCTGATTTCTTCTTACTAACATTTCTTCTGTCAGTCCTCGCAATCAGTTCGGTCTAGCGCTCCAATACACTAAAAACATTTGCATCATGTATTCATTGGTTAGCACATGTGCATATCATAATAATTTATTGCATTACAAAATAAAAAAAATAAAGCATTCGCACATTATCATCATTTTGCATAATCACAAAATCAAAAAATAAAAGCATTTTGCATAACATCATTAGTCATTGCATTCTATTAGGCATCAGGAAATAGAACAAAATATAAGTGCATATTTCATTCATGGCATCATATAAAATGTATATAAAGAATCCATACATGGCATCATATAGACAACAAATCCAAATCATAACATAACTACATATCATATATCAAAAGTGTCGGAGTACAAAATCGGACTATTTGTCCCAAGTATGGCCTGCAGGATAACTACGCAAGAGAAAAAGATGTCTTCAACATAATGAAGAAATTTCCCTATCACTGTGTTCTCCCTCTATCCTCGACGTCTCTATCCTATCTTGAGATTAAGCTCCTCCTGGCTGTAGAGGCCTCCTCAGCCCAATCAGTCCCATGTTGCTTTGTGTCCTCCAAGAGTGTGATTGGTTCCCTATCCTAGACCGTGACCATCCTTGATATGATGGTTCCCTCTACTTTGGTAGTACAACGCTCTCATATAGCACTCTCCAATGTTGTATCTCATCTCCTAAATCAACTAGCATCTATGTCATTTCTCATACACTACTATCTCTTATCGAATTGATGTATATCTATAGAGCCTCCTCTGATCTCTGAGCCTTGGATATTGTTGTGTCTTGAGTAGCTATGAGACTAGCTTTCTCTACTATATAACCATCCTTCTTACCTTCCCACTTCTCTTTGTCAACAATCCACTATCTCCTCTCAGTTTCTAACTGATCCCTCTCTAGCTATGCAATATAATCCTATTGATTGCTTACAATCGCCCTCTGTATCTGAAGCTCCTCCATCTAGGTTATGTCATCCCTAATCAGTATATCCTACAATGGCTCATCCTCTGTCTGATCTACCTGTATAGGGATCCCCTCCTCCTCTCCACCCCCCTCATCATCCTCCTTGTCATCATCCTCATGCTCCTCCTCCTCCTCTCCCTCCTCATCGTAATCCTCCTCCTCCTCTACCTCATAATCCTCATCATCCTCGTCCTTATCCTCCACCTCCCCTGAGAAATCTCCCTATCTCCTAAGAACTAGGGAATCTAGATTTGTCAGTGGTATTGGGCGATGTTGTGCAAACCACCTATCATAACTATCAGTAGTCCTTGCATCACCCACATTTGACCCCCAATCTCACTATCTGGGCTATAGCTGTGTGGCATCGTTGTAAGAAATATGGGGTTGTATCATCCTCTCCCACTCTCTAGTCTCTCTAGATGATCAAGAAAGTTATGTGCTCCCTATTGGTACATCCAATTGCTTTCCAAACTATCATCTCACCCTCTTAGATGGATACATCTCTATAACTCTCTAACAGTTCACTGACTACACTATTAATTACCTCTCCTATCGATAGTAAGATAGATGCTCATCATCCTCTGGCCATCTGGGGCACCCTCTATAAGTTCTCCATGTGAACTCTCTCAGTCTATCTAGCTCGTGTCGCCAATATAATGTGTGCCCATATGGTGCTCGAAAGCTCGTTCATAAAAATGAAAGCCAAACATACAATTAGAAACCCATAATTGAATGGATACTTTATAGTCTTGGTCTTCTCAAGGTTGTCAATCAATTATTGTCTCAAAAGTTCACACAGATTAAAATTTTTACCTTGAATCACCATCTAATATGCAACATAAATTATAACTTGGTGGTATCAGAATGCTCTCAGTTCTAGAACTAAACCTTATACGCCACTCCCTTTGTAATATACTTGATGTTGGGATCAACTATATCCTCTTTTGTCATCAATATCTTATCAGATATTAAACTAACTTTAGTTGTGCAACCATCTCATTCTTCACCATATTCATCACTAGGATAGTGTCGATAGAGCACAACCTATTCAAGGCCCTAATTGTATCCTTTGTGATTATGTGGGGTCATACAAGATATATCATATCACGATGACTCTAACTCAAAATTATCCAAATCCATGTACATGTTTGTAGTTGAAGTTGGGGAAATCCTTTTAAATGTTCAAACCTAGCTCTATAATATGCTTGTACAAGGGTTTGTATGATATCAAATAATCTTCTAACAATCACTTCCATAGATTATTGAACTTTACACAGCTTACCTCCATCAAGGGTGCACGAATATAAGCCCTAACATCTTTAGTGTAAACAATGTCTGTCAAAACCCTCAAAAAGGCTCCCTCCTTGTCACTCGCCATGGCCATAAATGGATAATGATTGAATACTAGTTGTGGCTTCAAAGATGGATCAACAAAAATCAGAGTAGCCATTACACACCACAGAAACTGAAATAGAAAAGCTAGGGTTTACAAAAAATCCTTGAATCACAACTATCACACTAGAAAAATCTTTTGCACTAAATAACTCTCAAATTCAAAAAATCACAAGTGATAAAAAAATTCAAAAAGATAATTTATCTATTGCATCCACCTACTTAGAGTTTTTCATCATAAATGCATTGTACCACTGCACCTCAAAAAGTGAATACTCTATTTTGCCCAAAAACTCAAATATCTCTGCAAACTACTATAAATATCTAGAATACTTTGGAAATGCCTTTACAATATTTTCCATGTTTAAAATAAATCAACATCCAAACTAAAAGGGGGTTCATAAAATCTTCAATCAGTTTCCCCCCTCAGACAACACATATTGTGTAGTTCCTAGAGGGAGCATCTACACCATTAGTAGGTATAGAGCCATCCGCTACATTTTCTTCCGCATTGTCATCAGATTTCTTCACCCATGTCATCTTCATCTTCTCCTTTTCTTCATTGAAATCAATCTTCTTTACCAGAACAAAATTTTGCTCAATATTTCCTATGGAGAAATTGATACATGGATGGAGAGGTCAAGAGGTGGAGAGGAAGGGAGGAAGAAACCCAAAGAGAGAGAGAGGTGATGACCTAGACAATGGAGAGAGATCTAATAGTAGAGAATGGGGGGATAGATTGATTTATTGTAGCTGTAACAAGTAAAACCTTGTTGCAAACCATTTTCATTCTTTATGTCAGTAGACATTCACTCAATAGTCTTGTGCCAATATTTGTTGCATGAATAACAATATCCATTGAATGACTAAACATTTCTACAATGGTTTATATATCCATTCCACACCATCCTAGTTATACACTTATTTACCTTATGTTCAAACTTATTACAAGAGGAGCATTGACCACTAAATGACTAAGATCTACTATGACTTCTACATTCACTAGCTCTATGTCCAAACTTATTTCCTAAAAAATAGTTACCACTGAAGTTGTTGCATGAATAACAATATCCATTGAATGACTAAACATTTCTACAATGGTTTATATATCCATTCCACACCATCCTAGTTATACACTTATTTACCTTATGTTCAAACTTATTACAAGAGGAGCATTGACCACTAAATGACTAAGATCTACTATGACTTCTACATTCACTAGCTCTATGTCCAAACTTATTTCCTAAAAAATAGTTACCACTGAAGGATGATGAATACCTGGTTTGAGTAGGAGGAGGTTTCCTAAAATTCTTCTTGTTCTAGATTGGAATGAAGTTCTTTTTATCTTCATTAGGTTTCATCAATTCGTCCTTGACTTTTTCCTTTCCTTTATGCTCTTTGTTGGGAGTTATATCTTTCACCTTTTCTAAAACCAAGCTCACCTTTATCTTTAGTTTTCTTTTGAGCACTTAGAATCACATCAAGAATTTCACTACCATCTTTAAGATTTAAGCCCTTGTCAATTTATTCTTTTTCTTTTTTCAACTCTTTTCTCAACATGTTCGCTTCATCCTAGATTTTGATACATTCTCTAGATTTGATATGGACCTCTATTTCAAGATCACCAATCATCTTTTTTCCATCTTCAACTTTCTTTCTTAGATAACCAATTTGTTCTTTTGCTTTCTTGTTCTTTCTTCTACTTTCATCCATATTAGCAAGAGCAACTCTAAATTTTTCTTCAAGATCTACATCTACATCAATATCCCATTCATGTTGTTATATAGAAACCAAATCTTCAGATTCAAACATAGTGTTCAAACCCAATATCTACCTTAGTTATTGTACTGTTTCTTCAGCAACCTTTCTTTGATACCAATTGTTGAACACTTTAATGCTGAGAGGGGAGGTGAACCAGAATATATTAAAACTTAACTACTTTAGCCATTCAAATATCATTCATTCCATTTACCACATGTCCAAAATTAGAAGAACTAAAATACAAAAGAAATCACACATGAATATCAAGATATTACGTGGAAAACCTAATGAGGGAAAAAGCATAATGATAACTATCTCACTAAATGAAAAACAAGTTACAATGTTTAGGCTCAAGGTCAAGGAACTCACTGCCCCTAATGTGGACTTTCCATACTGAGGCGCACAACCTCTAGGCAAGATACAAAGACTTGCGAACATTGAAGACCACTTCTTCAAGGCAAGATGCATTACATATGAAATAAATGCATCAATCTGATTGAAATGTAGACAACCACACCTATTGATATCCTGATTATAGTTGATTGTAAAAACACATTTGAAATTGCCTTCAATGTTGTTCTACTGTACTTGTGAACCTTTGCACAACTTCACATATACTTTGCACAACACATACATCAAAAAAATATTTCATTCCTTTTACACCATTTAAAAACAAAAGAACATCAATTAGGTCAACCTAATTATATGTAACATGTAGGATGAAAATAGTTGACCCTAAAAAAATCTTCAATTTAATGCAAAAGGATAAATAAAACATGTGAGGCATCACACTATGTCAGCACTCCTTCATGTCCATCCCAAATCAATGCCCATAGATCCACATGCTACCACATAGACCAAAACATTATAGGTCGACTCCAAATGATAAAATAGTTACAACTTAAAGAGATAAGATTTCTATAGTCCATGCTAAACATAGTATATATGAATTTAGTTACAACTTACTCAAATTACAATAGGAACCACCAAAAACACTTGCAAATGCTCAACATAGCATCACCTAATATCAGCAAATACAAATTATAGAACTACATCACCAAGTATTTGAAGGCAAATGAATGCAATACATTCTTGCACCCTATCACTTTATCATTGTATATACTCATATCGATATAATTACAACTATGGACCACTAAGATCATCTTAGAAGCTCCAAAAAAGATATATTACAATTTGATATAAAATCTGAAGTGACTAAAATCAATCATCAACCACCCGTATGACCATTGAACTAAACCATTATTACTGTACTACTTCAAAACATATCTGGACCAAAGATATCACCAAGTTCCATATCCTGATCAACAAGTTTGACATCAATGACAACAATAAATCATATTTGCAACACATATTGCTTAGAGATAGTGAAGTTTAGATTATATATAGAGATGTACCTAGAGATCTAGATAAAGAGAGCTCAATCTATATATATATCACTTGAGAGATAGAGATGTAGAGATCTAGTAAGAGAGGGAGAGAGAACCTATAGAGGGGTATATAGGGTTCGATGAGAAAAATCTCATATAATAATTGGAAGAGGGGAGAGAGAGAGAGAGAGAGAGAGAGAGAGAGAGAGAGAGAGAGAGAGAGAGAGAGAGAGAGAGAGAGAGAGAGAGAGAAGGTTAGAGAGAGGGAGATGGATAGAGACTGTTAGAAAGGGAGAAAGATATATAGGGAGGAAGTAAGGGAGGGAGGGAGAGGTAGAGATAAATAGAGTGGGCATGAGAGAGAGGGAGAGGTGGAGAAAGAGGTAGAGGTAGGTAGCGATATCTAGCTAGATTATAAACAAAAATGATGAATAACTTCATTTAAATGACATCCCACTACATGAAATCAATATGTACATATTTAACCATAAATCTTGACCTATATTAAATGAAAATTTTGTTTCCACTAAAAGTTTATATTTTTGGAACAATATTAAATAGAAAAGTAAACATGCATACCTTGTTTTTGTCTATAATATGTTTTCATGATTTCTTCACATAATATTTGTGCCATTTCT
The DNA here is from genome assembly GCF_030272615.1 of Cryptomeria japonica. NCBI lineage: Eukaryota > Viridiplantae > Streptophyta > Pinopsida > Cupressales > Cupressaceae > Cryptomeria > Cryptomeria japonica. The sequence continues at coordinate 559,845,324 of NC_081408.1, read as the reverse complement.
ATTGAATAATTCCATGCACTCTTAATTTGTCTTGTCACTCTACTTCCCATCTCCTTTGAAAAAGATGACTTGAAAATTCCTTTGTAAAGATAATTATCCTTCTTGAAATATACCTTGTAGAAAAATAATGTGAATTTATCTTACCATATTGATTTCAAAAAATGAAAAAATAAATTTCTATTTATATGCTATAGGAAATTAAAATAAATAGTTAAAATATTAGTCGACTAGGCCTTTGAATGAAGGTTGGCCATTAATTTTTTTTATTATTTTCTTAATTGGAGGATGTCATTTAAACATGGTCATTAAAAAAATTATCAATGTCAATTAAGGGTGTTTAGTCAAATAGGTTTTTGAATGAAAGGGTATTTGAACAAACAATGTATTGTTTGAATGAATACCACTTTCTTTGAACACCTAATCGACAAGACACCCTAATTTTTTATTTTCCACCCTCCTCCTACAACTTTTTGCATATTTTTGGATTTCAAATCTCAAGTGCAAGGTACAAATGGAATCAAATTGAAAAACCAAGTTGTAGGATCATAGTCATCGAAATGATCTTTCAACAAGTATAATTTTAAGATTTTTTTTTTTTAATGACTTTTTTTCTAATTTTACTGAACATAGGTTTTTCAATGAACAACAAGTTCTTTTTTATACACATCTAAAAAAATAGTGAATTAGTGAAAAAAATCTAAAAAATATATAGGCACTAGGTATTGATGTCCTTGTTCCAACAATAAAAATTGAATTTTGATACATATGAAAAATAAGTTATGTTTGATCTTTTACATCTTTTGTTTAAATTAAATTGGTTTGACTTCAAAACTTATTTAAAAAATAAATCAACAAAATGTTATAAAACCAAATGCCAGCACTAGATATTGGTGAACATTAACAATCTATATTCAAAAGAATTAGAATTTTATCCTTTGTAGAGAAAAAATTTATGTGATCATAAACATCACTTTTTAAAAATGTTGTTTACTACTAATAATTATTATTAAAGGAGACATAGCAAAATTACAACTTACAAGTGCAATTTAAAAAAAAAAACATATAGAATTTATAGACAAAATCTCATAAATCACTAGTTTGCACCATCTTCAAATTCTTAATTGTGTAGCTTCTATAGGTGTCAAAAAGTGAAGAATTAGTTCAAAATGTCGATTTCAATGTTATGTTTGGCCAAAAAGTGTAACTCACTATTGCGAGATCACCCCCACATGACAACAATTTAGATGTTATGCAAAATAACCTAGAAGGAGCCAAGAGGCACCCTAGTGCAAGGACCCAAAAAGAGTGCAAAATTATAAAGGGGTTACAATTCATGACACTACAAATAAGTATCACATTTAAATTATTTTGATTTCATAAATTTTATTATATATGTATTATTCTAGTGTCGCCTCCAAATGCTAGGCTTTTATTATTTAACTATTTAATCTAGGTAAATTATAGTGAAAGAATATATCATCATTACAACCACACAACTATTTTAGCTACATGATTCTATAGATAATATATCGATCGAGTTATTTTTAATATTTTAAATAAATAAATGTTTGTATAGACCACCTCAAAATTTAATATTGGAAATTTTTTATAAGAAATATGTCATTACCTTTATTATTCCTCGTGAAATATGTGCCAATGTAGATTGGGTTAGAATTATGTAGTGGAATTTTAAGAAAATATATCATATAGTTTGATGTATTATATAAACATGACTTGTATAAAAAGGAGGACTTAGGGATCTTTATAATGAATGGCTTGAAAGGTTTAAGAGGCACATCACTTGATTCACATTTGAAAAAGTGTTTTACAATTTTCATACTAAGTGGCTTAATTTTAAGGGAAATCCTATACTTATGAGAGCTTGAGTCAAAGTAGTACAAGGTTATGTGACCTATCATGAATTTATGGGACTTCACCTGTATGAGCATCACCTAGATGCTTTGATTGCCAATGGACAACTTATTCTCATAGGAGATGGAAGCCTATGAAATGATATAAGATGTGGGTCAATATAGACTATCATGAAACCATCTAATCTAAAAAACCATATTACATAGTTCGATTTATTCAAAAAATGTTGGTGGTTGGTCCATAACGAATAATTTATATGACATACAAATTTCTATATATTTTGTAAACAAATGGAGAAGCAAGTTGGGCAGCCATGTTTATGCATGAATACATGGTTAATTATTCTTAACAAAAGTATGTACTAGGATGGATGATTTATATTGAAAAGTCTTAGTATCTTGCTAAGATTTGGGAATTACCTCAATGTAATGAGAATTGTCTAGGCCATTCATATGCTCTTAAGAAATCAGTTTTTGTGAGATTCTAGTCATGATATGTGGCTCAAAATATAGACTTAAAGTATGGAGAAAACACCACTTATATGTGTATGTCTATAATTCACTAATAAATCAAGAATACCAGTAGTTATTATGAGAAACTCCTTAGTATGACCTATTTGATTACTTATTTCTCATAATTGGTTCATAAGACATTCTCAAGTTGATCTACTTAATTACTTTTTTCTTAAGGTCCATATTTGAATTAATATTTGGTGGGTTCTCTTTGAACTAGGAAACTTTACTAGTGGACAAAGGACCACATGATATGGGTTGAAATGTAGGCTCAAAGCACTAAAAAAATATCACTTTCAAATAAAAAAATATATTCAATTCACTAGGAAGTAACCATTTTTCTTTATAACTATTATGATAAACCTTTTATGATAAAATAATTGATTACTTCTCAGAACTTAAATTTTCTTTAGTAGTGTCTAAGTCAATCTACATGATTTCTTTTTCTTTATGGCCCATATTTATTGTTAGTTTATGAAATTTAAATCATTTAATTGATCTTGATTATTCAATAGAACTTTTGTAACTTTTCAAATAGATAAAGAACCACTTGATAAACTTTAGAATTTTAATAAAACATGAAATATAACATTATTAAACCCTATAGAAATACAATGATTATTTGTAAAGAAAGATATGTAAAGATAAAAGATTTGGTACTTATATAAGACCCTACTACCACTTATACTAAAGACATCAAAGTATAGAATTTACATATGATTATTATTGTGTAAAAAATGATAGTATATGTGATCAAATGAAATATCAATATTCTATTTAATTGTCTATGTTTACTATGGAATACTTATATTCATACATGCCTTTTACATTATTACTCCTAATTTTATTCACATGTTGTTATAAATAAAATTGCTCCAATATAATCACATTTGAAACATACCATATTCCTAAAGTGACACCCTTAATAATTTTTTACCCTTCTTTTTATAAATTAAATTTTGTCATGGATTGATGGATAGTAGATGAAACATTTTATCATTTTTCTACTTTATAAATTTAATTAAGCAATAAAAACATTGTTGTCTATTTTAAACAAAAACAATTTAGAAAAAGCTTTATGTATGTATGTATGTATGTATGTATGTATGCATGCATGCATATGCACATAAACTCATGCACATATACATACATACACATATACACATGCACACATACACACATATACATGTATACATGTACATGTACATATGCACATATACACATACACATATACATATATAAAAATACACAAACATACATATATACACATGTACACATATATACATATACATATACATATACATATGTATATGTATATACATATCTACATGAGAATATTGTACATAAAGAATTGGTAAGATAATTACAAATATAAATAATTGATACAATAATTAGAATATACTAACTATTTGTATATTTCAATTTAATTTTATGCCATTATTATTTTTAATATAAGATATAATAAATTTTCATAAAAAGAAGTAGAAACTGGAACAAATTAAACTTCTTGACCTATATTTTACTATACCCACATTTGCTACAATTCTCTTAACTTCTCAACCACATATCTCATAGAATTTAATTGACCAAAGCACATAAAATAATCAAAGTTTCAATATCAAATTACCTTTATTATTTAAAAAAAAAAGAGAGATCAATATCATTCTGTTTTTCTCTTTCTCATTATGCTAACAATGTGGGCTAAGATCTCTGGTAAAAGTTGGAGCAAATTAGACTTTCTACACATATTTTATACAAGTCTGTCAATTTCCCAACCACAAATCTCACAGAATATATATATATGTGGCCAAGTTGCATCATAAAGTACCCACAACTTATAATATTGTCATGTGCACAACTGTTTAGGCTTGGGGGTGGGGAGAAAAAAATCTGATGGAGTCCACAAGGGGCACTGGTAGAGGTAGCCAGGAAAACTAGATGGGAATACAAAGGGAATGTATTTGGGAGGCATGCGTGGTGATGTGAGAGTGCTCCCCTGTATGGCGACTGTGTTAAAAAGGAACAAGCAGTAGGACCCATTATGGAGCTACTGGGACATGGGTGAAGAATTTAGATAACGAATAATAATAAACTGCTATAGTATTGCGTATGCTCTCCGATTGTGCGCTTTGCATAAAGGTGAAGTGAAAAGACGGGGGAAGGCATCTTGTCTATTCTTAATGCACACTATATTGCACTGTAGAATGCCAATAAACGATTATATATCAACCCAGATGAGCCCATTATTCCCAACTCACCGCGCTTGCTCTGCTAAGGTTTTCCTGCTTTGTTTGGTGTAGGCATGAGAGCAAATCATTTCACCAGTTTCTTGTGTTGTACCGCCTATTGATCATTCATCATCATCATCACAAGTAAGAAGTCTGATAATTTATGGTGTGTTTCTTTTTGGCATGCTTGGATTTTGATTTCCACCACTAGAAATCTTATTCATTATTACAGTATTATAGATGGGTACTGATGGATTTTTGTATTTTGAGTTTTTTTTTGTGGGTGTAGATTATCATATTGGTTGATGGTGGCATCATCATTGAGTTTTTATCACTGGGTATTAGTGGAATCTCACATGAGATCACCTGCTTGGTGTTTTCCAAGGTTTCTCTGCAGTTAAACTATTGAACATGTCGGTGTTGTTTGTGATAGATGTATACTTTATGTGTATTGATGGTACATGTCAGATATACAATTCATATATGTCATGGTAGAAGAAATAGGTGATTATAAGCAGGTTTGGCTATATGACGGCTGCAGCGAGACTTATCAGGTCAAGCTGTGATTTATCTAATAAGAACAAGCAGTTTCATATATAATATGTGATTTCCTTTACAGAACATTTCTATAATGGCTTACCTTCCACCAGATGGGATCTTTACGTAACTATTCTTGTTCTTGCATGGAAATAGAGAACGACCATCTTTCAAATCGGTTTTGTTTAGTTGTTTTGTGTTGTTGTGGATGAGGATCGCTTAAATCTTAGGTTAAAGTTAAATTCTTGCTTGGATAATATGAAATCTGTGGAAAATGTCAAGTACTTTCAACACTGGTTCAATGAATCAGCACCCCATATTATATCTCTTGGGTACAATTTTGTTGTTTTGACTTAATACAGGTGCATGTTTAAGAATATATCAGTTTTCTTTTTGCCTCACAAATTATCTTATCCAAAGCTATCCTCCATGGATTCAGTGCAGGTTTCTCGATCATCCAGGCTTATTTCTTAGAAATATTGAATGGGTATTTTATATTCCGAAATGGCATGTGATCTATCTTTTGGGATCCACAATGGGTCACTGTAAAATCATTCTATCATGTTATGGGTGTTGCTCTGGGTGGTGAAGGGGTGAGATCAAAATCAGTGAAAAATATCAGTGCAGACCACTGATATTCACCAATTGGTTACCACTCTAGCTCGAGCTAATTTGATTGTTGATAAGAGTTTCCCACATTTAAGGCTAATTTGATCATTTTCAAAGTCTAAGAAGAGCTAGAACCTTCAGTTTTTTCAGAAGAATCCTTAGATCTTCCCTTCTTTGAAGCATGAGAATTTTTTCTGCAAGTCATCAACTTTGCAGGATAATTCCAAAGCTTTCTCATTTTATGTCTCATATTTCATGATTTTTTTTCATTTCACCCTTCATAGACTTGAAATGGTTCATCTCAGAGTTAAGATTCATTATATCGGAGGATGATGACAGGGTGAAGGTGACTTATTGTCTTATCAGATTGCTTCTCAACTTTTCTTGTAGATGAAGTAGTTTGAAAATCATATTTTCCTTGTAAATTCTCTACCCTTTGTCTCCTTATAATCTAAATATAGTAAACAACGATAAGCACAATATATAGGTTATAAATGAGTGACGCACCTGTGGTAAGTATCTACCCATCCTGTTCTACTATATTATAATATCACAATCTCTGCTACATAATACGACAAATCGGCTATGTAAACAGCCCACCTAATTATATATCTGTTTTGGTGCAGATCGTCCAGAAAGCAAGAACAGCAAAAGAAAGAAAGAAAGAAATAAGAAGACAAGGTAGTGAATGATGAAGATGGAACGGCAAAATTCTAACAGTATCATGGACCAGATTACCAACTGTGGAATGGGAAAGTTTGTACGCAACGGTTTTGCAAAGGTAACTTAAATCACATAGAAAAACTAGAGGAATTTTTGTTTACAAGAACACGATCGTCTCTCATGCATCTAAAATAGGTATCTATCATATCAGAGAAAGGAGTAGATATTTTTTATTGAAATCTTACTAAAGAAGTAAGGTACAACGGTACAGGGGAAGGAGCATAAAGGTTTTGGGTTGGGAGAATCTCGTGATGAACGTGGAGAATCGGCATATGAAGGAAATGAGAAGGCAGAACAATATCAATACACAAAGGATGGAACAATTGACAGGTTTGGGAGACCTGCTATCAAAAGCAAAACTGGTGGCTGGAGAGCTGGTGGTTTGGTTTTGGGTATATTTAATTCCTTCCCATTACTATCTTCTTTATTAAGAATAGTGGGTTACATCCTTTCGGTGCTATAGATGCCCATAACAAGGAGTTTTCTTCTGATTATATGCTTTAGAGCACCAAACAAAACATTTTATAACCATATTGCCTTTAAAAGTGCCACTTTTTTTTTCTAATCAACAGATGGGTCTTATAATATCTTGTTTTTTGTGGCAATACAGTAAATCAAGGACTTGCTACACTTGCATTCTTCGGGGTGGGTGTGAATCTGGTTCTATTCTTGACAAGGGTGCTGCAGCAAAGCAATGCATCTGCAGCAAACGATGTAAGCAAGTGGACTGGAACAGTTTATATCTTCTCTCTGGTTGGGGCATTTCTCAGTGATGCCTATTGGGGTCGATATAGAACATGTGCCGTGTTTCAAGTCATCTTTGTGGTGGTAAGTTTTTTTTTGAATCCATGCTAAAAAGTTTTATCATGCAAGACAAGTGTCAAAATGCTACAGACGTCTGAAAACGAAATTGTTTACATCTGTCAATTAAACCCATCTTAAAATGACAGTAAATAACATTGGGCACATAATCTGTGGATCTTGTTTTGTTGCATAATACATTCAATAGCTTAGAGATCGATAGGCTGTGACTATGAGTCAATACGTATTTTTGGTATAAATACAACCCACTAAGTCTGCTCTGTCTTTTTCTCTTTTATGAACAGGGTTTGGTGCTTTTGTCCTTAAGCTCATACTTATTCCTGCTCAAGCCAGCTGGTTGTGGAGATGTGAATGCAACATGCCAAAAGGCATCCACTCTAGAAATTGGAGTGTTTTACATGGCCATTTATCTTGTAGCTCTGGGGAATGGTGGGTACCAACCTTCCATTGCAACATTTGGAGCAGACCAATTTGATGAAGAAGATCCCATTGAAGGAGCCTCAAAAGTAGCCTTCTTCAGCTGGTTCTACTTGGCTCTTAATCTGGGTTCCTTGTTCTCTAATACCATACTTGGCTACTTCGAGGACATTGGCAATTGGCCTTTTGGATTCTGGATGTCTGCAGGGTCTGCTGCATTGGCTCTGATTATATTCCTTGCAGGAACACCATCTTACAGACATTTTAGGGCTGGAGGTAACCCCATACCTCGTGTAGCTCAAGTTTTTGTTGCTGCATCCAGGAAATGGAACGTAAGGGCTCCCTCAGAAGGTGACAAGCTTTTTGAGATGGGAAAAGAGGGGTCTGCAATGACAGGAAGGAAGATATTGCACAGCCAGGAATTCAGGTTTGCGATTGTTACCAAAACTTGTCACAAATTCAGTATAGGGACAAAAGGAATTTAGTACAAAAACCCATAAGATAGGACAACCAATTCCTATGGTCTACACCATTTTTCATGGACTCATGTTTGTCAAAGCTCTTAGAGGTGCAATTCTATAGGGCATGTCCTATTTGCCAGCCTGGCTGATTCAACAGATAATTATATTAGTCAGAAATTGTTTCTGGATTTAATTGTGTTCGATTTGTTTAACATCAATGTTTCGGGTCATATTTTATGATCCATCATCAAAATTCTGCTCCTCTTGCTCTCTACTATCCTGATGATGGATCACGAATGTGACCCAAAATATTAATGCCAAAGAAATCTGATACAATTAAATCCAGAAACAATTAATGACTACCGTAGAAATCTAATGTTTTAAGATAATTATTTGCAGTCAAATAGTATATACTAATAATAGGATGTCAATACTTGGCCTAGTTTCCAAAATTTACTGCCATCTTCTTCTAATTCAGCACAGTGGTACAAGTTACAGTTACTGATGACTACAAAATTTTGTTCTATGTGCAGATTTCTTGACAAAGCTGCAACTGAGACTGAAAGTGACATAACCTCAGCACAGCCACACAATCCATGGAGGCTCTGCCCAGTAACTCAAGTGGAGGAGGTCAAGTGCGTCTTGCGTATGCTGCCTATCTGGCTGTGCACAATCATCTACTCTGTGGTGTTCACTCAAATGGCCTCCTTGTTTGTAGAGCAGGGAGCTGCAATGAACACAGATGCAGGAGGCTTTCACATACCCCCTGCTGGCATGTCCATGTTTGACATCCTCAGTGTCGCAGCTTGGATATTTATCTACAGAAGGCTTCTGGTGCCTCTTGCTTACAAAATCACAGGTAATCCAAAGGGTTTGACAGAGCTTCAAAGAATGGGTGTGGGCCTAATAATTGGCATGCTTGCCATGTTAGCAGCTGGTGTTGTTGAGATATATAGATTGAAGTATGTTAGCCACCCTAATGGCCCAAGCTCTCTGAGCATATTCTGGCAAATTCCTCAATATGGTCTCATTGGTGCCTCAGAGGTGTTTATGTATGTGGGTCAGCTTGAGTTCTTCAATGGGCAGGCACCAGACAGACTCAGAAGCTTTGGAAGTGCACTGTGCATGTCATCTATATCCCTTGGCAATTATGTGAGCAGTATTCTGGTAACTATTGTAATGGACATCACAAAGAAGCAGAACAAGCCTGGTTGGATACCTGGAAATCTTAACACTGGTCACATGGATCGTTTCTACTTCTTACTGGCAGTCCTAACAGCAGTAGATTTTGTTGCCTATGTGATGTGTGCAAGATGGTACAGGTGTATCAATCTCTCTAAAGAGGTAGATAAAGATGAGGAACTCCAGAAAATATAAAATCCTATAACAGTACCAGTTCGTTGACAGTTGGGGTATTTCATTATCATCTTAGCATCATCAAATACCCCGATTTTTCTAAGGTTGAAGCAGTTTCAGAGTGCAGCAGCTGTGGTGGATGTCATCATGGATTATGGAATTGGGTTACTATAATAAGACTATGGATGTTATCTTGGGATTGCAGTAGTATTAGAGAGAAGTATAAACAATATGTTAATAGTTATGTAGTTTTGATATTTTTCTATTCATATTGTAAAGCAGAAACACGCTGTGTGGTGTGCTACACTCGGTTAAAAGACCCAATCTTTCCCTGTGTTGTGTGTAATACAAGGTTAAGACGTCCACTTTGTTTTAAATAAATCGTCCTGGTATATTTATTTAATACTCTTTCATTTCTATGCTTTGTCCATGCTTTCAGAAGATTTATGATCTTATCAGTATTGTTTTATTTTATTTGTGTTCTCAGTGCAAGCTTGTATAAAAAGTGGTCTTCAATGGTTTAAAGAATAATTTCAATGGATTCCACTAGCTATTCTGCTGAATCATTCTGCATTATTTTATAATAATAGAATTAATCTATAGAAAGAGGTTTGTATGCCGTGTGTCCATGGCGGTTAAAATTTATTTTAGTCTTATGATAACGATGGCTTTTATTTAAATAGTCAATTTGTTTTAAAAAGTTATCACTCCACATCAGGTATTCTGGTCTTGTGGGTTTTGATTAATCAAGTGACATTTTGATATAAAATATATAGAGTTTTTTAATTAATAGTTTAAAGTGTTATAACTATTTATAGTTATAAAGATAATTTTATTTTTACCATCACCTTTCTTATATCTATAAATAGCTTTTAAAAATATATAAGCAGTATCACAACTATATTATTGAACTTATCAATATGGTGTGAATGGAATTATATGAAATCAGGTTATCTTTAATAATTTAAATTAACTGTAGTTAATGCTTTTTTTTAAAAGTTATTGTATATTATTTAATCATAATGTTATTTAATAATTTTATTTGAATAATCATTTTGATTGGGGAAGCTTGAGTTAATAGTTTGGTGGCCACCTCACCAATGAAGTGTTTCTTCCATGACACTAAGTGTCAATTGACAATTCTATTTGAATAATAAAATCATACTATTATCTTTTATTTTTTCTATAATAATACTGTTATCTTTATTTTTTTTTAATTTTTGTATCCATTTTATAATCACAATTATCAATACAACTATTAAGCTAATATCTTCCAACAAAACAAAAAATAAATAATAATATAGAAAACAATATTATTAAAAATGATTATATAAGTAGATGTAATCCTCAGAACTAAAATTTAATGATTAAAAAATTAAAGAAGTTTGAAAATTTTCAATTTGATCATGTCAATATTCTTCCACTAAAAGAATTGCGACAACATTCTAGCTCATACTCTATGATCTATCTTCCAAATGAAAATAGCCAGAAAAGAGAAAAATACTGAACAATGATAGACATGTTGGATAAATAGATGAAAGAAAAGAGGTTGACATGGAAACAAAGAAACTAGAAGAGAAAAGAGGAGCAAGAGAGGTTGACATGGGACCAAGAAACTAGAAGGGGGAAGAGAGAAACATAGCTTCTTTTCTCTTTTGCACCTCTTCTCCCTTCCCGCATGTCAATCTCTCTTGCTCCTCTTCTCTCTTCTCGTTTCTTAATTCCCATATCAATCTCTATTACTCCTCTTCTCTCTTCTTATTTCTTGGTTCCCATGTCAACCTCTCTTGCTCCTCTTCTCTCTTCCAATTTCTTGATTTCCATGTAAATTCCTCTCCTTTCATCTATTTAGTTAACAGATCTGTCATTGTTTATTATTTTTCTCTTTTCTAACTATCTTCATTGTGAAACATTAGTATGATTCTTCTGATAAAAAATACCCACATTATGGTTGTTCTGATAAAAAATACCCATTTAATCGAATTCAGAAACTCCACGCTAATAAAAAGAAATTAAAAACAATGAAATCATTTATTATTGATCCACTCATGGTAGAAAGGAATTGTTTGCCCATCCATTCAAAATAAGAATAAATTTTTAAAAATTGTTATGTATTTTGAAACTGATTCTAAATATCTCATGTCTGGACATGTTATATATCAATTAGGAAAAGACAGTGGTGCAGCCATGCTTCTCCACAACTTTGTAAAATGCATATATTTATCATCAAAGAGCACATATTGGTCTGTGTTGTTCACCCTGTATAATCAGCTTAAATCTGTTCATATTTTCTACATATTAGCTATGTCTGGTAAATTATATTCAAGATATGTAAATTCACAGTCAAAAGATATATTTAATTGATTCAATCCTACTGTAGTTTGCGCATTTAGGTGGTTAATGCGAGGAAATTGAACATGATCACTTAAGCCACTTTAATGATATTTTATTTTCACTTTAATGAGTGCAAAACAATTATATGTAGAACACATTCAAAAATAGTAAACAATATTATTTTTTATGTATAGAGTTGATGTTTAGATTGATGTCATATATATTCTTTGAAATAGATTTGTCAATCACAATTTATTAAAAAATATGTTTACTCTTTTAGATTTGTGAGATATTGTATTTGAAAAATGATAATTAATTTATAAAGTAGGTTTAAAACTTAAATTATTTTGGTATATTTGAAAAATAAACACCCTTCTCTATAAAATTGATTAATTTCATTGAATCATTTGATCATATATTCAATATGTTCAAGAATATATTTTTTTGTTCTATCAAGATTCAACATCTAGTAAGTTTCGAGCATTTGGAACTAAATGAATATCTAGTTAAATTACAAAGATAATGAGGTTAAGTGGAAACAATTAACCCATGTTGTGTGTGTCTTTTAGTCCATGAACACCTTCTCATTGCATATGACCATAGGGTAAATGAATAAAACCACCAAACAAGAGGATACACACATATTGTCAAATAAGAGCTTCAAGTTACTAAAACATAACCAACTCCATAAAGATCCACAATCATGAGCTTCAAATGCCCAACAAATATCACATTGAAAATATTCATGGGTTCCAATATCACAAATTTGCAAATAAAGTTTTCACTAGCATAACATTCTTGAAGTCCCAAAATCTTCCCAACAACCTTTAACATATTCTAACAAATTCCTATAATATTTCTAGGCTAAGAAATAAAAATTAGAGGAATACCTAGATCCAATTAACTTCAACACTAATACCAAATGTTGCAATTTTCAATTTATATCCAAATAATCAATATATGACTCCAATGGATGATATACAAGGTTTGGACTACCACATCATGAAAATCTAAAATATATACATGGAAAATTCAAAAATTAATTTTCCTTAATGTGGAATTACCATGATTAGATCCATCTTCTTTATGATGCTAAAAAACAACCAACTTTTTATGTTTATGAACACTACCTTATGTGAAATTATAACAGCGATAAAAAATTTATGATATAATCATAAGATAGCAATAATAAGGCACAAACTAACAACATTAGAGCATCACATAACATAGAATTTATGGAGAAAAACTCCACAAAAAAAGAGTCGAATATTTATTAAATCACCAAATAAATGAGATTACAATACAGTCAAATATATTCTCTTCTTTTCCTCCAACATGGTAGCACTTGTGTACCTATGAATAACTTCATATGCTCAACATATCCTTGTTGTTACAGAGTAACTCTACATACAACTATTTCTCATCAAATTTTACATATAAAGAGTTGATTTTATAGACATGACAAGAGCTTTAAAACACAAAACAAGGCACCCAAATAAAACTCTTCATTCTAAGCATCCCAACTTCTTGGATTGCATCCTCAAAATGCAAAATGATGGCAACTTTGACTTCAATAATTTCCTTCAACTTGGGCACCCAAACTTGGAAGATAAACATTACATTAAATGCAATAAATTATAGAATACCAAGAGACATATGTTACCTCTTCCAAGCACCCACTTGGAGAGTCCCTACAATCACCTATTTAATCTCTTAACATATCATTAATTATCTTATTCAAGACATTCACATGTGGGAAAAATAATATTAAATAATTGTGTCCACAAGTCACCTAAATTTATGATTGCTAGTGGAACCCATCACCCCTTATGAATGTATTACAAACTATAGTGATAGTAAAATTATAAATTGTATCTTATGGATATCCTAGAAAATGACAACCTCGTCACCTGGGAGGAACTTAGTAGTAAATTTAATCTCCCTGCTTCACATAAGCGGACCTACAATATGATTAGGAATGCCTGTAACACCCTCAATCTCCCTAAGAACACTCATGTTGACACCCACAGGTACCTCTCATTCCTTTGGAAGGATGGTTCCCCCCTCCCTAAAATTAAATCCAAAGCTATCTACAACCTACTTAACCAGGACACCTCTGTGATCGATCATGTCAACACCCTATGGAATGTCCACCTTAGCCCTACCGCTTGGTATAAAACCTTTGAGAACCTTTGGAAATCTCCCATCCTCCCTGAGATCAAGTGTTTCAGATGGCAGCTCTTACTAGATAGATTGCCTATTAGGAATAATCTAGTTGCATATGATCTTTGTTCTATATGCAATAAATCTGAATCCACTTGGCACATCTTCCTTGACTGCCCTTTTGCTAGGGAGATCTAGTTAATGTTTGGAATATCCATTACTGAGCATGTCTTTACTTATGATATAGTTACTGGTTTCGTCCATAATCTTAAAAAGGATGCTAACTTAATTTGGCAAATTTTGTCCTCTTTTATCCTTTGGTTTATTTGGAAACTTAGAAATGAGGAGAAGTTCCAAGGTAATGCTAGAGAACTTACTGGTTTTTTAAAAAAACTAACACATTATAAAATTGTTGTACAGGTTTGTTTCCTGATGAATGTTGAACTAAACAAACACATTATAAAATTGTTGTACAGGTTTGTTTCCTGATGAATGTTGAACTAAACAAACTCTTACAGTTCCTCAAAGAAGGCCGAGCAACCATGTCTATATACGAGATGCAAGATGGGTATGAATGGGCAAGGATCATAGAAAATCAAACTGCCTTCGAGAGTGCAGTTAAGAAACTGATTAAAGAACTCCAAGATACCAGAGCTCCGCCCTTCAACAGGGTTGACATGTGCATACAAATCATGGAAAGGAAGAAGGTGGTCTAGATGGAAGGACCACAGGGGTGGACCACATGGCTGGAAGACCAGGATGAAATCCTACTCTAGTTCCTTATGGCAGCAAGTACAACTTTATTTTGGAGCTTTCTTTTAGTGCATTGTATATGACACTCGTCTAGTTCTTTTTGGTTTCACTGTTGAGGCCCTGCCTCCCCTGAACTCATCTGTATAAACATCTTTTTTGGTCTCTCGATTTATAATATAAAAAAAAATTATAAATTGCTTTCCCAATACACCCTAAGTTCCTTAGGACACTATCCAGATATGTTGGAAAAATGACATAAGACTTACAAGATAGATGTCACATTAATCCTAACACTGTATTGAACTTGACCAAGCATCATTTTAAATTACCAATAATGTATGCTCTTTTTACAATGATGAGATTCTATATTAACTTGTTTATTCTACTATTTTATATTTAGATATTAAACCATATCATTTGTCACAATATTATTATTTATTCTATGATAAATGATAAATGTTAAACATTTTTCTTTAATTTAAAAAAATTTACTAAAAAAAATTAATTATTTATTTTACTTTTTTCCATCTTCATTATCTAATTTTAATAATAATATTTTCATAACAAAGGTTCACTTCTTTCTAGTTCATTAACTTAACTTATCAATACAATTATTAAATCTTTTAATTGAACCTTCAAGTATTATACTCTAGCTTACTTGTGATTGAGGGAATTCAGTTCCATACTTAAAATGAGGTGTTGTAGAATAATGTTTCACTTCCTCTTCTATGTCTACATTTATCTCACTAATATCCATAATATATGTTATTGATAAGCCTATACATATTTATTTCCATATCCTCTACCATCTACCTACCTTGATGTCTTACTCTATACTCTTTCATCCCTTTCTATTTTTCTATTTTACTTCATTTAGAATCTCTTCATCAACTTGTTTTATACCTTTAAGGAAAATTTATATTCTTTCTTAATTAAATTTGTAATCATTATAGTCACTTATTCTTGTATATATTCTCTCACATTATTGATATAAATTGAGACATTTTCTTGATCAACTTCATAATGCCACCCTTCATTGTCAAATTATAAGAATATTCAATATAATCCTTCACATTTATATATTTTTATCTTCTTTTTTTTTTTAAATCTTTAAAAAATTGGATTCATAGTAACATTGACAATATACCATCTCATATTTTAATCTAAGTTGCTTTTCCTCTTCTAATTCTTTGTAAGAGTTCTTTTTTTTACATAAATTTAAAATGATTTTTTTTTCTTAGCATACTTAACTCTCTCAATATCTAACATATCTTCATACTTAAAGTATTCTTATATATTTTTGTCAATGAATATATCAACTCTATTAGATTCAAACTACCAAAATGACTAGGAACATCAATTCTAAGTCTCTTTTCAAAATAGCCTTCAACCTCTTCACTTGATTTGGTTATTTATTTTTTCTATAACTTTCTTCACCACTTTCATCATCTTTAGAGTTATGAGCTCTACTTTTGTTTTCTTTAATAACATCCAACTAAATATGAGCATTTCTCATCAATACAATGATTCCTCTATTCTTCTTGTAATGTAGTCAACTCCTTAACTACTCTTTTTTTGAGGCATTTTAACTTCATATTTAAATAAAAAACATATCTTTTAACAACTAACCACTCTTTGTGGAGGCATTCTAACTTCATATTTATATAAAATACCTCTTAGTTTAGTGATTTATTCGAGACTATATTTTCTTTAATACCTTGTAGCCAATACATAGTATTAAAAGATGTCTTAATTTTCTTACACCACTCTTCACTCTAGTATAACACTCAAAAGTTTTTCTAACATATCAAGCCATGCAACCTAACATGTAAATCTTGCACAAGAACTTTAAATATAATTTAAATACTTACATCAGACCTTTATTAATAAATAATGGAAATAATTTAATAATGCACTTTTTAGAATTACATTAACATATTTTACCACTAAGAAATACAATAAAAAAGATCCATTTTTTACCTATAAATAAAAGTAAGCACAAAAAGTGTGTTTCTTAAAAAACTAAAAAAAAAACAAAAAAAATATTCTCTAGTCTAAGCTTCTATTTAAATCTTTTCTGTATGTAAATCTCCCTCTAATATTTTATTGACACCAAAAAATGTATTATCTTAGTTCTCACTAAAAACATAATGCATTTCATTATCCACATGTGATAAAGCTCATGGGTCAAAAACTAAATTAGTTATTATTTTTATATTATTGCTCCTTGATCTTGACACTTAAGTAAGGAAGCATATTGACATGATCACTTCTCTCATTAGTGTAGTAAGATGCAAATTCTAAAATTCAATGGTGAACTATGAAATTCATGGGGATGGATAATCCAATAATTATCATTAATAGTAAAAAAAAAGTTTTAAATGTATGACACAAAATTCAATTAGTCATTTTTTAGGTAGACATTACAAGTCGTATTGCATTAATCCATAATAAATACTTAGTAGAAATGTTACATTACAAAATACACTTTTATGAATCTCTTACATATTAAATTGGAGACTCTATAATGAACATTCGATACCACTTAGTTGAAATGTGATTTGCAATTACATATGCTTAAAATGACAACTATCATCTAAAGAGTTGAGCTTCATGATATGAATAAGATGAGTTTTAAAATTAAAAGAACTTATGAATGACAAACCAACATAAAAGAAATATTTTTTAGCGATGTCTAAAAAACTCACTAAAATCAATGAGTAAAAATCCAAAACAAACTATTGATTGTCATGGTCAAGGAATAAGAAATCTCAACAAACAAGGATTATCATAGTGTGGAGAATAGATTTCGACATATGGAAAAAGAAATATCATCGTTAAGTAATTTAATGGTGTTGCGACTATATTTTTTCTTGGCAAAATAGTTTAAGCTAAAACTTTTCTAAGTCTATTAGATGTATATGTGACATTAATTTAGTGCAAATTACAAAAGAATTAAAACTACTCAAAGAAATAATTACTTTTATAGATTATAAATCTCACAAAATATCTCATTTCACTCACTTAAAAAAACTGAAAATTTAAAATTCACTACACTAGAAAACAAAATCCTTTTAAACTATTGTATATACATATTTATGTAGTGCAAACACATATATGCATGTATATCGTACCAAAAATATTAATTTTTTAAAAATATATCATTTTAAATATTTATTAAAAATTTATCAAAATAAATTTAATTTTTTATTTAAAAGATATATATACTGTGCCCATAATTGTGTTATTGTGCAAGTTGACCCAGTTAAACTTGATAAATGGCATTTAATGCAATTTTCTTGCCTTGTGGAAGTTAATTTAATTTTGTCGGCTTTGCTTTTTCCAAATTTGATAATATTACCGACTTTAAGTGAAACTATCCCAATTAACTCGGAATTGGATGTCAATTAAATAAAGAAAAAAATACGCCCTCCTTAGTGAGGAACATAATTATGGTTTGATAACATATCCTATCCTATCCTTATTGAGTAGTGTTTGACTATAAAGATTTGGGATTAATACTATAAAGCTCATAATGTCAAACCTTTACCCATTTATGGGATTTACTCCTTTACCAATTTATTAAAATTATTTAAGTGTATTTAGATTTTCTTTACAACACTTAAAAGGGAAACTCTTCATATATGTTTGATTAGTGATCTATATTACTATATATTAAAATAGTTAATGTCATTTCTAAAAGATATAAAGTTATAAAATTTATAATTTGGGTGAAGTAAAAGTATATATTTGGGTAGATTTGTAAAATAGTGCATAATAAAATAAATAAAAATTAAATTTATTTGATAAAAAAATCATATATATAATGGGAAAAAAAAGTATTTGGAAGAATTTAAATCTTTTTAATAATAAAATGGTCAAATAGTAAGGGAAACAAATCTTTTGAGAAGTGGGATGGTAAAGAGAGTTAAGGAGTCAAAAGGCACAAAAGAAAAGCCAAGGAACAAAAGACACCAAATCAATATAGAGGAGAAAACTGGAGGAAAGAAATCTCCTAATTGAAGTCTATTATTTTTTTAAGACTTGAAGAATGTTGAAGGTTAAGGATTGAAACTATGACAAGAATAGGAACTTCTAAAAAAAAATCGAAGAGAATAAAAATAAATAAAAAAATTACTTAGACGAGGAATCTAAAAAATCTTCTAAATATTAGGTAGACGCCTTTGTCATATCCATGATAACTCATGCATTGGAGGGTTTATTATTGATAGGCTATGGTGATTCCTTCTATATGACCTCCCATTAAGGTTAATTTTTTAAGTATAAAGAATACGATGATGGGAAGGTGCATCTCAATGATAATTATTTTCTGAGCATGGTTGCCCATAGTAGAGTTTCTCGATTTGATTCTCTAATGGATGAGTGAAAGAGATCAATGGTGTGTTGCACAACCCTAGTCTTGCATAGAACTTGTTATTAGTTAGTAAATTCAATGATGTGATGTATAGATTTTTTAATCTAATAAAGGGGGTAATATGGTGCAAGGAGCTATATTTCTCACTAAGGGTGTTTATTTAGGTACTTTTTTCAACTAGGGTGTAATAGTTTTATTCTCTTACTGAAGAGATGTTTGAAATCTTCACCTCTAACATCAACACTAGAAGTAAAGAGAATAAGTTTGTCTATTTATGATTATCATACGTATCTAAGTGATCTCTTTCTCTATAGATCATGTTACCTACACATAAAATTATATTATGGCACTAGGAACTGGACCATATAGGTAAGAAGGGTCTAAGGACCCTAAAAATAGAAAATCTTATTGAGAGGATGAATAATTATAATCTTGAATCTAATTTTCATAAGCATTATGTTTATGGAAAATGGAACCACATTCATTTGTTATTTTTCTCTTATATTCTATATGGTGTTGGACTTGATTTATTTAGATGTATTTTTTCATGCTAACGTTCTTTCGATTTCAAATTATTTCACTATTTATCTTTTATATATATATTTTTAGGATACAATTGTATTTTCTTATAAGTAAATATGAAACCTTCCATCATTTTAAGGATTTGAAAGCTCTTGTGAAAAATTAAACTACTAGAAAGATTAATAGCTTAAGGAATAATAATTGGATTGGTTTTTGTTCCTTATATTTTGATAAAATCTATAAAGAGCATGATATTTAAGAGGCATAAGATAACTCCAAATAAGCCTTAGTAGAATGGAGTTGTAGAGAAAATAAATAGGAAGGTTATGTAGGAATTAATGATGCACTCACAACACCCCAAGGACAACTTCTTGTTGCAGATAAGGTATTTTCATTGATGTTGACCCTAGTTATGAGTGTTGGTATAGTGCAATATGTTGTCATTGATGGTATGCTTGTTGTAGTGTGTTGTAAATATGGAACATTTTGTCATGTGTTGATGTCAAAACCATGATATTGAATGTTCTTAATTGGATTTACTAAAGATGATATTATTGCTATGGTGATAATGTGTTCAACCTATGTTTGTATGCTTGAATGTTCATGTTTGATGTCAAAATGTGTTGATCTAACATTCATGGTTGGATGTCAAAATATGTGATGCTCTAAAGTTCATGGTTGGATGTCAAATTTTTCTTAATTGATAGGTTGTTGTATTGATACTATTCAAGTAAATTATGTCAATTTCTGTGTCTATAGCTCAGGAGTTTGTACCACATTTCTCTAGAGATGAAGATACGACCTTGTGTTTTGGAAGTAAGTGGTCTGGTGATTGTGTTGTGTGCAAATAAATGCTTAGTGAATATCAGACTCAATAAGCCAAAGGTAACTACATTTGAGTAAGGTGAGGAGAGTGTTAGAGGAAATGAGCTAAAAACTGCTATTCTTGGCAAGTGAAGTTAGTGCGATAGAAATATATCTATTCTTCATGTTATTAAAAAGTTATAGCTCATATTTCTATAAGTGATATATTTATGAGGGAGTAGTGCAATTTCTTTGGTTGTAGCCATAAAACTTATATTTTCAAGGAGATGTAGCTTCTTTGGGTTTTAGCCCTAAAATAATGTTGCATTTATCATTTTATATTATTGTGAGGATAGATTTGGACAATAGCCCCAAGTAGCTTTCTCACTGTTTTTTTTCCCTTGTTGGGTTTTCCATGTAAATTTAGTGTCTTCATAAATTGAAATGGTGTTAAATTCTTTATTCTTTCTAGTTTTAATTGTTGATTTTTTGTAAGAAGCATTTGATTTTAAGTGGTGTTGAAGTGTTTGAGATTTGATTGGATACTGATTCAAACCCCCTCTCAGTATTCAATTGTGTCTAATGGGTAAAAGCACAAAGTCGTGTCACACTTTTATAAAGGAAATGACCAATGTTGATTCAACTTTTAAACTTGAATCAATAGAAAGTGAAATATATGTTTAGAATTTTGAAATGATGTAAACTAATAAAAAGGTATATTTTTTTGTGTATGTTATGTTTGTAATTTTTTTAAAAATTTAAAAAATTATTTGAATATACTTTCTTATAAAGTAAATACTATGATTTAGTTGCTGATAAAATGTTGAAATTGAAGTTACACAAGGCGTCACACTTTATATAGTGAATTTTACCTTTTCTATTCATTTTTTTTGTGTATATTGATAACTTGAAACTTTAGCACAAAAATATACTTTTAACTATTTTTTATGTATATATATTTTTCAATAAATTTGAAAAGTTGCGTGTACTGAAATATAACTCTTTTGATTTTGTGTCACCTTTTTTCTTAATTATTTATCCAAATTAGAAAAGAATTATATCATCTTGACATGGACTCTTTTCTCTAGTGCATTTATTTTTTTCAAAAATTTTAAATAAAATTTAGTATTTTTCCTTTACAAGATAATCAACCTTATATTTTAGTGTTGATGACCAACTTTCAATAAAAATAAAATATAAAATATAAAAAAATAATTAAAATATTAAAAGATATATTTCTAGGAAAATTCAATTATAGATCTATAAAAGGGTAATTTTTTATATTTCAAAAAAATATTATTTATAAGAGGAGTTGTTGAAACATTGATTTTTTCGAAAAACAAAATTGGTAATTAGACCCAAAGTGGTATAAAATAGACATTTAGTAGACAATTCCAATTGGAAAAGTCATGGCCCATATATAATATAGCTATAATGAATATCTATAGACCATATATTTGACTAAAATTAATTTTTAGTTAGAATTACTTAAATTCACTTGTGTTGATAAGTTGGCTTGAAACATGACACAATTTTGTGCTTTTACCCTAATATTTTGTATTAAAGCCAAGTTCCTTGGAAGAAGCCTAACAACTTGAGGAAGATTCAGGATGGTAAAGAAGGATATGACAAGGCACCTTAGTTTGATGGAAAAAACTACATTTTCTAGTAGGTAAGGATGGAATCATGTTTGAGCTATTTAGGGTTTTTTGTTTGGAAATCTATTGAGAATGGTTATACTCCTCCTTCTTCTCCTCCAACTAATTCAGTTGAGATCATGGCATATGAAAAAATGGTAAAGTGAAAAATGCTATTTTGAGTGGACTAAATGATGTTGAGCTTGTAAAGATGATGCATTGTTGCATTGTTGGGGATGTTTGGGAGAAGTTTAGAGGTGTTTATGAAGGAGATATTAAAGTAAAACAAGACAAGCTACAAATTTATAGAGGTAATTTTAAAAATATAAAAATGTCAGAAGATGAGGATATAACTGGTTATCTACTCCAGGTAGATGAAGTTGTCAGTGAAATCAGAGGTCTTGGTGAGAAATTGAAAAAACTAGTTGTGGTGCAAAAGGTACTCAAGCATCTTCCCAAATCTTATAGTCCTAGAGTATCTTCAATTGAGGAAGATAGATATTTAAATAACTTTTCAATGGATCAACTATTTCTTGTAATTTCTACTTTTGAAATGAGAGAGTTTGATAATGAAGCCCTTAAGAAGAAAACAAATTTCAAAAATAGTAGAAAGGAAAAGAATGAAGCATCTAATCAGATAAATGGTTTTGATGAAGAAGAAGAATACTTTGTTACAAAATTGAAGAAGTTCAATTTTTTTAATTGTGACAAAAATTGGTCATTATGCTTCTAAATGTCCCTATAAAGAATCAAAGAATAGTAACAATAATTTCAAGAGAAACAATTTCCAAAGAAGTCTCTATTCCAAAGAGATCTATTAATCTTTTGATGATGAGGTTTTTAGTGCTCCTAATGATGATAAAGAATAAACTCTTTTCACGACCCTAAATTTTGGAAACCATGCTACTAACCTATTGGATATTGCTGAGAAGTTTGTTGGAATGATGTATTGTCATTAATGTCAATATATTCTTCTATTTCATTGTCAGACTAAGCTTCTTCACCTTCATCACTGGAATCATTATACCGATTCACTTGTGCTTGTCTTCCTTTGTGCATATCCTCATCACTTCTTACGTGTACACTCTCAATGACTCTTCTTAGTCTTTTGTTGTAGCATTTATAGGCCTTACTATTAGCTGAGTAACCAAGGAAGATTCCTTCATCACTCCTGGAGTCAAAACTACCTAAGCCATCCATATCTCTCTTGATAAAACACTTGCTTCCAAATACCTTGAAGTACTTGATTGATGGTATCTGGTCATACCACAACTCATAAGGTGTCATTCTGTTATTTGTTCTTAGTTGAACCCGGTTCAAGGTATATGCAATAGTATGAACCGCTTCCTTCCAATACATGTCCGACAAACTTGCTCATTTAACATGGTTCTGGCCATCTCCTTGAATGTCCTATTCTTCCTTTCTACCACACCATTTTGTTGTGGTGTCTTGGGGGCTGAGTATTTCCTTTTGATTCCATGTCTTTCACAGTAATCTTCAAAATCATTTTATGTGAATTCTCCACCCCGGTCTAATCTTAGGCATTTCAGCTTGCACCCACTTTCCTTCTCTACCATTTTCCAAAATATCTTGAATTTGTCAAATGCTTGTGATTTATCTTGTATGAATGTGACCCATGTCATTCTTGAATAGTAATCAATGAAGAGCATATAATATCTTTCACTAGAAAGAGCTTTTGTTCTAGTCAGACCACATAGATTTGTATGTACAAGTTCAAGTGGTCTTGAGGTGTTGTGTTCTTTTGTCTTGAAGCTCACTTTAGTCTACTTCCCTTTCACACATTCATCAAAAAATATGTTTACCGGTTTGATAATTGGTGGTATATTTCTTACATACTGTTGGCATTTCTGATGTTTATGTTGTGATTGTCATTGATGGACACACACTTGTATTGAGATCCCCTTTATATGTATGAGCTAGAGCTCAACCGGTATCTGTTCCAACCGGTATGTTGTATTCTAGTCTTTAGACTATTGGTGATTTTGCAGAATGTGTTTCCCGGTCTGAAGCGGCATGTCGACCCCAAGCGGTTCGTAGATCTCAAGCGGTACGAGGGAGAAAAGCGACATAACACATTCTTACCAGTCTTCATTTTTGTTAAACCGGCAACCGGTATTTTGTATGAACCAGTAATACTCTGTGTTGAGTTACCAACTAGCGTTTTGTGATGAGTTACCAATCCACCGATTGTTTGATGGTGCCGACACACTGACGGTGCTTTTTGTGTCATGTTACTAAGTATGTCTAGATTCATTGAACCTAGGAAATTGAAATGTAATCCTATTGGACCGACATGAAATCAGACTCCTTTAAAAGGACATCATGTCTAGGGTTTTAGGTTGTTGTTGAAAAGGTTTATGTTGTGACTAGGGTTTAAGGTGGTTGAGGAGTTGAAAAGAATATGAATGTGTAGAAGACTGAAGTAATGCAGGAGTGCATTAAGAACGAGCTATCAAGGATCTAACCGAGCAGTCTATGCTATTAGATAGATCAAACACTTGTTGATTACTCACATCTTTGACAAGTCTATAGCCCTTAACCGGGTAGGCTCAAAAGCCTTTTGTAAAATCCTCTAACAAGGTGGTTCACCTCTGTCAATCTAAAATCCTCTAGCAAGGTAGTCTTTAATCGGACTTATCTCCTAACAAAGATTGAGATTCCTAACAGGATCTATTCTAGTGAAGAACATTGTAAGATCTTAACCGGTCTGGTTTCTATTCTGTAGATAGTGACTTATGAGTTCCATCTCACCGTGGTTTTTCCCATTTGTGTTTCCATGTCAAATATCTTGTGTTATGGTTGTATTTCTTTTGTGGGTGAATGCTTTATTTGCATTTTGGTTTGCTTGTGTGATAATCGATCTGTCTGTTAAGCTGTCTTACCGGTTTATCTTTAGACTGTTTAAGTGTTTAAGTGCAGTGTTTTTTGGTATACTAATTCACCCCCCCTCTTAGTATTCATCAATTGGTATCAGAGCCTACCTTTCTATAAGTTTAACCACTTGGAAAGAGATATGGGGGAATACACCTTGAGGGAACTTACTCAACAACTCACTCAGTCTGAGCAAGCCTATGATGATCTTATGGTCAAATACAAGGCATCTCAAGCAAAAAGGAGAGAACATGCAGAAAAGCTGATGGAGCTATCTGAAAATAGTTATGCAGATGAAGCGGATATGGAAACCATGATAGTAGAAGTAAATAAGCTAAATGATTCAAACTCCAATCTGAGAAAGGAGTTGGAAGGACTGACTATATGGTTTAGTCAAGAGCTTGAGAACCGAAGGAAAGCTGAAGATCTAGTGAAGGACAGAGATCATGATATCTCCATATTGAAACAAGAGATTAGTGCACTGACTACTCGCCTTCATGAGAGCAGAATGGAAAAAGAAGGAGTACAAGATGAACTGAACATAGCCATCTATGAAATGCAAGCCTAATGGAGACAAATACTACTATTTCCATAGAACTCTCTGAGTCAAAGGAAATACTCGCTAAGTTCAACAAGAGCACTGTTAAGCTAGAGAAAAAGCTTGAGTCATCTAGACCGGCAAAGAATACCAATGGACTTGGTTTCTCTGGTCATGAGGAAGGAGAATTCTCAGGAACAAATGCTGAAACATCAAAGAAGCAACTGACATTCAAAGGAAAAGGTAAGCAAAAATTCAAACTTGTTTGCTTTAACTGTCTTAAAGAAGGACACACTGCCAATGTATGTAGGAGCAAATCCTACAATAATTTTCCTTACTTTATTAACAATACACCTAGATCCAATAAGTTCAATGGTCATTGTTATGCATGCAACAAGTTTGGGCATAGAGCATCTAAATGCAGGTTTGTCATGAACAACACCGGAAGATATCCTTAGAGGACCCATGGAGTTGGTCAGGAATCTTTTGTGAACCGGAACCCCAACCGGTTTAATGCTTACAATTATCAATCAAGTAACAATGGTTATCAACCAGCAACCGGATGGAGAGCAAACTGTTGGATTTGTCATGGTCATGGTCACATTGCTACTACATGTAGAAGGAAGAATGGAAACATGAACAATGGACATTGGAGAGCACCTAGAATGATTTACTATCACTGCAACAAACTGGGTCACATTGCAAGATTTTGCAGAAGCAGAAAGAGTATATTTGATGATATACCAGTCACTCAGGAAGGAAGAATTGATGTTGAAACAACTCAAGCGGACATGAACAAAACCTGGAAGAGGAAACCAATAATGTTGGAAGAGGAACCGATATCTGCACCTAGTGTGGAAATATCGGAACCGACAAACTAAGCTTCAAAAGGCTTAGGGGGAGCAAACGGCGAAATGTTTTTGAAACCCCGGTTTACACCGGTAAAAGATCTTAACCGATATGTGATACCTATCGCTTGGCAGAAGACCAGAAATGGTAAAAAGGCAAATTAGGGTTTACTCCCTAATAGAGGAGCATTAATGGCGGTAGGTGAGAGACATGTATAAAAGCATTTTTCAAATCATTTCCCACTATCTGTTTTCGGATGAAGAAAAGTTTTTCAAAGAGCAAAGCGAAGAAAAGGCGATTTGAGATGAGATTTCAAGAAATTGACAAATCGCGAAGGAGATTCAAATTCAAATTGCAAATGGTCAAGTGGAGAACACAAAGCAGTGATTCAGCAACCGATGGAGTGTGGAGTGAAGGAGAATCAGAAAGCCCTAAATTCGCGTTTTAAAGGTATTTCTCGAGTTCTTAAAATATTCTACAATGGCTTCCGCATCTCATACCAGTTCTAGTGCATCCATTGAGTCTGAAAGTTTCATTCAAAGGAAGTCAAAGTATAATGCCCTATCACAAGTTCTAGCTGGAGTGATAGTAGAAGAGGGAATTTCTGACTATATTGATTGCAAGATTGAAGACCTAGGGTCTCTAGCCATCCACTCCCAACTAGGTCTATTTTGTGGAAAGGATAAGAAAATCAAACCGGAATATAGTATCTTAGAGAAGAAGAAACTCCATAATGATGTATACTTTCTGGAAGACTTTATAGAGGATCATATTAGGATCATTTTGAGTAGAGTCCATGGTGACAAGATGTACCTGGAGAGGACGCATGATATCACGCCACAGGCAATTCATGCAGTCACCAGTTTCTACAACACAAGGGAAGTGTCAGCCCTAAGGACAATAAGCAAAACGAAAATGTCAAGGCTCACCAGTTCAGTGAGCGATTCATGAGGCATGACAGTCAACTCCATCAAGGATGATCTGGTTAAGTATGCCTATATGGCGATAGGCTACTGAACATTCTCTACCAGTAGAATTAACTCTGTATCTGCTGCAGTGGTAAATGTCGCTTAACGGATGATTAAAGAGGATGCATCATTTGACCTGTGCACTAGTATGTAGAGGCAACTCCTGTCTAATCTGAAGTCGATCAAACAGGATAATGCACTGAGATTCAAGTTCGGACAACTATTGGTTGGGTTGTTCTTCTATTTCCAAGGCTACTTTCCTAGAGTAGGAGATGTCCAGTGGTCTCCTGACCAACCGGTAACCAAGCAGATCAAGGAAAGCATTCAAGCAATCGGAACTGGTTACCCTGATGTGCTAAACAAGTATTTTGATGAGTTCAGACAAAAAATGAGTCAAATGATGAGGATCTCAAGTGACATCATCAAGAAATATGAAGATGACATCTATTTCACCATCCAGGTGGACAAATGCTTAATGGAGGCTATTGAGCCTAGAATGGAAGAAGTGGAACCAATGGGCTATGAGGTGATGTACGATATGCTGGAAGGGTATGCCTCAACCCTTATTGCCTCACCTCTTGATCCTAAGGCAAAGATGACCAGAACCTATCTGGAAAGGATTGCACCAGTCGAGGAACCCTCTGTTAAGAAAGGAAAAGAACCGGCAACAAAGAAGGCAAAGGCAATGCCTACAGCATCAGCACTGGCTACTACTACAACTCCAAGAGTGACCAAGCAGTCACCTACAAAGAAGAAACCAGAAGTGGCACCGACAAAAGTCTTTGAAAGAAAAAGGAAGACTAAGTCAAATGAACTGGACTCTGAAGAGACTGAGTCTGAGGAGATGCCAAAGAAGGCCAGATAGATGAAGAAGATGAAGAAGAATGAACTGGCAGCGTCTACACCAGTAAATATTGATATCTCCTCATATAAACCTTTGACACATTGTCAAAGAACAATAAAGAATATTAGGAGAAAATTACTTCATGACTTAGTAGATTATTATGATGATTTTAGTGATAAGGAGAAAGAAGAAGTACTACAGGAGATTATTATTTATTTGTGTAAGAATGACCGGTTGCCATCAGAGATTAAATCTCAGAAACCAGATTCCTTATATAAGGCATTAGATAATAAATGGCGCATTTTCATAGAAAAAGAACAGGAGATTAGGGAGAAAGTCTTTGCAAAATACTTTCCTGGCCTCTCAAACTCAGAATTATTTGATGTTTTGGACCAAAATAAAGGACTCTTCTTCACAAGGAGAAGAAGACTCTAGCTGTTAGAGGGAAGAGTTGATGATGTTGAAAAAGACACTCATTAGTATATGGATCATGCTATCCATGCTCACAAAGCACATATGGCCAACCTGCAAGCGGAAAAAGAACCGGTTATATCCAAACCGGATGAAGTTTTTGATGAAGAAGGAAACCTAGTTGAAGAACCAATCGACACTATTGATGTCGATGCCCTGGATGTAGAAGATGTCACTCAAGACATACCTTCTGAGGGAATAGGACAGTTGCAATAGGTCGAACAAGGCAATGAGAAAGCCGAGGACAGACAGGAAGCGGCTAAGGAACAGGCAGAAAAGAAGAAGAGGGATGAAGATGAGAAAAAATAGAAAGAGGAAGAGAAGAGAAAAGAGGAAGAGGAGAAAAGAAAAGATGAAGAGAAAAAGAAGCAAGAAGATGAGAGGAAAAAGAAAGAAGAAGAGTATAAGGAAGAAAAGAAGAAGAAGGAAGAGGAAAAGAAGAAGAAGGAAGACGAAGATTAAAAAAAGGAAAAGCGGAAGGAAGAAGAAAAGAAGAAGAAGGAAGAGGAAGAGAAAGAAGAGAAGAGGAAGGAAGCTGAGAGGAAAAAGAAGAAGAGGAAGACAAGGAGCAAGAAAAGAAGAAGGAAGCAAAGAAAAAGAAGAAGGAAGAAGAAGACAAGGCAGCGGAGAAAAGAAAAGCGGAGAAAAAGAAAGCGAAAGAGGACAAGGCAGTGGAAACGGTGAAGAGCACACAGATGGAGACTCCGAAGGCAACCGGGAGTCAAGCCAAACCAGTTGATATCACCAGTCCTATCGATCTCCAGTCTGCAAGTGAATCAGAGCTAATGTAGAGCATCAAGGTTGCTCAAGAGCGCCTTCAAATCATTCAAAGGAAAAAGGAGCAAGATATAATTCAAGCGGCTATAGTCACCCTTACCGGTTTGATCCCCAATACCAATCTTCCCAACACTGAATCATCACTAGCAA
Source organism: Cryptomeria japonica (assembly GCF_030272615.1). Lineage (NCBI taxonomy): Eukaryota > Viridiplantae > Streptophyta > Pinopsida > Cupressales > Cupressaceae > Cryptomeria > Cryptomeria japonica. The sequence goes on along the minus strand of NC_081408.1, from coordinate 559,815,710 downwards.
AGATTAAGCTACTATGTACAGTAGTGGATAATCAGGTGCAGAGCCTGGAAGAAGCAGCTGAGGCAAATGTCAAGAAAGAGCATCAAAAGGCTCTTAACATTGCTCTAGTGAAGAAGTTGAATGAACTCTGGTCTGAACTACTGAAAGACCAAAAGGATATAAGGGACGCTTTGGATGAGGGAAATCTGCTACTAACCAAAATCTGTCAACCCCATCTATTCTACAATGATGTGCTAGCTCAGAAGCAAAAGCTTCAAACGGACTTACAGTCTTACTTGATCACATTTAAGCCACCTTATGATTCCTTTGCAACTTATGGGAAAACCATTCACCAGTTTCACATCCAGTCAGCCAAAATGGAGCAAGAGATCAGCACACAGTCTAGAGATTTGCAGGAGCTTCAACTAGTTCTACTCCCACATTTGCAAATTCTTCAGAAGTGTTATCTGAACCTGGATGCCTTGACAGTTACACAGGAGATGAGCACAGTTGATGCCATGGAAGAACAGGTCTCCCAGATGCAAATAGAGAAAGAAGTGGCCACCTCCCTACTTGAGTCCTAGTCTCTATCAATGAAACAATTTTTGCAGGACTATAAATCGGTTTTTGACAAGTATTATTCCTTGTTGTCATAAACTTTTATTATTTTAATATCAAATGGAAACAGGGTTGTTCAGCGGTACTTTGTCATTGTTGGCAAAGGGGGAGAAGTACTCTATCTATTTTGGAGAAGTATAGGGGAGAAGTATCTGGCTTTAAAAATTTTCTATATGCTTTGATATATGCTATATGCTCTGATATCTCAATGTTTATGCTCTGTATACAAAATTGCTATACATTGTATTGATTAAGGGATAGTGTATATGCTTAGGGGGAGCAATTTTGTTAATGGCATGTTTTCTTTGTAAAACACTTAGATGTCAAAATTTAATTTTCCTAAGTGTTGCCATCAATGCCAAAGGGGGAGATTGTTGGCATTTTTGATGTTTATGTTGTGATTGTCATTGATGGACACACACTTGCATTGATATCCCCTTTATATGTATGAGCTAGAGCTCAACCGATATCTATTCCAACTGGTATGCTGTATTCTAGTCTTTAGACTATTGGTGATTTTGCAGAATGTGTTTCCCAGTCTAAAGCGGCATGTCGACCCCAAGCGGTTCGTAGATCTCAAGTGGTATGAGGGAGAAAAGTGGCATAACACATTCTTACCAGTCTTCATTTTTATCAAACCGGCAACCGGTATTTTGTATGAACTGGTAATACTCTATGTTGAGTTACCAACCGACATTTTGTGATGAGTTACCAATCCACCGATTGTTTGACGGTGCCGACACACTGACGGTGCTTTTTGTGTCATGTTACTGAGTATGTCTAGATTCATTGAACCTAGGAAATTGAAATGTAATCCTATTGGACTGACATGAAATCAGACTCCTTTAAAAGGACTTCATTTCTAGGGTTTTAGGTTGTTGCTAAAAGGGTTTATGTCATGACTAGGGTTTAAGGTGGTTGAGGAGTTGAAAAGAATATGAATGTGTAGAAGACTGAAGTAATGCAGGAGTGCATTAAGAACGAGCTATCAAGGATCTAACTGAGCAATCTGTGCTATTAGATAGATCAAACACTTGTTGATTACTCACATCTTTGACAAGTCTATAGCCCTTAACTGAGTAGGCCCAAAAGCCTTTTGTAAAATCCTCTAACAAGGTGGTTCACCTCTGTGAATCTAAAATCCTCTAGCAAGGTAGTCTTTAATCGAACTTATCTCCTAACAGAGATTGAGATTCCTAATAGGATCTGTTCTGGTGAAGAACATTGTAAGATCTTAATCGGTCTGGTTTCTATTCTACAGATAGTGACTTGTGAGTTCCATCTCACCGTGGTTTTTCCCATTTGGGTTTCCACGTCAAATATCTTGTGTTATGGTTGTATTGCTTTTGTGGGTGAATGCTTTATTTTCATTTTGGTTTGCTTGTGTGATAACCGGTCTGTCTGTTAAGTTGTCTTACCGGTTTATCTTTAGACTGTTTAAGTGTTTAAGTGCAGTTTTTTTCGGTACACTAATTCACCGCCCCCTCTTAGTATTCATCAACCCCTTTTTGCTTACTGCAACTAGATTATCAAAGTTTATGTGGCCTAATATTTTGTGCCACAACTAGCTTTCATCCACTTATCCCAACATGCATTGGGATTCAAAACATTCTTTCAGATTGTATACATAACCATTTGTGCTCTTACCTTCAGCTACAACCTGATTGATACTCTCCTTTATCTAGCAGTCGATAGAGTCAAAGGTAAATTTATAACCTTTGTGACACATCTAACTCACACTTAGCAAATTGTGCTTTAGGGCTTCCACATAATACACATCATGTGCTTTTATTTTTCCATTAATATTTATAGTACCTTTTCCCTTTATCTTGATAGATGAATTATCTCCAAACCTTACCGAGCGACCATTCCAGTCTTCAAGTTTGATAAATTTCTTTTTATCACCAGCCATGTGGTTAGAACTGCTACTGTCTATAACCCATATATTTCTTCTTTTAGCATATAGGGCAGTCTACACTATCAGACTTGATGAACTGCTTTGTCCTTTCTTTCTCAACCCAAACCAATTGAGTTTCCTTCTTCTTATCGAGTGCAATTTTGTGCTCCAGTTTGGCTACTAGTTCCTGATCAGGATTTGTCCTTCTATGCTTGATCTTCCTGTTCTTACAAATCTTTTCTATATGTCCAAAACTCTTGACAATTATAGCATTTCACATTTACATTGAAAGATGAATCTTTGAAACTATTGTAGGACACCGATTTACTCTTCCTACATTCAAAACTCCTATGACCAAATCCATTACACTGATAACAAACAACATTCATATCCCATAGTACATTAAAAGGATTTATACTCTCATAGCTCATAGTGGGATTGTTTTTTAATCTACAATCAACTAACCTATGTCCAAATTTGTTACACTGGTAACAATAACCATGAAAGTTTGGAACATATCAGTTAGGTTGTCTTGGTCCTGCAAATGTCTGCCTCAGCGGGGGTCTTCCTTTCATGCTGCTAACTCTAGTGAATATTTCATGATCAACTCTTGCATTTCTCCTAAGATCTGCATTCCAGTACATTGAGTGTGGCCTCCAGTTCATTGATTGTGTATACCCAAATTTGTTACACCGATAATAGTAACCATGAAAGTTTGAAACATACCAGTCAAGTTGCCTTGGTCCTGCAAAGGGCTGCCTCACCGAGGGTCTTCCCTTTATACTGTTGACTCTAGTGAATCCTTTGTGGTCAACTCTTGCATTTCTCCTTGGATCTGCATGTTGATATAATGAGTGTGGCCTATGGTTTATTGCTTGTGTATACCGGTTTGTGTGATGATTTCCAACAACATTTGCATATGTCTTCTTATCGGTATCCTTGCTTACTGTGAATGTTTTATTTTCTTAACCTTCACTAGAAGAAGTGAATTGTATCTCCTTACCGGATGTGTCTTTGTTGTTTGAACTTTGTCCTTCTTCAAATCCTAAGCCATCGGTATCTTTAGATTGCTTATGTTTTCTCAACATCTTGTCTAAGGCTTTTGTGCTACCTGCTACCCTCATATTTGCTCCTCATTTTCAGTTCATTCTTACTCTCTTCAAGCTCTTTTTTGAGCTTCACAATTTCTGCTTCCAGATCTTGATGCTCCTTTTCCTTCTTCATCAGATCAGAGGATTTAACTTCACATATCCTCTTGGCTTCTTCTAACTGGAGTTTTAAGTCAGAGATAACTTGATTGGACTCATCCAATGATTGTTTCAAGAGACCTTGTTCTTCTATTGCAACAAGATTGACCTTCTTGTCTTACTTAACTCCTCAAGAGCACTCATGAGATCACCTTCTAGATCCACTTCAACTTCAATGTCTTCTTCTTCCTCATCTTCACCAGTCTGTTCATCTAGAGTCATAAAGAGATTAACTTCTCTTTCATTCTCCTGACAATCATTTTCTGATGCACTTTCTTCATTTGTGGCATCATCCTTAATGGTATATAAGCTATTCTTCTTCTGGTAGCTTCTTCTTCCTTGCCAGTAGACATTCCTTTCTTTGACTTTACCAACAGATCTGCCAAAACTGTTGGCCATTTGGTGGAATGGATTATGTGTTGCATTGATGTTTTGTCATTGATGTCAACAATAGTTGTTTGGATTCTTTACTGGCACCCTTCTAGTCCCGATAGGATGAATGGTTTCTAGTTAACTTGGATCCGGCATAATCCGATAGACTCCGGTATAGTTTGGTGATGAAATTAGCTTGTTCATGATACTTATACTCATATTTGGTCAATAGGTTTTGGTCTAGTTATTGGATTCTATCCTCCTTAATTAGAAGATTGGTTTCTGGTTCCGACGAGGGTTTCATTGGCAGAGCTTTTAGTGGAGATATTTGATGAATTGCATAAGTGGTGTCGGTGCAGCTTCTAATGGAGTTTCAGGATGTTGTTGGTAATCATGTTCGAGACTTCACATTTGGAGATCATTGCTGAAGCGTGTGGACCTATACTTGGTCCCGTTTGATCTAGGTTATGGACCGACTTCAATGTAATGTGTGGACAACACCTATTGATGTATTTCCAGGATTTCTTATTTGTTGGATATTATTTATTTTGTCTAAAGGCCAACCTGGTTTGTAATTATGTAATTGGTTTATTGTCTGGTAGTCGACCTAATTGTTTATGGTCAAGGGTTTGTATAAATAGATGTAAGATCTCATTGTACATCATCATGGTTAATGTAAGAGGTCATGGTCAAGGAATGTAAAGTAAGAATAATATAATATCATTCAGGAAGAAGAGTTCGAGTCGATCATTGGAGATTGAATTGGGTTTATGTAAGAGGATTTAGTCCTCTAGTATTGAGCTTAACCGAAACTGTACTCTGGCATAGGAGATGCTATCTTTTGCAGTTCAACACTTCTCCAGATTGTTGTCTGGATTTCTATGTAGTTAGTGAGACTCCTTTTGTGATGAGAACTGCGCTCTAAGATGTTTATGGTGAAAATGGATAACAATAAAACAAAATTGAAAGGCTAAAATGAATCCAACCACCAAACCCTAGCCTAACAACAACAAAGATCCACCATAACATATGAAGATTACCTAAGACAATGCAAATAACTCAAAATCACAAAGATTATACCATCACATGTCCAATAGGGTTTTGATCTCCATTCTTCCTATCTCCATTGATCTTGCTTGATATATTTGCTCTCAGATTTTTATATGCACAAGAGCTCAACAAAGAACGGAATGTGGTTGCAAGTAGGATCGTAATGTAGCCAAGTACTCCAAAATCAGTCATTAACATGTGTCATTAGGGTTTGACAATGAAGAAAGCATCTCCTTAAATAGAAGACACAATAAGAAATGGAGGGTTAAGATTGAGAGGTGTAAAAAGAGAGGTCGGCTAGGATTAGAGGGTAGGTAAAAGAAATACCAAAATAATGAAAGAGGTAGGTAGTGTATGAATTAAGAGATGAATGACATGTGTCATGGGTAGAAAAAGATAATGAATTAATTAAATAAATAAAGATTTATTTAATTAATAGAAGAAGTAGGATAATTAAATAAATAAAATATTTATTTAATTTAGGAAAGGGATAATTTAAATAAATAAATGTATTTATTTAAATGAGAAATAAGGCTAGAAGAGGATAAATGAATTAATTAAATAAATAAAAATTTATTTAATTAATAGAAGAATTAGGCTTAGATAATTAAATAAATAAAATATTTATTTAATTAGACATGACAATTTTGAGTGTCTACAAATATCATTCAGGAAGAAGAGTTCGAGTCAATCATTGGAGATTGAATTGGGTTTATGTAAGAGGATTTAGTCCTCTAGTATTGAGCTTAACCGGAACTGTACTCTGGCATAGGAGATGCTATCTTTTGCAGTTCAACACTTCTCCAGATTGTTGTCTGGATTTCTATGTAGTTAGTGAGACTCCTTTTGTGATGAGAACTGCGCTCTAGGATGTTGGCCTTCCTACAAGTGCATGCCCCTTCATTTTAATTCACATACTTACTACAGAAGTATTATCTGACTGTGGGTAGGCTTCCCACTGTAGTTTTTTCCTTTACTGAGTTTTCCATGTACAAATCTTGGTGTTGTATGGATGACTTTTATTTTGTGGTTACTTTCTATGGTTAATTGTTTAATTGCTATTCTGGTATTATTATTTTGGGTTTTGGTATTAAAAGTTTAATTGCTAATGCTTTCAGTAATCTATGACAACTAATTCACCCCCCATTTTTAGTTGTCTTTCGGTTATTTGAACTGTCTAACAATTGGTATCAAGGCTTTGATCCTCTCTGTAGAAAGATTAACTGCTTGAGGAAGATCCTATGGTGACTAACAGTTCAAGTTCATCCAGTTCCTCTGGAGCTATCTTTCAAAGGGATATTCTAAGGCTTGATGGAACAAATACAGTATGGAAGATTTGGAAGGAGACTCATCTGAGATGTCTTTGCAAGGAGATTTAGGAGATCACACAAAATGGTGTCACACCATATAATCCAGGATCTGGAAATCCTCCTCCGAAAAACCTAAACAAGGAGCTTGAGAATGATTGTAGAGCAAGAGAAGCTCTCTTGTGTGAACTTTCTGATTAGAAAATAATGAGATTAACAAACAAATCATCTGAAAAGGCTATATGGGATAAGTTGGAGACTCTTAATGAAGGTGACCCTACAATAAAGATTGCTAAACTTGATGGTTACCAAGTGAGATATGAAAATCTGAAGATGGAAGAAGATGAAAGACTTACTGCATTCATGGAAAGGGTAAATGAGATTGTTATGGGAATTCAATGTTGTGGTGGAACTTTGAGCAAGGATGAAATGTTTCTAAAGTCCTGAGAGACCTACCAACAGATTATAAAATAAAGGCTACTGCTATTAATGAGTTGAGAACAATGGCTAATACATAAGTCAACAGAGATACCTTGGTATATAAACTATCTGCTTTTGAAAATGAAGAATTTGTAGAGCTATAAAAATTGAACCTGGTTTTCATGCATCTACATCTACAACCGGTAAGCAAGACTGGAAATATTTATATGCAAAGGAGTTATAAGATATGAAGAGAGAAGATGATGAGTTTGAGCAACTTGAACCACTATTTTCTAGAAGAGTACCTAAAGGACCTGTAGGAAGTAAGTATGAAGGAAAAGCGCCTTTTAAATGTTTTGCATGTAATAAGATTTGTCATTTTGCATCTAGATGTCATGAAAGGAATTCAAGATTTGAAGAAATAATTAAAAGATCATTTAATCCTAACCCTGGATATCAAAATAAGTATAAATATAAGAAAAATAGAGACAAATCATGTTGCATAGCAGATGAGGAAGGCATTACTGCTTCAAATGATGAACCGACAGAAGAATTTTCTAGTGGATCCAAAAATGGGAAGGAATGGGTATTCTTGGCTATCAAGGAAGATAATCTTGCACTGGAAGAGAATGTACCTGAAGAGAAGGCACTTGCTGCTAAAATTGATGACAAGGATGAATGGGTAATTGATAGTGGTTGTTCACATCAGGAGATAAAGGGAAGTTTATGTCTTTGCAAGAATTTGATGGTGGACTAGTTAGATATGGAGATGACAAGGCATGTATGATCAAAGGAAAAGGAACTATATCATTGGATGGTACGAAAAATACTGACAATGTTTATTAAGTTGAAGGTTTGCAGCATAATATTTTGAGTGTAGGACAATTGGTAGACAAGGGATTTCAATTACAGTTCAAGGATGGAAAATGCAAAATAATTAACAAATTTGGCTTGGAGATTGCAACTGGTACATAGACAAAAGGTTACATATTTCATTTGAACTTCGGTGAGAAGACATGTTTGATTACATAGATTGATGAAAGTTGGCTATGGCATAAAAGGTTGTGTCATGTGAATTTTGATTGCATTGTGAAAATCAGTTCAACTAAGGAAATTAGGGATATAACTAAGATTATGAAGCCCTATAATTCGGTATGTAAAGAATGCCAAATGGGTAAATAGGTCAGAACCTCTTTTAGGAGTATGCAAGATAAATCAAATGATGTTCTTGATCTTATTCATACTGGTTTGTGTGGCCTTGCTAGAGTTAAAAGTTTTCATGGTGATAGATATTTCATGCTAATCATTGATGATTATTCTAAAATGATGTGGGTTACTTTCTGAGAGAGAAATCTGAAGCATTTGAAAAGTTTAAAATCTTTAAGGCTAAAGTGGAAACTGGGATAGGATTGAAGATTAAATGTTTGAGATCAGATTATGGTGAGTTTAATAAATTTTGTGACAAGCATGGTATAAGAAGATGATTTTCTGCTCCCAGGACACCTCAACAGAATGGATTTGTGGAAAGGAAAAACAAAACTATCTTGGATGATGCTAGAACAATGATAATGGAAGCTAATCTACCTCATATCTACTGGAGAGAAGCAGTGAGTACAATAGTTTATACATTCAACATAGTACATATCAAAGGAGAAACCAGTAAGACACCTTATGAATTATGGTTTGGCAATATACCTACAGTTAAGTATTTTATAATTTTTGGTAGCAAGTGTTATATCAGGAGAGATGATACTAGATGTGATGAGGGCATATTTCTTGGTTATTCTAATGAAAGAAAAGCATATAGATGTTATAACAAGAGATTGCAGAGAATTGTGGAGAGTGCTAATGTCCAAGTAGATGAGCTGAACATAAGTCAAATCAAAGTTTATGAGAAGGAACCAACAGTGGAAATGATTATATGTGAACTAGTAGTACCTTTACCAGAATAGAGAGTTGAACCAGTTACTCCAGAAATATCAAAGAATTCTACAATAATGAAAGAACAAGGAAGAGGAACAGAGAGTCAGAAGACTCCTAGGTATGTGAGATTGAATCATTCTGAAGATCAAATCATTGGGGATAATACCAATGGAGTGATGACAAGAAGAAGGTTGGAAACTAATGAGGTCTATTTAATTTCACAAGTTGAACCAATATCAATATTTGAGGTATGTAAAGATGAACATTGGTTAAAATCTATAGAAGAAGAATTAGATCAAATTGAGAAAAATAATACATGGACTTTGGTTCCCATTGGAACTAAATGGGTTTTTAGGAATAAATTCAATGAGGATGATCAAGTTATAAGGAATAAGACTAGATTGGTTTGTAAAGGATATTCTCAGAAGGAAGGAATTGATTATAGAGAGACTTTTACACCTATATCTAGGATTGAAGCTGTAAGATTATTTCTTGCCTATGCTACTTATAAAAATTGCAAGGTTTATCAAATGGATGATAAATGTGTATTCTTGAATGGGGATCTTGATGAGGAATTTTACATTGAGAAACCTAATGGTTTTTCACTATCAAATAATGCAGATATGGTTTGCAGGTTAAGGAAAGTTTTATATGGATTGAAGCAAGCACCCAGAGCTTGCTATACAAGGTTGGATAAATATCTTTTGAAGCTTGGTTTTACTAAGGGCAGTGCTGATAGTAATTTATATTATAAAATCATTGATGATGACATACTGATTGTTGAAGTATTTGTTGATGACATTATTTCTAGAGGTGAAGGTAAGTTATGCATAGAATTTTCTAAGAATATGGAGAAATAATTTGAGATGTCTATGATTGTTGAGATGAATTTTTTCTTAGGTTTGCAGATTACTCAGACTGACAAAGGTATTTTCATCTGTCAAACTAAATTTGCTAAGGAATTATTGAAGAAATTTGGTATGGGAGATTCTAAACCGGTAAGTACTCCTATGGTTACAAGTGAGAAATTGATAAGACAAGATGTTTCTACACCGGTAAATCCTACAAGCTACAAATCTATGATTGGAGGTCTGTTTTATTTGACTCAGACTAGGCCTGACATTATGAATGATGTTTGTATTATTTCAAGATTTTAGAGTGATCCTAGAGAAAATCATGAGATGGTGGTGAAAAGGATTTTCAGATACTTGCAAGGTACATCAAAATATGGTTTGTGGTACCCTAAGGATGATAAATTTACTTTATGTGCATATACAGATGGTGATTGGGCTGGAGATGTTGATGACTGGAAAACTACTTCTGGTGGAGCTTTATTTCATGGAAAGAAGTTGGTTTCATGGATCGGCAAGAAACAGTCATGTACTTCTTTATCTACTGTTGAAGTTGAGTATGTTGTTGTTGCTACTAATTGTACACAAGTTTTATGGATGAAGCAAATGTTGAAAGATATAAAGGTGGATTGTGATGCACCGATAGTTATTCACTGTGATAACTTTGCTTCTATTGATATATCAAAGAATCCAGTATTTCATTCTAAGACAAAGCACATATCTATCAAGTATAACTTTTTGAAGGGGAAGGTGGAAGAAAATGAAGTTAGACTGGTTTATTTGAACACTAAAGAACAAATTGCAGATATTTTCACTAAGCCTTTATCCAAGGAATCATTTGAGTACATGAGAGACCGATTGGGAGTTTCTACCCCCCCAGTAGAGACTTGATTGATGTGGCTTGACATCAGTCTGACATGAATTATCAAGCGATACTATTCATTTTGACACTAATGTGGGATGCTACTGCTCAGGGGGAGTAGTCATCTTTGTGATTCAGAGGCTTGTGTTTTTATTTTGATATTTCTATCAGATTTTTGGCATTAATGTCAAAGGGGAGTGATATTGATAAATGTCAAAGGGGGAGAGATATTGATATTCAGAGCTATATGCAAGTGATTGTTGGTTGTCTTCCATAGGGGGAGATTTGTTTGACATTTCTTGGTACTTAGATATTTTTCACATCTAGTGTTGCCATCAATGCCAAAGGAGGAGATTGTTGACCATTTGGTGAATTGATTATGTGTTGCATTGATGTTTTTTCATTGATGTCAATACTAGCTATTTGGATGCTTTACTAGCACCCTTTTGGTCCTAATAGGATGAGTGGTTTCTAGTTAACTTGGATATGACATGATCAGTAGACTCCGGTATAGTCTAGTGATGGAATTGGCTTGTTCATGATAATTATACTCATATTTGGTCAGTTGGTTTTGGTCTGGTAATGGGATGTTATCCTTCTTACTTAGAAGATTGGTTTCTGGTTCTGGCGAGGGTTTCACCGACAGAGCTTTTAGTGGAGATCTTTGATGAATTTCATAAGTGGTGTTGGTGTAGCTTTTGATGGTGTTTCAGGATGTTGTTGGTGATCATGTTCGAGAATTGGCATTTGGAGATCATTGTTGAAGCGTGTGGACCTATAATTGGTCTCGGTTGATCTAGGTTATGGATTGGCTTTAATGTAACATGTGGACATGACCTATTGATGTGTTTTTGAGATGTCTTATGTGTTAGATATTATTTGTTTTATCTAAACGCTGACATGGTTTGTAATTATGTAATTGGTTTATTGTCTGGTAGCCAACCTAATTGTTTATGGTCAAGGGTTTGTATAAATAGATGTAATATCTCATTGTAGATCATCATGGTTAATGTAAGAGGTCATGGTCAAGGAATGTAATTTCTAGTGCTTCCGGTATTTTGTGACAATTGATTCACCCCCCCCCTCTCAGTTGTCTTTCGGTTATCTGAATTGTCTAACAAAAACTTCTTTGCTCATCTTCATCGGTTTCATTATAAGTAAATTTTGGAGCAAAGTGTCCAACTTTACCATAGTTGAAGCATTTGAGTGGTAACTTTCCTTTATACTTTCTGGATCCTCTCTTGAGCTTTCTGACAAAGTTTGCTACCTCCGCATCTAAGTCTTCACTAGATCCTTTATGAGCAACCTCTTCCTTTCCCTTTTTAACAGAGTTGAAAGATGCCTCTTTCCTTGAAGATGCTTCACCGGTTGTCCTCATTTCATAAGCAGTTAGAGAGCCAAATAGCTCATCCATTGTGAAGGTTTTTAGATCCTTTGCTTCCTCAATAGCAGAAACCTTAGTATCATACTTAGATGTGAGAGATATAAGTACCTTCTTGACAATAATATCATCAGCAATTTCTTCTCCAAGTCCTCTGATGGTGTTCACAGTTTCATCTACTTTGTGAAGGTAGTCTCCAATATTTTCTTCATCTTTCATCTTGATTCCTTCAAGTTGGCCTCTTAGTGATTGCATCTTGTCCTCTTTGACTTTGGCATCACCTTCAAATAATCTCTGCAATTTATCCCAAGTGTCCTTGGTAGATGCACAATGCATGACCTTGACAAACTCATTATTTGACAACCCACTTAAGATAGCATGTTTAGCCTTTGCATTATTCTCATACTCCTTCTTAGCATCTCGATCAGTGGGAGGAACACTAGGGATAGTATACCCATTCTTGATAGATATCCACACATCAAAACTAAGAGAGGAAATATAGGTCTCCATTCTTCTACTCCAGAAGGCATAGTTAGATCCATCAAACATGGGAGATTTTGAGGAGGAAAACTCATTTCTTGACATTGTATTCCTTGACCAGAATCTAGGAAAGCTAGAGATATCTTTATTCAACTGGGAACCTAGGCTTTGATACAAATTATTTAACGTAGTTTACCACTGACAGGGGGGTGAATCAATGGTTCTTGAAAACTTTTCTTTTTAAACCAAGCTTGGAATACCGGTTATCAACCTAAATACTAAACAATCAAACATGTGAGATAAGAGTGGATTTCAAAAGAGACACACAAATGCATAACCCATAACACCAAATGTATGAGGAAAACCCAATATGGGAAAAACCTCAATGAGAAATGCTACTGGATTCTATTGCTCCAATCTAGCCTCACAATGAAACAATCAAATTACAATGATTTAGGGCATCAACCCAAGGAGCACCAACCCCTACACCAAGCACCAACTCGATGTAATGTGATGAAATACAATTCTGATTCAATGATAGCACCTAGTTGCAAATGAGTTTTGCAACACTTGATCAATTGATGTTTGTCAGTTAACAACCTCCTCTTCTTCATTGGTTCTCACATTGTCAGTTATTAGGTTACTCTCTCTGATCACTTACCAGTTACTCCTAGCCTTTCTTCTCTCTCTCTAAGACTCACACTTCACAGTGTCACACTTGGATGCCTTCCTAATCAATCACTCCTTATCAGTATGCTTGACTGTTAAGACCGTAACAGTTTATACTCTTATCTCTACTGGTTAGATCCTCTCATCGATTCAACCTGCTAACACACACTTTAACTCTCTCTGAGAAATAACTCTTAGGCAGATCATTTTTCTTCTTGCTCAGGCTCTCTTTTCTCTCACACCTCGCATCTAGCATCAAAACATTTTAGTCTCAAGTTGACATATTTATCTGTGAGGGTTCCTGCCAAAAGCAACATTCAAATGGTGTCATGTTAGGTTTTACCTTCACCATCTTGATTCATAGTAAATCTGATTTGATCAACTTTTCTAGAATGATAATTTGCATCACACCAAACAACACTGCCATCTCTTCTCTTTTTGATGTGCGTTTTATATTTTAGGATGTCTATGACATGCTTTTCCTTTGTTGCTCTATCAATCACCATTAATGGATTGGTTGTTTCCTTCGGAAAACATGTACAAAGATCAGATCATCTTGCAAGGTCAATTAAATCACCTTGCCAACTTGTCTTCCTCGAGACGCAACATTCTACCATCCTCCCATGATTTGTGGGTTCTTCATTATATCTGACCTGCTTGTTAACTACTGCATCAATGAATACTTCACCGACCTATGCATGGTCGCCACCTAGTTTCCAACTATCACCCTTGTCAACATCCATCCATGCTCGTTTTGTTATGTCTATTTGGCATCATCTTTAGTTTTCTATTTCGATTTGACATCCTTCACCGACTAAGACTAACTAATAATTCAACTCACCTTACCAATATAACCTAACTTCACCAGTGGACCTTCATATCTATTGACCTCTTATCTGTTGGTGGATCAACTTGGCCTTCCATCAAACATGTTGGTCCATATACTAAGTCAAATTACCGATAGTATTAAGCTTCTTTGTGTATACCGGTTCACTTCCTTTTATTCTTCATTGCTTTCTCTCTTTGCCTTGTCGATGGTTCTGCTTTACCGATAGATGATGCATTTTATGTGTACTAGTAACATACCTTTTTGTCTTCTTACACACATATTTATTGACATCATCATGTCTTACTTCACCCATACCAGTGACCACTACCTACTCACCGGTGACCATGTCATACCAGGTGACATTAATGACAGCCTAATGCCAACATCACCTTCATACAAATTTTCCAACTTCTTCCATATCTCATGAGCAGTCTTCAATTTCATAACATTTGTCATCTCAGAATTAGTCAGAGCACTCAACAATGCTTCCTTAGCCTTAATATTGTATCCATCTTCCTTTATCTCATCCAGAGTTGAAGGACCATTTGCAGGAATGGTATAATTGCATTTGGTATTGCCCAGTAAGATTCTCCAATGCATCTCAAGTGACACTCCATGCAATTTTTATAAAGAGAGTAATTAGTGTCATCAAATCTCAAACTATCCTTCTTGTAGGTTTCCATCTCGGATCACCTCAAGTGGTCAAGCTTCTTTGAAGGAACCTACTCTAATACCAATTGATGAAATAGCTCTGATACCAATTGATGAAATAGGGCAGACAACTGAGAGGGGGGTTGAGTCATTTGTCACCAAAAACCTACACAACTTGAACTGAATTAGGTATAGACAATCATCTACAAACACTTTAATCTGCAAATGTTGATCTTCAACATACTAAACAAACTAACTCACTGAACTTCACTACATTACTATCATAGGCAAATAAATATATGTTGACATCAATGACAACACATCTCTCAAATATCTCTTAAGCACATATTTGCAACATTCTTCCAAATAAATATCAATGTGCCTCTCCCGCTCTGCTCTGCAACTCTTCTACTCTCCTACCCATTTTGAGTTTGATTCTGTGTGCCTCGATGTCCCCCCCCTTTGGGGAGGCCCCCCTCCCCTCCTGGACCCAATGCCCGATTCCACGGTCGGAGCGCATGCTTCTGGGCCTGTTGCAAGGTCCCCATGTTTTGCGGACCATATGGAAGAAAATGACAGTCTTCACACCCTTTCCACTTCTCCAGGTCTAACTGATTCTGGATCGAAAGGGGAGGAAAGGAATATACCTCATCTCGGACTGGAAACTTCTATCGGTCAGACGGATAAGGATACTATGGAGGTGAATCCCAAGTCTAGCTGGAAGAACACCCTCCCTGGGTCCACAAATTTGATCCCTCTTGATGTTGTGGCCTGCTTCTCCCAAATAGAAGACGGAATAGAGATCAAACTCTCAGACAACCTAATGGACAGAATCACCACCTCCCTTTACTTGGCGATAGTTGGTCATTTCTTCTCCTTCCAACCTTCTATCGACATGGTCAGGCGATGGGCAAAATCATGTTGGAAGCTTAAAGGAAGCCTGGAGGTCTCAGCCATGCCAGGAGGACTCTTTCTATTCAAATTTATCACTAAGGAGGATTTGGTTTATGTCTTGTCGGGGTCTTGGGCTTACAGAAAGCACTTCCTAACCATGGCCAAATGGAAACCTAGTTTTGACCCCTCTACAGAACTAAACCACATGGCCCCAGTGTGGGTTAGGCTACCTGGACTCCCTCTAGAGTTCTGGGATGAACAAATCTTCTGATGGATAGGAAACTCATTTGGTTGCTTTGTTGCAATGGACTCGGTCACTCTCAACAAGTCCAGGTTGGTGTATGCTCGCTTTTGTGTCAATGTTACGATTAACAAAGCCTTCCCAAACTTTATCTCCCTAAAGTCCAAATGGGGAAAACGGTCCCAGACCATTGTTTACGAAAATGCCACCCTATACTGCTAGAAGTGTAATACTCAGGGGCATTCCTCTACTGATTGTAAAGCCCCTGTGGTAGCAGAACCCAAGATCAAGAATAAAGCCATCTGGGCTGAACCCATCAACCCTGGTGACCCGTCATCCTCGGCCCCTCCTGAGCTGACTATTGAGAATGCTATTCCTAAAGATTACCAACACACAGACAAGATCCTTGAGATCTTAAAATCCCCAGCGGACCCAGTCAAAAACTCTAACTACCCCCTAGAAGAGGGGGAGATCCCTCAAGCAATAGCCCTCATCATGTCCCCCATCCCTTCTGCATCCCCCTCACCCCATGTCCTCCTTGATCCCACCCTAGCTGTGGTTAAACCTCTCAAGATTGGAAGTATCTTGCCCACCACTTCAACCCCTTCCTCCCCTACAGCTGGGGATGGAGAGGAGTACTCTGGTAACTCCCTGGCAACTCCACTGAAAGTGTCCCCCTCGAGTTCTCCACGGACAGATAATGAAGAATGGATAACCCAGAAGAAGAAAGTCAAAGCCAAGAAAGCTGATGTGGGGGGAAATGAAAGTAAAGTTGGGAGACCTATAGTAAGAGTCTTGAGACACAAGGTTATGTCAAGGGACATTGCAAAGGGTAGACAACTAACCCCAGACAAACTTAGCAAAAGTAAGAAATGAAGTTCCTCTCTTGGAACATAAGGGGTCTGAACAGCCCCCAGAAGCAGTTCGCCATAAAACAACTCATTCTTGAGATGAAAATCGACATCTATCTAATTCAGGAAGTTAAGATGCCTTCCCAAACCTTCACTGTGATTGCTAGTAAACTTTGGCCTGGAGTGGACTACCTGTATGTTGGCGCATTAGGTGCGTCTGGAGGTATTGCTACCCTATGGAATCCCATTAAAATAAAGGGCAAGTTATTCGATAGCTCCCAAAATTTCCTAGCGGTTTCTCTCCACTATGGTGATCTTTGCTGGTAGATGTTCAACATCTATGCTCCCAACTCTAGGGCGGGAAGATGGATCCTGTGGGAGGAACTCTCTAATATCATTATGACTAATCAGAAGGACCCATTTATGCTTGCTAGGATTTCAATGCCCCCCTCTATGCTTCTGAGAAGTGTGGTGGCCTGGAGGATTTCTCTGACAGCATGAGCGACCTAGCCAGCTTCATCAATGCTTCAAACCTTGTGGATATTGACCTTCAGGGTGCCCCCTTCACTTGGTCGAATAACAAGAAAGGAAAACACCTCATCCAAGTCAGGTTGGATAGATTCCTAGTCTCCACCAACTAGGATTTGGGAATGAGCTCCTTCCTAAAATCCCTCCCAAGGATGGCATCTAATCACAACCCCCTTCTTCTCCATTTGAAAGACAAACTCTACCAGGGTCCCCCCCCCTTCCGCTATGAAATCATGTGGACCTCCCATCCCGACTTCAAGGATTTGGTTAGAGGCTGGTGGTCCACCCTGATCCAAGAGACTGCCATGTTTAGAATTATGGAGAAACTAAAGTTAATCAGCAGGGAAGTAAAAGGGTGGAACAGGAACACCTTTTGAGACATCTTTAAAAGAAAAAAGGATCTAGGATCCAGACTGGAACAACTTCAAATTTTAATGGCTACTGGTAACCCCCCAGACCCCATTTTGAAGGAGGAGGAAGATTGTCGCAAAAGCTAGAAAAATATCCTTGCCAGGGAGGAAGTGTACTGGAAACAAAGATCTAGGATCCAGTGGTTGAAAGAAGGGGACAAAAATTCTACTTTCTTCCATAGATCAGCTTCTAACCACAAGAGGAGGAACTACATCAAAAGTATTAAAGATGAAACTGGCCAGGAGATTTTTGATGACTCTCTGATTGGATAGAACACGGTGGACTTTTTCACCAGTTTGTATGCGGATGATGGAACAGCTTCGCCGCTCCAGGACTGCCTCATTAGCAAACTACTGATGGCCATTAAGGAGGATGACAACTAGAAACTTCTTTCCCCCATCTCTATTGAGGAAGTTCACAAGGTGGTCTTTGCTATGGGAGCTTATAAAACACCGGGCCTGGATGGTTTCCCCCCGACCTTCTTCCAGGACTTTTGGGATATTGTTAGCTATGATGTTACTAAAGCTGTCCAAGATTTCTTCAAAATGGGGAGATTGCCAAAAAATATCAACAACACTTTCATTGTCCTCATCCCCAAGACCACCACTCCCAACTGCCTGAAGGAGTATCGGCCCATAAGCCTCTACAATACCATTTACAAGATTCTCTCCAAGGTCCTTGTAAACAGAATTAAACCCTTCCTGGAAAGATTTATTAGTCCATCTCAAAAAGGCTTTGTCCTTGGATGGAAAATTCTGGATGCCACCATTACAACTCATGAGATAATCCATTCCATGGATAGGAGCAAATTGCCAGGTATGGCCTTTAAACTTGATATATCAAAAGCTTATGACAAGGTTAATTGGGAATTTCTTTTCAAAGTGCTCCTAAAACTAGGATTTAACCAAAAAATGGTGAGTATGATTTGTGAATGTGTTACCACGGTCCAATTCTTAGAACTGATTAATGGGACTCCTAGGGGAGGCTTCAAAGATGAGAAGGGTATCCGGTAGGGCAACCCCTTATCCCCTTATCTTTTTATCATGATAGTTGAAGTCCTAAACAGAAATGTGACTCATCTAATCGCCAATGGTAGGCTCCAAGGATTCAAAGAAGCCTCCATGCTCCCCCCTACTAATATCTAGTAGTTCGTGGATGACACTTTCCTTTTTGGCAAAACTTCTGTCATGGAGGCTAAAGGTTGGAAGACCCTTCTGGAGGACTATGCCAAGGCATCGGGACAATGCATCCAATATGAGAAGAGTAATCTCTACTTCTTCAACACTCCAAATGACCTCCAACTCAGAGTTCTCCCTATCCTCAGATGCAAAATGGCTACTCTCCTGGGGACCTACCTGGGACTCCCTCTCACGGTCAAGGAAGTCACCCCCACCTTCTGGAACTCTATCTTGGAAAGAATGCAGAAAAAGCTTGCAGGATGGAAAAAGAAATTTCTCAGTAGTGCGGGGAAGCTCCAGCTCCTCGTAGCCTCCCTATAGGGAATTCCGGTCTACTTCCTCTCCATGTTCAAAATATCAGGGACCATGTGAGAAAAACTTGAAAAAATTCAAAAAAACTTTTTATGGACTGGCTTAGAGGAAAAAAAATGCCTGGCTTTGGTCAACTGGGATATTGTTTGGTTACCCAAATCTTTGGGAGGTTTGGGTATATGAAAGATCAATGCCCTCAATAAGGCACTAATTGCCAAGGTGGGATGGACCTTGGCTAAAGGGGAGGCGGACTGGTGCAACATCATCAAAGCTAAGTATTTGGATGGGGAGCATTTCTTTTATAATCTAAATACTACTGACCTTCCCTAAGGCTCCACATTATGGAACAACATCCTAAAGAACAAAGTGATGGTCAGAGAAGGTCTGAAGTGGCAGCTTGGAGATGGCAAAAAGGTGAGATTTTGGGAGGAATTCTGGACGGAGGATAGACCGTTGATCAACACTCGCTTCCATCAAATTAGGAACCATTTCAAGGCTATCCTGGGGGATTATGCTGTGGATTATTTGGTCCCAAGAAATGGCCGAAAGGAATTAGTTCCCATCTATAGCAATCAACCAAACCTAGTCCCCTTGGCTCAAGAGTTGCAACTCTTATTGCTGAAAACTAGAATTCCCATGACCATGAACGAAGATAGCTTCATCTGGAAGAGACACAATTGGGCCAGTTCTCGATCAAATCGGCTTACTCTCAACTCCTAAAATACCCTGTGGATGCAGAAGGTTGGAAGAAAGTCTGGAACCCTTAGTTAATTCCCAAAATTAATTTCTTTTGGTGGTCCCTCATGCATGGAAAAACCCTCACACTTGATAACTTGAAAAAGAGGGGATTTCATCTCCCCAATAGATGCAGCTTATGTAAAATGGATGAGGAATCTATTGAGAACCTTTTTATTCTATGTCCCTTTGTGGCTCACATTTGGTCTATCACTCTTCAGAAATGTGGTCTGTGTTGGGTCTTCCACAAGAATATAAAAATTTTTGTGTTTGATTGGACCCCCCCTTCCCATCATCCCCTCATCATTCAACTTTGGAAACAAATTCCTCCACACATCTACTGGGCTTTGTGGAAGGAGAGAAACAAAAAAAAATTTAGAGACACTGAGACCCCTCCGGACATTATATCCCTCACCTGCTTTAAGTTGATGTCTGAGAATCTAGAAGCTACAAAATGGAAAATCCCCCCCATCCTCCTGATGAGATGGATAAGAAGATCATTACCGGCTGGAAGCTCCCCCTGGCTTCAATCACTTCAACAACAGCACCAAGAAAAAGAGACAAATGACTAGGTGGTCTTCCCCCAGAATTCACTGGTTTAAATTGAATTTTGATGGCTCTGCTCAATGCAATAGTCAGGCTGGTGGTGGAGTCATCAGGGATCATCTAGGGAACATGGTTCCAGCCTATGCTGGCAACCTCAGTGAAATTTAGGTCTCTCAAGCTGAGGGAATGGCCCTCCTCTGGGGGCTGAAAATAGCTAATGACATAGGAATAAAGCATCTGGAAATCGAAGGAGACTCTCAAGTTATTATCAACTCTATCAAAGGGAATGCTTCAACAGGATGGAGAGTGGAACCCATTCTGAAGGATATCAGGTGCTTGTTGGTCAAAATGGAGGACTTCACCATAGACCACATCTTTAGAGAAGGAAATAGAGTGAGGAATTCCATGGTGGCTTAAGGAAGGCTACACATGGGCTTATGATGCTAGAGGGACCCCAATCTGCTGCCAATCATTGTTAAGGAAATCCTGGATAAGGAAAAAGCCTTGTGCTAGGAAAGGACTAACCCTTCCACCCAATGATGAAGGAAAATGTGTTAATTTTTTCAAATTGGCATGAAGATCCCGCCAATTTCTACCACAGATGGACACGTAGCAGAGGTATGCGGAGTCATCACTACCACAGGGGATAAATTCATAAAGAAAGGACTGACATCAGGAATGATTACCACTCAATTATGACTCAGACGGTGCCAACTGGCGATGGCAAAGGCGGCGTTGGGGAGCTGTCAACTCACATTGGCCTGAGTAAAGGCTCGCACGCTCTGAGTAGATCTCTGACCAGCGATATCTACAAGACTTTAAGGGATAATAATCACTATGATTATTATGACTGTTTAACCAAAGTCTGGCACATTTTCCCTAACTATTCTGTCTTGAGCTTGCTTTGGCTCTGCATTCTGGCTTTATGTCATTTTCAAACAGAGAAGCTGGAGGATTCTAAAATGGGGGAGGACAGGCTTAGACTGGAACACAACAAAGTTGAGGAGTTCAAAGCCAAACCCGTGGCTTGGTTCGTGTGCACTGAAGGAGGCATTGACAAATTCATGGAGAACATGAAGGGCAATGATGAGAGACTCTCTAAACAATTTGTGTCCTCCTGGGAGGACAGAAGGGTGACTGTGGGGGGAATCTCCTTTGAAATAAATGAAGAGGTCATTGCCCAGGCTACGGGCCTCTTAATGGAGGGCAGAAAATGGAAAAAACAGAGCCGCATTGCAGACTCTACTAGCCTTAACCAGTTTTTCTGCCATGGCGAGAACCCTGTCAAGAGGGTTGGAGGATTTAATAGAGAGGAACTCCCACACCCTTGGGACAAAGTCTACTACATAGTGATGAAGTATTTTATGCTTGAAGGCAGGTATGGCATTTTCTACTACTACCACCTCCCCTTCCTGAACCATTTGAGGAACAAAGACCTCATTTCCATTTCGTTCTTTTTATTGCACTCAATGGATGCTAACATTAAAGATATAGCTGAAGCTAAAAAGAAAGGAAAAGACTTTCCTATCCTGCACCAGGCCCTTATGCTCTGCATTTTCAACTTCCACCTCACCCTCTGCTCGCCCCATTCCATTTCTATGCATAATGTCAGCCCCTCAACCCAACCTCTGGCCATTAATTATTCAAGCCCCCATTGCATGGAACTTGGCTCCTCAAGAAAGAAAACCAAGAATCACTCCCTAGAGGAGGTCAGAACCCCTAAAAAAGTTAAAATCCAAGAAATTGATTCAGACCTGGACATTATCAAAGACACCAACACGCCCCGCCACTCTAGCAGATTGGCCTCTAAACCCTTCAATAAATCCCTAAGAGACCCCTCCTCCTTGCATGACACAGGAAACTCCATTCTGACTGATAAAATCCCCCAGGCCCAGCACAAACATTCCCCCCTTTTTGTGAGGTCAACCCATGTTTCTGAAAGCCTGACCACCTCTATGAGTCCGGAGCCAGCCAATTTCCCTTCCCCGACCTTCAGGATTGAGAAAATGATGGTTGTTGAAGAGGCTAGTAGTGTGAAGGAAGAAGATCCCAACTTGGCAGAGCTCAAGAAAAAGATAGAAGCCCTCTCTGACAACCTGCAGGTGATTACTAGTAGATTGGAGGCGACGGAGTCCAAGATGCATGATATGTCTAAATTTGCTTTGAATGTCATGAGATGCTCAGCTACTACTCTGTGCCTTTTGCAGGATAGTGCGGACAAAGGTAAAGGCAAGGAAGATGAGGACTTTAAAGGCCTATTTAAGTTCCTCACTAAGGAATGGGCTAAGAAGCTGCTCCCTAAGAAGAGTCGAGGGAAAAAGAATTAATTTTCTGCATGTGGAGAAGTTTTTTGTGTATGCGGTGTAGTAGGCTGGATAGGTCTAGTTTCAACTTATGTTTATATTTTAGTGCTTATAGCCCTGCGTGGCACCAGAAGTATACTCTGACTAGTAGTATTTTATTGCTAATAAACTCTCGTAAGATGGTTTTTGTTTTTGATAGAGGTAAAAGGCTGCTTCTGTGTTGATTGTTTGCGAACAATGGTCCTTCCATTGTTCTCTTAATTGTACCCATGGGTCAGCCCCCTCATTTTTGGCTGCTTTTATTATCAAAAACATTCTTCCAACAATCTCACCAAATTTCCAACATGTGTCACATCAATTTTGACAATTTGGTGAAGATTAGTTTGATAAGAGCTATGAGAGATTTATCGAGATTGAGTAAACTGGATAATAGTGTTTGCAAACAATGTCAAGTGGGAAAACAAACAAAGGGAACATTTAGAGGAAAGAAACAATCTTCTACCAGACTATTAGATTTAGGGCACACAAACTTATGCAGTCTGACCAAAATAAGGAATTTACAAGGTGAGAGGTATTTCATGCTCTTAATTAACAATGATTCTAGAATGACTTGGGTTGCATTTTTAAGAGAAAAGTTAGAGGCATTAAAAAACTTTAAGATATTTAAAGCTAGAGTTGAAAATGAAGTTGATAGAAGAATCAAATCCTTAAGATCTAACAGAGGAGGAGAGTTAGTTTTTGATGAATTTGGCACTTTTTGTGAGAAATATGGGATTAGGAGATATTTGTCTGCCCCTAGGACACCTCAATAGAATGGTGAAGTGGATATAATGAATAGGAATATACAAGAGACAACAAGAACTATGATCAAAGAAGCAAACCTACTGGAAGTTTACTAGAGAGAAGCAATACATATTGCAATATACACTTGCAATAGAGTTCTATTTCAGAAGAAATATGGGAAGACGTCATATGAGTTATGGCATGGAAGGATTCCATCAGTAAAGTATTTCAAATTATTTTGAAGTAAATGCTACATCTGAAGAGATGAAGGAAATATTAATTAGAAATTTTGATAGAAGAGAAGATGAAGGTATATTCCTAGGATATTCTACAAAGAGCAAGACTTGTCGATGTTACAATAAGAGATTGAATAAAATTGTTGAAAGTAAAAATGTGAAGGTTGATGAAAACATTTCCAAAGACTCTAGTATAAAAGAAAGATATGAATTTGATGAGTCTGCAAGAAAAGAAGAAGAAGAGAATAGTAGAGAAGAAGACAAGAAAAAAGAAACTTGAGTTTCTCCAACAACTGTATCTAAAAATCTGAGGTATGTATAGAAGAATCACTCTGAGAACAAAATTATAGGAGATAATAATAGAGGTGTTATTACAAGAATTAAAGCTACTGAACAACAAGTTCTACTATGTTTCCTTTTTAAAGTTGGACCTAAGACAATTGAAGAAGCGTGTAAAGATCAGAATTGGATGAAAGCTATGAAGGAAGAGTTAGATCGCATTGAGAAGAATCTATTGGCATATGCACACTCCAATGAGACATTGTATGTGATTGAAGGTTTTGTCATTGATGGCAACCTTGCAATCCTATGGCACTAGCAAGACATTATACTGGAAAAGCATTACACCGGCAAGATAGTGCATCGGCATCAGCAGATCACTAAGGACATCGGCACCAGCACAGAAGAAAACAAGTATACTGGCACAAAGGCCGACAGGATTTTTGTTATGTAATATTTTGTTTATTATTGTAAGCGGACTTGGCAAATTGTAAAATGACTCTTATATATAAAGAAGATCATTATAGACATTTGTAGGAGTGATGTGGAAGCATTAAGGAAAATATTAGGCAGACTTAATGTGCGAAATATAGGTCAAGGATATATGTAAAGAACAGAGCAGGAACTGGTACTGAATCTGGCATTGAAGATGCTATTGTAAAGTAGTACAAGTCATTGGATTAGTATAATCCTTATTGTAAGTCAGTGTGACTTCCCATTGAGCAGTGAGCTCTAGGCAGTTGGCCTTCTTGCATGTGCAGGCCCCTATTGTAAGTAATATTCTCTTATTGGCCAGTGAGTGAATATTGTGGGTCACAAATCCCACTGAGGTTTTTCCCACACCGGGTTTCCTCATTAAACATCTTGTGTTATGGTGTACTTTTCATGTGGATATTCTTGATTCTGTTTATTGCATTATTTCTTGCATACCGGTACACTATTATATTATGTTCTGGATGTTTTAACTTAAGAAATTCTTATTACCGGATAGATACTAATTCACCCCCCCCTCTCAATATCTGTGGGACCCCTAACAATTGGTATCAAAGCTTGGTCCTCTATTTTTAGAAGCCTAATAGCTTGAGGAAGATCTTGACACTGGTAAAGATGAAAAATCTAATGAAGCAACTTGAAGGAGCTCTTACAGACTATGATGCAGAGAAACTGAAAAATATCAAATTAGAAGATGATTTAAGGGCTACTCAGGATATCATTCAGGCACTTCAAGAAAATTTTACTGTTGCAAGAAATAAGAGAAGAGAACTTTGTGAAAAATTGCAAAATGAGAATGATGAAAAGGAATCACTTAATGATATGATAAGAAAATTGAAACAAGAGATCATGATAACAAAAAATGAAATGCAGGATATGACTATGAGATTTTGTAAAGAGATTGAGGATAGGAAGAAGAATGAAGAAGAATTGACCAGAAGACTAAGTGATGCAGAAAATGAGAACACAAGACTTAGCTATGAAAATGACATGTTGAGGACAGAGCAATGCTCCACCGGCAGGACGTTCTTCATCAAATTGAAGAAAATTTCTTTGAGGGTTTGGCAATCAAATGACACATGTGCTAATTATTCCCTCGGTCAGAGATCAGAAGTTGAAAATTACTTGTTACCGGCAGACAATGTTAAGTGAATACTTAACCGACATGCAATAAATGTGGTAGATGGCAAAAAGACATTATAAAACAAGGTTTTGGCTCCATTTCATTTCACCGTGATTTCAAATTTTCAGAGAGCGCGAAGATTCCGAGCTAAGGAATTTCAAGCAAGAAGCAAGCACACTCTAAGAAATCATCCATCCAAGGCAGTAAAAGGTATTTAATCATGGCATCTACCTCTACAATTGAATACATAACAAACCCTACTATTGTTGAAGTAATAAAAAGACCTAGGCCCGTATTTCAGTTAGTTCCCAAGATAGCAAAGAAGGATGATACCTTAGGTGCTTTTTCTCAAATCCCTAAGAGAGTTGTATATGCTTAAGACCCCAGAATGTACATCCACTGCAACATTGAAGAGTTAGGAGATGAGGAAATCAAAACCATGTATAAAACCGTGATATGTGATGATACCAGCAATGTTAAAAATGAACACAAGATTATTGAAACCCTAGGATTTATAGAAATCCTTAGCATTCCTGAATTTCCTAAGGATGTGATTAGGATAGTTTTAAGCAGAGTTCATGGATAATTTTTCTGGTTTGATGCAATCCATAAGATCACCAAGGAAGCTGTGAAAGCTGTCATAGGGTTACCGACCACCGGTAAAAGACCAGATAAAACCAAGAAGGTTCCCAATGACCTAGTTATAAACCTAACTAGTGCAACATTCAATAAGAGGTCTCTAAGGGTTAATGATGTAAAAGATATCAATGTGAGATTCATCAGTATGATATTAGGTTATAAAGCCACTCATGCTAATAGACTTAACTCGGTTTCAAGTTTATGCATTAAGAGTGCTTATGATATGGTAACAAACAATGCAAAAATTGGCATATGTGAATGGTTAAAAGATGAACTAATTGACAACCTTGAAAAGAAAAAAAAGGACAAGAAAGGAACTTTCAGATTTGGAAATCTGTTAGTATGCCTAATGCTACATATAACAAAATAGGTTCCTGGTATAGGTTATAAAGAAATTGTATATGACATACTGGTAGGAAAACAATTGACTGAACTGTTCAATAACATGGGTGAGAACAAGGAGAACAATATTAACGACTTTTTCCAAGCATTAAAGACCAAAATGAAGAAAAGAATAAGGTTATCTCAGAAAATAGTAGACAAATACAGAGATGATATATACTTTGTTATTAAGAAAGATGAAATTTGGATGGAAGCGGTCATCCCAAGGACGATTTGGGTAACCAAGATGGGCTATGAAACAGATGACCACATAGTTGAAACATATGCTAAAGCACTTCTGGAAGCCCCCAATGAACCTAAGGAAGAAATATTTGGTAGTGTTGAGACTATAGAAAGCCAAATACAATCAAAGAAAAGAGTAAATAAGGTTGAGACATTTGTGAGGAAAGGGTCCAAACAAGCAAAAGCCATTAAGGAAGATGTATTAAAGAAAACCGGCATAACAGAGGATGAGTTGGTAGCTCCACAACCTGAAACTCATCTATCACCGGTAGGTACTTCTTTGGAAGGTGACATGCCAACAAATTTGAATAGAGTTGTTAGAAAAAGAGATCCCTCACCGGCAACCACTCCTTCACCTAGAAGAACAAGGCAAAAGAAACAAGTAGTGAGATCTCCAGTTAGAAAAGCCACACCAAAGAAAAAGCTGACACCCAAGAAAAAGAAAAGGACAAACAGAGACTTGGCACCTCTTGATGTACTACTAAATGAAATCACAGACGAAGGAAAACTGAAAAACATAGAGAAAATTTATGACACTGTAACTGCTAATGAGAAAGAACAAGTTGAGAACAGTGTTATATTGCATATGGACATGTACAAGAAATTTTTGATGGAAGTAGCAAATGAAATTCCTGATGACTTATTCAAAAGACTTGAGGCCAGAAGGCAAGCAGTGATAGAATTAGATAAGAAAATAAAAATTGAGAAACTACTTGCTATGTATCCGGTAAACTCTCCAAAGGAAATTGATGATTTGATTTCTCAAGCAAACCGGTCAGTATTCTCTACTGCACACCAACATATTTCACTAATGGCAGGAAGAGTTACTGAAGTGACAGAGGAAACAAAAGATGGATGGGATATATTCCTGGTTGACAAAGAAAAACAAGAAGAGTACAGGAACCCTAAACCTATAAAGTATATTAGAAAGACAAAGACAAAGGGAAAGGCAAAGTTGGTGGACCACCAAGCATCAAAGTTAAAGACAACCTACCCCCACCGGTGAAAATAACAACTACTGAAGATCAACCTGCAATAGAAAGTATGGATGTAGAGGATAACAATCCTAATTCTGAAGTCCTATATACTATAAATGTTGATACTCGGAAGATCAACATAATAGTAGATAAAGATACAACTAATAAGTCAGATATGGCAAATGAGCCTCCGGTAGTAGAAATAGAGAAACCAGCAGAAGATACAAAGAAAAAGGTAGAGACTGAGTCATAGACAAAGACAACACAACATACAGAGAAACCAACAAAGCTAAAGGCTCCAGAACAACATCAACCAGAACAGGTACACAAGGAAACAGTGCCACCGGTAAGTAGTGAAGTAGGAAAACCAGAGCTTAAAGAAATGCAGACACAAATTGACCTACCAGAGGTCAATACAAGCATGGTTACTTCCATCGATACTCAGATTGTTGGATCATCATCAACATTCAAATCAACAAATGTGACTGAGGTATTACTTGATTCTATCAAGAAAATAACTGACTGCAACTCACAGGCTTATAAAGCAATTGATGATTCTATACCAATTTTGAAGGTAATAGCTCCCAACTGTAATATAGATAATAAAGATTCTTTAGGACAATTGGATACATTGTTTAAATATATTTCAAAAAACATTGAGAAAACAAAGGAAGAATCAGTGAAGGATAAGGTAGAAAAAGAAAAACAGAAATTCTTTGATGAGGAAATAAAGAAGTGTAACAGAGATTTTGACACACTTCTACCGGAACTATGTAGTTTGTTGAAAAAATACAAAAATCTGTATAAAGATACATGTAAAACAAACTTTTTGACTGTAGATATTGACAAGAAAATAAGCAAGGCACAGGATGAGATAAATAAACTTGCAAACAACTTTGTCAACTCACCAGATTTAGTATCAGTTTTTGAAGAGAAGATAGCAAATTTTGAGGAAGAACTACTCAAATTAGAAAGGGAAAAGGAGAGAATAATAAACAAGGCAAAACATTTGAGATCTAAACTAAGTCCAAGATTGGACTACTTAGCGTCTCTGCAGAAAGAAATTTCAGAGGCATTAACACAGGGAAGCAAAACACCGGCAGAGCATTTGCAGCATCTCACTGGTACAGTGAAGAGAACTGAGACAACAATAAAGGATAGTAAGAAGTTTATGGATAGTATAAACTTAATTTTGGGAGATCTTTTTTAGATAATAACTACACAGCTACAAGGTTGAGTTTATGGATAGCTGAACCTACAAACTCTACTGACATCTTGACAACCTCTATCATTGATGCCAAAGGGGGAGTAGTGGGATGAGAAAATTCAAAACACAGGAATCATATGCTCAGGGGGAGCTCTCACATTTTTGGTTACATTTTTGGACTACACATTTTTGGATACTTTTTGAAATTTCTCATGAGTGTTGCCATCAATGCCAAAGGGGGAGATTGTTGGCATATGCACACTCCAATGAGACATTGCATGTGATTGAAGGTTTTTTCATTGATGGCAACCTTGCAATCCTATGGCATCGGCAAGACATTATACTGGCAAAGCATTACATCGGCAAGATAGTGCACTGGCATCAGCAGATCACTTAGGACACCGGCACCGACACAGAAGAAAACAAGTATACCGACACAGAGGCCGACAAGATTTTTGTTATGTAATATTTTGTTTATTGTTGTAAGCCGACTTGGAAAATTGTAAAATGACTCTTATATATAAAGGAGATCATTATAGACATTTGTAGGAGTGATGTGGAAGCATTAAGGAAAATATTAGGCAGACCTAATGTGCGAAATATAGGTCAAGGGTATATGTAAATAACAGAGCAGGAACCGGTACTGAATCTGGCATTGAAGATGCTATTGTAAAGAAGTACAAGTCATTGGATTAGTATAATCCTTATTGTAAGTCAGTGTGACTTCCCATTGAGTAGTGAGCTCTAGGCAGCTGGCCTTCCTGCATGTGCAGGCCCCTATTGTAAGTAATATTCTCTTATTGGCCAATGAGTGAATATTGTGGGTCATAAATCCCACTGAGGTTTTTCCCACACTGGGTTTCCTCGTTAAACATCTTATGCTATGGTGTACTTTTCATGTGGATATTCTTGATTGTGTTTATTGCATTATTTCTTGCATACCGATACACTGTTATATTATGTTCTGCATGTTTTAACTTAAGAAATTCTTATTATTGGATAGATACTGATTCAACACCCACTCTCAGTATCTGTGGGACCCCTAACAGAATCAAATATGGGAACTAGTCCCTAGACTGGAAGATAAGAATGCCATTGGAACAAAGTGGGTGTTTTGGAATAAGCTAGATGAAGATGGATATATTGTAAGAAACCATGCAAGATTGGGATGCAAAGGTTACATTGAGTTTGAAGGCATTTATTTTGAAGAGACATATGCTCATGTTGCCAAAATGGAAGCTATCGGGATGTTTTTGGATTTTATAGCATGAAAAGATTTCAAATCTTATCAAATGGATGTGAAGTCAGGATTTTTGAATGGGGAACTAAAAGAAGAAGTTTGTAGACACTTAAAATCTGCATCACCTGTGTTCTCCATTTTTAACCTTATCATGCGTATAATCTTCTTTATTCACGTGATCCTATCCTATCCAAATTGATCCCTTCCCATTTCAGGTTTGAGATTGAATTTTACCCTTAACCTCATCCCTTTTGCATCAGATCATTCCTTTTTCTTTCTTGTACTCATGTTTTGCCTAATTGCATCTTGATTAGGGTTTTTTCCCTAAATTCAATCCTCTTGTTCAACCTTTTCCATGACTATCCAATTCCTTCCACTCTCTTCCAACTCCTAGTGTGAAATTTGCATTTTGACCTCTTCTTCAGCCCCCTTGTGTTGTATTTTTCCCTTGGCTCCGACAATGTCCGTTTTGACCATTTTCTCTATCTCAATTTTAGGGTTTTTAGGCCTACTTTTTAGATTTTCTATAACTTCCTGCCTTCCATTTCCAATCCCATTGGATCCCCTCTCCTACCTATCCATATACAAAAGTTAAATTTTGACCTCTTTTCTAGTCCCATGGCATCGTATTTGTCCCTTCTCCATCCAGTGACCCGCTTTGACTTGGTTTACTCGATATTGCTCATTTTTATTGAGTTTTCCCTAATTTGCAGTTTTCACTCAAATTCTCATCTCCCATCCAAAATTTTGTATTATTTCCAATTTCATCTATTTAGACCCAAATTGACTTAATTTAACCCCTTTAAGGACCTCAAATGTCAGTTTGACTAATTTGCCTAGTTAGGTTTAATTAATTAAGCCCCTGTTTTACTAATTATTTTGCCCTAATCTTTTATCATTTCATCAAACCCCTTCCCCTTTCAAAATTAATTAAATAATATTGCAGTATTTGATTACTTTCTATTTATCCCCTTTAATTAAACAATCTTAATTGATTAATTAAAAGTTCATTCATTTTAACCTATAGTTGAATAATTCATTTAAATTATTCAATTATCTAATTATATCTTTGAATTAAATAAATATCTATTTATTTATTTATTTTTTATTATCTTCTTGCATGAGGATAATATTTGCTTTTTTTCAAATTTTAATTGAAAATATCCTTCTAGTTTTTTAAAATGGCAACTTTGTCTCAAGCTTCATCTTTGATTTTTGAAAGTCTTAATATCTCATTATTTTTCAATTTTTAATTTGAAAATGAGGTATGCATCCCCAAAAATTTGCCTTTTTCTTTTTCATCGCTTGTTCCTTCATCTCCTTCATCCTTCCCTGAATGACAACTCTGTCATGTGCTCAATCTTGTCCATCCACCTAACCAAAAATCCTCTTGATCTTGACCGTCCACCAAGTCTACTATTTTCTATAAATTGAGGACTCCCCTTTAATCAAATCATCTAACTTTTGCATTGTTATTCTATCACATTTTCATCTAATTTTTGAGTAGTTTCATTCTATTGCATTTTCAATAAATCATCAAGATTAAGTAATGTTATTCTATCTAGATAATCATCAGTAGTTAGAAAATAGAAATCATCATTTAATCACATATCCCTAGTAAGTCTCACATGTTGTCTCCTTCACTTTCATTGTTTCATGCACTTGGCCTCTGGAGAGTGACATATCTCCATTAGAGATAAAAGGAAGAGAAATGAGGTCTAATTGAAGAAACACAATGGATGGTTTTCATTTACTTTGTGTTTTATTTCAATTAATTTGTTGGTAGGATTAGGAAAGGTAGCTTACAATCTGAATTTTTGTGATTAGCTTGAATAGATCGTATGCATGTTTTGGTTTTTGAACTAACACCCTTTTTTCCTCATCTACATCTAGTGAATCCGATGTGAAGCACACACAAATTTGATACTTTTTATGAGATTTTTTATCAATTGCAGGTTCCAGAAGACCAAAAAATCTTGATTTTTGTACCTGACGCTGGTCCTGCATAGGTGGCATCCATTCCTATGCAGTTGGTTAATTTTTTTGTGTAGTTGATCTAGAATACTACGTAGTTGGTCAAAGAGATTACATAACTAGCTTTTCTATCTTGCATGTAGGGTTTGATTACAATTTTTTCACATACATGGTTTTGATCACTTTAACAAGTTAATTTGCAAGTTTTGAAAGAATTAAAGTGCAGATTGCAGGACTTAAGGCTTAAAATTGAACAAATAAATTGCACCTAGATCATAATTAGGCCTAGATTAATCCTTTTAATTCATGTTACAAATTTCACCTAGGACCTAATTAAACTTTGGATTAATCATTTCAATTCATGCAACAAATTTAAAATAGCTCTAATTAGGAGATCAATTAACTTTAAATTTTAGTTGCAATATTCATCTAGTCC
The DNA here is from genome assembly GCF_030272615.1 of Cryptomeria japonica. Taxonomy (NCBI): domain Eukaryota; kingdom Viridiplantae; phylum Streptophyta; class Pinopsida; order Cupressales; family Cupressaceae; genus Cryptomeria; species Cryptomeria japonica. The sequence continues at coordinate 559,783,165 of NC_081408.1, read as the reverse complement.
TAATTAGGAGGCTAATTGATTTAAATTCAAGTTACAAACTTCAACTAGTCTTAATTAGGAGATTAATTGAATATTCAATTTCAATTTAGAATCTTTTCAACCTTCAAAAAGAAAGATCGACAAAGATAACATGAAAAAGAGCAGAGAAGACTTAAACAATATCAATGCAAACAACGCCAAAATCAGACCAATCTTGCATCCTTGCAGTGAGATTAAACCTTCTTCCACTCTTCGTTTGTCTCTTTATGCTTAAATTAGGGTTTTAATTTATCAATTTATGAAATTGAAAGCTATGTTTATCTCTTGCGTAGGTAGCACCTAGTCCTACGTAGGTAGTCAAATTAGCTATGCAGTTGGTTCAATTTACTACGTAGTTGGTTAAATTTGTTGCACAATTGGCTGAGTTTGTTGCACAGTTTGTTCAATTTGTAGCACAATTGGTTCAATTTGTTGTGCAGCTGGTTGAGTTTGTTGAGTAGTTGGTCATTTTCTAGGTAGTTGGCAGGAACATCTGGATTTTAAATTCATCTTTGGTAGTCAACTAGATAGGGTTTCATTTGAATTTTTTTGGGTTACTAATCAGTTGTTTACAACATTGTGGCATATGTGGGACAAAGATTGAAATTCACAAAACTACTAATTTGTTTGATGTAGAACAATTGTTAAAGATTGAAAATCAAACAAACTTATGTGAATGATGTTTTAGTTGCATAACTCACCATTTATATCTTTTCAATTTGTTTTAAAATGAACATGGATCAGACTTTTGACTAGCATAACTCACCATTTCTATCTTTTTCACTTTGGTTTAAAATGGACATGGACATGCTTTTGTTGGTAACAATACAACAAATTGAGAGGGGGGGTGAATCAATTTCACCAAAAATTTAGCAACTTAAACCACAAAATAGATTTGATGATTAACAATTAGAGTATGAAATAACACCACATCAATAATAGATATAACACCAAAAAATTTGACATGGAAAATGCAGATAAGGGAAAAACCACGGTAGGAACCTACCCACAATGAGATAATACCCTATTAGGAGTAAATGTGAATATTATAGTGGGAATGCACATGCATTCAGGCACACTACCTAGAGCTCACTGCTCAAAATGAGAAACCTAGAAAGGCTACAACCTTAAGGGAAGGCTCACTGCCTTACAGGAAGTCTCACTGACTTACAAAAACATTTGGACTACAATCTGGATTACATGAACTATGAAAATAGAATCTCCATATGCTTTAGTACAGTTTTGGTTAAGCACACAGTCTCCTTTGCAACACTTCTCTTCTCCACACTTCCGAAAGATCAAATTACTTGTTCGCACATCTAACTCAATCATCTACTCTCATATACAACATAGACACTTGCAGACATACATCTTACAAGATTACTACATATATTTATACAAACCCTTCAACCTGTATTACAAAGTCGTCTAAACCCTCAATACATATTATAAAATAATATCCTCACACGCTACAACAATACATGCAAACCAAAATAATGTCAGCTAGGACATAGTCTACACCCAAATCAATACCGCAAGAATGCAAGACCTCCAACAATTATGCCTCAATCATCTGCATCATGCTACAACCACCAAGAATATTGCATATCATGAAGAACATCACCGGACAAGAAAAATATTCAATAACCTACACAATTATCAATGCAGACCACAAATATGCATATAACACAATCAAAAGAAATTCACAAGCTATGTGAATTGCATCACAATAACCACAACAACTCAGATCATTAGAATCATCATCATCTCTCTATCAAAGCTCAAGAACATCAACATAACTTACTATCAAACTAAAAGATTCACTTGTGGATATCCAAATCATGAACCAAGTTAACTGAGGACACACATCAATGTCCAGAACACATTCCACACATCCATAACTAAAGAGAGAGAAATTTCAGAGCAATACAGAGCATAAACCAGAATATCAAATAACACGAACAACTACATAGCATCCTCAATACTGAATATCATAACTCGATCAAATAATAACGAATAACTTTGCAAATAGAAAGGAACCATCTATAGACAACATACCAAAAACCCTTTAAACTACATCAGCTCATTTGTAATGCATAGGCTAAACCAACCCATCCAATCAAACCGCAACACTGGAATACACAGAAAACTTTCCAACAATCTCTTCATCAACAATATTCACATATGTTAAATATGTTGATATCAATGACAACATATGATCCAATATCCAACAATCTCCCCCTTTGGCATTGATGGCAACATATGAATATAAAAAACAATCAATACAAAGAAAGAAATCAACACAGCAATTTCCCTCAAAATCAGCTCTCAAAATACTTCAGAGTTTTTCACATTCTTCTCTCCCCTTTGACATCAATGATAAAGGATCAGGAATCAGGCTTCTCTCCCCAAAAATCTAAACATCTAAACCACCAACACTGACACTAACTACTCCCCCTAAGTAGTAGCCACACTCATCAATCCGGAGCCAAAATATATTTATGTGAAGTTCACCGGACTGATGCAAATCCATGCACCTTAGTTCTCATCAGGAGGGGAAATTACCCCTAACTTCTCTCTAAGATACTCAAAAGTATCTCTAGGAAAAGGATTTGTAAAGATATATGCAATCTATTCTTTTGTAGATATATACTCTAATTTGACTTTTTTCTCATTCACCTTCTCTCTCCATAAATGAAACTTGATTGATATATGCTTTGTCTTGGAATGCAACACTAGTTTCATTGAAATATCGACAGCACTTGAATTGTCACAATATATAGAAATAGGGTCATCATAAATAACTCTTATACCCTTGAAAATTTGTTTCATCCAAATTACCTGAGTACAATTGCTAGCAACAACAATGTATTCAGCTTCTGCAGTAGATAAAGAAATTGCATTTTGCTTCTTACTTTCCCAAGAAAGCAACTTCTTTCCCAAAATGAATGCACCACTTGTAGTGCTCTTATGATCATCAACATAACCTTCCCAATCAGCATTTGTAAAAGCACTCAAAGTAAAGTTATCATTTTTAGAATACCACAAATCAAAATCAATTGTTCCTTTCAAATATCTGAATATCCTTTTGTGGAAGTAACATGTGATTCCTTAGGATCAGCTTGAAATATATCAAAATGACACACAACATTCATTATATCATGTCTATTCTAAGTCAAATACAACAAACCACCAATCATAGATCTATATCTAGTCTGATTAGTTTTTGGAGAGTCATCATCTTTTGTCAGCTTACATTCGGTCACCATAGGTGTACCAACAGGTTTAGAATCCTCAAAAACAAATTTCTTCAACAGTTCCTTCACATAATTAGACTGAGATATGAAAATACCTTTGTCCAGCTGATTAATTTGCAATCCTATAAAGAATTTCATTTCACCAATCATAGACATTTCAAATTCATTCAGCATCTCTTCAACAAATTTCTTACATAGACAATCATTTCCTCCAAAGATAATGTCATTAACAAAAACTTCAACAATCAAGATAAATTATTCTGATTAATATTGAAATAAAGATTACTATCAGCAGTATCTTTTTTGAATCCAAGCTTCATCAAATAAGTATCCAATCTAGCATACCAGGCTTTGGGGGCTTGCTTCAATCCATACAATACTTTCTTCAACTGACAAACCATGTTCTTTTCATCTGTTAGCTGAAATCCATCTGGTTTCTCAATGTGCACTTCTTCTTCCAATTCTCCATTAAGAAAGGATGATTTGACATCCATATGATAAACCTTGAAATATTTTTGAGCAGCATAGGCAAGAAATAATTTAACAACTTCAATTCTAGTCATTGGAGCAAAAGTCTCTTCGTAGTCAATTCCTTCCATCTATGAATAACCTTTACAAACAAGTCTATCTTCATTTCAAACAACTTCACCTTGTTCAGTCAACTTATTCTGGAATACCCATTTAGTTCCAATTACATTTTTATCCTTAGGTCTAGGAACAAGAATCCATGTATTATTTTTCTCAATCTGATTCAATTCTTCTTCCATATATTTAATCCAATTTTCATCTTTGCAAGCTTCATCAACATTCTTAGGCTCAATCTTAGAAATCAAACAAATTTCTTCAGCATGTCTTCTTCTAGTTATCACACATTTATTCTTATCACCAATAATCTGATTTTCTAAATGATTCAACCTTACATACCTGGGAGTTTTAGGATTTTCTTGAATTTCAGGCTTTAACTCTTTCTTCTACATTAACGTCTACAATTTCTCCTTGATTCTTTGTCTTTTCCGGATAAACTTGAACTTGATTTTGCACCAGCTTCCCTTTATCTGAACTAGTATCCTGATCATTAGAATCATATCCGCAAGATCTAATCTATCTTATATTTCCTTGATCAACCTTCAAATTAGCACTTTCAACCATCTTTCCCAATCTTTTATTATAACACCGACATACCTTACTTTTAGTAGAATAACCAAGAAACATTCTTTCATCACATCTAGCATCAAACTTTCCAAGATCTTCATCTCTTTTGATATAGAATTTACTACCAAATTTTTTGAAATATCTAATACTAGGAGCATGACCAAACCATAAATCACAAGGATTCTTACTAGTATCACCTTTGACATTTACTTGGTTAAGAGTGTATACAACAATACTCACAACTTCTCTCAAAAATATATGTGGAACATTTCCTTCAATCATCATGGTTCTAGCAGCTTCTTGAACAATTTTATTCTTCCTCTCCACAATACCATTTTGTTGTGGTGTCTTAGGAGAAGATAACTGTCTCTTGACTCCACGCTCTTCACAGTATGCACTAAACTCACCGGAAGTAAATTATCCACCTCTATCAGATCTTAGACAATTCAGCTTCATTTTATTCTTTGTTTCAACTCTAGCTTTAAAAATCTTGAACTTCTCCAATGCTTCAGACTTCTCCCTTAAGAAAGTAACCCACATCATTATTTAATAGTCATCAATCAATAGCTTGAAATACCTATCACCCTACAATCTTATCACTCTAGAAGGACCACATAGATCAATTGCACAAGTTTAAACAATCCATTAGAATTATATTATTCTCTTATAAGTAACTCTTGTCTGCTTCCCTAATTGACATTCCTTACATACCAGATTAGAGGGCTTTATTAACTTTGGTAGATCTCTTATTGCTTGAGTAGAACTTATCTTAACCATAAAATCAAAATTTACATGACACATCCTTTTATGCCATAACCAACTTTCACCAATCTGAGAAATCAAAAAACTTTTACCACCAAAGTTCAAGTGAAAGATATTACCTTTAGTCTTTGTAACCGATGCAATCTCAGTTCCAGATCTACTCAAGATCTCACATTTTCTATTCTTGAATTGCAAGTTATATCCCTTATCAACCATCTGACCAACACTCAAAATATTATGCTTTAAACCTTCAACATACAACATATCATTGGCATTATGATTACCATCAAGAGAAATAGAACCTCTACCACAAATTACACGAGCTTTGTTATCTCCAAATATTACTATACCACCATCATAAATTTCCAAGTTCACAAATTTACTCTTATCACCTATCATATGATGAGAGAAACCACTATCAATTACCCATTCATATTTCTTCTCAACTTTAGCAGCTAAAGCTTTCTCTTCATTAGTGCAGCTTGTAGAATCTATAGTTATAGGATCATCTTCCTTGATAGAAATGAACACAAATTCATTTTCTGAATTACCATTATCCGACTTATCATCTGTTACACCTTCATCAACAACATAATAACACTTCTTTTTATATTTAGGTTTATATGGCACATTTTTCTGAATCCTATTCAGACTAAAGAATCAAAGCAGAATGATCTAGTAGAGACAGTTAATCCGAATGTTGCTACTGCTGGTGGAGAGGTGTAGGAACCTAAAAATCAGAATAATCATAAGACTCTAAGGTATGTAAGATTGAATCATTATAAAAATTAGATTATTGGAGATGAAAATGAAGGTGTGATGACTAGAAGAAGGTTAGCTACTGAGAAGTATGTTTGATTTCTAAAATTGAAACTAAAGATGTTGTTGAGGCTTGCAAAGATGAAAATTGGATGAGAGCTATGGAAGAAGAATTAGATCAGATTGAAAAGAACAACACATGGGATCTTGTGCTAGACCTAAAGATAAGAATGTTATAGGTACTAAATGGGTATTCAGGAATAAATTGAATGAAGCTGGTGAAGTTGTCAGGAATAAAGAAAGACTGGTATGCAAAGGATATTCAAAGAAAGAAGAGATTGATTATGAGGAGACTTTTTCTCCATTAGCAAGACTTGAAGTTGTTAGACTGTTGCTTCCATATGCTACCTATAAATATTTCAAGGTGTATCGGATGGATGTCAAGTCAGCTTTTTTGAATAGTGATCTTGAGGAAGAAGTCTACATTGAGCAACCTGATTGATTTTCATTATTAGATGATGGAGACATGGTATGTAAACTAAAGAAAGCTCTCTATGGATTGAAACAAGTCCCTAGAGCTTGGTTTGATAGGTTGGATAAGCACTTGCTGAAATTAGGATTTAATAAAGGGACTACTGATAGTAATTTGTATTTTAAGATTGAGAATGATAGAATCTTGATTGTTGAAGTTTTTGTTGATGATATTATCTTTGGAGGAAATGATAACTTGAGTATGAAGTTTTCTAGTGATATGCAAAAAGAATTTGAGATGTCTCTGATAGGAGAGATGAAATTTTTCTTAGGATTGCAGATTTCATAGACTGGAAAAGGTATGTTTATATCTCAAACCAAATATGTGAAGGAATTGTTGAAGAAGTTTGGGTTAGATGACTCCAAACTGGTTGGAACTCCTATGGTGACTGGCTGCAAATTGTCTAAGAATGATGAATCTCCAAAAGCTAATCAAAGTTTATACAGATCTATGGTTGGTGGACTGCTATATCTTACTCAGACTAGGCCGAACATTATGCATATTGTGTGCATGGCTACTAGGTATCAAGCTAATTCGAAAGAGTCATGTCACTACTGTAAAGAGAATATTCAGATACTTGAAGGGAAATGTCGATTATAGTTTGTGGTATCTGAGGAATGATGATTTCATGTTATGTGCTTACATTGATGTTGATTGTACTGGTGATGTTGATGACCGGAAGAGTACCTCTGGTGGTGCTTTCTTTTTGGGTAAGAAATTGGTTTCATGGGCTAGTAAGAAACAAGATTCAATATCCTTATCTACTAATGAAGCTGAGTACATTGCTCCTATTGGTAGTTACACTCAGGTAGTTTGGATGAAGCAAATATTGAAGGATATCAGATTTATCTATGATGAGCCTACTATCATATACTATGATAATTTCAATTATATTAACATATAAAAGAATCTGGTACAACATTTAAAGACTAAACATGTGTCAATAAAATATCATTATTTGAGAGAAAAAGTCAGTGAAGATGAAATATGTGTCTACAAAGGAACATATTGCTAATATTTTCAGTAAGCCTTTGCTTGTAGATACATTTGTCTACTTGAGAGACAAGTCAGGGGTATCCACCCCTCTTGATGAAAACTAGATGCATTGAGTTGCATCAATCCGTTGGACTTCACAGTTTTATTCCTTTTATCTGGATTGATGAGTTGGTGTTGCTCCTCTGGTGGAGTAATCTATTGGATTGGTTATCTGATTATGGTGGAGAGAATCATGTTTTGTTCATTTAAGGGGGAGATTTTGTTTTTCTATCTTTGGCATTGTTGTCAAAGGGGGAGAAAAGCATATGAAAATTTGTTTTATCTTCTTGATCTTAGGGGGAGTTTGTTGGAGTTATTTTCTTTCTTTGCATTGATTATTTTTCACATTCATATGTTTCCATCAATGTCAAAGGGGGAGATTGTTGGACATTGCTACTGCTAGGATATGTTGTTGTCATTGATGTCAACATATTCCCACTTCGGTGCTTGCAAATTGGTTTATTGTGATTATGGTTTGGTGTATGGAGTACTTATAGTATCAATATATTATTTTGTACTAGTTTTGATGATTCGGGAAGCTTAATTGATCATAGCATATGATCCAGTTTGCAGTTTGTTTTTATGATCAGTGCTTTGCAGAGTTTAGTATTTCCTCTGGTATATTTCAGTGTGATCAGATCTTGAGATGAGTCTTTGGGAGATTCTATGGGATGATCTTGTGTATCTTCATTTTAGATGGTTCATGATTTGGTGCTCTACAAATTCTCTTTCTTCATGACAGTTGATGTTGTTTGATTGTTCTTGAAGTTCATGTTAGACAATTCAAATAACCGGAAGACAACTGAGAGGGGGGGTGAATCAACTGTCACAGATTATAGAAACCATTAGGACTTTAAACTTTAATAATGGAACCCAAGACATTAATACCAGAATAATAGTTAAACCAATTAAGAATAAACAATAATCACATAATAAAATCCATCCACATAACACCAAGATTTATACGTGGAAAACTTGGTAAAGGGAAAAACCACGGTGGGAAGCCTACCCACAGTCAGATAATACTTCTGCAGTAAGTATGTGAATTACAATTAAGGGGCATACACTTGCAGGAAGGCCAACAACCTAGAGCGCATTGATCATCTCAAAATGAGCCTCACTGACTACATAGAGATCTAGACTACAATCCGGAGAAGTGTTGAACTGCAAAAGATAGCATCTCCTATGCCTGAGTATAGTTCTGATTAAGCTCAATATCGGAGGACTAAATCCTTTTACCTAAACCCAATTCTATCTCCAATGATCGACCAAATCCTTTGCCTGAATGATATTACATTATTCGTATATTAGATTCCTTGACCATGACCTCTAACAATAACCATGATCATGATAATCTACAATGAGATCTTACATCTATATATACAAACCCTTGACCATAAACAATTTGGTCAGCCATCAGACAATAAACCAATTACATAATTACAAACCATGTTGGCCTTAGACCAAACAAGTAATATCCAACACATAAGACATCTTGAAAAATACATCAAGAGGTCCAATCCACATGTTACATCAAAGTTGGTCTATAACCTAGATCATCTAGGACCTAATATAGGTCCACACGCTTTAGAAATGATCTCCATCTTCCAAGTCTCGAACATGATCACCAACAATATCCTAAAACTCCACTAGAAGTTGCACCAACACCACTTATACAATTCAACAAAGATCTCCACCAAAATCTCTGCTGGCGAAACCCTCGCCGGAACCAGAAACCAAGCTTCTAAGCAAGAAGGATAGCATCCAATCACCAAACCAAAACCAACTGACTAAATATGAGTATGAGTATCATGAACAAGCCAATTCCATCACCAAACTATACCAGAGCCTATCGGATTATGATGAATCTAGATCATCCAGAAAGCACTCAACCTATCGGGACTAGAAGGGTACCGGTAAAGCATCCAAACAACTAGTGTTTGCATCAATGACAAAACATCAATGCAACACATAATCAATTTCACCAAATGGCTAACAATATCCCCCTTTGGCATTGATGGCAACACTAGATGTGAAAAGCTTCTAAGTACCAAGAAATGCCAAACAAGTCTTCCCCAATGGAAGACAACCAACAATCTATGACATATAGCTTTGAAATAAAGACCAAACTCTCCCTATAAATAATATCTCTATAAAGCTCTGAACTTCTCCCCCTTTGACTTTTTCTTTTTTCTTCCTTTGTATTTTTCACATTAATATCACTCCCCCTTTGACATCAATGCCAGAAATCTAACAAAAATATCAATGCAAAAACATAAACCATTGAATCACAAAGTTGACTACTCCCCCTAAACAGTAGCATCCCACTGTAAAGCGGAAAATCGCGATCGAACCCTAGTTGCTCTCCCCTCTTCCAACTCCAAGGAGAGAGAAGGGAGATTCATTAGGGTTGATGGTTTTCACTTAGGGGAGAGACTTTACATTCAAAAGAGGGGTTGAAAACCCACAAGATCCAATCCCACGCAATGCAAGATTGGATGCTAAATGAGTTTCAAGGGTTATGACAGCAAGGCTACCCTCTTTTGTAAAGAATGTGCATAGAAGAATTAAGCTAGGAATGCATAGAAAGTGAGAAAGATTCACTTATAAATTGAGATAGGAATACAGTATGAAGCTGTGGACCTGGAATTAGCAGTAAAATGTCGATACGGCGTTGTCCTATAAATTTGAGCGAAAGTTGCCAGGACGATGGCGACCGAGTGCCACGGTCCTCCGAAAAATCCGCGAAACGAAGGGGGATCTGTTCGTCTCTGCACAAGGATTCCAGATCTTCAATTTCAGCCACGTACCTGCAACCTACACAAAGAAAAGCGAAGACGATTGGGGGGTTAGGGATTAGGGGTTTGCCTTTAGGTCAAACCCCAGTTTTGGAATTAACCAAGAAATGAGCAATGCTATAAATGTAAATGTCTGTAATGTAAAACAAGTACTAATACCTTGTTGTAAGGATGTTTGTATCCTTATGTGCGAAGGTATAGATGTTGTATGTTGTATGTTGTAGTAGTATGTTGTAAGTGATCTCCTCTTCAATGGTTGAATCCTTGTCTTGAATGCAACACTTAGCCTTGAATGGAGACTTGAAATGATCAATTGCTTGAAGGAATGCTTGAATGCTTGAATGCTTGAGTATAGTTTCCACGCTTTTTCCATCATATCGAATGAAAGAGAAAAATTTAGTTTATATACTTGTCAATTAGAGCTAATAGACTGATTTTCCCGACCTTAGGCCGACCAGGAAAGATAATTTTCCAATTTGCAAACATAAAGACCCGAAGTCCAAAAGAGACCGGGCCCAAAATAGGACCCAGGGACCAGGGCGCTGGGCGCTCTAGTCCCACCTCCCGGGACAGCAGGGTGCAAAGGAGGTTCAGGCCAGGGTGCAAGAAAATGCAGTTTTCAGTGTCATAATCAGGTTTCGGGGTCTCCATTCAGGTTGCGTGTTGCGTCGCCATTGTGAAGACCCAAATGCAGTCGAAATTGCAAGTGTCACAATTTTAGGATGCTACATTTAGCCCCCACTTTAGCGGGAGTATGTATGCTCATACTTCCGGTAAAGTACAAGGAAACAATATTGAAAGACTTTCACCACGTCAAGGAGGCAAGACACACCAAGCCCCCAGTGGACTAAGGATCTTACGACTTCGATTGACAAAGTAAAAGGGAAGATCATGAGGGAGAACCATGACTCTCAGTAGTAAGGTTCCCTCACTATGAGTCATGCAAGAAAGATATCAAAAATTTTCAAGGCAAAGCTAAATTTGTCAAGAAATTTTCAAGTATCTTGAAAAGATATGAACGAGATGTATGCCCCCCTACGTTAAAGCGATCGCACACGCCTCACCGGGGGTGATTGTTTTAACATAGTGATACATATGAGAAAGGAGCACGTTATCACAAGGATTTAGCCCCCAAGTGTGAGATAAGCCCAAGGATAATAGACACAAAACACAAAGCACAAGGTGACTTCGCTTTCCTCGGGGTCAGTATGCTGTATGATAATTCATGTATATCATATGTATGTATAATTGTTCTTCATTCCCCAATCAAGGAAGGTCACCTAGAAGAAGGGAACACGTGTCTTTTGAGTCAACATGAGAGAGATCGAGAGATCTCAATGCTTTGCATCATCCTCAAGTAGACAACACTAAGGACAACAAATAGAAGAATGAGAATAACATATAGAAGAAGTAACACAAGAGAGGAGGAGAGAATCTGCTATGCTAATGTAACTAGTCTAGCACGTCATCTACCCCCTGATCTTGCTGATCAATGTTTCGGGAAGGCAGGAAACATGCTAGAGGAGGAACATTCAACACAGCAGATGGAGCTATCACAAGATCCAAACAAGGGCTATGTTCATGTTCCAAGCCACGTTGTTCTTGTCTAGGAGCTAGGATAAGTGCTTTAGAAAATTCATTAGATAAATGGTTATCAATATCAACAAGTTCATATTCACTATCAGAAGCAAGAGGAGTAACATTTTCATCATGAATAACATTTTCATCTATAGCATCATCAAGATTTATAAAAATAGGGTCTTTAATTCACACAGGATCAAGACCATCATGCATCTTATGTTTTGGAGATTTTGGAGAAAATGGAATAATGCTTGTTGAAGGTGTTTTTGGAGATTGCAAAGTTTGAGAAGTAGCTGCTTGAGCTCTAAGATGACGCTTTTGTCAGCGTTCATGTGCAGAACGATTTCATCTAGTCTTAGTAGGAAGTGAAGAAGATTCAGGAGGAGGAATGTTCTCATCCTTATCACTTGGGTGTTTAGGTTGTGGTCTCTTAGGCTGGATAATAGGAGAAGAAGAAGGTCTCTTCTCTCTATAAAAGAAGGAGGAGGGACTGCTCCATATAAAGGAGGAATTTTTGGTTTAGGAAGGAGACCAAGTCCATCATGATGAGGAGGGATAGGTCTACTTTTAGGAAGTTTATTAGATATAGACATAGTCACAACCATAGGGATGGGTTGGGAATCTTCTTGAGGAAAGACATTAGTTTTATCTTTCAAAGGAAGAACTTCCTTCTCAAGAATGATAGGAATATCAAGTTTAGGTGTTCTAGGTTCACTTAGAGATAGGATCATGTCTGTTTTCCACTTTTGATAAGATTTGAAAAGATGATCACTTCGCGGAGGAAGAGACTGGAATTGTTTAGGCCAAAAGTAATCAATAGGAATGCTAGAAGTTCTTTCAGCTGGTTTAAAGAGACTATGATTGACAGTAACAACTTCACCATTGTGGGGAAATTTCAAACACTTGTGAATAGAAGAAGCAATACCTTTCATGGAAGATAGCCAAGGATAGCCAAGCTTCACACGAAATTGTTCGGAAGATGGAATAATAGCAAAGTTCACATCAAGGGATTTGTTATGGACCTCAATAGGCAATGTAATAGAACCAATTGCAGGAGAAGAAAATGCATCAAATAGTTTCACAATCACATCTATTTTATCATAAATCACTTGATTCAATTGCAAAGTAAAAAGAAATTCTTCAGTAATAACATTAACCATGCATGAAGGATCAATAAGCACTCCACGGCAAGGTGTATTCTTGACTTTTGCAACTATGTATAAAGGACCATCAGGTGCCCTAATGGTTTCACTGGAATCAAATGTGATGGAAGGTTCTTTAGGGTTTTCTTGCTGCTCTACAAAGTTAATCACATTCGGAGTCATAGACACAAGACCATCAGATGAAAAAGAGGAATCATTAGTCTCAATCGCATTAGAGGTATGAGAAGGTAATGGATCAGTGAAAATCTGAAGATTTTGATTAGGAGGAGCTACAGATGTATTGCCTTTATCATTCACTCCAGAAACAGAAATAGTATTATTATCAATCAAATCTTGAATTTTACCCTTTAAAGAAAAACATTTTTCAGTATCATGCCCAGGCTGACGATGAAATTGACAAAAAGCTTTGTTATCAAAATAAGGTGAAGTAATCTTTGCAGGATCAATTTGCCTTATAGGAGGAAGAGTAAGCACATTTTGTTCCAATAACTTATTCATAATACTATGCAATGATTCATTCAAAGGAGTATACTTTCTTTCTTTCTTGAAAAATTTAGAAATAGGAGGCACACCTGATGCTGCATTCACATTGTTGTTGATGATGTTTTCATTGAATTTGATGGAATCTCTATTCGGTTTAAACTTCCCAAATGGTTGTTGACTGCTATCACCCTTATCACTTGGAGCCATAGGATGTGATTGTTCCATTTGACTCTGTAAAGCGGAAAAATCACGATCGAACCCTAGTTGCTCTCCCCTCTTCCAACTCCAAGGAGAGAGAAGGGAGGTTCGCTAGGATTCAATGGTTTTCACTTAGGGGGGAGACTTTACATTCAAAAGAGGGGTTGAAACCCATAAGATCCAATCCCACACAATGCAAGATTGGATGCTAAATGAGTTTCAAGGGTTAAGAAAGCAAGGCTACCCTCTTTTGTAAAGAATGTGCATAGGAGAATTAAGCTAGGAATGCATAGAAAGTGACAAAGATTCACTTATAAACTGAGATAGGAATACAGTATGAAGCTGCGGACCTGGAATTAGCAGTAAAATGTCGATACGGCACTGTCTTGCAAATTTGAGCAAAAGTTGTCAGGACGATGGCGCCCGGCGCCACGGTCCTCCGAAAAATCCACGAAACAAAGGGGGATCTGTTCGTCTCTGCACAAGGATTCCAGATCTTCAATCTCAGCTGCGTACCTGCAACCTACACACAGAAAAGCGAAGATGATTAGGGGGTTAGGGATTAGGGGTTTGCCTTTAGGTCAAACCCCGGTTTTGGAATTAACCAAGAAATGAGCAAGAGCTGTAAATGTAAATGACTGTAAAACAAGTATTAATACCTTGTTCTAAGGATGTTTGTATCCTTATGTGTGAAGGTTTAGATGTTGTATGTTGTATGTTGCAGTAGTATGTGATCTCCTCCTCAATGGTTGAATCCTTGTCTTGAATGCAACACTTAGTCTTGAATGGAGACTTGAAATGATTAATTGCTTGAAGGAATGCTTGAATGCTTGAATGCTTGAGTATAATTTCCACGCCTTTTCCATCATATATCGAATGAAAGAGGAAAATGTAGTTTATATACTTGTCATTTAGGGCTGATAGACTGATTTTCTCGACCTTAGGCTGACCAAGAAATGATAATTTCCAAATTGCAAACAAAAAGACCCGAGACCCCTTAGGAGACCAGACCCAAAATAGGACCCAGGGACCAAGGCACTGGGCGCCCTGGTCCTGAGGGACCAGGGCGCTGGGCGCTCTGGTCCCACCTCCCGAGACATCAAGGTGCAAGGAGGTTCAGGCCAGGGTACTTTAAAAATGCAGTTTTTGGTTTCGTAATCAAGTTTCGGGGTCTCCATTCAGGTTGCGTGTTGCATTGCCATCGTGAAGACCGAAATGCAGTTGAAATTGCAAGTGTCACAATTTTAGGACGCTACATTTAGCCCCCACTTTAGCGGGAGTATGTATGCTCATACTTCCGGTAAAGTATAAGGAAACAACATTGAAAAACTTTCACCACGTCAAGGAGGCAAGACACACCAAGCCCCCAGTAGACTAAGGATCTTACGACTTCGATTGACAAAGTAAAAGGGAAGATCACGAAGGAGAACCATGACTACCAGTAGTAAGGTTCCCTCACTATGAGTTATGCAAGAAAGATATCAAGAATTTTCAAGGCAAAGCTAAATTTGCCAAGAAATTCTCAAGTATCTTGAAAAGATATGAACGAGATGTATGCCCCCCTACGTTAAAGCGATCGCACATGCCTCACCGGGGGTGATTGTTTTAACGTAGTGATACACATAAGAATGAGAAAGGAAAGGAGCACGTTATCGCAAGGATTTAGCCCCCAAGTGTGAGATAAACCCAAGGATAATAGACACAAAACACAAAGCACAAGGTGACTTCACTTTCCTTGGGGTCAGTATGCTGTATGATAAGTCATGTATATATCATATGTATGTATGCATAATTGTTCTTCATTCCCCAATCAAGGAAGGTCACCTAGAAGAAGGGAACACATGTGTCTTTTGAGTCAACATGAGAGAGATCGAGAGATCTCAATGCTTTGCATCGTCCTCAAGTAGACAACACTAAGGACAACAAATAGAAGAATGAGAATAACATATAGAAGAAGTAACACAAGAGAGGAGGAGAGAATCTGCTATGCTAATGTAACTAGTCTAGCACATCATCTACCCCCCGATCTTGCTGATCAATGTTTCGGGAAGGCAGGGAACACGCTAGAGGAGGAACATTCAACACAGCAGATGGAGCTATCACAAGATCCAAACAAGGGCTATGTTCATGTTCCGAGCCACATTGTTCTTGTCTAGGAGCTAGGATAAGTGCTTTAGAAAATTCATTAGATAAATGGTTATCAATATCAACAAGTTCATATTCACTATCAGAAGCAAGAGAAGTAATATTTTCATCATGAATAACATTTTCATCTATATCATCATCAAGATTTATAAAAATAGGATCTTTAACTCGCACAGGATCAAGACCATCATGCATCTTATGTTTAGGAGATTTAGGCTCAATGTCCGGCTGAGGAGAAAATGGAATAATGCTCATTGAAGGTGTTTTTGGAGATGGCAAAGTTTGAGAAGTAGCTACTTGAGCTCTAAGACGACGCTTTCGTCGGCGTTCACGTGCAGAACGATTTCGTCTAGTCTTAGTAGGAAGTGAAGAAGATTGAGGATGAGGAATGTTCTCATCCCTATCAGTTGGGTGTTTAGGTTGTGGTCTCTTAGGCTAGATAATAGGAGAAGAAGTAGGTCTCTTCTCTCTATAAAAGGAAGGAGGAGGAACTGCTCCATATAAAGGAGGAATTTTTGGTTTAGGAAGGAGACCAAGTCCATCATGACGAGGAGGTATAGGTCTACTTGTAGGAAGTTTATTAGACATAGACATAGTCACATCCATAGGAATGGGTTGGGAATCTTCTTGAGGAAAGACATTAGTTTTATCTTTCAAAGGAAGAACTTCCTTCTCAAGAATGATAGGAATGTCAAGTTTAGGTGTTCTAGGTTCACTTAAAGATAGGATCATATCTGTTTTCCACTTTTGATAAGATTTGAAAAGATGATCACTTCGCGGAGGAAGAGATTGGAATTGTTTAGGCCAAAAGTAATCAAGAGGAACACTGGAGGTTCTTTCAGCTGGTTTAAAGAGGCTATGATTGACAGTAACAACTTCACCATTATGGGGAAATTTCAAACACTTATGAATAGGAGAAGCAATAGCTTTCATGGAAGATAGCCAAGGATAGCCAAGCTTCACATGAAATTGTTCAGAAGATGGAATAATAGCAAAGTTCACATCAAGGGATTTGTTATGGACCTCAATAGGCAATGTAATAGAACCAATTGCAGGAGAAGAAAATGCATCAAATAGTTTCACAATCACATCTGTTTTGTCATAAATCACTTGATTCAATTGCAAAGTAAAAAGAAATTCTTCAGTAATAACATTAACCATGCACGAAGGATCAATAAGCACTCCACGGCAAGGTGTATTCTTGACTTTTGCAACTATGTATAAAGGACCATCAGGTGCCCTAATGGTTTCATTGGAATCAAATGTGATGGAAGGTTCTTTAGGGTTTTCTTGCTGCTCTACAAAGTTAATCACATTTGGAGTCATAGACACAAGACCATCAGATGAAAGAGAGGAATCGTTAGTCTCAACCGCATTAGAGGTATGAGAAGGTAATGGATCAGTGAAAATCTGAAGATTTTGATTAGGAGGAGCTACAGATGTATTGCCTTTATCATTCACTCCAGAAACAGAGATAGTATTATTATCAATCAAATCTTGAATTTTACCCTTTAAAGAAAAACATTTTTCAGTATCATGCCCAGGCTGACGATGAAATTGACAAAAGGCTTTGTTATCAAAATAAGGTGAAGTAATCTTTGCAGGATCAATTTGTCTTATAGGAGGAAGAGTAAGCACATTTTGTTCCAATAATTTATTCATAATACTATGCAATGATTCATTCAAAGGAGTATACTTTCTTTCTTTCTTGAAAAATTTAGAAATAGGAGGCACACCTGATGCTGCATTCACATTGTTGTTGATGATGTTTTCATTGAATTTGATGGAGTCTCTGTTCGGTTTAAACTTCCCAAATGGTTGTTGACTGCTATCACCCTTATCACTCGGAGCCATAGGATGTGATTGTTCCATTTGACTCACAGTCAGTTGATAATTGTGAAGAGTGGCACACAACTGTTGGAAAGAAGTAAACTCAGAAAACAGAAGTTTGTCTCGAATATCTTTTTGTAAATTAGCAATAAAGATTCTTTGAATATCATTGTCAGGGACTGGAAAAGAAATTTGAGCATACAAATGCTTATATCTACCAATGAAATCAGTCACTTTTTCTTTAACACCTTGTTTACAATGCATTAAATCAATCAAAGTAACTTTAGGACTTATATTGTTTTGAAATTGTTGAATGAAAGCATTTGCAAGTTGTTCGAAAGAAGTAATAGAATAGGAAGGCAACGAGCAATACAATTGTAGGGCTTTGTCTCTTAATGTTCTCGTGAATAGTTTTGCAAGCAACCTTGGGTCATAAGCAAAATCAGTACATATTGTCTGAAAAGTCTTAACATGTGTTAGAGGATCACCTTTACCATCATAAAGTTCCAAATGTGGAATTTCAACATGTTTAGGGGGAATAGCTCGAACAATGACAAGAGAAAGTGGGCTCGCAACATCAAATGTGGGCACACTAAACTTAGATTGATTCATAGAGGCAATTTGTTGCTGTAACGAAGAGACAGTTTGTGCAAGATTGTTAATGGTCGCTTCAGTCGAAGAGTTCATATTAGATGTGTTAGATTGAGATGGAGGTGTTATGTTATTGAAAGAAGGTAAAGAGTAAGGTGGTGGGACCCTATGATAATTATTCATAGGAGATGATTGGACAGGAGGAACACTACAAGGAGGAATGGAATGATTAAATGAATTGCCCCCTTGCGTCATGTTCATTTGTGAAGATGTAATAGGAACACTCATTGAAGGAATGAATGAAGAAGTCGGATTGAATGAAGGAAGAGGGTTAATTGAAAAGGAAGGATTGCCCCCATGACTAGTGATCACAGGAGGAATGTCTTGTGTAGAAGTAGCCATTATGTTTGATGTAAAGGTAGGTATGCTAGCAATAGAAGTCACCAAAGGAATAGAATGATTGACTTGTGTAGGAGGTTGTGTATAACCTAAAGTTTCGGCACAACTCTTCATAGGCATCATGTTCAAATTCACAATGTGTGAAATACCACGCAAAATATCAATTCCATTCTTATCACTTTGAAGCATACGTTTTAGACCCTCAATTAAAGGAAGAGCTTGACTATCAGGGTACTCATGAGACATCCATTGGTGAAAATCATCAAATTGGTTATCCAATTTTGAAAGGTGTTCTTCAGAAACCTCATGGAGAGCTTCTTCATCATTAGGAGGATTAGAGGAATTACCCATGTCCTCGTTAAAAAGGCTATTCAAATTAGGTTCCATCTCCTCAGTAGTTAAACCTCAGAAAGACTTAATTCTACGGCTTCGTCTAACGGGAATAGTGTAAGTAGGGCTTATTGTTGTAAAACTCATGCACTAGAGAAGGAGAGAAAATTTTGATTTTAGAGGTAGCAATTTTCAGTAAAATTAGCCAATCTTCTGGATTTAAGCTGTTAAATGCAATCACAACAGTCTTCCAAAATTTTGGAAAAAATGTCCGGGACCGTGGCACTCGGAGTGCAACACGGTGCTTGCAACTTTTTTCGAAATTTGCAGGGATGAAAGGTATGATGATTTTAGAGCTAATCTGAAAAAACTGAGTGATTTTATGATCTGTAGATAGGCCAAATTAAAGTTGCAATCTCAAAATTGAACCCTACCCAGATTGTTGAAAAATGCAAAATTTGAATTTTGAAAAAAAAGAGGGAAACTGAAATTTTGAATTTTATGATTTTAGAGGGAATGTCAAGAGCAATGCAAATTTTGAAATTCAAAAATTGACTCAATTTCACGCAAAATTCAATTTTGAAAGCGGAAATCAAAGTTGTTGTAATTAAGCATTTAATTTCAAAAGTCACAAAATGCAAGAATTTGAATAAAGCACTGAAATTTTTAATGAATGCAAACACACTTTTCAGATTTAGGACAGTAAGAACACAATTTTGACACAAAATTTCAGTTTCAATGATTTTTGAATGTTTAAAAGCCTTAATCCAAGCAATCACAAGACCAACTTTGACTGTAATTTTGAAGGTGTTAAAATTGATAAAATCAGCCAAAATTCTGGATTTTAGCAGAAAAATACAGTAAGATCTCGCTCCCGAAATTTCGAAAAAAATGTCGGGGATGATGGCGCTCGGCGCCACGGTCCTCGCAACTTTTTTCCAAATTTTCAGGGATGAAAGATATTGTGATTTTATTGCGGAATCCAAAGTTACAGCTGATTTGGAGATGTTTTGATTGGTGAAATTGTCGAACAAAGGTTGAATCAAGAGGGTTTCAAAAATTAGGGTTTTGACGCTTAACCACTTAATTTTCAAAATTAAAGCATAGATATGAATTGATAATTTGTAATAGAAGGACAGATCTGAAACAAGCATGAACAATTAAAAATTTCACAAGTTTAATTACTAAAAAGAAATTTTAGGGTTTTTATGCAATCACCTCTAAAATTTTGCAAAAGATCAAACATGGAAATGTAATCAATTTTTTTAGATCTAAGCATGAAAAATCAGAAAGGATGTTCACGTCGGGTTCACCAAAATGTAAAGCGGAAAAATCGCGATCGAACCCTAGTTGCTCTCCCCTCTTCCAACTCCAAGGAGAGAGAAGGGAGGTTCGCTAGGATTCGATGGTTTTCACTTAGGGGGGAGACTTTACATTCAAAAGAGAGGTTGAAACCCATAAGATCCAATCCCACACAATGCAAGATTGGATGCTAAATGAGTTTCAAGGGTTAAGAAAGCAAGGCTACCCTCTTTTGTAAAGAATGTGCATAGGAGAATTAAGCTAGGAATGCATAGAAAGTGACAAAGATTCACTTATAAACTGAGATAGGAATACAGTATGAAGCTGCGGACCTGGAATTAGCAGTAAAATGTTGATACGGCGTTGTCCTGCAAATTTGAGCAAAAGTTGTCGGGACGATGGCGCCCGGCGCCACGGTCCTCTGAAAAATCCGTGAAACGAAGGGGGATCTGTTCGTCTCTGCACAAGGATTCCAGATCTTCAATCTCAGCCGCGTACCTGCAACCTACACACAGAAAAGCAAAGATGATTGGGGGGTTAGGGATTAGGGGTTTGCCTTTAGGTCAAACCCCGGTTTTGGAATTAACCAAGAAATGAGCAAGAGTTGTAAATGTAAATGACTGTAAAACAAGTACTAATACCTTGTTCTAAGGATGTTTGTATCCTTATGTGCGAAGGTTTAGATGTTGTATGTTGTATGTTGTAGTAGTATGTGATGTCCTCTTCAATGGTTGAATCCTTGTCTTGAATGCAACACTTAGTTTTGAATGGAGACTTGAAATGATTAATTGCTTGAAGGAATGCTTGAATGCTTGAATGCTTGAGTATAATTTCCACACCTTTTCCATCATATATCGAATGAAAGAGGAAAATGTAGTTTATATACTTGTCATTTAGGGCTGATAGACTAATTTTCCCGACCTTAGGCCGACCAGGAAATGATAATTTCCAAATTGCAAACAAAAAGACCCGAGACCCCTTAGGAGACCGGGCCCAAAATAGGACCCAAGGACCAGGGCGCTGGGCGCCATGGTCCTGGGGACTAGGGCGCTGGCCGCCCTAGTCCTGAGGGACCAGGGTGCTGGGCGCTCTGGTCCCACCTCCCGAGACATCAGGGTGCAAGGAGGTTCAGGCCAGGGTACTTGAAAAATGCAATTTTTGGTGTCGTAATCAAGTTTCGGGGTCTCCATTCAGGTTGCGTGTTGCATCGCCATCGTGAAGACCGAAATGCAGTCGAAATTGCAAGTGTCACAATTTTAGGATGCTACAGACTCACAGTCAGTTGATAATTGTGAAGAGTTGCACACAACTGTTGGAAAGAAGTAAACTCAGAAAATAGAAGCTTGTCTCGAATATCATTTTGTAAATTAGAAATAAAGATTCTTTGAATATCATTATCAGGCACTGGAAAAGAAATTTGAGCATACAAATGCTTATATCTACCAATGAAATCAGTCACTTTTTCTTTAACACCTTGTTTACAATGCATTAAATCAATCAAAGTAACTTTAGGACTTATATTGTTTTGAAATTGTTGAATGAAAGCATTTGCAAGTTGTTCGAAAGAAGTAATAGAATAGGAAGGCAATGAGCAATACCATTGTAGGGCTTTATCTCTTAATGTTCTAGTGAACAGTTTTGCAAGCAACCTTTGGTCATAAGCAAAATCAGTACAGATTGTTTGAAAAGTCTTAACATGTGTTAGAGGATCACCTTTACCATTATAAAGCTCCAAATGCGGAATTTCAACATGTTTAGGAGGAATAGCTCGAACAATGTCAAGAGAAAGTGGACTCGCAACATCAAATGTGGGCACACTAAACTTAGATTGATTCATAGAGGCAATTTGTTGCTGTAAAGAAGAGACAGTTTGTGCAAGATTGCTAATGGTCGCTTCAGTCGAAGAGTTCATATTAGACGCGTTAGATTGTGATGGAGGTGTTATGTTATTAAAAGAAGGTAAAGAGTAAGGTGGTGGGACCCTATGATAATTAGTCATAGGAGATGATTGGACAGGAGGAACACTACAAGGAGGAATGGAATGATTGAATGAATTGCCCCCTTGCGTCATGTTCATTTGTGGAGATATAATAGGGACACTCATTGAAGGAAGGAATGAAGAAGTCGGATTAAATGAAGGAAGAGGGTTAATTGAAGAAGAAGGATTTCCCCCATGACTGGTGATCACAGGAGGAATGTCTTGTGTAGAAGTAGCCATTATGTTTGATGTAAAGGTAGGTATGCTAGCAATAGAAGTCGTCAAAGGAATAGAATGATTGACTTGAGTAGGAGGTTGTGTATAACCCAAATTTTCAGCACAACTCTTCATAGGCATCACATTCAAATCCACAATGTGTGCAATACCACGCAAAATATCAATTCCATTCTTATCACTTTGAAGCATACATTTTAGACCCTCAATTAAAGGAAGAGCTTGACTATCAGGGTATTCTTGAGACATCCATTGTCGAAAATCGTCAAATTGGTTATCCAATTTCGAAAGTTGTTCTTCAGAAACCTCATGGAGAGCTTCTTCATCATTAGGAGGATTAGAGGAATTACCCATGTCCTCGTTAAAAAGGCTATTCAAATTAGGTTCCATCTCCTCAGTAATTAACCTCGGAAAGACTTAATTCTACGGCTTCGTCTAACGGGAATAGTGTAAGTAGGGCTTATTGTTGTAAAACTCATGCACTAGAGAGGGAGAGAAAATTTTGATTTTAGAGGTAGCAATTTTTAGTAAAATCAACCAATCTTCTAGATTTAAGCTGTTAAATACAATCAGGACAATCTCCCGAAATTTCAGAAAAAATGTCAGGGACCATGGCTCTTCGGAGTGCACACAGTCCTGACAATTTTTTTCGAAATTTGCAGGGATGAAAGTTATGATGATTTTGGAGCTAGTCTGAAAAAATTGAGTGGTTTTACGATCTGTAGATAGGCCAAATTAAAGTTGCAATCTCGAAATTGAACCCTACCAAGATTGTCGAAAAATGCAAAAATTTGAATTTTGAAAAAGAGAGGGAAACTGAAATTTTGAATTTTATGATTTTAGAGGGAATGTCAAGAGCAATGCAAATTTTGAAATTTAAAAATTGACTCAATTTCACGCAAAATTCAATTTTGAAAGCGGAAATTAAAGTTGTTGTAATTAAGCACTTAATTTCAAAAGTCACAAATTGTAAGAATTTGAATAAAGCACTAAAATTTCGAATGAATGCAAACACACTTTTCAGATTTAGGACAGTAAGAACACAATTTTGACACAAAATTTCAATTTCAATGATTTTTGAATGATTAGAAGCGTTAATCCAAGCAATCCCTAGACCAACTTTGACTTTAATTTTGAAAGTGTTATAATTGATAAAATCAGTCAAAATTCTGGATTTTAGCAGGAAAATACAGTAAGATCTAGCTCCCGAAATTTTGGAAAAAATGTCGGGGATGATGGTGCTCGGAGTGCACACGGTCCTCGCAACTTTTTTCCAAATTTTCAGGGATGAAAGATATTGTGATTTTATTGCGGAATCCAAAGTTACAGCTGATTTGGAAATGTTTTGATCAGTGAAATTGTCGGACAAAGGTTGAATCAAGAGGGTTTTAAAAATTAGGGTTTTAACACTTAACCACTTAATTTCAAAATTAAAGCACAAATATGAATTGGTAATTTGTAATAGAAGGATAGATCTGAAACAAGCATTAACATTTAGACATTTCACAAGCTTAATTACTAAAAAGAAAATTTAGGGTTTTTATGCAATTAACCTCAAAAGATCAACATGGAAATGTAATCAAGGAATCCAATTTTCAAATCTAATCATGAATAATTAGAAA
The DNA here is from genome assembly GCF_030272615.1 of Cryptomeria japonica. Taxonomy (NCBI): domain Eukaryota; kingdom Viridiplantae; phylum Streptophyta; class Pinopsida; order Cupressales; family Cupressaceae; genus Cryptomeria; species Cryptomeria japonica. The sequence continues at coordinate 559,758,996 of NC_081408.1, read as the reverse complement.
GGATGTTCACGTCGGGTTCACCAAAATGTAAAGCGGAAAATCGCGATCGAACCCTAGTTGCTCTCCCCTCTTCCAACTCCAAGGAGAGAGAAGGGAGATTCACTAGGGTTGATGGTTTTCACTTAGGGGAGAGACTTTACATTCAAAAGAGGGGTTGAAAACCCACAAGATCCAATCCCATGCAATGCAAGATTGGATGCTAAATGAGTTTCAAGGGTTATGACAGCAAGGCTACCCTCTTTTGTAAAGAATGTGCATAGAAGAATTAAGCTAGGAATGCATAGAAAGTGAGAAAGATTTACTTATAAACTGAGATAGGAATACAGTATGAAGCTGCGGACCTGGAATTAGTAGTAAAATGTCGATACGGCATTGTCCTATAAATTTGAGTGAAAGTTTCCGGGACGATGGTGCCCGAGCGCCACGGTCCTCCGAAAAATCCGCGAAACGAAGGGGGATCTGTTCGTCTCTGCACAAGGATTCCAGATCTTCAATTTCAGCCGCGTACCTGCAACCTACACACAGAAAAGCAAAGACGATTGGGGGGTTAGGGATTAGGGGTTTGCCTTTAGGTCAAACCCCAGTTTTGGAATTGACCAAGAAATGAGCAATGCTGTAAATGTAAATGTCTGTAATGTAAAACAAGTACTAATACCTTGTTGTAAGGATGTTTGTATCCTTATGTGCGAAGGTATAGATGTTGTATGTTGTATGTTGTAGTAGTATGTTGTAAGTGATCTCCTCTTCAATGGTTGAATCCTTGTCTTGAATGCAACACTTAGCCTTGAATGGAGACTTGAAATGATCAATTGCTTGAAGGAATGCTTGAATGCTTGAATGCTTGAGTATAGTTTCCACACTTTTTCCATCATATTGAATGAAGAGAAAAATGTAGTTTATATACTTGTCAATTAGGGCTGATAGACTGATTTTCCCGACCTTAGGCCGACCAGGAAAGATAATTTTCCAATTTGCAAACATAAAAACCCGAAGTCCAAAAGAAACCAGGCCCAAAATAGGACCCAGGGACCAGGGCGCTGGGCGCCATGGTCCTGGGGGACTAGGGCGCTGGGCACCCTGGTCCTGAAGGACCAGGGCGCTGGGCGCTCTGGTCCCACCTCCTGGGACAGCAGGGTGCAAAGGAAGTTCAGGCCAGGGTGCAAGAAAATGCAGTTTTCAGTGTCATAATCAGGTTTCCGGGTCTCCATTTAGGTTGCGTGTTGCGTCACCATCGTGAAGACCCAAATGCGGTCGAAATTGCAAGTGTCACAATTTTAGGACGCTACACCCACATTAGTTTCAAAATGAATAATATCTCTGATAGTGCATGTTGGACTGATGCCAAACCGCATCAATCAAATCTCTACCGGAGGGGGAGAAGCTCCCAATATGTCTCTCAGGTACTCAAATGATTCCTTGGGCAAAGGTTTAGTGAAAATATCTGCAATTTGCTCTTTAGTGTTCACATAAACCAGTCTAACTTCATTTGCTTCCTGTCATGCCCAAACTTTTGGGCAAAAACGCAACAACAATATTTTTTTAAAACTACACTATAATACTTGATGTTCTAAGTTCAAAAGGTGAGATAACTTAATTAGTTTTCACTAAAGGATAACTCAAGTATCATTAAGATTGGGTTTCTAAAGTGAACGATAATTTATTTAATTTAATTAGGAGACTTAGGACTAACTCCCAACTCCTAAGCGTTTTAATAAACAAATTAGATTTTAATTTACTTTACAAATGCATTAAGTACCATTGCCTAAACTGAATAATTTAACCCTATAAAGTCATCACAACCTTTATAATTAATTAATTCACCCAATTAAAATCCTCCAATCTTAATTACATTATGGGTTATTATTAATCCCTTACAATATTTAAATAACTCCAATATTCACTAGATTAACATTAATACAACTCATTGTAATAATAAAATTAAATAGACAAATAATTGAAACATCTCCAACGTCCTCAAATAACATTATTAAGTTGGCTTAGAAATTAAATCTTCCTATAGATAAGCATTTAAAATTCAATCAACCCTCATAAATATAAAATAATCATATATAATTAAATTACCCCTTTGGGGTTTAATTGACCATTAAAATTAAAATACCCATTGATAAATGTTAATGAAAATTATATATATATATATATATATATATATATATATATAACCAAGAAAAATATAAACCCCAATATTCTTTTATAAAAAACAATGAACCTAAATAAATTCCCCTAAGCTATATAAAAATTACTTTATTTTTAATGGGGAAATTTCCCCCCAATATCTTATTTCAAATTTGGAACCCTAATTATTATGATAATCTTATAATATCCCAAAAATTAGTCATCCTTTTATATTTACTTACTCTTACTCGTCCTAACTGTAAGTCGGGTTAGAATTTTCTTTACTAAAAGAAAACTATGCTAAGCCACAACTTTATCATGGAATTTTTGCATGCAGGGCCGAAGGAAACGCAGGGCGTGAAGGAAATGCAAGGTGTGAAGTAATAGCATTTCCTTGGGGACGCGCCATAGGGTGGGTGAGGCCTCCCCTGTGGGGCGTGGCCCACGGTGGCGATCGAAGCCATCCCTACGGGTCGCGGCCGAAGCCGCCCGTGTGGGTCACAGCCCATAGTGGCAATCAAGGTCATCCCTATGGGTCACCTATAGCGCGGCCGAGCCGCCCCCTATGGGTGGCTTTGCAGCCCACCGCGGAGACACTCACAGAAGGGTTTCTCTTTATTTTTTAAATCATTTTTTGGTTTTAAAAAACGACTTTCTTTATATATATATATATATATTTCAATGTTCATAAAATATTATGCAAGTTACAATCTAATATTTATATTAATAATATTTATGTATATTTATATAGTATGTATATCAATACACATCAAATATAGGGGCAAGGATAGAGATGAAATCTGATGTATTTGTCAGATACACAGTTCAACTATTTTTTTTTCTTTTGTTTAAAACAACAACTTTAGTTTATAGGTCAGCATTATATATATATATATATATATTATTAAATACATTTATAGTGAGCAGGGTTAATTTATTTATCAGCAGCATTTACATTTTTATTATGTTTATGTATGTGTATAATCTTTTAAACACAGTGAACTTCTTTTTATTTATCTTTCTAGATTAGAGTGTTACAGCGGCATGTTAATCTACATGGAAAGTGTGAATATATAAATAAACATTTACTGTCCAATGTATTTTCCAGATTTACTAAATGTAGAGATTAATAGAAATGCTACAATTAACTTTTACTTTCAGATTTAGGATATTACTAGTTTCATGAGTAATAACTGAACTTAATAACCAGATTTAAATACTAAAACAGAATACAAGCAAAATGATTAACTATCTATTTCCCTTTCTATGTAATCCTTTTTTTTTATATAAGGAAATTATGCAAACTGTAAATACATATTTATTTCTCTTTACTCCTACTTTGCAAATGAATTTTTTTTTTGAATGAATCTACTCAATAGTTTAGACAGATTTAAAAATAAGATGCATATAAAGTTTAAATCTTTCAAGAATAGTTATTTGACAATATCTTAAATCTGAAACTCAATAACTTAATTCCATTTAAAAAATAAAACTTTCCAGCTTTAATCCTTTCTTTCAAAGAAGATTACAGCAGAAACTTAGTGCATTTATAATTATTTTCTTTCTACTAAACAATAACTTACTAGAACAACACATTCTTTTACTCATAGTCTTTGAAATGCTTTCTAATAAAATACAAATATTTCTCTTTTTTTTTGTTTAAGATACAATGCTCTCCACAAAATATGAGATTCTTTCCTTCATTACACTTTTATTGAAAAGACTAAATACAACAAGAAGATTTAGATAGGTAGATAGAAAAGGGGTGCACTTTCAGCATTCTTAAACACCACTTTAGGAATTGTATCTCTTCTCCATCTTTTAACCCAAATGTGAAGCTGCAAATAGAACTTATAGGTTGTGACCATGGAGGCTCACCTCCCAACCTAGGCTTACAAGAAGCCACCCTCGAGCTAGGAGAACCAAGGCTAAACTGGTTAAAAACAAACTCACAATACATGCAAGAAATATTTAAACAAAAAATAAACTCCCAACCCAAGGATTTACATTATCACTATGTGATTAACTTTGTGGGGTGAAGGTGTACCAAGCACCTAGAGGAGATCTGCAAGAAAGAGGAAAGAATGCCTTCACAAGGCTACCAAAATACAACCAACCCAAGGTCACATACTTGACCCAAAAACATCCCTTATGTCCCCTATGGCTTACAGGCCCATATCTCCCCTTATGGCCCCGTTTTGCATAAATATAAAACAATGCAGCAAGGGTCCCATAACCCTTGTGTATCTCTCTCTTCCAAGAAGAGAGTCTCTACACTCTTAGGCTATCAAGCAACCCTTCACCCCAAGGCTACTCTTCCCTCCCAAGGGTGAGTATGGCCTTGAAACACCCAAAACATAACAAATCACAGAGATCACAAAGGCAAACACAAGAAGGAACTCAACATCCAACATCACAAATCACATATACACAAAAGCTAATACAAAAGTAATTTTTCCTTCACATAAAACCATGAAAATTAAAATACATGGAATAAAACTACTAACCTTTGATCCTACAAAAAGGTATGAGGAATGATTGAAGAAGAGTTGCCAAATCCACTAGTCTTTTCTTCCCAACACCAAAATGCAACTCCTAATCCCAAATTTTCAAAAACAACTCTACGTCTCCAAGATTGGAGAGTGGGTGATCAAAATCCTAAGTTTGAATCCCTTCCCTAAGTAAGCTCTCCTCACACTTTCCAACTTCCTTGGAAAGGATGTGAGATCCCATAGGTTGGTCTTCTCAACCTCTTACATGGCTTCTAAAAATGGAAACTGAAAAAGGTACGAGAAAGTGGGGAAGAGCAACTATCACTCCAATGGAAGGTTGTCTAATCAAGGAGAAATCCTCAAAAGTTGAATTTTCGTCCATCTTGGAAAACTCATTTTTGAGGTGACTTGACAGTCACATGTGAGGGGTCACATTTCAAAAATTGACCTTTACCCATAGGTATATCATATGGGCCTTCAAAAGTGCCCTAAACCTAACCTTAGGAGTTAGTTTGACCCTATAGAAACCTACCTAAAGTTTGTCTACGGGTCAAACTTGAGTTGATGATTCTAATGGCTCTCTAACCAAGACTCTATTAGGACAACTTTAAGATATTTTGAATAATGCATTGGTTACACAAAAACCTTTCAAAAGACATGTCATTGCCAACTCGCATCAAAACACAAGTGTCAAGTGACACCATAAAAATACACATTACTATAATATGCATGGCATGTCCTTTTTTTTTGGAATTAATAAAATTAACAAATACAAATTAAACGCACATTCAATCATTCACATTTACAAATATAAACACATTACATACGAGGTGTTGTCTCTCCAAATAGACAACCCTTGGCTTCACAAACGCACATAGGTTTAGTTTGATTCTCTGAATAGTTTCCATGGTCACATGGATTAGTTTTCCTGCACATCTCACTTGCACATTAGTAATCTCAAATAATCTCATGTAATTATTAATATATGAAAAGAGTAATGAATAACAATTTTATAGTCTGGATCGAGTTGGAAAATAAGGAAAATAAGGGTATGAATAAATACAAGGAAAAAATTAGAGGAAATGGGAGGAGGGTCGTAGGGTACAGTAGGGCTTCAAAGTAGGTTCGCAGGAAATGGAAGATGGCATTAGGATGCCAACACAGGGTTGCAGGGAGCAGCAGGGTTTCAAAGTAGGGCTATAGGAAATGGAAGATGGCGGCAAGGTTTCAGTGATCTCCAATAGGCTCGTCAAGGACAGACTAAGGGTGCCCTCTGATTCGCCCAATATTCAAATTTTGATATCAATCCCTTTACCAAAATCTTTAGAAACAAACCTTTTATCAAACTGGTTTCAGACTTACCTCCAGGTAACCAATGGTTAAATCATTTTGCATGTCTCCAAGATCAGTCAGATAGCCCCAACACTTTTTTCAATCAACCCTTTGTTCAACTGGCCCACTTATTTCATAAACAACCCCACAAAGAAAAAGGTAATTCACAGAATTATTTGAACTTCAACAACTATGCTCGGGGACCTTCACACAACCAAGGGGCTCATAAGGATTCCAGAGGACACTTTCAAAACCCTTGGCCCATTTCAAAAATCATTCGGGCGGGAAAAAAAAATTCAAAACCTTGCCAAAAACTTTCCACATTCGTTAGCGTTTCGGTCAAAACATCAAGAAAAACAACTGATTTTTGACATTTGTAAAGCATCTCCATCAGTATCCCAACAATATTTTCTCAAGGATTATTTTGCCAAAGGGGATAATGAAGCAGATCATCAAGGTGATCATGGAGACCCCCTCAAGTCAAAATCAGCGCACCTTGTGTGGAAAAGAAAACAAGCAAATTTCAAAGAGGCAGATACCTCTTTTCCCAAACCGACTTCGGCAGACAATGCTTCCGCCATCAAGATAACCTTTCTTGATCACGTTCTCTCTCAGTCGATCTCTTTTCTCTAAAAGTCGGCTCTCATCGGTAAGTTTAGTTCACCGATCCCTCTTCAAACTTTTCTTTCATGGACTAGTAGCCACTGGTCGGGTCTTCGTGATCTTTTCTTTATTGATAACCACTCGGGGTTTTTTATTTCTCTATTTTCCTCATCTGAAGATAGAGACGTAGTTCATAAAAATGAAGGTTGGTTTTGTCAAGGGGTTGGTCTTTTTACCTTGACCTGGATTCCAAACTTTAAATGAGATGCTAATCTATGTAGATTTTACCCTCACTAGATTTCTTTACCGAACTTGCCTTTGGAATATAGAGATTTGGATATTGTTGAGATCATGGCTAATCAATTAGGAATCTTTGTTTCTCATGATCTTATACCCTTTGAAATAATCCAAAGAGATGTTAGAGTTTGCCTTCTTCTTGCCTTAGATAAAACCCTACCAAGACTCTTCTCTATCACATCAAAATGGGGTTCATGGTATCAAGAAATTGTTATGGATAACGCAGAGATCATTTGCAAATATCAACACCAACTAGGACATTTTACTAATGCCTACAGTGGTCTCGAGTGCTCAGAACTTTTAGTTTGTAAAAATCACTGCTCAGACCCTCTATTTTGCACTGTCCACCAACACAAGACAATTTTGTCTTCTAATTCTATACAACCATGTAATGTCCCCTCTGAGCCTCATGTTGACTTAAGTCTTGAGCTATCTTATGTTCAATGGATTTTTCAGTTGACCAATTTATTTATCATGTATAGTTGGATTCTCTATAGCTATAAATCTTCCTTCATGCCCACATCGATTCTCCAATTATGTGATAAAACATCTAATGATAGAGAAGTTATAGTTCGGGACCTAATGTTTAACGAATCTCCCATTGATATTTAGAGTTTAATGCAAAATTTATCAATTTCAAGGGTAGCTATTTCAGATAAGGAAGGTCATATTCAAGAATTAGCAGATGATATCTTGTCCACTTTAGCTGCCACTATGATTGAGGAAACCACAAAGGTGGAAGGTTTTAGTATGACAAATGTAATGTGTCCCTTACAAAAGGCAAGGTGTGTTTGTTCAACTATTGACTTCTCAGATAAAGAGAAACTTCCCTTGGTCAATGAACCTCTTATTCTGAGTAAACCTGTCGAATTAAATCCTCCAAACAAGATCCACCAAAATTTCTCTCTGATATCTCTTCACTTAGAGCTCCATTCGCATGAAATTAGGCAGGAAGAAATGGAAGCCCCTCCACATGATGGTGAGACAAAGAAAAATTCTTTTGACTATACATAATCCTTATCGGTTGAGCAGAGCCCCAGTTTGAAATCAGAAGTATTTTCAACTTCTAAAAAGAGAGGTAGAAAACCAAACTCTGTGAAGATTCAAGAAGAAATAGAGGCAGGTGTTTAGATACTTTAGATGGAAAATTCAAGGTATCAAAAAGAATTACAAGGAGTGCAAAAGGCACTCCCTGTTCACAATGAAAATGATTTCTTGGAATGTCAGGGGCATTTTTGCTCCTGACAAAAGAGGGAGAATCAAGTCACATCTTGATTCTTCAAAGGCTGACATCCTTATACTTCAAGAAATGAAGTTATCATAGGAAATGTATCACAAAACAATGGCTAAATGGACACAATTCGGATATGCCCATATGCAAGGTGTTGGGGCCTCGGGAGGATTGCTTACATTATGGAATCCTAAAAAAGTTCAAGCTCATCTATTAGATCAAGATCATAATTGGTAAATGTTGAAAGTAGTATGCTATGACATGAACTTTACGGTATTCAATATTTATGGCCCCATCCCCTCTCAGGAAAATAAAGATCTATGGGATAAACTGACTCTTTTGCTCCAACAAGAAGAAGCACAAAATTTTATCATTGGGGGAGATTTTAATGCAATATTATCTCATAAGGAGAAACAAGGAGGAATCTACCCACCCCCATGAACCATGCGGGATTTTCTAAGATTCACCATAGAAAATAACTTATTGGATGTGATCCCCAACAATGGTCTCTTCACTTGGACTAACAGGAGATCATGCTTCCTTCAAATTGCAGAGAGACTTGATAGGTTTTTTATACCTTTGGAATGGTGCCTTAATCAGTTTAGTTATTGTTCAAATATTCTTCCTATTTCAGAATCAGACCACTTTCCAGTCCAAATTGTTATTGAATGGCAAAATCAGAACCCCATGTCGTGTTTTGGTTCTTCTTTCAAGTTTGAGCGCAAGTGGTTTAGACATCCACACTTCCAGGATTTATTAAGACAATGGTGGTATCTACCCCTGCATGTAGTAGAACAAAGATGTTCAAATTTGTTTAAAAACTTTAGTTTATTAAGGTTCAGGCTAAGGAGTGGAATAGAAAGGTCTTCAAGAATGTTTTTGCTAAAAAAAAATCATTGCACAACAATTGGAAGAAGTTAACCAAAATATAATATCCAAGGGTCTGGATCAGCTTCTACATTCTACACAGAAGGGTCTTCAAAATGAGTGGGAATAAGCTTGTAAGAGAGAAGAAGAATATTGGAGACAGAAATCAAGAGAGCTCTAGTTGAAGCAGGGAGATAAGAACACAAAATTATTTCATGCATCCACAAAACAAAGAAAAGCATCAAATGTTATATTCTCAATCAAGCATGTGGACACAGGGGTATTGATTAAAAATTTAGCAGATATTCAAGATGAAAGAGTAAAGTTTTTCAAGAATCTATTAGCCCCTTTACCTTCTGATTTAAATCCTTCTTGGAAGGATAATGTTGAGCTTTTATTGCAGTCTATCCCTCCTTTGATCTCCAACAAGGATAATAGACTCCTACTGGCCCCTTTCACTTTGGAGGAAGTCCACAAAGTGGTATTCTCTCTTTCCCCAGATAAAGCTCTAGGTCTGGATGGGTTCACCGCCCTCTTCTTCCAAAAGTGTTTGGATGTGATTGGTTTTGACCTTTTGGCGGTCATGGAAGAATCCAGGAAGAGGGGAGCAATGCTAAAAAAATTTAATGCAACAAATATTGTTCTCATCCCAAAAACACCTTCCCAATCAACATTCACAGAGTTCAGACCTATTTCACTCTATAGCACAACTATAAGATAGTAACTAAGGTCATTTACCTCAGACTACATTATCTTATACCTAATATCGTCTCACAAGAACAAGGGGGTTTTGTCCTAGGTAGGGAGACTATGGAAGGAGCCTTAGTAGCACATGAGGTTTTACACTCTATCCATGAAAACCAGCAAGCAAATTTTGTAGTCAAACTTGATATGATGAAAGCATACGACTGGGTTAAGTGGGATTTTCTCATTAAGGTATTATCTAAATTTGGCTTCTCAGACAAATGGTGCAAATGGATCAAAACTTGTATCTCAAGTGCACACTTTTCAATTCTAATAAATGGACATCCCTCAGGTTTTTTTTAGGGTACACAGGGAGTAAGACAAGGTGACCCTTTATCACCTTTTCTCTTCATTCTTATGGCAGATTCCTTTAGTAGACACATCAATTTTCAATCTTCAAATGGGCTCTGGCTTGGAGCCAGTCTTCCAGGTACTTCAATAGCAGTAACTCACTCTCTTTTCGTTGACAATGCATTGTTATTTGGTAAGTCTTTTCTACAAGAAGCCAGGTACATTAAGCAAACATTGGAAATCTACTCTTCTGCTTGGGGCCAGAAAATTAATGTTGCTAAGTCTAAGATTTTCATCTTCAACACACCTCCAACCTTGTCACTAAGAATATACAAGATTTTGGGCTTCCCAATGGATCAATTGCCATCTTCTTACCTTGGCATTCCTTTTTTAATGGGAACAAACAAATCCTCTTATTGGTCTGCGGTTATTGGTAGAATCAAGGCTCGAATTTAAGCCTGGAAAGTAAGGTGGCTTTCATTATCAGGTAGAATTCTTCTTATTAAGTCAGTGTTAATAGCTATTCTGAACTATTACATGTCTATTCTCAAAGCTCCCTCATCTATCATTCAATAATTGCAGAAAATTGTTAGAGATTTTCTATGGAATAGTAATATGACAAATGAAAGGAAAATCCCCTTAGCCTCTCTAGAAAATATGTCATGTCAAAAATCCCAAGGTGGAGTAGGTCTTCATAATATAAAGCATCACAACAAGGCTTTTGGAGGGAAACTAATTTGGAAAATGTACACTAATCTTGCTTCTAAATGGTGCCAGATTATGGAAGCTAAATATCTGGACAACAATCGACCATCCAGAGTATTGGTAATTTTGGATCCTCCAAAGGGGTCAACTATTTGGGATTTTATGATGGATTCAAGAAATCTAATATCTAAGTATGTTTCATGGGAAGTCAATAATGGTCTCAGTGCTAAATTCTGGACACACTCATGGTGTGGGCATCCTCCAATTTCTCAAATGGATAATATGGAAGATATTATGAATATAGCTATAGCTCATTGGGGTACAAAATTGAGTGACTATGTGTCTATTGTAGAAATATTTTCAGGTAAAATAATTTGGAAAGACCCAACTCTTCTCCCAATATCCACCCAACAATCTTCCTCCTTGGCATATATCTTATTGAATAGGACAGTTCTCATGTCTAACAGAGAAGATGTGTTAATTTGGGAAGCTTCTAAATCAGAACAATATTCAATTAAAGAAGGTTACAAAGCCATACAACAAGGTTGCAATAGTAAGGTCAGTAGCCGAGCATACTCAATCTATTGGAATGATATTGTTCTGCCAAAAGCAGGTTGTTTTGCATGGTTAACGTTAAACAAAAGAATCCTAACAGCAGATAGACTAGTAAAATTGGGTATTTCACAATATTTTAATTGTGTACTTTGTGGCCTAGAGGAAGAATCAGTTGATCACTTATTTTTACATTGCACTTTTGTCTCCCAATGTTGGTTCTTCATCATGAATAAACTCCAAGTTATGATGCCCTTCCCGAAATCACTTTAGGATATGTTTAACTCTTGGCCTCTTTTATTTTTTTTCATCAACTTTCTTAGGCATTTGGAAATGTGCTCCTTCTCACATCATTTGGGCCATTTGGTGGGAGAGGAATAAAAGAATTTTCAGAAAAACATCCTCTTCTCTGGATCAAGTTCTAACTAATTTGGAAAATTTGATTGTAGAAATTATAATTTCTTCTCTCACTAATTCTAAGGACATCTAGTCATTCACCCAGTGGGATAAGGTAATTGAAAAAACATGGAATGGTGTTATTTTGCCAATAGGGATTCCTCTGAATTTGTCCTCAACTCATGTTAGAGATAGGTCTTCCATAAAATAGGTACCCCCAGAACCTAATTTCTTTAAGATCAACTTTGACGGCTCTTCCTGTGGAAACCTAGGGAAGTCGGGAATTGGAGTTTGCATTTGAGATCAATTTGGCAAAATGTGTCCTTTCTAAGATTCTCCCATCCCTTCGGGTGCCAATAACATGGCGGAGGCAAATGCCTTACTAGTTGGCCTAGTGTTAGCAAGGAAATGCGGTTTCTCTAGCATACATATAGAAGGGGATTCATTAGTTATCGTCAATTCAATTACCTCGAAAAGATCTAAGTCTTGGCACCTATCGTATGTTTTGAAGCATATCTTGGATTTACGTGACACATTTTCGGATGTCAGCCACACATTAAGAGAGGGCAACTCTATAGCTGACAAATTAGCAAATATGGGTTGTGATGGCATTTTGGTTGAGTCGGTTGCATCTCCCATCAAACTGTCTTCTTTTCCCGATTTTCTTGAATTGGTACAAAAGGAAAGTACAACACTTAAATTATAAACTACATCTTAATAAGTACTCGCAAGTATGCATTTAACCTGAAGCCTACGAACATGATGACTGATAGGACACTTGCATTTGTACATTTAAATGTAGTTTGTGGATGGTATGGATGAAATATTAGTGCGTGTACTTTGAGATGTTTGTGATGTCATTTCACATGGGGTAAAATAGATTTTGGCCTCTCACACATCCTCTCGACTGCATTATGGCCACATGTTAATGCAAGAAATCTTTAACTTGTTTCTAAAGACCGATTAATTATTGCATTTCAAGATATTAAGTTTTGTTTATAAAAGGAAACTCGCTTATTTTTATATACACAGTTCTCAGTGGAAGTTTTAGAAGCTCTCGATTTTTGAAGTATCTCAGTGGTTAGCAATATGGAGATTGTCTCTTGTGAAGGATGCAAGCAAATGCATTGGGAGTACATGCCATGGAACAACTGTGTTCCAGTGCAAATTACAGAACCCTCAGAGGCTTTTCATGGACAAATCAATGATAAGGACCTCGATCAACTATTTCTTTTGCATAATCCACAACTAAGAAGAGTAGTCAAAGATTTCATTAGTGAGGAGATTTTGTCCCCTCAAGCCAAAAGAATTCTTTTTCCTTATCAACTCCTCAGTTCTTTCCTATCCAGCACTCTTGACCTCTTACAATCGATTCCCTTGCTTGAATTAGTGTTTTTTAAGTTGGTAAGGCAGAATGTGCTTGCACCTGCCTTGTTCCATGAAGCCTTGGTCAATTATAATCTATGGCAGGGGTTGGCTCTCCTAGGGGGCCTGTTTCCATGACATTACATTCAATCTAGACATGCTTACATGGTTCTTTATGACCAAATCAAGATTTCTCTCAAAAGGAAATACTTCCATCATGTAAAGAATGGTCAGCAGCAATTTGGCAGACAACTGGATGAGCATATTGTGCACAGAGTCAAAATCAAAGTCAGTGCTCTCATGGTGATCTTGAAACTAGAAAATGTTGATCCCTGTCTGCCAATTCTGCAACCAGTGGAAAGGGGATGGGCCTTAGATAGGGTGCCAGACCTCAATGCACCAGTGCAGGATGGGGCCCCGGGATGGACTAGCTCCTCTCAGCCCGAAGTGGCTGAGGAGTGGGAAAATATTGTATCGACTCCTTCGAGAGATGCCAGACCATGACAATACATGGAGGTCAATTGTTGGGAGGTCCTTCGCCACCCTCAAGAAGATGCAGTGCCGGTGCGATGGGAGTTAGATATTCTAGCCCTCGATGCCCCTAAAAATCAATTCCAGGGTGATGCTACCATGGAGAGTAAAATGACTCTGGCTCTATTTTTTGCTGATTAGTTTATGCTCCACTTTGATGTATAAGGAAATATGTTGATAACCAATTGCCCAAAAAAATTTGACTGCTTCTTGTTTTTACCGGTGTTGGTCTGTTCATTTATTTCCACCGGTATAACAAAACCGGTAGTGGAAACACCTTATTAATTAGCAAGGTCATACCAGTAATGGAGGCTCTTTTATGAACCGATTAATAGGACAACATATTGGTATCAAATTTTTGGTATAACACAACCAGTAACCGGTTGTGGCAGCTCTACAGTGTTCTGGCAACCAATATTCCGCTTCCCAAGTCTCCATGACAACCGATTGAGGGGGTGGTTCTTTAAGGTTTCTTTTGGATTTGTCCCAACCCGTTTCTCTCAATTTTGACCTCTATGAGGTTTGTACTATGGGCAGGTTCTATCTTTCTCTTCGGATCTTTGGGGGGCTCCTTCTTTTAGCCTCAATTCCACTTTGTTCATTGTATCTGAGCAAGGATATAGGGTTTTCTTCTTGGTTCTTTCCCTATTGAGCTCTTGAATCAGTTTTCTTATTAATATATATATATTTTAGTGGCTTGCCACTTTTGTTAATATATATATATATATATATATATATGAAAAGAGTACAAATTAGACACTTGCATATAATTTACATCAGATCAATCAAAATATCAATTATCCAATAGAATCCTCATAGAATAATTTACTCAATGGCATCATCACTATCATCATGAAATTCAATCATTTGTAAGGCATGCATCCATGTTTTCTAACATCATAATGAAGTACTGCAAATTCAGAAATAAATGGCATACATCATATCAATGTTATCCAATCACTGCATCATATAGAATCTAAATCCATAATGCATCAAAATATGCACTGCAAGGTAAAATGATTCCCTAACATGGTTCAATTACTTTTCTCAATAATTCTCATGCAGCCATATACTCATTTGCAACAACAAAAAAATCTTATAAAATAATTTCCAGTTAGGCATGCACAATGAATCACAACATCATAAATCTAAGTACTGAAATCAATCATAATGTAGAATTACATCTTATCCACTAGTCTCATGAGGATCCTATGCCAAAAGGGTCTCATGACTGTGATGTATCAAGGTTCTATCTTGAAAGATAAGTCCATAACAGAAATGAAAGATATTTTATATGATGGGTTCTAGATAGGAACCCAAACCTCTAACATATATATGATACACAAGAAAATTACATCTAATTATCCCCCAAGGGGTCAACATTCACTAATTTATCCATCTAACATAGCCAATCCTTTTGAATCAAAGCATCTTTACATAGTGTACCAACCATCCATGCAAACTATTAATAAGGTGAACCATGGTCAAACTAGGTTAACCAGAGCTTGATCAGGGAGGGGTGCAACACTTCCACCTTTTCCTTCAAAAAGTTATACTTGATAGAAGTGTGTTTTGTTTTAGAATGAAATACCAGATTCTTTGATATATCAATAGTAGTAGAGTTATCACAGTGAATAACTACCTATGCATCACAATCCACCTTTATATCCTTCAACATTTGCTTCATCCAAAGAGCTTGTGTACAGTTAGTAGCAGCAACAACATACTCAACTTCAGTAGTAGATAAAGAAGTACATGACTGTTTCTTGTTGATCCATGAAACCAACTCCTTTCCAAGAAAGAAAGCTCCATCAGAAGTACTTTTCTGGTCATCAGCATCTACAACCCAATCAACATCTGTATATGCACATAAAGTAAATTTGTCATCCTTAGGAGACCACAAACCATATTCTGATGTACCTTGCAAGTATCTAAAAATCCTTTTCACCGCAATCTCATGATTTTCTCTAGGATCACTCTGAAATATTGAAACAATACAAACAACATTCATAATGTCAAGCCTAATCTAAGTCAAATAAAGCAGACCTCCAATCATAGATTTGTATCTTGTAGGATTTACCGGTGCAGAAATACCTTTTCTTGTCATTTTCTCACTTGTAACCATAGGAGTACTTACCAGTTTAGAATCTCCCATACCAAATTTCTTCAACAATTCCTTAGCATATTTATTTTAACAGATGAAAATACCTTTGTCAATCTGAGTAATATGCAAACCTAAGAAAAATTTCATCTCACCAATCATAGACATCTCAAATTCTTTCTCCATATTCTTAGAAAAATCTATGCATAACTTATCTTCACCTCCAAAAATTATGTCATCAACAAATACTTCAATAATCTTATAATAAAAATTGTTGTCAACACTACCTTTAGTAAAACATAAAACCAAGCTTCAAAAAATATTTATCCAATCTTGCATACCAAGCTCTAGGTGCTTGTTTCAATCCATATAAAGCTTTCTTTAACCTACAAACCATATTTGTATCATCTGATAGTGAAAAACCATCAGGTTTCTCAATATAAACTTCCTCATCAAGATCCCCATTCAAAAATACACATTTAACATCCATCTAATAAACCTTGTAGTTTTTATAAGCATCATAGGCAAGAAATAATCTTACAGCTTCAATCCTAGCTACAGGTGCAAAATTCTCTCCATAATTAATTCCTTACTTCTGAGAATATCCTTTACAAACCAATCTAGCCTTATTCCTTATAACTTTACCATCCTCATTCAATTTATTCCTAAAAATCCATTTAGTTTCAATAACATTTTTTTTTTTAGGTCGGGGAACCAAGGTCCATGTGTTATTTTTCTCAATCTAATCTAATTCTTCTTCCATAGCTTTCAACCAATATTCATCTTTACATGCCTCATTTACTTATACCGATTCAACTTGTGAAATTAAACATTCCTCATTAGTTGTAAGTCTTCTTCTTGTCATCACTCCATTGCTCTTATCCCCAATGATTTGATCTTTTGAATGATTCAATCTCACATACCTAAGAGTCTTCTAACTTTATGTTCCTCTTCCCTATTCTTCAGTTACTATAGAATTCTCTGATACTGCTGGAGTAATTGGTTCAACACCCTATTTCGATAAACATGCTACCAGTTCAGATATAATCATTTCCACTATTGGTTCCTTCTCATAAACTCTGATTTGACTTCTATTTAGCTCATCTACTTTGACATTAGCACTCTCCACAATTATCTACAATCTCTTGTTATAACATCTATATGCTTTGCTTTCATTAGAATAACTAGGACGTATGCCTTCATCACATCTAGGATCAAATTTTCCAATGATATCATCTCTCCTAATATAACATTTACTACCAAATATTCTTAAATACGTAACTGTAGGTGTATTACCAAACCATGATTCATAAGGTGTCTTATCAGTTTCTCCTTTGATATGTACTTCATTGAATGTATAAACCATTGTGCTCACTGCTTCTCTCTAGTAGATATAAGGTAGACTTTCTTCCATCATCATTGTTCTAGTAGCACCCAAGATAGTTATTTTCTTCCTTTCCACAACTCCATTCTGCTGAGGTGTCCAAGGAGAAGAAAATTGTCTTCTTATACCATGCTTCTCACAAAAGTTATTAAACTCACTGGATGTGAATTATCCACTATTATCTAACCTCAAACATTTAATCTTCAATCATGTCTCAGTTTCCACTTTATCCTTAAATATTTTAAACTTTTCAAATGCTTCAGATTTTTCCTTAAAAAAAGTAACCCACATCATTCTAGAATAATCATCAATGATTAGCATGAAATATCTATCACCTTGAAATTTTTTAACTCTAGCAGGGCGACACAAATCGGTATGAATAAGATCAAGAACATCATTTGATTTATCTTGTATACTTCTAAAAGAGGTTCTGACCTATTTACCCATTTGACATTCTTTACATATTAGATTATAGGGCTTCATAATCTTAGGTATATCCCTAACTGCCTTAGTTGAACTGATCTTCACAATGCAATCAAAATTCACATGACATGGCCTTTTATGCCATAGCCAACTCTCATCAATCTGTGTATTCAAACATTTATTCTCACCGAAGTTCAAATGAAATATATTACCTTTTGTCTTTGTACCAGTTGCAATCTCCAAACCAAATTTGTTAATGATTTTTCATTTTTCATTTTGGAACTGTAATTGAAATCCCTTATATACAAATTGTCCTACACTCAAAAGATTATGCCTCAAACCTTGAACATAATAAACATTGTAAGTATTATTCTTACCATCCAATGATATATTTCCTTTTCCTTTGATCATACATCCTTTGTCATCTCCAAATCTAACTAGACCACCATCAAATTCTTTCAAAGACAGAAACTTCCCTTTATCACTAGTCATATGATGTGAACAACCATTATCAATTACCTATTCATTCTTATCCTCAGTTTTAGTAGCAAGTTCCTTCTCTTCAAGAATATTATCTTCTAGTGCTAGATCATCTTCCTTGATAGCTAGGAACACCCATTCCTTCCCATTGTTGGAACCACTAGCAGAGTCTTCTGTTGGTTCATCATTAGAATCAGCAATGCCTTCCTCATTTGCTATGTAGCATGATTTGTCTATGTTTTTCTTGTACTTATACTTGTTCTGATATCTAGGGTTAGGTTTAAATAATCTTCTAACTCTTTCTTCAAATCTTGAATTCCTTTCAGGACATCTAGATGCAAAATGACCAATCTTAGTACATGCAAAACATTTAAAAGGTTCTTTTCCTTCATACTTACTTCCTACTGGTCCTTTAAGTACTCTTCTAGAAAATATTGCTTCAAGTTGTTCAAACTCATCACCTTGTCTTTTCATATCTTCTAATTCCTTTGCATACAAAGCTTTCTGGTCTTGCTTACCAGTTGTAGATGTAGATGCATGAAAAGCAAGTTTAGTCTTCACAGCTCTGGAAGGTCCAAATTCTTCAAGCTCAAAAGCAAACAGTTTCCCAACCAAATTATCTTTGTTGATAGATGTATTAGCCATTATTCTTAACTCATTAATAGTAGTAGCCTTCATTTTGTAAGCTGGTGGTAGGGCTCTCAGGACTTTAGAAACAATTTCATCTTCACTCAAAGTTCCACCACAACATTGAATTCCCATAACAATGTCATTTACCCTTTCCATGAATGCAATAATCCTTTCATCTTCTTCCATCTTCAGGTTTTCATATCTCATCTGGTAACCATCAAGTTTAGAAATCTTCACTGTAGGGTTACTTTCATTAAGAGTCTCCAACTTATCCTATATATCTTTTCCAGATTATTTGTCGGTTAATCCCATTATTTATTGATCAGAAAGTGCACACAAGAGGGCTTCTCTTTCTCTACAATCATTCTCAAACTCCTTGTCTAGGTTTGTCAGAGGAGGATTGCCAGATCCTAGATTATAAGGTGTGACACCATTATGTGTGATCTCCCACATATCCTTGCCAAGACATCTCAGATGAGTCTCCATCTGAATCTTCCATACTATGTAATTTGTTCCATCAAGCCTCAGAATATTCATTTGAAAGATAGATCCAGAAGAACTGGATGAACTTGAATTGTTAGTCACCATAGGATCTTCCTCAAGCGCTTAATCTTTCTGTAGAGAGGACCAAAGCTCTGAAACCAATTATTAGATAGTTCAAATAACTAGAAGACAACTGAGAGGGGGGTGAATCAGTTGTCATGGATTACCGGAACCATTGGAATTTTGAACTTTAATACCAAAACCCAAGATGTTAATATCAGAATAATAGTTAAACCAATTAAGCATAAACAATAATCACAGAATAAAATTCATCCACATAACACCAAGATTTATACATGGAAAACCCGCTAAAGGGAAAAACCACATTGGAAAGGCTACCCACAGTCAGATAATACTTTTGTAGTAAGTATGTGAATTACGATTGAGGGGCCTGCACTTGCAGGAAGGCCAACAACCTAGAGCACACTGCTCATCACAAAAGGAGCCTCACTAACTACATAGAAATCCAGACTACAATCTAGAGAAGTGTTGAATTGCAAAAGATAGCATCTCCTATGCCTGAGTATAGTTCCGGTTAAGCTCAATATCAGAGGACTAAATCCTCTTTCATAAACCCAATTTGATCTCCAATGATCGACCAACTCCTCTTTCTAAATGATATTACATTATTCGCATATTGCATTCCTTGACCATGACCTCTAACAATAACCATGACCATTGTAATCTACAATGAGATCTTACATCTATATATACAAACTCTCAACCATAAACAATTAGGTCAACCATCAAACAATAAACCAATTACATAATTATAAACCATGTTGGCCTTTGACCAAACAAATAATATCCAACAAATAAGACATCTCATAAATACAACGAGGGGTCCAATCCACACATTACATCAAAGTCAGTCCATAACCTAGATCAACCGGGACCCAATATAGGTCCACATGCTTCAGCAATGATCTCCATCTGCCAAGTCTCAAACATGATCACCAATAGCATCCTAAAACTCCACCAGAAGCTGCACCAACACCACTTATGCAATTCAACAAAGATCTCAACCAAAATCTCTAGTGGTGAATCCCTCGCCGAAACCAGAAACTAAGCAGGATAGCATCCGACCACCAGACCAAAACCAACTGACCAAATATGAGCATGAGTATCACGAACAAGCCAATTCCATCACCAAACTATACTGGAGCCTATCAGATCATGCCAGATTTAGATCAACTAGAAACTTCTCAACCTACTGGGACCATGAGGGTGTCGGTAAAACATCCAAACAACTAGTGTTGGCATTAATGACAAAACATCAATGCAACACATAATCAATTTCACCAAATGGCCAATAGTTTAGACATTGACAAATGAAGATTTGATAAGTGGTGTTGGTGCAGCTATCTCTGAAGACTCTAACATCCTTGCTGATGTTTCCTATTTTTTTCCTATTTATTTTCGTGATCTGCATTGATCATTGTGCAGGTTTTTGGTGATTTTGTTGAACCGGTGATGTTCTTCGTGTTATGTGGTTTTCTTGGTGGTGTAGCATGTTATGGTTGATCTTGGCATGATTTTCATTGGTGTTACATGTTTGGAGATTTGATTTAGGTCCATGTTATGTCATGTATATCATTATATTGGTCTAGTGGTTGATCCTTGTATCGTGTGATGTAATTTTGTAATTATGAGTTGAGTGTTTATCCGACCTTGTTATCAAGGTTGATGAATTGTATAAATAGGTGATATTGTCATGTAATTTAGGTATCGAGGTTGTGTATGCATTATCAAAGAGTGATGTATGTGAAAACAAGTGATTCATCCTTTGACATTGTGATTGAGAAAAGATTGGTGCTACAGAGTTGACAATTGTGCTTAACCAAAACTATCATCAAGCATTTGTAGATGCTATTATTGCAGTTCATTCCTTTCGGATTGTATTCCAAATCTTGTTGTAAGTCAGTGAGACTTCCATGAGGGTTGTAGCCTTCTGTGTCATTATCTTTTGAGTAGTGAGCTCTAGGCAATGTGCTTAGATTCATGTGCATTCCCCATTGTAATATTTTCACATATTACTGCAGAGTATCATCTTATTGTGGGTAGGTTCCCACCATGGTTTTTCCCTTCACTGGGTTTTCCATGTAAAAGTCTTGGTGTTGTGTGTTGTGCTATCATTTTTCTTATCTTTGTTATTACTACAGTTTATAAGATCTGTATTTGTGGTTAAGTTTATGCTTCGGTAAAAATTGATTCACCCCCCCCCCTCATTTTTCCTTCATTGTTGTTGCTCACACAGAACACATTCCACACATCCGCAACCAAAGATATAGCAATTTCAAAGCAATATGGAGCATAAACCAAAAAATACTAGATAACACAAACAACCGCATAGCATCCTCAATACCGGATCTCATAACTCGATCAAATCATCATGCAAACCTCTACAAATGGAAATGAACCATCTACAGACAACATACTAGAAACCTTTTAAACCGCATTATCTCATTTGCAATACACAAGCTAAACCAACTCATCCAATCAAACTGCAACACTAGAATACACATAAAACTTTCCAATAATCTCTTCATCAACAATCTCCACATATGTCACATATTTGAAATCAATGACAACATATCATCCAATATCCAACAGCCTTCTAATTAGACTAGCTCACAAATTGATATCTTTGCTTTCTTGCTCTCTAGGGTGGACCCACTATTGTATTAAGTACCTTTCCACAGACCTTTAGGGTCTTGGGAGAGAGGAAAAAGTGATAATGACACTCACTTTTTTCTTTTGTAGTAGAGGGATATCTTTGATTGGGGATTTGCTCACCTCACAAGGGTATTTCGAATTGAGAAACGTTGGGGATGTCTTCACTCCCAACAAGATCTCAAGTGGTGTTTTTCAAGTCAATATATACAAAATTTGGTCAAGCGGCTGAAGTGTTGAGTGAATTTGACATATGTGGAGGCCTTCTCTACATCGATAAGCTCAATTAAAGCCTTAAGTTGTTGGCTTTGAGAATCCGTTGTTGGACTAGACCCATTGAAAATTTACTACGATCTAACTATTTAAGATTGCTAAAAACCTTCTACTTGTTGACTCAAGTGTTGTGATACGCACATGCTGAAGAAACCCCTTCTATACCCTTCAACTTGAAATAAAAAATTTCTTGAGATCTTCGGGTCTTTAGAAATTAGAAGCTTGGTATGTCCGAGAAGTGTGTGTAGTGTAGGGGAGTCAAGGCTACCAAGCTTCTATCTATCCAACTAAATGTGGTATTTTGGGCAAGGGGATTCAACAAGTATTGTCTTTGCCTAACCTAGGGTTGTACTTGAATGTATTCATTTCATAGTCAAAATCAAGCGGCCATTTTGTATGATGTGTTTGTTGATTGCTTCAAAACAAAGATAAAGCATTTTCAAAATCCAAACACTTGTCCAAAACACTTAAATGTTCCAAACAATCAAATGAAAAACTTGTCCAACAAATTTGAATCATGTCAAACATCACACAAGGAATTAAAATTGTTTCAACCAAATTTAGGATTCATTTCCATATCATTGTCATTATCCTTATTTGGATTCATTCACATATCATTTTCCTAGCATTGTTCAAAAATCATTGTTTATATCAATCCGACATCATTTTAGGATAATCTTTTGCATATTCCTTATCCTCATAAATCATAGGATCAAATCATTATCTCCATTTTGCATTATATTCAAAATTAGGGTATTCCATAGTCCAAGTCCAAAGTTGTCATAATAGTCCATTTACATTTCCCCTTATCGCATATCATTTCTATCCTCATTTTAAATCACATCATTTCCTTAGTATCAATCTTCACATTTGTATTTAATCTCCAAAATTAGATTTGTCAAACTTGAAGAATCAAATCTTTAGATCATATCCAAAGTCATTATTAGGGAGTCTTGACCTTGATCAACCCTTGTCCTTTATCAACAACAATATCTCATCAAACCTAGCTTAGTATCCAAGTGATAGGTGAGACTTTGCCAATTTAACCTTTTATAAATTTGTCCTTTTGTCTTTTAAAGGTCTTGATTCAATTTCAGTCCCCTAGGATATCTCTTTAGACTTGCACTCCTAAGGTTTTTCATAATCTTCAAAAACAACAAAAACATAGATTGCATTGTCATTCTTTAGGATTTCATTTTGTCATTCCTTAGTCCATTTGGTCAAAAATTTCAAAAACATAGGTTGCATTTGTCATCCTTAGTTACATTTGTCCATTTTCAAAATTCTCAAAAAAAAAAAAAATAGGGTTGCATTTTCTTCCCTTAGTTGCATCACATTTCATCCCTAAAATTCAAAAAAAAAAAAATGGCATATAGTTCAATGGTTGAAACAAGCTCTCAAGCTTCTAAGAGACAACATTCCCCATATCAATCTTCCTACTCTCATGGGACCATGTCATTGCAACCAAAAAATTAATCATGTCAATCTAACATATACATGTCCCAAGATGTTCATAAAACTTATTAGGAACAAACAAGTGTCAATCCTATTTATCCATCATTTGAAGAAAAACTAGCTCGATAAATAGAGATGTTAGAAAAAAAAAGAAAAAAAGTGAAGAGAGTATATCCCAAATGGCCAAACTATTTCGCAAATTCAGAGGTCCCAATACAAACTTAGAGCTAGTAGACATACAAGCTCTCATTGAAAAATAAAAAATACCATCTCTCCTCTCACAATAAACATGAGAAACCAATCTCAAACGATGAACCTAAATCAAGTCTCATTTGACCAAATTCCAAATCAAACCTCATACAATCAATTTCTAAATCAAATCTCATTTGATCAAATTTCAAATCAAGCCTTGTTCAATCAAGTCCCAAATCAAACTTCATCAGGAAAACTCTCATATCAAACTCCACTCAACCATATCTCAAATCAAAACTTGTTCAAATCAACACAGCCATAGTTTGGTATAATTCAATAAGGGCCACCCCAAAAGATTGAACCAATTTTTCTTTTGATGAAATTAAGTTTTCCTCAAGCAACTACACAACTCCTAGCTCAACACAAATTGTGTAAACAAGTAAATCCAAATGCAAGTGTAATTACAAACACGTCACCCTTTGGACATCAATCGAACATGGTCAATGTGTCACCTATCATGCAACAAGGTCAATCAACAACTACCTTGCAACATGTAAACATTGGAACAATATCACAAAAACAATCACCCAAACATCAAAAACCCCAACTTGAATTTATCAATAGTTTGCTTCAACAAGAGGAGACTAGTTCTGAAAATGATCATCTGCCTATATCTATCAATGGCTCATCCTTCCATAAAAAAAGTGACTCTCAAGTAGACTCCATATCTCCCACCATTCCTTCATCCCCTAAAGATTCACAAGATCAGTCTACACCATCTTAATGAAATGGCACATCCAATGATGCAACCTCCCAAGGTCTATCCACAACATGTTTCCAAGATAATACAATTCATTATGCAAGTCACAACCATGCTTTATAAATACAAGACCCAATCACACTATATACTCCCCTTCCAAAGAGTCCCATGAAAATTCCATTGCACTCATGTCAAAACATTGATTCCTTCCCATAATCCCCTAGACATTTTCAAAGTCCAAACCCATGTCAAGAGGATGATCAACAAAATAAAGAAATAAAGTTTTAAAATAGATCAAGATCAAGATATTAAATCTTTCCCATTGCATCCAACATTCAACCAAAATCTTATTTACTTTGATGATCCCACTGTCCATGCCCATCCTATCCAAGGTGGTCCATTTTTTCCTCAAGGGTATGTTGTCCTTACAAGTCTTATTTATATTCCACTTCCTAAGAAAGATCATGACATCCCTTCCATCCTTCCTAATTATTCCATTCAAAATCAAGAGAGAAACACCCTTACAATGGAATCCAATAATCCCCATCCAAGTCAAGATCAAAGTATCCCTTCACTTTCATATCTACCACAAGATCCCATCATCATTCCAGATCCCTATCAAGATCCCTCCATCCCTTCATCTCCATGTCACAATCCTCCATGTCCCTCACAAGATTCCATCTCACAAGATGAGCCTACCATTTCTTTTAATATGCCTCATGATACCAACACCTCTACACAAAATATTCATGAACCCTTACATAACAAATGGGTTCCTCCACCACTTTATCTAATACGGTTTACTCTGTGAGCCTATCATTTCTTGAAGGAATGTGATGGACCACTGAGAGGGGGGTGAATCAGTGGTATCAATAAAAAAAAAATTACCTTATAAAGGATCTAAGCAATTATAACAATAATTATGAAGCAATGAGCAGAGGTATCAAACATACAAGCACACACACATAAGAGGCACATCACATAACACTAGATGTATGAGAAAAGCTCAATGTGGGAAAAACCTTAGTGAGAATCATTGCTGGAGTCTATTTCTCCAATGCAACTTCACAAAGAATAACAATTGCAATTAGTTTTAGGGCACCAACCCCTAATATTCTGAGCACCAACTCAAGGAGCACCAGCCCCTAGTATTCTGAGCACCAACTCAAGGAGCACCAACCCTTGATTTTATGAGCTACAACTCAAAGGAGAACCTACCCCTACTCTGAGCACCCACTCAGAGTTTACAATAAGTATAGATTCAATTACAAATTAGATACCTCACTACAAATGAAGTTTTGTAGCACCTTACTAGTTTTCTTCTATCTTTCCTTTCTCTCTCTGCCCTCTGCACTTTGTTTTGTTCTTCTTTTCTTCAATTGTGATTTATGTTCCTGCTAGTAACTCTCTCTACTCTTTCCTCTTTGTCTCTTTTTGATCTAGGTTCTCTATGTGTCTTATACTCTGATCTGTTCCCTCCTCTACCTTTCTGCCTTGACTTAACAGCTTGCTGCTTCTTGTTGTCTTGGCTTTCTGCACTCTGATAACTAAACTCTACTACTCCTCTATCATTGTCTCTATTTAGATCTTTTTCTTCATTTTACACTTGACTACAGTGCTTCACTCACTTCACATAGAAAAAACAATCAACTACTATAGTTGTTCCACTTTTTTTTGTTTCCCACTCTATCTCAACAGGCTCAACTACCTCAATCAAATCACATTAACTGCCCTGTATTATTAGCTTTGCATCAAGGAATGCTTTTTATTCCACTTGGAGTGATTCATTATTTTCCTAGAATGAATCAGATTTGATTTTCCTTCATGGATCAAGCACATACATTAAATGACTCTTCTGTGTTTTCTTCTTTTTGGTCTCTATATAGTTCACCTTCTGCATTAGGTTGCTTTCTTTAGTAAACTTGATATGCCCAGTGAATCTGATCCAATAACTATATATCATCTTGATCCCATCAAACACCTACAAAAGATCTTCTATTAATGTGTTCTTCATTCTTTCTCTATGTACCCTCCAAGGATCGACAACTATCTTATTAAATCATCCTTCATCTCTGTAAGAATTGACCTGCACATCGGATCTCCTGGTTGTCCACTTGGTTACTACATGTCATCATATTTTGCATCCAAATCACCTGGTCTAACATTGTTCATCTGCCAAAGAGGTCTCTACAACTATCATGCCTATCAACCATTTCCGTTTCTGAGTTGCAGCAAAGAAATGGCAGGAAACAATTTTAAAAGAACTTTTAAAACTTAGTCGTAGATCTTCCTCCATGCTGGGAGATCAGACAATCTGCAATGGTCAACCTAATATTGACCTCCATGTTGGCAAGTGACTCATCTCTCTACCAATAGGAATATTTCACGTTGATCACGCTTTTACGGCTCAACACGACGGTCCCACCTTCTAACCCTGGTCGCTTGACTGTCTGAGAAGGACACATGGCAACATCGCATGATACCATGAAGGTTAACTTCCCCACATCTTCCATCATGAGATAATGAGAGCTGTCAGATCTTCTCAGACTTTATCTTCCCTATTGTGGTGATCGTCAACCTTAATAGCATAACCACTGAGCACCTTTTTGATGTAATTTAGACATAGCCATCTGATTAACCCATGTGTAGAATTGTGTACCTTTAGTAGCTTGAGCTATAACCAATTTTTGTTGCCTTAGTAATTAGGACTTAATAAAAATTAATAGCCAAACTATAGTCTATGGGGGGAAATAAATTGAAGCGCTGGACTTTAGGAAAATAACACAAGCCCAACAAAAATGTTAACACCTAGGAGAAAAATGACAAGGGGAACATGGCCTCACATGCTAACTGATGGCCCTTGGAGTTTATTGAAAAAGGTAATGCAAAAACATAAAAGTTTTAAGAGACAAGGGTTTTTGACATAGTCTTGTTTAAAACACATAAACCCTAAGCTCTAGATATGAGGGTAATGACAAAGAACAAAGACCCAAACAGATGGTAAATAACAATGAATGGATTTTTCAATTTTTGGTCATGACACATATGTCAGAGATGCATTTTGTCTAACCCTGATCATTGTGCAACCCTAAACACATAGTTCTCTATATCTTGTTGGATCACTTACTTTGCAACCTGCAACCTTTGGCTTCACTCTACATCTAGTTAACATCAATCTAAACTCTCCACTGGATGATTGGAACTCTACAACCTTTGCATCACTTTTTGATACCCTGGTATCTCATGTTGACATCAATGATAATAATGCTAACAATATCCCCCTTTGGCATTCATGTCAACACATACAGGCTTCTCTTTCTCCCCCTTTGACAACAATGGCAAAGAGACCTACAACTTTTCATCACTCTCATCACTCGTGGACTATCATGTGAATTCTGATAGCAACATGAATAAATTGTTATCACTCTCATCTGTAGATTCCATTAGATGAACCATTATTACAATATGAAAAAGCAGCATCAATACTGCTTACAAAAATTTTAGAACTCCCCCTGAGACAAACATGAGGTTCAAGGATAAGAAGGGTAAAGCAATAGACTCCTCCTAAACTTGGGACTTCATGAAAATGGTTCAAGTGTTGAAAGAAGGTGGATCAATACCCAATTTTGACTATCTCAGATATTCATAGTTGTCTTTAGGCAATGGCTTGGTGAAAATGTCTGCAACCTTCTCACTAGTGGGAACATATTCAAATTTTACCTCTTTCTCTACAACCTTCTCCCTGAGAAAATTATACTTAATTGCTATGTTTTTTGTCCTTGTGTGCATAACAGAGTTCTAGGATATGTTGAGTGCACTTGAATTGTCACACATGATGGGAATAGGATCCAAAAACTCTACCTAAATATCCTTTAAAGTTTGTTTCATCCATATAACTTGAGAACAACATGTGGCAACAACTATATACTCTACTTCAACTGTGGATAGAGAGATAGAATCTTGCTTCTTTCTATGCCATGAAACCAACCTGTCACCAAGAAAGAATTCTCCACTGTTGGTTCTCTTCCTGTCATCTATGTAGCCTACCCAATCAACATCAATATATGCTTGCAAAGTGAAATCTCCTTTCTTTGAATACCAAAAGCCATAACTAAGTGTTCCCTGCAGATATTTGAAGATTCTTCTAATCACATTTAAATGTGATTGCTTTGGAGAAACTTGAAATCTTGCTACCATGCACACTGCTTGCACAATATCTGGCCTTGAAGTAGTTAGGTATAACAAACTACCAATCATGGATCTATACAAGGTTTGATCAACACTAGGTGATTCATCATCTTTTCTCAACTTGCATCATGTCACCATGGGGGTACTAACCAGTTTGTTGTCTTCCATTTGAAATTTCTTCAACATGTCTTTAGCATACTTGGTTTGAGAAATGAATATGCCCTCATTCTGTTGTGATATTTGCAAACCAAGAAAATATGATAACTATCCAAGCATGGACATCTCAAACTCTGATTGCATCTGATCATAAAATTCTTTGCATAAAATGTCCTTGTTGCCTCCAAAGATGATGTCATATACATACACCACAACTATGATCATGTGATCTCCACCAACCTTGACATAAAGATTGCTATCAAAATTTCCCTTTTTGAAACCCTGTTGAATCAAGTATTTATCCAACCTATAATACCATGCTCTAGGTGCCTGCTTTAGACCATATAATACTTTCTTCAATCTGCATACAAAGTTCTCATCTTCATGTAGCTGAAAACCTTCAAGTTGCTCTATGTAGACTTCTTCAAGATTGCTATTCAAGAATGCAGATTTAACATCCATTTGATATACTTTGTATTCTTTATATGTTAAGAATGCCAAGAACATTCTAATTGCTTCAAGTCTTGCAACTGGTGTAAATATTTCTTCAAAATCTATGCCCTCTACCTGAGCATACCCCTTGCATACTAGCCTTTCCTTGTTTCTTATTACCTTGCCTTCTTCATTCATCTTGTTCCTATAGACCCATTTAGTTCCAATAACATTTTTGTTTACTGGCCTAGGAACCAATTCCCATGTTTTGTTCTTTTCTATTTGTTGCAACTCTTCTTCCATTGTATTTACCTATTTTTCACTCTTGGTGGCCTCATCATATGTCCTTGGTTCCATTTCAGTCATAAGGCAGAAATTTAGTTGCTCATTTTTTCTTTCTCTCCTTGTTTGCACACCATCATTCTTGTTGCCAATAATCTGATCCTCAGAGTGATTCTTTTGCACATATCTATTTGGGGCTTTGTTGGGTACTTCCTCTTCATGTTCACTCTCAGATTGATCTTCATCTTCAACATATGGTTCTTTAGTTGGAATAATTGAGTTTTGCCTTTCTCTATGAATATCTTTGTCTACTTTCACATCTAAACTCTCAATTACCCTTTTTAGTCTTTTGTTGAAACACTTGTAGGCCTTGTTGTGAGTAGAGTACCCCAAGAAAATTCCTTCATCACTTCTTTAAGCAAAACTTGCTAGACCATCTTCATCTCTTTTGATGAAGCACTTGCTACCAAACACCTTGAAATACTTGACAAATAGTTTCCTATCATACCATAACTCATAAGGTATCATTCTATTGTTTACTCTTAATTGCACTTTGTTTAGTGTATATACAATAGCGTGGAATTCCTCTTTCCTATAAACATGAGGTATATTTACTTCATTCAGTATTGTTCTAGCTATCTCCTTGACTATCATGTTTTTCCTTTCCACAACACCATTTTGTTGTGGTTTCCTAGGGGAAGAATATTGCCTTTTGATTCCATGTCTCTCACATTAGTCTTCAAACTCATTTGATGTGAACTCACCTCCACAATCTAATCTCAGACATTTCAACTTGTATCCACTTCCCTTTTCTACCATCTTCCTAAAGATTTTGAATATACCATAGGCTTGAGACTTTTCTTGCAAGAAGGTGACCCATGTCATCCTAGAGAAATCATATATCAACAGCATAAAGTATCTTTCTCCATTTAGGGCTTTTGTTCTTGTAGGTCCACACAAATCAATATGCACCATCTCAAGAGGTCTTGTATTTGAGTATTCTTTAGTTTTACAACTGACCTTTGTTTTCTTACCTCTTAAGCACTCATCAAAGAAGGTATTTTTTGGCTTAATAATTTGAGGTATGTGTCTTACATACCCTATCTTGCTTGCTTTGACAAGGTTGTCGAAATTGATGTGACCTAGTCTTCTATGCCATAGCCAACTCTCATCAACTTTTCCCATCATACATTGAGACTCAAAGAATTCCTTAAGATTATATACATTTCCATCTGTCCTTTGACCTTCTGCAACTAGCTTACCACTATTCTCTTTTCTAATCTCACAACCTTTGGAATCAAATATAAATTTATATCGTTTGTCACACATGTGACTCACACTTAGTAGATTGTGTTTCAGACCTTCCACATAATAAACATCATGAGCTTCCAGTTTACCATCAATGTTTAATGTACCTTTACTCTTGATTTTAATTGATGAGTTGTCTCCAAACCTTACTGAACCACCATTCTAGTCTTCTAATTTGATAAATTTCTTCTTATCACCGGTCATGTGGTTGGAGTTCATTGTCTACTACTCATAAGTTTCTCCTTTCAACATGTAGGGCAGTTTGAACAATCAAACTTGACTCAACTTTGTGCTTTTCTTTTTCAACCCAAACTTTTTTTGATTCTTGCTTCTTCTCTACTATTACATTCTGATATGATTTTGCATTAGGTTCAAATGGTGACACTGTCTTCTTTTTCTTAGTTATCCTAAGCTTACAATGTCTTGCAATGTGCCCAAGTTGTGACAATGGTAGCATTTTATATTTACATTGAATGATGAGTTTGAAAATCTATTGTAGGACAAAGATACATTTCTCCTACATTCATAACTCCTATGACAATACTCATTACAATGATAGCAAAAAAATCCATATCCCCAAGAGAACCAAATTGATTTCTACTTTCAAAACTAGGAGGAGACCTATGCATAAGCCTACATTCTACAATTCTATGACCATAAGTGTTACATTTATAGCAGTAGCCATGGAATTGAGGTACATACCAATCATTATTGAATTTATTTCTCATTGATCTCCTTGGATCAGCATAACTCTGTCTTCTTGAGCTCTTCCTCATATCATTGACTCTTGTGAAACCTCCATCATCCATCTTGGCTTTTCCTTTTAGATCCAGTATGCTGGTTCCTTTACTGATTTTTTGTAGCAGTGACATATGTCTTCTTTTCATTAGGCTTGCTGACTGTGAAGGTTTTCTTGACTTCACTTTCACTTGAAGAGGTGAAGAGTATCTCCTTGTTTGATGAGTCATTACTGTTAGAACATTTTCCAACTTCAAATCCAACACCCTTTGTGTCTTTGGAATGATTTTGTTTTCTTAGAATTTTATCCAAAGCATCAATGTTGCCCTCATGTTTAGCTCATCTTTCTTCTTTTCAAGTTTTTTTCTAAGACTCATAATCTCCTCCTCTAACTATTGATACTCCTTATCCTTCTTTTCTAAATCTGACTTGGTCACTTCACACATCCTCTTTGCTTCTTCCAATCGAATCTTCAAATCAAGAATTGTTTTCTTTGATTCCTCAAGAGAGTTGTTTAACAACTCTTGTTCTTCAGTAGCAACGTACCTTTATTTTTTGTATTCTTTTCTCAGTTTTCTAAGTTCTTCTAGAGCACTCATAAGTTCACCTTCAAGATCTACTCCAGCTTCTATTTCCTCTTCTTCATCACTAGCAACTTGCTCATCATCTAGTTCTCCTTGTGCCATAAAAAGATTTACTTCTCTTTCAGCTTCACTGCAGCAATCTTCAGGGATACTTTCTTCATTAGAGGCATCATCTTCAAATGTGTAAAGACTATCTTTCTTCATAAAACTCCTTCTCCTTGGCTTGTAGGTTTTCTTCATTTTATCTTTACCAAAATATCTGTTGTTTTCCTTCTCATCTCCATCCTTCTCACCATAGGGGCACTTACAGGCAAAGTGTCCAATCTTACCACAATTGAAACATTTGAAAGACAGATTGCCTTTGTACTTTCTTAAGCCTTTTTTGAGTTTCCTAACCAAATTTTCTATAGAAGCATCTGAGTCTTCTTTAACTTCTTCATGAGAAGCTTCTTCCTTTCCTTTCCTGGTTATGTTGAAAGAAACCTCCCTCTTTGAAGTTTCAACACTTATTGTGTTGGCATATGCACACTCCAATGAGACATTGTATGTGATTGAAGGTTTTGTCATTGATGGCAACCTTGCAATCCTATGGCACCAGCAAAGGCGTTATACCGGCATCAAGCAGATCACACTCTACATTGGCACTCAGGATACTGGCACCGAAACAAAGAAAAGAAGTATACCAGCACAGAGGCTGACATGATTTTGTTATATTATACTTTGGTTATTATTGTAAAAACTTTGTAAGCCGACTTGGAAAATTGTAAAATGACTCTTATATATAAAAGAGATCATTGTAGACATTTGGTAATGCGTAAAGAACCATGAAGGAAAAATATTAGGCAGACCTATTATGCGAAATATAGGCTAAGGGTTTATGTAAGAAGTAGAGCAGCAACCGGTATTAGATCAGGCATTATAGATGCTATTGTAAAGTAGTACAAGATATTGGATTTGTATAATCCTCATTGTAAGTCAGTGAGACTTCCCATTGAGCAGTGAGCTCTAGGCAGTTGGCCTTCCTGCATGTGCAGGCCCCTATTGTAAGTTGTATGATAGGAAATCAGAAATCATCAAAGCAAATAGTATTAGTAATCTAGCTCAATCACGAAAGCTCAAATGCAATGATAACAATCCTAATTACACTCAATAAAGACATGAAAACAAGACATCAATTCAAGATCAAAAACTAAGCAAACTTGAATGTCTTCTTCATGTGGCTCCATTGTCCTTCTTTCTCCTTCAAATAGCTTTGTTTGTGGATCTCACCTACTAGTGCATATGCATGATGTGAAAGCAAGTAGACAAGATTGTAGCGCAAGAATACTCAAAGTGTGATTGATTCGACCAGGTAGGGATCAGGGGCCTTGATTGAAGAAATTCATCCAATTTATAGACAAATTGGAGAAATGATCAAATTAGCATGAAGAGATTTGAATGGAAATTGCAAATCAAGAATGTCAATTATGACAAATTATGACAAATTTGCACTTTCTATGCAAGATTAATTGATTGAAAATTATGACAAATTTCTATGTCAAAACTGATTGATTGTCAATTATGACAAATTATGACAAATTGAAATGTCATTCCCATGAAATTAGGAGAAAATAGGAGAAATTAGAAAATTAGATGAATTAGAAATTAGGAAATTTGAAAATTGATGAAAATTAGAAAATTAGGAAATTAGGAGAAATTATTAAATTGGAAAATTAGGTAAATTAATTAATAATTTTTCATTTATTAATTAATTCACAAAAAGAGGAATAATTAGTTAGCCAATTAAATAAACATTTAATTGTGACACGAAGACTTAGGATAAATAAATAATTTATTAATCCTAGAGGGGGAAATGACAAACAGGGTTAAATGAATAAAATCATGAAACCCTAAAAGATGAATTAGAAATGCAAGGATGACAATTAGGTCCTGACAAAAGATAATTGACGTCAATTCGATTTGATCATGATTCTGACTTGATAAATGACCAATGCTGATAAGTGATTTGATTGATAAATGCGCCAATTGATGAGGAACAATGACTAATTGATCCAAATTGACATAATTGAGAAAGACGACAATCGATGACAAATCAATCGCAAAATGACAAAATTGACAAGAAGACAAGGATCGATGACAAAATAGATTGCAAAACGACAAAATTGAAAATTTCAACAATTGACGACAAATCGATCACAAGACAACAAGATTGATGACAAATTGATCAAAGGACAAGGATCGATGACAAATCGATCGCAAGATAATAAGATTGAAAATGACAACGATCGATGACAAATCAATCGCATGATGACAAGATTGATAAGAGGATAAAACCCTAATTAGGATTGACGATGTCCAAAATGATGACAAATGAATACGCACATTGATGCGACAGGATAAGATTGACCAAAATCATGACAAATATTGTTATCGACAAGACCAAATTCAAAAACAAGAAAAATGAGGAATGCAGAAGAAGGACTCGATGCTCGCAAATGATAAAGACCAAGTGCAAATCATAGGAGAAATGTTAATGCGATGCAAAAACCCTAAAATAAGGCAATGCGCAAATATTAAAGTATGACTCCGCAAGCGTTGACCATTTTTAGACGTCTACATTTTGCCCCTCTTTGAGACAATGCGATTTTAAGCATTGTTTCAAAGAACAATAATGAAAATGCCCCAAACAATAACAATGACATATGCATGCCCCCTCGAGGAATTGGCCGGAAAAATCTAGAAAAGAGGCCAACTGAGCAATAAGAATGATAGAAAATGATAGGTTCGAACGGATCAAGAATGGACTGCCAAGACTGATGGAAGAAATGTTAGTAAGCAGAAATTAGATAGAGGACAGTTAGAGATGAAGGAAAATTTGCTTTCACAAATGCACATAAGTAGGTGAGAACCTTTATTTAATGTAGCAAAGCGGATGCAGAGCATCATGGCATTGAAGGCCAGAGCTGAAATGCAACCCCTTTTGCAAAAGACAGACACATCACACACAAGGAATGAGTGAAGCATCCTAGGGTGCATACATCAAGGGTCGAGGTATGTGCGGCATTCACAAAGTGAACGTACTTATCACAGACACCCAATGATATAGTTGCCCTAGTTTGTGACAAACATTACATAAACAGCAAACACAACAAAACAAGGAAAGGGACCATGAACCATCCCAGTCACTCTAAATCACTCAGTGACATCATCGAGCAACATAGGAACATGATCAAAGCCAAAGAAAAATCAGTAAATAGATAAGACACACAAATTAAACCAAGTCAAACAAACAGTCTGATCATCATTGTCAAAAGTGGAAAACAAGAATGATCATGTTGTCTATTTCCAGGGAATGCGGTACCCCATCTAAGATAGGACATAGTCTGGTTTCAAGTATACCACACCCTGTATAAGACCCATGATAGTAGTGACAAGGAAAAATGATATTGATGTTGATTGATTGATATGACAATTGTGATCAGTTTGAATGTCCGGTTTGAGTGAAAAAGTTCATCTGTTAATGCATAATTGCATTAAAGCACAGCGTTGTGATTAATTGTTGTGGGATGGATGCTCAATGATCTGTCTATGAGGGGTTATTTATGGCAAAATGCTTTTCGAGTTTTTACAATTTTTTTGTGTTCATTTTTTCAGGACTTTATTTGACTTTTTAGGGATTTTTTCAGTACATTTTTTTATTTTTTTGGATTATTTCAGGACATTTTCAATTTTGTAGAGATTTTTTCAGGACATTATTTGATTTTTTTTGGATTATTTCAGGACATTTTCAATTTTTTTGGATTATTTCAGGACATTTTTCAATTTTTTAAAAGTTCTAGTGATTGATCATGACAAGGGGAACGTACTCAATGCACATTTGAAAGACATATGTACAAGAAACCGGAGTATGCAAGACAATGATGTTGACCAATCATAGGCCTGGAATAGAACATTGGGTCAAGACAAAGATAGACATGATAAACCGGTCGAAAGAAAGCATAGCTAGAGGTCATGACAGATGATGGAGCAATGATCTCATTACACATGGCGCCTGATTGCCAGTTTTTCACCATGGTACTTGCCCAAAGTGCCTGTTTGCCAGGTTTTCACTAGAGGGCGAATCATTTTTCTTTACTTTTTTGCTCTTTTTCTCTTTTGTTTTTTTTTTCACTTTTTTTGTATTTTTTTTGCTTTTTAAAATTTTTTTTTGTATTTTATGCTTTTTTTATTTTTTTGTATTTTTTCATGATCATACTTGAAGAAGTGCTGATAGAAAATTATGCCCAGTGCTTGCAAAGGTGCATGTTGTTTACAGGATCGAACAAAGGTTCACCTTCTGGGGTGGCAAGCTGATATGCCCCCGAGCCATAGGTTGCAGTCACTATGAAAGGCCCAACCCAATTAGGTTCAAACTTGCCTTTGATGATGTTAGTAGACTGTGCATTCTTAGGGTTTGCCTTTAAAACCAGATCTCCCACTTCGAAGTGTCGCCCTTTGACCTTCTTATTATAAGAGCGACGAAGATGGTTTTGATATGCTTGTAAATGTGTCAGGGTTGTCTGATGTTTCTCATCTAACATCTCAAGCTAATGCAACCGAGAGACTCTGTGCATCTCATCATCAATCAGATGTTGCAAGGAAACATGCAAGGAAGGAATCTCCACTTCCAAGGGTAAAATGGCTTCTGCACCATACACCAAGGAATAAGGTGTTGCGGCAGTAGGTGTGCGGATAGAAGTGCGATAGGCCCATAGTGCTGGATTCAACTGTACATGCCAATCTCGACCAGCATCATTGACAACCTTTTTCAGGATCTTGATAATGGTTTTATTTGATGCTTCGGCTTGACCATTACCCTATGGATAGTATGGACTGGAGAAACAGTGTTGGATATGAAACTTTTCACAGAGTTCCTTGACATCTTTATTCTTGAAGGGATGACCATTATCTATGACTATGGCAAGGGGAACCCCATATCAGCATATGATATAACTCAATAGGAATTTTGAAATTTGCACACCAGTTATATAGGTCATGGGGATAGCCTCGATCCATTTTGTAAAATACTCTATGGCTGTAATGATGAACTTGTGTCCATTTGCAGATGTCGGGTGAATCTTGCCAATAAGATCCAATCCCCATTGAGAAAAGGGCCACGGAGATATGACAGAATGAAGCTCTTGGGCTGGTGCATGAATGTAGTTTCCATGGATCTGGCATTTGTAGCACTTCTTAACAAAATCATGAACATCCTTTTCTAGAGTGGGCCAATAATACCCAGCACGAATCAACTTTTTGGCTAAGCTCAGACCATTGAAATGGCCCCCACATATACCATCATGAACCTCGTGTAAAGCCATTTGTTCTTTGTCATAATCCAAACACCTGAGGAGGGTATGGTCAAAGGAATGACGGTAAAGGGTGTCGGCAATGATGACATATTTGGCCATCTGTCGGATGAAGGCTCAACGTTGGTTAGCGGAAAGGTTAGGTGGTAAGGTTTGGGATTTCAAATATTGATATACATCATTGTACCACGAGGAGTTAGGACCAACAAGAACACACATCACATCTGCTATCGGAATGTCAAAAGAAGGAACAAGCAACTGTTCGACCAAAAATTCACATTTATCCATATTGTGGGGCATATTTAACATGGAAGCGACCATAGCCATCGCATCTGCCGACTTGTTTTGCATTCTTGGAACTTGACTAAAATGGATAGCCGTGAACTTTGTCTTGAATAAATCTACCATATGCTTGTAGGGAATAAGATTTTCATCTTTTTTTTTGTAGTCATCATTCACTTGTCGGATGACTAATTGAGAATCTCCATAGACTTGTAAATGCGTGATGTTCCAGTGGACCACTACTCGGAGTCCTGTGACCAGTGCTTCATACTCTACAATGTTATTGGTACAATGAAAAGTGATTCTATAGGACTTGGGAATAGAATCACCTTGAGGGGTGACAAACAAGATGCCTGCTCTGGATCCGAACTTGGTATGGGACCCATCAAAGTATAACTTCCATTCATTAGAAGATGTAAGAGAAAAGACTGACTCATCTGGAAAATCGGTCAACATAGGATGATCATCATAAATAGGAGCCTCTGCAAGTTGATCTGCTATGACTTGTCCTTTTATCACCTTTGCTCCATATACTCAATATCAAATTCACTAAGGATCATAACCCACTTTGCTAGGCAACCCGTCAAAGCTGCTCTGCTAAGCAAGTATTTTAGGGGATCAATTTTTGCAACCAGCAATGTTTGGTGATTTAACATATAGTGTCAGAGCTTCTGTGTTGCAAATACCACTGCTAAGCATGCCCATTCAATAGTTGAATAATTCAGCTCATAGCCTACTAGTGTCCGGCTGATATAATAAATAGCTCGCTCTTTGCCGTTCTCATC
This sequence comes from Cryptomeria japonica, assembly GCF_030272615.1. Lineage (NCBI taxonomy): Eukaryota > Viridiplantae > Streptophyta > Pinopsida > Cupressales > Cupressaceae > Cryptomeria > Cryptomeria japonica. The sequence goes on along the minus strand of NC_081408.1, from coordinate 559,720,440 downwards.
CTGTTGGGCCAAGAGAACTCCTAGTGTCGTTTCAGTTGCAGAAATATACAATATAAATGACTTTCCTTCTATAGGAGGCATTAGAATAGGCAGCGACAACAAATAGTCCTTGAGAGCTTGAAAGGCTGATTGGCATTGCTTAGTCCATTTAAAAGAGACAACTTTATGCAATAGATGCTGGAATGGATGACATTTGTCTGCCAACTGAGCTATAAAGTGGTGGATTGACTTTAGCTTTCCTTGCAAACTTCTTAGTTGACAGAGATTAGAAGGAGGAGGCATATCCATTATTGCTTTAACCTTGGCAGGGTCGACTTCAATGCCTCTATGAGAAACAATGTACCCTAGTAATTTGCCAGCTGTGACACCAAAGACACACTTCTTTGGATTGAGTCTAAGCTTGTAGGTCTCCATTCGGTCAAACATTGGGCCCAGGATGGCTAAATGACTATCTCTTGTGATAGATTTGCATAATAAGTCATCAACATAGTCCTCCATCAAAGTATGCATGAAATCATGGAAAATTGTCGTCATCGCTCTTTGATATGTTGCGCCTGCATTTGTAAGACCGAAGGGCATCACATTCCAACAATAGGTACCCCAAGCACATGTGAATGTAGTCTTATGTTGGTCTTCAGAAGCAATGCGAATTTGGTTATAGTCGGAGAAACCATCCATCAATGAGAGCATCTCATATCCAGCAATCATGTCAACTATGATGTCGATATTTGGCAGTGGAAAATCATCTTTAGGGCATGCTTTATTGAGATCCCTAAAATCTATACAGATTCTGATGCCCCTAGTTACTTTTCTAACTGGTACTAAATTTGAAATCCAGTCTGCATAATCAATGGGTCTGATAAAGCCCACATCCAGTAATTTTTTCAGTTCTACCTTGACCAAAAGAGCCACCTGGGGATGCATCTTTCTAAGTTTCTATTTGACAGGCTTGGCATCTACTTTTAATGGCAAGTGATGAAGGACTAATTCTGGATCGAGGCCAAGCATATCTGCATAGGACCATGCAAAGCTGATCTTCTTCTCAAGAAAGAAATTGACAAAATCTATCTTTTCCTATTTTGATAGAGAAGCAGCAAAATGAATGACCTTAGGGTTGTCAGGTGTGCCCAAATTGATTTTTTCGGTCATTTCCACAAGCAATGTTGATTTATCCTGACTTGATAGGGGTATGTCCACTCTTCCACCTTTGGGCACCTCAGAGAGGTTTTCGCCCACAGGTACATCTTTTATTTTTACTTTTGTATGATCAGAGAGTGCCTTATGGTTTTCACTCAAAGACCTATTCTTTTGATTCTTTACTTTTTCTTTTCTTTTTTCATTTTGATGACTGGAAGATGGAGTTGACTCCCCAAAATATGTTGTGGAATCTAGGTCAATAGCAAATCCTACATTATGATCACCTTGTGGTATGCCTTCCCATAGTCCAAGGAATTCTGCAATTGCTTTGTCATTTTGAAAACAGTCCAATGTGAGTGGTTCTTGTTGGTCATGTTGGATAAGCTAGGGATAGACAAGGGGCATGTCATCATCGGTTTTAAGGAGAGAGAGGACTGAGATGGTAAAGATGTAAACATTTGTGGTATCACTATCTGAACTACTTGTATCTGATTCGGAGCTTGGATCCCAGAATGACTCTATCCAAGCATTAGGACATGTTTTAGGAAGAGGAGTTATTTCATGTTTGTCTTCCATAGGAAAATTATCAGGGTCAAGGAAAATATTGTCAAGGGCATAGGAGCTAGAAGAAAAAGAACTCCACTCCCATTCATTGGAATCAGTTTCAGGTTGGGTATCCTCAGGTGTTATTTCATCATCAAAGTCACGCCCTTTTCCACATGTGGTCACTTTGGTAGATGAGGATCCAATTCGCAATGGTACAAAACCTAACCCTAAAGTTGGAGGTCGCATCTTGGGTATAACAGGTTCTAGCCTTCCATTTTTTTTCAGGCCTAAGCCACTACAGCCGTCATATCCTTTCTTTTGCAGCATAGTAAATCCTTTGCCGTACTGTTCCACTGGCAACCTAACAGGTGGGGTCTCAGTTAGATCCTTATAAAGCCAATCTATGACATCATCATCTAAAGTTTCTTTGTCAAGTTCACCCCATCTTGTAAATGTAGTGGGAGGCTGATATTGAATAACTACCTTAGGTTCCTTTTGCAACAAATGTGGTTTGCCATATGATTTTGGAGATATTGGTAAATTCTAGATGAGGAATGTTTGATCCATTGAATATTCTTCGCATCCTTGGTCTTGTATCTTCAATTTTCCTTTGACAGCATCTAACAATTCATTAGGATCCACATAACTATGTGATTTGGCCTCTCTATTGATGGGGACTTGTTACTACGGGGAATCCTTTAGGGCAGCACAAAATTGAAATGGATTAGGATCTCCTAGAATTGTTATCTCAGTTCCATTGTAAGGATATTTTAAACATTGATGATAGGTGGATGGAACTGCTTTCATTGCATGGATCCATGGATGGCCAAGAATCATATTGTAAGGGAGATCAAGGTCTAAGACCTGCAAGAAAGTGTTTTCTGTCACTGGACTGACTCTGATAGGTAATGTAATTATCCCTTTAGATGGGCACTCAACATCATCATATGCTTTGATTGTTATTCTTTTGGAAGAATCAATGTCATTTTCTGTATAACCAAGGCCAATGACCACTCTCAAGGTACAAATATTAAGACCCGCTCTGCCATCTATCAAGACTCGTCAGATTTTGCAATTATGGACAAAGACTTCAAGGTGTAAAGGATCATTATGAGGGAGCTTATCAGGTGAGATATGTGTATGCGGGAAAAGCGGGTCGATAGAACTCAATATGTGAAAATATTCCAAAAGACTTGTCCACACACACACATAGGACTTCTTGGTGCAAGCTATGGAGTCATGAAGTATAACTCAGCTTCCCAAGGTGGGTCCCATGGTTCTCTATCTTACAATGTCCCTCAAACCAATGTTTTTTCTCTCAGATCACTGAGCAAAATGGTTTAGGGATGGCAAATGCAAGAACGAGGGATGCTTTGATAGATTTTAGAATGAAATGCATCCTAAGCTATGCATGATCTTAAAATGCAATAAACTAGATTATAAGATGACAAGGTTAGTATAAATACTATCCTAACATGATATATTAGTCTATGATTGAACTAAATGATAAAGAAAGTATTCTAAACATGCATATTTAGACTAATTCCTAGTTAAAGAGAGGCTAAAATGATGAGCATAAAAATGATATATGAAAGATTGAATGTATTTGAGCATAAGTGTGATACTAAAAATTTAGAGGATGTTTAAAATGGAGGAATGAGAGCTCTATTTATAGCAAAAACAGGGCAATGGATGGTCAGGATTGAAAGAGTTGATCAAGGGTTGAGTTTGAAAGTTGGGGATCCATGTTTGTAATTGGCACCAATGAAATGGTGACAAGTGTCAACATAGGGTTGGGTTGAGAGAAGGGGTTGGAGACATTAAATACCTGAGAAGACCTTAGGGTTATCTAGAAGGTAAGGGTCAAGCCTAAGTTAAGATTACCCACTGGATTAAGAGTTAATCCAAGGATAAACCCTGGTGCAAATGATTAAGAGATAATCATGGTCAAAGCATTAAAGGCTTGATGAGACCCTTGGGTTGGATGAAGGTTGAGTTAAAATAAATTCTTTAACCATGTAAGAGGGTTTGAGTTAACCATTTAATGGTTATGAAGACTTTGGGGAATTAAGTGGTTGAAGGCTTGAAGCCTTTAATGGTTATCAAAGACTTTAAGGATTTGAGAAGTGACCTCCCCTTGCTTAGGGATGTGACAAAGTTTAGAAGATGGGTTAGGCTAATTAGAAGTGATTAGAAGAGTCTAGAAGGGATTAGAAAGGGGTTTAGGAAGGCAAGTGGGAGATGTAGGATTTTGCAAGTGGATGGAGGGATAATAGGATTTAATTGAAATAAAGTTAATTTAATTCAATTTGGTTGCAATTTGGGGAAATTAAATAAATTAGATTTATTCAATTTAGGATAACTATTTAATTAAATTTGAATTTAATTAAAAGTGGATACGGGGAATTTAATTGAATAAAATAGTTTATTCATTAAATGGGTATAGTGAATTTAATTTAAATAAATTGAATAATTTACTTAATTAAATAGAGGAATGTGGATAATTTAATTAAATTGGATTTAATTAAATAGAGAAATGAACATAAAATATTCATTTAGAAATATGGTCATTTTTATACGTCTACAATATCATTATCAGAAAATGCGACATTTTGGGAAACAGCTAGATGTCCAATTCGAGCTTGAAACGGGTCAACATCAATGTCTGTCGGGATAGTGGACTCAATTAAAGCTTTATCTAGGATTGCACGATGCATGGGGGGCATTTTCAACAACTCAAGGATTGATATTTGTGCAGGTGTCTTTCCTAGATGATCCAAGAGATTATGCTGACTTGCAGGAGTTGGTTTGGGAGGAGCTGTAGGAGCTCCTTTCAGGACTATTTTTGATCGACGAGTGGTGACTGTGCAAGAAGGATCTTGTCCCTTTATTCTTAGGGTGGAAACATACTCATTTGATGCTCAAAAACAATTGATGACATTGTTATAACCAGTACTTGCATAATTTGTTGTTTGGGTAGAGTTTGAAGAAGATGCTTTACCCTTGTCATGATCAAGCAAAGGAGTTTTGAAAATGGTATGATCAGTGTTAGAGGTCGCGTTGGGCGGATCTACCTCAATTACTCCTTGCTCTAACAAGTCTTGAATCATATGTTTCAATTGGAAACATGATGTGGTTTTATGTCCTTTTGACCGATGGTACTCACAGTATGCATTATCATTCCACCAATGCGGTTTTACTATTGGTTTTGCCTTGATATCTGGTAGCTTAATAAATTTTGCTTGTATTAATTGTTTCATTACTGACTCAATAGGCTCTCCCAATGGCGTAAACTGTCGAGGAGGCCCATCCCTTGATCGAAAAGGTTTGCATTGCTGGTTTTGTTGTTGGCCTTGTTGATTATATTGTTGAGTGTATTGTTGAGTATGTTGTTGGTATTGCGGCTGTTGAGTAACATTGTTCATTGGTGTTTGATTTTGTTCCATAGTTGACATATTAGGAACTCTCAATTTCTTGATTGTGAACGGGGGTTGATTTGCATTCACCGCTCTTGCATCAACAACTCTATCATTAGTGACATTTTTGTTTTTATACCAAAATCTATTTTTGTCCCCTAAATTGTTTGTGTTGTCACTGTCTTTGTTAAGCTTAATGATTCCCTTAGCTTCAAGAGCAGTTCAATAATCATCCCTTTCTTAATGAGTTTCTCAATAGTATTGGGACTTTTCAATTTGAGTTCATACATCATTTCTGGGACCAAATTTTGGATAAATAAATTCACTTGTTGTTCTTCAGGTATATCTAGGGAAGAATGACTATACAAGCTTCGCCATTGTTGCAAGAAAGTCACTAATGGTTCACCTTGCTTTTGCTTGGTGTTGCATAAATCTAACATGGTCATGTCACTGTCAATGTTGAATGCAAAGTGAGATATAAACTTTTGAGCCAATTCAGACCAAGTCTTTATATTTCCTAGCAGATGCGAATACCAATCCATGGCTTGTCCAGTGAGACTTCGTGCAAATAAGCGCATTAAATATGTTTCCTCATAACTCACTTCAGTACACGCTGTGAAAAATGCTCGAATGTGATCTTTTGGATTGCCATTCCCTTTATATTTCTCAAAATTAGGTGCCTCAAAATGCTTAGGGAAGGGAGGCATGTATAAGCTCTTGTCAAATGGATTAGGACATAAATCTTGATCTGTGTACAACTTCTTTGTTCCTTTGGTTTCTAATGCGTTGACTTGTCGTTGCAACTTCTCAAGCTATTGCGCAATTGTGTCAGATTTTGGAGGTCCATCATTAACCCTGGTGGGTACTCTTTGTCGATACATCGTGTTTCTAATCGGTTGTTGATGCTCTGAAATTGTCATCTTTGGTGTCTCCGACATATAATGTTCTTGATACACCTCTTGTTGTTGTGGTTGTGCCATGCCTTGATATTGACCTTGTTGCTATGCTTCTTGTGGTGGAATCATTGTTTGTAGCCTAGGTTGATATTGCAATTGAGGATGTTGTTGATATTGCACAGATGTCAATTGCGGTTGTGAAGTATGATAGCTTGTTTGTCTTGGCACATATTGAGGCACATGTTGTTGTTGATGCTGACGAATCAGAATTTGCTGACTTTGTGCCAATTGTTCTCGCAGTGTAAATCCCATAATTTGCAAAAAACTTTGTTTGGGTGGTTTTTGTTGTTTCTCCTTAAGATGGGGTATGTCACTTGCATTAACTTGTTGTGTTGTTTGTCCAATCCATTGTGATGGTTGCAAGTTTGCATTAACTTGTAATGGGGCAGAAGGCGCTGCAATTTGTTGTCGAATACGATATTGTTGTTGTTGTACATTGCTTGTTTGCACATTCGATTATACCTTTTGTGTATTACTCAATTGTTGCAACAATTGTTGTTGGTGCAAACCACTATCCATAGCTCTTTGTGTTGCCATTATCGAAGGATCCATCGCAATAGTGTTTGGCAAATATATTGAGCTTAACGGGACATAAGAACTTTGTTGCATCGTGGAATTGTTTTGGACATTGGTGATATCAGGCATTCCAGTTGTGAAGCTTTCTTGCATCTTAGATTTTGATCCAATTTTATGCATTTAAGGAACCACTTCTTGTTGGGGGATAGTTGTCAATATTTGTGTGGTCTTCATTTGATCTTGTGTTATAGGTGTTGTGTTGAATAATGGATTATTTATTGTCTCAAATGGTGACTTTTGAGGAATAGTCACTGTCAATGCCTTTGAAGCACGTTTACTCATCAAGGTAGATTGAGTTTCTTGTTGCGTATTTTCTTCATTTGGATGTGAAAAGAAACTTAACAGCTCACCACCTTGTTGTTTTTGCACATTGATTTGCTCACTTGAGGAGGTCACATTACTCATCATGTTAAGATATTTTTGTGGGAACATCTTAAAGACCTTGTTCAAGAATTTATCCATCTTTTTTGTCAACTTTGGATCTTGAAGGAACATATCAACATCATCAGAAGCATTGAAATCTGATGAAGAATCTGGTTGGACATTTGGATTCATTTCTTGTTGAATGCCTTGATCTGAACCAAATCCTTGTGAAAGAGTTTGTTCCTCATGTAATGTTTGAATTTCATGTTGTAGGTTTGGTTGATTCCAATCGAAAGGTGCATTTCCTCTTGGTGTTAGTGGAACACTCCCATGTCCTGGTTTCATAGGTACAAACACTGGTTCATATAATGGAGGTGGTCCAAGTTGAACCATTCCATATGGTGGTAGTGATGTGTTTGATAAACCTTCAATTTGTACTGTTTGACTAGTTTGAAATTGTGAATTTGATATGTTGTCAATGGGTTGATACGTTGGTTTTCCCATCTTCTTAGGTTTTGACCTTGTTTCAATAGGCATGTCACTTATGCAAATGCAATATTTTTGGAAATTTTCAAGGACAATATATGATATGCAACTAAATGCAAACTAAATAGATGAGAATGCAATCTATGGCAAGAATGCAACCTATGTTTTTGGTTGTTTTTCAAGATTTTGACAAACTTTTTGGAATGCAAATCTAAAAGAGACCCTTAGGAAATTGAAATGATGTCTAGACCTCAAAGGACAAAAGGACCAAGTGACAAAAGGAAAAAATGACAATGTCTCCCCTATATGCTTGGATACTAAGCTAGGTTTGACCAAATGACAATAATGACAAAAAGAGAAAAGGTTGATAAGGTCAAGACTTCCTAACAATAACTTAGGGTTTTATCAAAGATTTGGACTACTCAAGTATGACAAAACCTAGTTTTGACACTATATGCAAAGGGACAATTACTATGCAAATAACCCTAATATGATATGATAATGACCTAAGCTTAAAGAAGAAACCTAGGATATGCAAATATGAATGTATGACAATGGTATTACTCTAATGCAAGAGGACACATGCAAATGGATGACCCTTATCGATATGCAAAGGAGTATGACCTAGGTGAAACCTAACCTTGGTAGTTGACAATGACTTTGCAAAATGCAAACCTAAGATGAACCTAAATCTAAGTGACATGAATGTTGAGACAAGATTTTGAAAAATGTTTGACAACCATGTTTGAAGGTGTTTTGAACTTTGTTGGATGAAATGTTCTTGTGTTTAACCTTGTTTTGAATCAATTTGTCTTGTTTTTTAAATGAGATGCAATTCAACTTTTGACAAGCAAAGAAGACAAGATATTTCAACTTAGACTCAATACAATCATGCTCATTCACACATTTCTTATGGTAGGCAAGGACAGTAGGTACTTGAGAGGTAGACTCGTTATGAGATTCAAGGAGAATACATAGATGCTTGACCCCATGACACTCACTTCTCAGGGCAGCCAAGCATCAGTCCCAATGGAAATCTCCCCATGGTGAACTTAGTATCTCTTCCAAGTATCCGAACTTGTCCTTCTCAAGCAACTAGAAGGATTTTTGGCCTCTAAATACAAGGTGTTTAGTAAGGATTTATGTTAAGCGTTACTCCTTGGTGTCACGCAAGCATGATTGAGACATTAAGCCCACCCAGATACCAAACAAATGTAGTCGCGCAAGCATGATTTAGACCGTGAGGTCCTACTTAGATGTTGATATGAGAAAGAGTTCAAGGGTCATCACTTCCCAAGTAACTGCAATTCCCACGTAACCCTTCCTTCAAAGCTTTTGCCCATCAAGTATTTGTTTATAGTGAGTTAGAATGCCAAGGTATTCTAACCGTACTCACTTTGGGTCATACCCTTCTCACAATTGTCACTTGCTTGCAAAAGAAAGCAAATGGTCGGGAAGGCAGGCCCTCTAAAGGTAACAAACAATCCGAGCCATGAGAATGGTATCGAAGATCTGGATTTCTGATCACCCTAAGAAGGATGAGAGCATACTCTCCTACTCCAATGTCAAACTCAACAATCAAAGAAAACACATGTTCATTCCATCCTATTTAGCAATCATACTAGGTGCCTAATTATGAATTACAAACACCAAGTTTAGTTGGAGTATAAGGCAACCTGCAAAATCACCAAGTCAGAAGTTTAATTTGCTTAGTCTTTGACTAGCGAACCTACATAAAATGTGTTAGTAGTTTCATTTGTTGTCTTTGTCATGCATAATGCCAAGGTGCTGCATAGAGAATTAGTACCAAAGCAAAACCAAAAAGCATAAACAACATGCAAAACAGAACAATTTACAAGTAACAAAAAACTGCCTTTTACCTTTGTTTCTGTCCCTACACAGGCGCAGAATGCTTGACACAGGCGCAGAATGCTTGACATAGGCATAGATTGTCCTTGACACAGGTGCAAAATGCTTGACATAGGCGCAGAATGCTTGACACAGGCGCAGAAGTTCCTAGAAAACCCTGCATTACTTTATTTCTTGGGTTTTTAACCTACAAATCAACTCAAAAGCATGATTAGGGGGTTAGTTCACGTCGGGTTCACCAATTAATGTATGATAGGAAATTGGAAATCATCAAAGCAAATAGTATTAGTAATCTAGCTCAATCATGAAAGCTCAAATGTAATGATAACAATCCTAATTACACTCAATAAAGACATGAAAACAAGACATCAATTCAAGATCGAAAACTAAGCAAAATTGAATGTCTTCTTCATGTGGCTCCATTGTCCTTCTTTCTCCTTCAAATAGCTTTGTTTGTGGATCTCACCTACTAGTGCATAAGCATGATGTGAAAGCAAGTAGACAAGATTGTAGCGCAAGAATACTCGAAGTGTGATTGATTCGACCAAGTAGGGATCAAGGGCCTTGATTGAAGAAATTCATCCAATTTATAGACAAATTGGAGAAATGATCAAATTAGCATGAAGAGATTCGAATGGAAATTGTAAATCAAGAATGTCAATTATGACAAATTATGACAAATTTGCACTTTCTATGCAAGATTAATTGATTGAAAATTATGACAAATTTCTATGTCAAAACTGATTGATTGTCAATTATGACAAATTATGACAAATTGAAATGTCATTCCCATGAAATTAGGAGAAAATAGGAGAAATTAGAAAATTAGATGAATTAGAAATTAGGAAATTTGAAAATTGATGAAAATTAGAAAATTAGGAAATTAGGAGAAATTATTAAATTGGAAAATTAGGTAAATTAATTAATAATTTTTCATTTATTAATTAATTCACAAAAAGAGGAATAATTAGTTAGCCAATTAAATAAACATTTAATTGTGACATGAAGACTTAGGATAAATAAATAATTTATTAATCCTAGAGGGGGAAATGACAAACAGGGTTAAATGAATAAAATCATGAAACCCTAAAAGATGAATTAGAAATGCAAGGATGACAATTAGGTCCTAACAAAAGATAATTGACATCAATTCAATTTGATCATGACTCTGACTTGATAAATGACCAATGCTGATAAGTGATTTGATTGATAAATGTGCCAATTGATGAGGAACGATGACTAATTGATCCAAATTGACATAATTGAGAAAGACGACAATCGATGACAAATCGATCGCAAAATGACAAAATTGACAAGAAGACAAGGATCGATGACAAAATAGATTGCAAAATGACAAAATTGAAAATGTCAACGATTGATGACAAATCGATCACAAGACAACAAGATTGATGACAAATTGATCAAAGGACAAGGATCGATGACAAATCAATCACAAGATAATAAGATTGAAAATGACAATGATCGATGACAAATCGATCGCATGATGACAAGATTGATAAGAGGACAAAACCCTAATTAGGATTGATGATGTCCAAAATGATGAGAAATGAATACGCACATTGATGTGATAGGATAAGATTGACCAAAATCATGACAAATATTGTTATTGACAAGACCAAATTCGAAAGCGAGAAAAATGAGGAATGTAGAAGGACTCGATGCTCGCAAATGATAAAGACCAAGTGCGAATCATAGAGGAAATGTTAATGCAATGCAAAAACCCTAAAATAAGGCAATGCGCAAATGTTAAAGTACGACTCCACAAGCATTGACCATTTTTAGACGTCTACATTAGTAATATTCTCTTATTGGCCAGTGAGTGAATATTGTTGGTTACAAATCCCACCGAGGTTTTTCCCACACCAGGTTTCCTCGTTAAAACCTTGTGTTATGGTGTGTTTTTCATGTGGATGTTCTTGATTCTGTTTATTGCATTATTTCTTGCATACCGGTACACTATTATATTATGTTCTGCATGTTTTAATTCAAGAAATATTGAATACCGGTCAGATACTAATTCACCCCCCCCCTCTCAGTATCTGTGGGATTCCTAAGATATTGTTCTCATTTCATAGGCAGACATAAAGATAAACAATTCATCCTTAGAGAAAGTTGTTAAGTCTTTAGCTTCCTCAATAGTTGAGACTTTTGTATCATACTTTGAAGTTAATGATCTCAGAACCTTTTTGACAGTAACATCATCCTTGACTTCCTCTCCAAGTCCTCTTATAGCACTCATAGTCTCATCCACTCTTTGCAGATAATCAACTATCTTCTCTTCTTCTTTCATTTTTATACTTTCAAATTAAGCTCTTAAATTTTGCAGTTTGGCTTCTTTTACTTTGGTATAACCTTCATATATCTTTTGCAACTTGTCCCAAGTTTCTTTTGCTGATGTGTAATGCATGAATTTGACAAACTTTGTATCTGATAGACCACTTAAGATTGCATTCTTATCTTTAGCGTTATTCTCATATTCCCTTTTTGCATCAGGGTCACTAGGAGGAACTTGAGGAATAGTGTAACCATTCTTCACTAACATCCAGACATCAAAACCTAAGGAGGACAAGTAAGTTTCCATTCTTCTACTCCAAAAAGAAATTAGAATAGTTGGTACCATCAAAGACAAGTTCTTTAGAAGAGGATTCATTTCTGGATATTGTGCTCACTAAGAAGGATCTACTTAAGCTAGAAAAAGATTTTCAACTAGGGAGCATAGGCTCTGATACCAATTGAAGTAACACAATGGACCACCGAGAGGGGTGAATCAGTGGTGATCAATAAAAAAAAATTACCTTCTAAAGGATATAAGCAATTATAACATTAATTATGAAGCAATGAGTAGAGGCATCAAACATATAAGAACACACACATAAGAGGCATATCACATAACTCTAGATGTATGAGGAAAACCTAATGTGGGAAAAACCTCGGTGATAATAGTTGTTGCAGTCTATTGCCCCAATCTAGCCTCACAAAGAATAATAGTTGCAATGAGTTTTAGGGAACCAACCTAAGGAGCACCAACTCCTGATATTCTGAGCACCAACTCGAGGAGCACCAACCCCTAATTTTATAATCTACAACTCAAAAAAGCACCTACCCCTGCTCTAAGCACCCACTCAGAGTTCACAATTAGTATATATTCAATTACAAATTAGATACGTCACTACAAATGAAGTTTTGTAGCACCTTGCTGGTTTTATTTTGTCTTTCCTTTCTCTCTCTACCCTCTCCACTTCATTATGTTCTTCTTTTCTTCAACTATTCTTTCTATTTCTGCTAGTAACTCTCTTTGTTATTTCCTCTTTGTCTCTTTTTGATCTAGGTTCTCTATGTGTCTTTTACTCTGATTAATTCCCTTCTCTACCTTTTTGCCTTTACTCAACACCTTCTTTCTTCTTGTTGTCTTGGCTTTCTCTACTCTGATAACTAAAATTTGTTGCTCCTCTATCACTGTCTTTGTTCAAATCTTTTTCTTCATTTTACACTTGACTACAATGCTTCACTCACTTCACACAGCAACAATGATCAACTAGTGTAGTTGTTCCCCTTTTTTTATGTTTCCCACTCTGTCTCAACAAGCTCAACTACCTCAGTCAAATCACATTAACTTCCATGTATTAACAACTCTGCATCAAGGAATGTTTTTTATTCCACTTGGAGTGATTCATTCTTTTCCTAGCATGAATCATATTTAATTTTCCTTCTTGAATTGAACACATGCATCACATGACTCTTGTGTGTTTTCCTCTTTTTGGTATCTGTATATTTCACCTTCTACATTAAGTTGTTGTCTCTAGTAAACTTGATTTGCCCAGTGAATCTGATCCAATCACAATAAATCATCTCAAGCCCATCAAACACCTACAAAAGATTTGTTATTAATGTGTTCTTCATGCCCTCTCGACCTACGCTCCAAGGATTGACAAATACCTTATTAAATCATCCTTCATCTCTTTAAGAACTGACCTGCACATCGGATCTCCTAGTTGTCTACTTGGTTACCACACGTCATCATATATTGCATCCAAATCACCTGGTCAAACGTCGATCATATTTCGCATAGGTCTCTGCAACTATTGTTCCTATCAACCATTTCCATTTCTGAGTTGCTAAAAATAAATAACACAAAACAATTTTAAAAGAAATTTTAACTCAGTCGTAGATCTTCCTCCATGCTGGGAGATCGAACAATCTGCAATGGTCAATCTGACATTGACCTCCATGCTGGCAAGTGACTCAACTCTCTGATAATAGGAATATTTTGTGTCAGTCACATTTTTACAGCTCTACATGGTGGTCCCACCTTCTAACCCTAACTACTTGACCATCTGACAGGGACACGTGGCAGCATTACATGATACCGCGAAGGTTAACTTCCCTGCATCTTCCATCATGAGATAATGAGAGCCATCAAATCTGCTCAGACTTTATCTTCCCTGTTGCAATGACCGTCAACCTTAATAGTATAACCACTGAGCACCCTTTTGATGTGATTTAGACATAGTCGTTTAGTTAACCCATGTGTAAAATTGTGTACCTTTAGTAGCTCGAGCTATCACCAATTTTGTTGCCTTAGGATTTAGGACTTAATAAAAATTAACAGTCGAACTATAGTCTGCAGGGGGGAAATAAATTGAAGCAATGGACTTTAGGAAAATAATACGGGCCTGACAAAAATATTAATGCCTAGGAGAAAAATGACAAGGGAAACATGGCCCCACACAATCACTAATGACCCTTGGAGTTAAGTGGAAAAAGGTAATGTAGAAACATAATAGTTTTAAGAGACTTAAGGGTTTTTGACATAGTCTTATTTAAAATGCATAAAACCTAAGCCCTATATATGAGGGTAATGACAGAGAACATAGACCCAAATAGATGGTAAATAACAATGAATGGGTTTTCAATTTTCGGTCATGACACATATGTCAGAGATGCATTTTGTCTAACCTTGATCACTGTGCATCCCTAAACACGTAGTTCTTTGTATCTTGTCAGATCACTTACTTTGCAACCTGCAACCTTTGGCTTCACTCTGCATGTAGTTAACATCAATCTGATCTCTCTATTGGATGACTAGAACTCTGCAACCTCTGCATCACTTGTTGACATCTTGGTATCTCATGTTGACATCAATGACAATAATGCCAACATTTCTTCCATACCATATCCCCCTCAAAAAAGACTTGTGTCTTGTTTCAAAAATAAAAATCACCCCATTGGTAAAAATATTTGTCAAAGGATGCATTATCAAGGCAAAGGGTTAGGCCTACATGAACAAGGCATATTGGAACCTCTCTATATCAAAGAAAATCTTGATGTTCATGGCCTTGGCTACATATCTCACTCTCAAGACATTGATACCCCTGCTAAATCCCACATCCATCCATATAAGTCCAAACATGCATATTCCTCATCCTCCAAATCCATTTTGGGTCTTCATATCCCAAAATCAAAGCCTTCATCCCTTCCATCCATCTTAGGTCCATACATTCCTCCATCCACTAGCTTACAACCCATATATCCTATCATATATCAAGATCAGCAAAGACACACATGTCTGAGAACCTTCCCACAATCTACTTACATTGACCCATCCAGAATACCTTCATATAATCCCTATCCACCCATAAATTAAATTCCCTTTGGAAGAAATTTGTATGCCAAGCATAATATCCATAAGTATAACAATCCACATGCATTTAAGGACCAACATGTCCCATCTAATAGACATGTAAAAACAAATAAAAAATCCAAAGAGAAAAAGAAAAAGAAATATTTTGAAGGCCCATTGCAAAAAATAAAGAAAATTCAGAAGCCATATGGATTCCTAAGTCACTTGTACAAGCAATGTGTTCCAAGGAACTACAAAATAAAGAAAAGTCAAAAAACATATGGATTCCCAAGAGGCTCCTCAAAGCACATCCCAAAGTAAAATCACAATTGGCATCTAAAATTGTTGTCCCTCCTAAATGCCATCAACATTTCAAATCCATTTTGGGTTCTTATGTCCCAAAATCCATATCGATTCCTCCATCAAAATCTCAAAATCCAAAATTCACTTTTCCTCCATTACTCCAATGTTGATTTTGCCAACATTTTCTTCCACTCATGCACAAGTCTTCCAACATCCAATTGATTATCCAACACCTCTTTTCCACTCTTACATTCCTCTTATCCAATCCTTTGCATAAATCCCATTTTACCCAATCATCCATTTCATTATCCTGTCAACATCTTTGAGCATATCTTCATAGCCATAGTCTGTTGCAATACGTGTTTCAAGGGAACCATCCAAGAAACAAGACACTTGAGTCCCTTCTCTATGTCCTATCATGCATCTATTAGTTTTGTTTAAAAATAACAAAAAGAAAAAATAAAAAAATGACCCTAAAAAAAAGGTACAATTTCTTTTTGAAAAGGATCCTAAAAAAAGCTAAAGAGAAATAACTAATACATTGGTAAAAACCTGGCAAACACGCACCTTGGACAAGTATCATGATGAAAACTTGGCAAACAAACATCATGTGTAATCCTTCATCTTCTTGCATTCCATACTTGGGGGCATGTTCCATGTCCAAGCTATCTTATCACATCCTATCCTATCATCCTTCATTGTCCTTCATCCCTTATGTCCTTCATCCTTATCTGCATCCATATTCCCTTTTCCATCTTTGATCTTGATAAGGCTAAGGATCTTTCTAAGAACCACACATCCCATCTACTTCACCTTGTCCACATCTCTTTTGTCCATATTGGTTCCCCTTATCACACCCTCATCATATCCATATCCCTTATCCATTTTTTATCTTTCTTATCATATCCATGGCTTATTGTTATCCCCCTAATCCATCGTTGACCTTAATCAAAGAAAAGGAAAAATAAGAAAAATTCAAAAATATATTTTCAAAAACCCTCTTGACATGTCCCTTATTGTGGACCATGTGCCATCTAGTGCATCATGCTATCATCTTATCTTGTCATGTCCAATCCCTTAGCTTGGAAAAAACATGTTATCCCATCGTCAAATAGTCTTTGACAATCAAAGTAGCTTCAATACCATCATAATCTCCCATTATCTTTCCTCTATCCATTTCTAATCCATTAGTCCATTCTGTTGGCATTTTTGATGTTTATGTTGTGATTGTCATTGATGGACACACACTTGCATTAAGATCCTCTTTATATGTATGAGTTAGAGCTCAACCGGTATCTATTCAAACTGGTATGTTGTATTCTAGTCTTTAGACTATTGGTGATTTTGTAGAATGTGTTTCTTGGTCTAAAAAGGCATGTCGACCCCAAGCGATTCGCACATCTCCAGCGTTATGAGGGAGAAAAGTGGCATAACACATTCTTACCAGTCTTCATTTTTGTCAAACCGGCAACCGGTATTTTGTATGAACCGGTAATACTCTGTGATGAGTTACCAACCGGCATTTTGTGATGAGTTATCAATCCACCGATTGTTTGATGGTTCTGACACACTAATGATGCTTTTTGTGTTGTGTTATTGAGTATGTCTAGATTCATTGAACCTAGGAAATTGTAATGTAATCCTATTGGACCGACATGAAATCAAATTCCTTTAAAAGGACATCATGTCTAGGGTTTTAGGTTGCTGCTGAAAGGGTTTATGTTGTGCTAGGGTTTAAGGTGGTTGATGAGTTGTTGTAAGAGCGATCTTATCTAAGAAGATCAAGTTGTAACTAAGTGAGAGATAGAGAAGACTGAAGTAATGCTGGAATGCATTAGCTGTGAGCTACACTAGACCTAACTAAGCAATCTATGCTATCTAATAGATCACACACTTGTTCATTACTCACCTCTTTGACAAGTTTGTAGCCCTTAACCGGGTAGGCTCAGAGTAGCCTTTGTAAAATCCTCTAACATGGTGGTTCACCTCTATGAATCTAAAATCCTCTAGCAAGGTAGTCCTTGATCGGACTTATCTCCTAACAGAGATTGAGATTCCTAACAGGATCTGTTCTGGTGAAGAACATTGTAAGACCTTAACTGGTCTGGTTTCTATTTTGCAGATAGTGACTTGTGAATTCCATCTCACCATGGTTTTTCCCATTTGGGTTTCCACATAAAATATCTTGTGTTATGGTTGTATTGCTTTTGTGGGTGAATGCTTTATTTGTAGTTTGGTTTGCATGTGTGATAATCGATCTGTCTGTTAAACTATTTTACCAGTTTATCTTTAGACTGTTTAAGTGTTTTAGTGCAGTATTTTTTGGCATACTAATTCACCCCCCCCTCTTAGTATTCATCAATTGGTATGAGAGCCTACCTTTCTATAATTTTAACCACTTGGAAAGAGATATGGGGGAATACACCTTGAGGGAACTTACTCAATGGCTCACTTAGTCTGAGCAAGCCTATGATGATCTTATGGTCAAATACAAGGCATCTCAAGCAAAAAGGAGAGAACATGCAAAAAAGCTGATGGAGCTATCTGAAAATAGTTCTGCAAATGAAGCAGACATGGAAGCCATGATAGCAGAAGAAAATAAGTTGAATGAATCAAAATCCAACCTGAGAAAGGAGTTGGAAGAATTGACTATTCGGTTTAGTCAAGAGCTTGAGAACCAGAGGAAAGCTGAAGATCTGGTGAAGGATAGAGATCATGAGATCTCCAAGTTGAAACAAGAGATTAGTGCACTGATTACTCACCTTCATGAGAGCAGAATGGAAAAAGGAGTACAAGATGAACTAAACATAGCCATCTCTGAAAATGCAAGCCTAATGGAGACAAATACTACTATTTCCAAAGAACTCTCTGAGTCAAAGGAAATACTTGCTAAGTTCAACAAGAGCACAGTTAAGCTAGAGCAAAAGCTTGAGTCATCTAGATAGGTAAAGAATACCAATGGACTTGGTTTCTCTAGACATGAGGAAGGAGAATCCTCAGGAACAAATGCTGAAGCATCAAAGAAGCAACCGACATTCAAAGGAAAAGGTAAGCAAAAATTCAAACCTGTTTGCTTTAACTAGCTTAAACAAGGACACACTACCAATGCATGTAGGAGCAAAGCCTACAATAATTTTCCTTACTTTATTAACAATACACCTAGATCCAATAAGTTCAATGGTCATTGTTATGCATGCAAAAATTTTGGGTATAGAGCATTTGAATGCAGGTCTATGATGAAAAACACTGGAAGATATCCTCAAAGGACCCAAGAAGTTGGTCCTAAACCTTTTGTGAACCGGAACCACAACCAGTTTAAAGTCTTCAATCATCAGCCAAGAAGCGGTGGCCATCAAGTGGCAACCAGATGGAGAGAAAATTGTATGATCTGTCATGGTCATGGTCACACTGCTGCAACATGCAGAAGGAAGAATGGAAACATGAACAATGGACCTTGGAGAGCACCTGGATTGGTTTGCTATCACTGCAATAAACCGAGTCACATTGCAAGATTTTGCAGAAGCAAAAAGAGTATATCTAATGATATACCGATCACTCCAGAAGGAGAAATTGATGTTGAAACAATTCAAGAAAACATGAACAAAATCTGGAGGAAGAAACCAACAATGCTGGAAGAGGAACCAGTTTCTACACCTAGTGCGGAAATATCAGAATCGGCAAACTAAGCTTCAAAAGACTTAGGGGGAGCAAATGGTGAAATGTTTTCGAACCCCCGATCTACACCGGTAAAAGTCCTTAACTGGTATGTGATACCTGTTGCTTGGTAGAAGATTGGAAACGGTAAAAAAGCAAATTAGGGTTTACGCCCTAATAGAGGAGCATTAATGGTGGTAGGTGAGAGACATGTATAAAAGCATTTTTCAAATCATTTCTCACTATTTATTTTTGAGCAAAGAAAAGTTTTTCAAAGAGCATAGTGAAGAAAAGGCGATTTGAGCTGAGATTTCAAGAAATTGACAAATCATGAAGGAAATTCAAATTCAAATTGCAAATGGTCAAGTGGAGAACACAAAGTGGTGATTCAGCAGCCGATAGAGTGTGGAGTGAAGGAGAATCAAAAAGCCCTAAATTTGCATTTTAAAGGTATTTCTCGAGTTCTTAAAATATTCTACAATGGCGTTCGCATCTCATACCAGTTCTAGTGCATCCATTGAGTTTGAAAGTTTCATTCAAAGGAAGTCAAAGTATAATGCCCTATCACAAGTTTCGACTGGAGTGATAGTAGAAGAGGGAATTTCTTACTATATTGATTGCAAGATTGAAGACCTAGGGTCTCTAGCCATCCACTCCCAACTAGATCTATTTTGTGGAAAGGATAAGAAAATCAAACCAGAATATAGTATCTTAGAGAAGAAGAAACTCCATAATGTTGTATACTTTCTGGAAGACTTTACAGAGGATCATATTAGGATCATTTTGAGTAGAGTCCATGGTGACAAGATGTACCTGGAGAGGACGCATGATATCACGCCATAGGAAATTCATGCAATCACCAGTTTCTGCAACACAGGGGAAGTGCCAGCCCTAAGGACAATAAGCAAAATGGAAATGTCAAGGCTCACCAGTTCAGTGAGTGATTCACGAGGCATGACAGTCAACTCCATCAAGGATGATCTGGTTAAGTATGCTTTCTTGGTGATAGGCTACCAAACATTCTCTACCAGTAGAATTAACTCTATATCTGTTGCAGCGGTAAATGCCACTTACCGGATGATTAAAGAGGATGCATCATTTGACCTTGCACTGGTATGCAGAGGCAACTCCTGTCTAATCTGAAGTCGATCAAACAGGATAATGCACTGAGATTCAAGTTCAGACAACTATTGGCTGGGTTGTTCTTCTATTTCCAAGGCTACTTTCCTGGAGTAGGAGATGTCCAGTGGTCTCCTGACCAACCGGTAACCAAGTAGATCAAAGAAAGCATTCAAGCAATCAGAACCGGTTACCCTGATGTGTTGAACAAGTATTTTGATGAGTTCAAACAGAAAATGAGTCAAAGGATGAGGATCTCAGGTGACATCGTCAAGAAATATGAAGATGACATCTATTTCACCATCCAGGTGGACAAATGCTTAATGGAGGTTGCTGAGCCTAGAATGGAAGAAGTGGAGCCAATGGGCTATGAGTTGATGTACGATATGCTGGAAGGGTATGCCTCAACCCTTATTGCCTCACCTCTTGATCCTAAGGCAAAGGGGACTAGAACCTATCTGGAAAGGATTGCACCAATCGAGGAACCCTCTGTTAAGAAAGGAAAAGAACCAGCAGCAAAGAAGGCAAAGGCAATGCCTGCAGCATCGGCACCGGCTGCTACTGCAACTCCAAGAGTGACCAAGTGGTCACCTGCAAAGAAGAAACTGGAAGTGGCACCAGCAAAAGTCTTTGAAAGAAAAAGGAAGACTAAGTCAAATGAACCAGACTCTGAAGAGACTGAGTCTGAGGATATGCCAAAGAAGGCCAGACAGACGAAGAAGATGAAGAAGAATGAACCGGCAGTGTCTGCACCGGTAAATATTGATATCTCCTCATATAAACCTTTGACACATTGTCAAAGAACAATAAAGAATATTAGGAGAAAATTACTTCATGACTTAGTAGATTATTATGATGATTTTAGTGATGAGGAGAAAGAAGAAGTACTACAGGAGATTATTATTTATTTGTGTAAAAATGACCGGTCGCCATCAGAGATTAAATCTCAGACACCGGATTCCTTATATAAGGCATTAGATAATAAATGGCGCATTGCCATAGAAAAATAATAGGAGATTAGGGAGAAAGTCTTTGCATAGTACTTTCCCAACCTCTCAAACTCAGAATTATTTGATGTTTTGGACCAAAATAAAGGACTCTTCTTCACAAGGAGAAGAAGACTCTGGCTATTAGAGGGAAGAGTTGACGATGTTGAAAAAGACACTCATCAACATATGGATCATGCTATCCATGCTCACAAAGCACGTATGGCAAACCTACAAGTGGAAAAAGAACCGGTTATATCCAAACCGGATGAAGTTTTTGATGAAGAAGGAAACCCGGTTGAAGAACCAATCGACACTATTGATGTCAATGCCCTAGACGTAGAAGATGTCACTCAGGACATACCTTCTGAGGGAATAGGACAGGTGCAATAGGCCGAATAGGGTAGTGAGCAAGCTGAGGACAAACAGGAAGTGGCTGAGGAACAGGCAGAGAAGAAGAAGAGGGATGAAGATGAGAGAAAGCGGAAAGAGGAAGAGAAGAGAAAAGAGGAAGAGGAGAAAAGAAAAGATGAAGAGAAAAAGAAGCAAGAAGATGAGAGGAAAAAGAAAGAAGAAGAGGATAAGGAAGAAAAGAAGAAGAAGGAAGAAGAAAAGAAGAAGAAGGAAGAGGAAAATAAAGAAAAGGAAAAGTGGAAGGAAGAAGAAAAGAAGAAGAAGGAAGAGGAAGAGAAAGAAGAGGAGAAGAGGAAGGAAGCTGAGAGGAAAAAGAAAGAAGAAGAAGACAAGGAACAAGAAAAGAAGAAGGAAGTAGAGAAAAAGAAGAAGGAAGAAGAAGACAAGGCAACGGAGAAAAGAAAAGCGGAGAAAAAGAAAGCGGAAGAGGACAAGGTAGCGGAAGCGGTGAAGAGCACACAGATGGAGACTTCAAAGGCAACTGGGAGTCAAGCCAAACTGGCTGATATCACCAATCCTATTGATCTCTAGTATGCAAGTGAATCAGAGCTAATGCAGAGCATCAAGGTTTCTCAAGAGCGCCTTGAAATCATTCAAAGGAAAAAGGAGCAAGATATAATTCAAGAAGTTGTAGACACCCTTACTGGTTTGATCTCCGGTACCAATCTTTCCAACACTAAATCATCACTAGCACAACTTAAGCTACTATGTACAGTAGTGGATAATCAGGTGCAGAGCCTGGAAGAAGCAACTGAGGCAAATGTCAAGAAAGATCATCAAGAGGCTCTTAACATTGCTCTAGTGAAGAAGTTGAATGAACTCTGGTCTGAACTGCTGAAAGACCAAAAGGCTATAAGGGACACTTTGGATGAGGGAAGCCTGCTACTAAGAAAAATCTGTCAACCCCATCTATTCTACAATGATGTGCTAGCTCAGAAGAAAAAGCTTCAAATGGACTTATAGTCTTACTTGAGCACATTTAAGCCACCTTATGATTCCTTTGCAACTTATGGGCAAACCATTCACCAGTTTTAGATCCAGTCAGCCAAAATGGAGCAAGAGATCAGTACACGGTCTAGAGATTTGTAGGAGCTACAACTTGTTTTATTTCCACATCTGCAAATTCTTCAGAAGTGTTATCTGAACTTGGATGCCTTGACAGTTACATAAGAGATGAGCACAGTTGATGCCATGGAAGAACAGGTCTCCCAGATGCAAACAGAGAAAGAAGTGGCCACCTCCCTATTTGAGTCCTGGTCTCTATCAATGAAACAATTTTTGCAGGACTATAAATCGGTTTTTGACAAGTAATATTCCTTTTTGTCATCAAATTTTATTATTTTAATATCAAATGGAAACAAGGTTGTTCGGCGGTACTTTGTCATTGTTGGAAAAGGGGGAGAAGTACTCTATTTTGGAGAAGTTTAGGGGAGAAGTATCTAGTTTTAAAATTTTGCTATATGCTTTGATATATGCTATATGCTCTAATATCTCAATGTTTATGCTCTGTATGCAAAATTGCTATACATTGTATTGATTAAGGGATAGTGTATATGCTTAGGGGGAGCAATTTTGTTAATGGCCTATTTTTGTTGTAAACACTTAGATGTCAAAATTTTATTTTCCTAAGTGTTGCCATCAATGCCAAAGGGGGAGATTGTTGGCATTTTTGATGTTTATGTTGTGACTGTCATTGATGGACACACACTTGCATTAAGATCCTCTTTATATGTATGAGTTAGAGCTCAACTGGTATCTGTTCAAACTGGTATGTTGTATTCTAGTCTTTAGACTATTGGTGATTTTGCAGAATGTGTTTCCCAGTCTGAAGTGGCATGTCGACCCCAAGCGGTTCGTAGATCTCAAGCGGTACGAGGGAGCAAAGCGGCATAACACATTCTTACCAATCTTCATTTTTTTCAAACCGGCAACCGATGTTTTGTATGAATCGGTAATACTCTGTGATGAGTTACCAACCAGCATTCTATGATGAGTTATCAATCCACCGATTGTTTGACAGTGCCGACACACTGACGGTGCTTTTTGTGCCGTGTTACTAAGTATGTCTAGATTCATTGAACCTAGGAAATTGTAATGTAATCCTATTGGACTGACATGAAATCAGATTCCTTTAAAAGGACATCATGTCTAGGGTTTTAGGTTGTTGATGAAAGGGTTTATGTTGTGCTAGGGTTTAAGGTGGTTGATGAGTTGTTGTAAGAGCGATCTTATCTGAGAAGATCAAGTTGTAACTAAGTGAGAGATAGAGAAGACTGAAGTAATGCTAGAATGCATTAGCTGTGAGCTACACTGGATCTAACTAAGCAATTTGTGCTATCTGGTAGATCACACACTTGTTGATTACTCACCTCTTTGACAAGTATGTAGCCCTTAACTGGGTAGGCTCACAGTAGCCTTTGTAAAATCCTCTAACAAGGTGGTTCACCTCTTTGAATCTAAAATCCTCTAGCAAGGTAGTCCTTGATCAGACTTATCTCCTAACAGAGATTGAGATTCCTAACAAGATCTGTTCTGGTGAAGAACATTGTAAGACCTTAACCGGTCTGGGTTTTATTCTGTAGATAGTGACTTGTGAGTTCCATCTCACTGTGGTTTTTTGCATTTGGGTTCCCACGTCAAATATCTTGTGTTATGGTTGTATTTCTTTTGTGGGTGAACACTTTATTTGCATTTTGGTTTGCATGTGTGATAACCGGTCTGTCTGTTAAACTGTTTTACCAGTTTATCTTTAGACTATTGAAGTGTTTTAGTGCAGTGTTTTTTGGCATACTAATTCACCCCCCCTCTTAGTATTCATCACATTCATCCATCCATAATGTCCCTACCTTGTTAGACACTAGGAGCATCTTCTTTATCATGATAAATAGATGGATTCCTTCTCACTGTGTAAATGGATAATGATGTGGTACATAGCTTAAATGTCCTGAAAAAATCATAAAAATCACATAATATCTTTAAAAAATCTTTAAAATTGTAAAATGTCTTGAAAAAATCTCTGAAAAAATCTCCAAAAAAATTTGAAAGCAATAATCATCATTATCGATTCTTTAATCAATAAACTTGTCCTTCACAAATGAATAGATACTTGAGCAGACGTAGATGGAAAATTTGTAATGCTGCACTTTAAAAATCATGCATCAACATACAAACTATCAATCGGATCAACAAGTCAGACATATCAAACTTATTGCATCAATTAATCAACCTATCAACTTGTCCTTTTCTTGAAAATATTGTGTCTTATACAGGCTGCAATATACTCAAAACTAGATTACGTCCATCTTATACAAGATATTTAATTCCTGAAACCAGACATCGTTATTGTCCTATCAAACATAAACAATCAAACTATCAACTTTGACAACAAGATCGGAATGGTTGTTGCCTTTCTCGGTCTAGTGAGTCTTATCTTTTCTTGATTTATCTTTGGTTATTTTCCTACGCTACTTGAGGATATCACCGAGTGATGAGAGTGGATAGGATGGTTCATGACCCCTTTTGTTATTATTTTTTGTTTGTGGGACATTGTTCATGATGTTCTGACAAATGTGCATCTTGGTTGTTTGTGTTGGTTTGGTCACTTTATGACTATTTCACATACCTTGACCCTTGACATACAAACCAATTTTTTAGAACATACCATGGACACATTTTGTAACTCCCCACCAAGAAACCCTAAAGGATTTGACTAACACACTCCAGAAAGAGTGAAAATATATATATTTTAATTAATGAACATTTAATTACATTAATAGGATAAGTTTAAATAGTAATGCACGAGCGGAAGACTAATACTACATTTCCTAAAGGGTTTCTCAACGTGGTTACTTAATCTAACCATACATCACTTAAGGAAATTAATCTAACTAAAGATAAAATTAATACATACTTGTACTTAAACAAAATAATAAAATAAACTAATCCATTTAAGCACATCATTGAATCATACATTTACATTTCATAATATAAATATTTCTAAAGCTACATTCATCATGAACACATTTTATTGCACAAAATCCTTAACTTGATCAAATCTTCACATAGCATCATGGAATAAATAAAGAATGAAGTATTTCTAGTTGATTCAACATAGCAAATAGATAAACCAACTGTAGCGTCCTAAAATTGTGACACTTGCAATTTCGATCGCATTTGGGTCTTCACGATGGCGACACAACACGCAACCTGAATGGAGACCCCGAAACCTAATTATGACACCAAAAACTGCATTTTCTTGCACCCTGGCCTGAACCTCCTTTGCACCCTGCTGTCCCGGGAGGTGGGACCAGAGTGCCTAGCACCCTGGTCCCCCAGGACCATGGCGCCCAGCGCCCTGGTCCCTGGGTCCTATTTTGGGCCCGGTCTCTTTTGGACTTCGGGTCTTTTTGTTTGCAAATTGGAAAATTATCTTTCCTGGTCGGCCTAAGGTCAGGAAAATCAGTCTATCAACCCTAATTGACAAGTATATAAACTACATTTGCCTCTCCCATTTGAAAAAAGAAAAGAAGGAGATATGTGTACAAGCGTGGAAACTATACTCAAGCATTCATTCCAAGTCTCCATTCAAGGCTAAGTGTTGCATTCAAGACAAGGATTCAACCATTGAAGAGGAGATCACTTACTACATGCTACATACAACATACAACATACAACAATACAACAAACAACAACATCTATACCTTCGTACATAAGGATACAAACATCCTTACAACAAGGTATTAGTACTTGTTTTACATTACATTTATAGCATTTCTCATTTCTTGGTTAATTCCAAAACCGGGGTTTGACCTAAGGGCAAACCCCTAATCCCTAACCCCCCAATCGTCTTCAATTTTCTGTGTGTAGGTTGCAGGTACGCGGCTGAAATTGAAGATCTGGAATCCTTGTGCAGAGACGAACAGATCCCCCTTCGTTTCGCGGATTTTTCGGAGGACCGTGTGCACGCCGGGCGCCATCGTCCTGTCAACTTTTGCTCAAATTTGCAGGACAGTGCCGTATCGACATTTTACTGCTAATTCTAGGTCCGCAGCTTCATCCTATATCCCTATCTCAGTTTATAAGTGAATCTTTATCACTTTCTATGCATTCCTAGCTTAATTCTTCTATCAACATTCTTTACAAAAGAGGGTAGCCTTGCTTTCTTAACCCTTGAAACACATTTAGCATCCAATCTTGCATTGTGTGGGATTGGATCTTGTGGGTTTCAACCCCTCTTTTGAATGTAAAGTCTCTCCCCTAAGTGAAAACCATCAACCCTAGTGAATCTCCCTTCTCTCTCCTTGGAGTTGGAAGAGGGGAGAGCAACTAGGGTTCGATCGCGATTTTCCGCTTTACATTTTGGTGAACCCGACGTGAACATCCTTTCTGATTATTCATAATTAGATCTGAAAATTGGATTCCTTGATTACATTTCCATGTTTGATCTTTTGCAAAATTTTAGAGGTTAATTGCATAAAAACCTTAAATTTTCTTTTTAAGTAATTAAACCTGTGAAATGTTTAATTGTTAATGCTTGTTTCAGATCTGCCCTTCAATTACAAATTATCAATTCATATTTGTGCTTTAATTTTGAAAATTAAGTGGTTAAGTGTCAAAACCCTAATTTTTGAAACCCTCTTGATTCAACCTTTGTCCAACAATTTCACTGATCAAAACACCTCCAAATCGGCTGTAACGTTGGATTCCGCAATAAAATCACAATATCTTTCATCCCTGAAAATTTGGAAAAAAGTTGCGAGGACCGTGTGCACTCCGAGCGCCATCGTCCCCAACATTTTTTCTGAAATTTCAGGAGCGAGATCTTACTGTATTTTTCTGCTAAAATCCAGAATTTTGGCTGATTTTATCAATTTTAACACCTTCAAAATTACAGTCAAAGTTGGTCTAGCGATTGCTTGGATTGAGGCTTCTAATCATTCAAAAATTGTTGAAATTGAAATTTATGTCAAAATTGTGTTTCTTACAGTCCTAAAGCTAAAAAGTGTGTTAGCATTCATTCGAAATTTCAGTGATTTATTCAAATTTTTGCAATTTGTGACTTTTGAAATTAAGTGCTTAATTACAACAACTTTGATTTCCGCTTTCAGAATTGAATTTTGCATGAAATTGAGTCAATTTTCAAATTTCAAAACTTGCATTGCTTTTGGTATTCCCTCTAAAATCATAAAATTCAAAATTTCAGTTTCCCTCTCTTTTTCAAAATTCAAATTTTGCATTTTTCGACAATCTAGGTAGGGTTCAATTTTGAGATTGCAACTTTAATTTGGCCTATCTACAGATCGTAAAATCACTCAGTTTTTTTCAGGCTAGCTGTAAAATCATCATAACTTTCATCCCTACAAATTTCGAAAAAAGTTGCGAGGACCGTGTGCACTCCGAGCGCCACGGTCCCGGACATTTTTTCCGAAATTTCGGGAGATTGTCCTGATTGTATTTAACAGCTTAAATCTGGAAGATTGGCTGGTTTTACTGAAATTTGCTAGCTTTGAAATTCAAAATCTTCTCTCTTTCTTTAGTGCATGAGTTTTACAACAATAAGTCCTACTTACACTATTCCCGTTAGACGAAGCCTTAGAATTAAGTCCTTCCAAGGTTTAATTACTGAGGAGATGGAACCTAATTTGAATGGTCTTTTTAACGAGGACATGGGTAATTCCTCTAATCCTCTTAATGATGAAGAAGCTCTCCATGAGGTTTCTGTAGAACAACTTTCAAAATTGGATAACCAATTTGATGATTTTCGACAATGGATGTCTCAAGAATACCCTGATAGTCAAGCTCTTCCTTTAATTGAGGGTCTAAAACGTATGCTTCAAAGTGATAAGAATGGAATTGATATTTTGCGTGGTATTGCACACATTGTGGATTCAAATGTGATGCCTATGAAAAGTTGTGCTGAAACCTTAGGTTATACACAACCTCCTACTCAAGTCAATCATTCTATTCCTTTGACGACTCCTATTGCTAGTATACCTACTTTTACATCAAATATAATGACTACTTCAACACAAGACATTCCTCCTATGATCACCAGTCATGGGGGCAATCCCTCTTCTTCATTCAATCCAATTTCTTCATTCATTCCTTCAATGAGTGTTCCTATTATATCACCACAAATGAACATGACGCAAGGGGGCAACTCATTTAATCATTCCATTCCTCCTTGTAGTGTTCCTCCTGTACAATCATCTCCTATGACTAACTATCATAGTGTCCCACCACCTTACTCTCTACCATCTTTCAATAACATAACACCTCCATCACAATCTAACACGTCTAATATGAACTCTTCGACTGAAGCGACCATTAACAATCTTGCACAAACTGTCTCTTCTTTACAGCAACAAATTGCCTCTATGAATCAATCTAAGTTTAGTGTGCCCACATTTGATGTTGCGAGCCCACTTTCTCTTGACATTGTTCGAGCTATCCCCCCTAAACATGTTGAAATTCCACATTTGGAGCTTTATAATGGTAAGGGTGATCCTCTAACACATGTTAAGACCTTTCAAACAATATCTAATTTTGCTTATGACCAAAGGTTGCTTGCAAAATTGTTTACTAGAACATTAAGAGACAAAGCCCTACAATGGTATTGCTCATTGCCTTCCTATTCTATTACTTCTTTCGAACAACTTGCAAATGCTTTCATTCAACAATTTCAAAACAATATAAGTCCTAAAGTTACTTTGATTGATTTAATGCATTGTAAACAAGGTGTTAAAGAAAAAGTGACTGATTTCATTGGTAGATATAAGCATTTGTATGCTCAAATTTCTTTTCCAGTGCTTGACAATGATATTCAAAGAATCTTTATTTCTAATTTACAAAAAGATATTCGAGACAAACTCCTATTTTCTGAGTTTACTTCTTTCCAACAGTTGTGCGCAACTCTTCACAATTATCAACTGACTGTGAGTCAAATGGAACAATCACATCCTATGGCTCCGAGTGACAAGGGTGATAGTAGTCAACAACCATTTGGGAAGTTTAAACCGAATAGAGAGTCCATTAAATTCAATGAAAACATCATCAACAACAATGTGAATGCAGCATCAGGTGTGTCTCCTATTTCTAAGTTTTTCAAGAAAGAAAGAAAGTTTACTCCTTTGAATGAATCATTGCATAGTATTATGAATAAGTTATTGGAACAAAATGTGCTTACTCTTCCTCCTATAAGGCAAATTGATCCTGCAAAGATTACTTCACTTATTTTGATAACAAATATTTTTGTCAATTTCATCGTCAACCTGGGCATGATACTGAAAAATGTTTTGCTTTAAAGGGTAAAATTCAAGATTTGATTGATAATAATACTATCTCTGTTTCTGGTGTGAATGATAAAGGCAACAAATCTGTAGCTCCTCCTAACCAAAATCTTCAAATTTTTACTGATCCATTACCTTCTCATACCTCTAATGCGATTGATACTACTGATTCCTCTGTCTCACCTAATGATCTTGTGTCTATGACTCCTAATGTGATTAACTTTGTAGAGCAGCAAGAAATCCCTAAAGAACCTTCCATCACATTTGATTCCAGTGAAACTATCAGGGCAACTAATGGTCCTTTATATATAGTTGCAAAAGTCAAGAACACACCTTGCCATGGAGTGCTTATTGATCCTTCGTGCATGGTTAATGTCATTTTTGAAGAATCTCTTTTTACTTTGCAATTGAATCAAGTGATCTATGAAAAAACAAATGTGGTTGTGAAACTATTTGATGCATTTTCTTCTCCTGCAATTGGTTCTATTACATTACCTATTGAGGTCCATAATAAATCCCTTGATGTGGACTTTGCTATTATTCCTTCATCCGAACAATTTCGTGTCAAGCTTGGCTATCCTTGGCTATCTTCCATGAAAGCTATTGCTTCTCCTATTCACAAGTGTTTGAAATTTCCCCATAATGGTGAAGTTGTTACTGTCAATCATAGTCTCTTTAAACCAGCTGAAAGAACTTCTAGTGTTTCTATTGATTATTTTTGGCTTAAACAATTCCAATCCCTTCCTCCGCGAAGTGATCATCTTTTCAAATCTTATCAAAGGTGGAAAAAAGATATGATCCTTTCTCTAAGTGAACCTAGAACACCCAAACTTGACATTCCTATCATTCTTGAGAAGGAAGTTCTTCCTTTGAAAGATAAAACTAATGTCTTTCCTCAAGAAGATTCCCAACCCATCCCTATGGATGTGACTATGCCTATATCTAATAAACCTCCTAAGAGTAGACCTATACCTCCTCATCATGATGGACTTGGTCTCCTTCCTAAACCAAATATTCCTCCCTTATATGGAGCAGTTCCTCCTCCTTCCTCTTATGGAGAGAAGAGACCTTCCTCTTCTCCTATTATTCAGCCTAAGAGACCGCAACCTAAACACCCAAGTGATAAGGATGAGAACATTCCTCCTCCTCAATCTTCTCAACTTCCTACTAAGACTAGATGAAATTGTTCTGCACGTGAACACCGACGAAAGCGTCGTCTTAGAGCTCAAACTTTGCAATCCCCAAAAACACCTTCAACAAGCATTATTCCATTTTCTCCCCAGCCGACGATTGAGCCGAAATCTCCTAAACATGAGATGCATGATGGTCTTGATCCTGTGCGAGTCAAAGATCCTATTTTTATAAATCTTGATGATGATATAGATGAAAATGTTATTCATGTGGCAAATGTTACTCTTGTTCATTCTGATAGTGAATATGAACTTGTTGATATTGATAACCATTTATCTAATGAATTTTCTAAAGCACTTATCCTAGCTCCTAGACAAGAACAATGTGGCTCGGAACATGAACATAGCCCTTGTTTGGATCTTGTGATAGCTCCATCTGCTATGTTGGATGTTCCTCCTCTAGCGTGTTCCCTACCTTCCCGAAATACTGATCAGCAAGATCGGGGGGTAGATGACGTGCTAGACTAGTTTCATTAGCATAGAAGATTCTCTCCTCCTCTCTTTTGTTACTTCTTCTATATGTTATTCTCATTCTTCTATTTGTTTTCCTTAGTGTTGTCTACTTGAGGACGATGCAAAGCATTGAGATCTCTGTTGGTCTCTCTCATGTTGACTCAAAAGACACATGTGTTCCCTTCTTCTAGGTGACCTTCCTTGATTGGGGAATGAAGAACAATTATGCATACATACATATGATATACATGAATAATCATACAGCATACTGACCCCGAGGAAAGCGAAGTCACCTTGTGCTTTGTGTTTTGTGTCTATTATCCTTGGGCTTATCTCACACTTGGGGGCTAAATCCTTGTGATAACGTGCTCCTTTCCTTTCTCATTCTTATATGTATCACTACCTTAAAGCAATCACCCCCGGTGAGGCGTGTGCAATCGCTTTAACGTAGGGGGGCATACATCTCGTTCATATCTTTGCAAGATACTTGAAAATTTCTTGGCAAATTTAGCTTTGCCTTGAAAATTTTTGATATCTTTCTTGCATGACTCATAGTGAGGGAACCTTACTACTGACAGTCATGGTTCTCCCTCATGATCTTCCCTTTTACTTTGTCAATCGAAGTCATAAGATCCTTAGTCCACTGGGGGCTTGGTGTATCTTGCCTCCTTCACGTGGTGAAAGTCTTTCAATGTTGTTTCCTTGTACTTTACCGGAAGTATGAGCGTACGCTTATACTCCCGCTAAAGTGGGGGCTAAATGTAGCATCCTAAAATTGTGACACTTGCAATTTTGACCGCATTTGGGTCTTCACGATCGTGACGCAACATGCAACCTGAATGGAGACCCCGAAACCTGATTATGACACCAAAAACTGCATTTTCTTGCACCCTGGCCTGAACCTCCTTTGCACCCTGCTGTCCCGGGAGGTGGGACCAGAGTGCCCAGCACCCTGGTCCTTCAGGACCAAGGCGCCCAGCGCCCTGGTCCCCCAGGACCATGGCGCCCAGCGCCCTGGTCCCTGGGTCCTATTTTGGGCCCGGTCTCTTTTGGACTTCGGGTCTTTTTGTTTGCAAATTGGAAAATTATCTTTCCTAGTCGGCCTAAGGTTGGGAAAATCAATCTATCAACCCTAATTGACAAGTATATAAACTACATTTGCCTCTCCCATTTGAAAAAAAAAAGAAGGAGATATGTGTACAAGCGTGGAAACTATACTCAAGCATTCAAGCATTCAAGCATTCATTCCAAGTCTCCATTCAAGGCTAAGTGTTGCATTCAAGACAAGGATTCAACCATTGAAGAGGAGATCACTTACTACATGCTACATACAACATACAACATACAACAATACAACAAACAACAACATCTATACCTTCGCACATAAGGATACAAACATCCTTACAACAAGGTATTAGTACTTGTTTTACATTACATTTACAACATTTCTCATTTCTTGGTTAATTCCAAAACTGGGGTTTGACCTAAGGGCAAACCCCTAATCCCTAACCCCCCAATCATCTTCGCTTTTTTGTGTGTAGGTTGCAGGTACGTGGCTGAAATTGAAGATCTGGAATCCTTGTGCAGAGACGAACAGATCCCCCTTCGTTTCGCGGATTTTTCGGAGGACCGTGTGCACGCCGGGTGCCATCGTCCCGTCAACTTTTGTTCAAATTTGCAGGACAGCGCTGTATTGACATTTTACTGCTAATTCCAGGTCTGCAGCTTCATCCTATATCCCTATCTCAGTTTATAAGCGAATCTTTATCACTTTCTATGCATTCCTAGCTTAATTCTTCTATCAACATTCTTTACAAAAGAGGGTAGCCTTGCTTTCTTAACCCTTGAAACACATTTAGCATCCAATCTTGCATTGTGTGGGATTGGATCTTGTGGGTTTCAACCCCTCTTTTGAATGTAAAGTCTCTCCCCTAAGTGAAAACCATCAACCCTAGTGAATCTCCCTTCTCTCTCCTTGGAGTTGGAAGAGGGGAGAGCAACTAGGGTTCGATCGCGATTTTCCGCTTTACACCAACCAAATAAACTCATTGCAAACACCGGATCACAAAAACAATTCTCTACAACACCAAAACATAGGAATATGTTGACATAAATGACAACAAAATATCCTAGTAGTAGCAATATCCATCAATCTCCCCCTTTGGCATTGATGGCAACATATGAATGTGAAAAGTAATCAATGCAAAGGAATAAATCATCACCAGCAAAATCCCCCTAAAATCATGCACACAAAGCTCCAAAGATAAGGTAGTTTTTCACATGCTTCTCTTCCCCTTTGACAACAATGCAAAAGAGAAAATGCAAATCATTATACTCTCCCTCTAAGGAGGAAAATCTCTCCCCCATAGGATAAACTAACAAATCTAAACCAATGATCACTCACTGACTACTCTGATTGAGTAGCAGCACCAACTCATCAATCCAAATAAGAAGATAATTCTCTAAAGTCCATTGGATTGATGCATCTCAATGCATCTATTTCTCATCGGGAGGAGAAAAGACTTGTCTCTCAAATAGACAAATGTATCTGCAAGCAAAAGTTTAGCAAAGATATCTGCAATCTAATCCTTTGTAGATATGTACTCCAATTTGACTTCTTCATCACAGACTTTCTCCCTCAAGAAATGATACTTAATTGATATATGCTCTATTTTAGAGTGCAATACCAAATTAATAGAAATATTAATAGCACTTGAATTGTCACAATATCTAATAGTAGGGTCATCATAAATTACTCTACTATCCTTCAACATCTGCTTCATCTAAAATACCTGAGTACAGTTGCTAGCAGTAACAATGTATTCAACTTCTGCAGTAGATAGAGATATAGCATCTTGTTTCTTACTCACCAATGAAACCAACTTCTTTCTCAAAAAGAAAGATCCACTAGTTGTTCTCTTCTATTCATCAACATCACCTACCCAATCAACATCAGTATAGGCACACAACATGAAATCATCATTCTTCGAATACCATAAACCATAGTCAATTCTCCCCTTCAAGTATCTGAAAATCCTCTTCATAGCAGTAACGTGACTCTCTTTAGGATCAACTTGAAATCTAGCACAAAGACACACATCATGCATAATGTCTGGTCTAGTCTAAGCTAGGTACATCAATCCACCTGTTGGCCATTTAGAAGAATTGATTATGTGTTGCATTGATGTTTTGTCATTGATGCCAACACTAGTTGTTTGGATGGTTTACCGGAACCCTTTTGGTCCTGGTAGGTTGAGTGGTTTCTAGTTGATTTGGATCCGACATTATCCGATAGGCTCTGATATAGTTTGGTGATGGAATTAGCTTGTTCATGATACTCATGCTCATATTCGGTCAGTTGGTTTTGGTTTGGTGATTGGATGCTATCCTACTTGCTTAGAATCTTGGTTTCTAGTTCCGACGAGGGTTTCACCGGTAAAGCTTTTGATGAAGATATTTGATAAATTGCATAAGTGGTGTTGGTGCAGCTTCTGGTGGAGTTTCAGGATGTTGTTGGTGATCATGTTTGAGACTTGGCGGATGGAAATCATTGTTGTAGCGTGTACCTATACTAGGTCCTAATTGATCTAGGTTATGGATCGACTTTAATGTAACGTGTAAATTGGACCTCTCGATGTATTTTTCAGGATTTCTTATGTGTTGAATATTAATTGTTTGGTCTTAGGCTGACATGGTCTATAATTATGTAATTGGTTTATTATCTGGTGGCTAACCTAATTGTTTATGGTCGAGGGTTTGTATATATAGATGTAAGATCTCATTGTAGATCATCATGGTTATGTTAGAGGTCATGATCGAGGAATGTAATGTGAGAATAATGTAATGTCATTCAGGAAGAGGATTTGGTCAATCATTGGAGATCAAATTGGGTGTATGTAAGAGGATTTAGTCCTCCGATATTGAGCTTCACTAGAACTATACTTGGGCATAGGAGATGCTATCTTTTATAGTTAAACACTTCTGCGGATTATAGTCTAGATTTAAATGCAGTCAGTGAGGGTCCTTTTGTGATGAGCAGTGTACTCTAGGATGTTGGCCTTCCTACAAGTGCAGGCCCCTCAATTGTAACTCACATACTTACTGCAAAAGTATTATTTGAGTGTGGATAGGCTTTCCACCATGGTTTTTCCCTTTATTGGGTTTTCCACGTATAAATCTTGGTGTCATGTGGATGGTCTTTATTATGTGTTTATTGTTTATGCTTAATTGGTTTAACTTCTATTCCAATATTTATATTTTGGGTTTCGATATTAAAGTCTTTAATTGCTAATAGTTCCAGTAATTAGTGACAACTTATTCACCCCCCCTCTCAGTTGTCTTTCAGTTATTTGAACTGTCTAACAATTGGTATCAGAGCTTTGGTCCTCTTTGCAGAAAACCTTAACTACTTGAGGAAGATCCTATGGCGACTAACAGTTCAATTTTATCCTGTTCTTCAGGAGCTATCTTTCAGAGGGATATTCTGAGGCTTGATGGAACAAATTACACAACATGGAAGATTCAAATGGAGACTCATTTGAGATGTCTTGGCAAGGAGATTTGCGAGATCACATAGAATGGTGTCACACCTTATAATTTGGGATCTGGTAATCCTTCTCCAGAAAACCTGTACAAGGAGCTTGAGAATGATTGTAGAGAAAGAGAAGCCCTTGTATGTGCACTTGCTAATCAACAATTAATGGGATTAACCGACAAATCATCTGGAAAGGATATATGGGATAAGTTGGAGACTCTTAATGAAGGTGACCCTACAGTGAAGATTACTAAACTTGATGGTTACCAGGTGAGATATGAAAACCTAATGATGTAAGAAGATGAAAGGATTATTGCATTCATGGAAAGGGTAAATGAGATTGTTATGGGAATTCAATGTTGTGGCAGAACTCTGAGCAAAGATGAAATTGTTTCTAAAGTCTTGAGAGCCCTACCACAAACTTACAAAATGAAGTATACTACTATTAATGAGTTGAGAACAATGGCTAATACATCTGAAAACAGAGATACTTTCATTGGCAAACTATCTTCTTTTGAGCTTGAAGAATTTGGACCTTCTGGAGCTGTGAAGTCTGAACCTTCTTTTCATGCATCTACATCTACAACTGGTAAGCAAGACTGGAAAGATTTATATGAAAAGGAATTAGAAGATATGAAGAGAGAAGATGATGAGTTTGAGCAACATTAAGCACTATTTTCTAGAAGAGTACCTAAAGGACTGGTAGGAAGTAAGTATGAAGGAAAAGCACCTTTTAAATATTTTGCATGTAATAAGACTAGTCATTTTGTACCTAGATGTCCTAAAAGGAATTCAAGATTTGAAGAAAGAGTTATAAGATAATTTAAGCCTAACCCTGTATATGAGATCAAAGTACAAGTATAAGAAAAACAAAGACAAATCATGCTAAATTGTGGATGAGGAAAGTATTACTGCTTCTGATGATGAATCGATAGAAGACTTTGCTAGTGGTTCTAGAAATGGGAAGGAATGGGTGTTCCTGGCTATCAAGGAAGATGATCAGGCACTGGAAGTGAATGTACCTAAAAAGAAGGCACTTGCTGCTAAAATTGAAGACAAGGATGAATGGGTAATTGATAGTGGTTGTTCACATCATATGACTGGAGATAAAGAGAAGTTTCTATCTTTGCAAGAATTTGATGGCGGTCTAGTTAGATTTGGAGATGACAAAGCATTTATGATCAAAGGAAAATGAAATATATCATTGGATGGTAAGAACAATACTGACAATATTTATTATGTTGAAGGTTTAAGGCATAATCTTTTAAGTGTAGGACAATTGGTAGATAAGGGATTTCAATTACAGTTCAAGGATGGAAAATGCAAAATCATTAACAGATCTGGCTTAGAGATTGCAACTGGTACACAGACAAAAGGTAATATATTTCATTTGAACTCTAGTGAGAAGACATGTTTGATTAAACAGATTGATGAGAGTTGGCTATAGCATAAAAGGCTGTGTCATATGAATTTTGATTACATTATGAAGATTAGTTCAACTAAGGAAGTTAGGGATATACCTAAGATTATGAAACCCTATAATCCGGTATGTAAAGAATGTCAAATGGGTAAACAGGTCAGAACCTATTTTAGGTGTATACAAGGTAAATCTAATGATTTTCTTGATGTTATTCATACTAATTTGTGTGGCCCTACTAGAGTTAAAAGTTTTCAAGGTGATAGATATTTCATGCTAATCATTGATGATTATTCTAGAATAATGTGGGTTACTTTTATTAAAGAAAAATTTGAAGCATTTGAAAAGTTTAAAATCTTTTAAGGCTAAAGTAGAAACTGACATAGGATTGAAGATTAAATGTTTGAGGTCAGATCATGGTGGAGAATTCACATCTAGTGAGTTTAATAACTTTTGTGAGAAGCATGGTATAAGAAGACAATTTTGTACTCCCCGAACACCTCACCAGAATAGAGTTGTGGAAAGGAAGAACATAACTATCTTGGATGCTACTAGAACAATGATAATGAAAGCTAGTCTACCTCATATCTACTAGAGAGAAGTAGTGATCACAACGGTTTATACATTCAATAGAGTACATATCAAAGGAGAAACCAGTAAGACACCTTATGAATTATGGTTTGGCAATGCACCTATAGTTAAGTATTTCAAAAATTTTGGTAGTAAATGATATATTAGGAGAGATGATATCATTGGGAGATTTTATCCTAGATGTGATGAAGGCATATTTCTTGGTTATTCTAATGAAAGCAAAATGTATAGATGTTATAACAAGAGATTGCAGAGAATTATGGAGAGTGCTAATGTCAAAGTAGATGAGCTGAACAGAAGTCAAATAAGAATTTATGAGAAGGAACTGGCAGTAGAAATGATTATATCTGAACTGGTAGCACCTTTACCAGAATAGAGTGTTGAACCAGTTACTCCGATAGTATTAGAGAATTCTATAGTAACTAAAGAATAGGGAAGAGGAACAGAAAGTGAGAAGAATCCTAGGTATGTGAGATTGAATCATTCAGAAGATCAGATCATTGGGGATAAGAGCAATGAAGTGATGACAAGAAGAAGACTAGCAACTAATGAGGTATGCTTAATTTCACAATTTGAATCGGTATCAGTAATTGAGGCATGTAATGATGAATATTGATTGAAAGCTATGGAAGAAGAATTGAATCAGATTGAAAAAATAACACATGGACCTTGGTTCCCCGAACTAAAAATAAAAATGTTATTGGAACTAAATGGGTTTTTAGGAATAAATTGAGTGAGGATGGTCAAGTTATAAGTGTTGGCCATTTGGTTGAAGTGATTATGTGTTGCATTGATGTTTTGTCATTGATGCCAACACTAGTTGTTTTGATTCTTTACTGACACCCTTCTGGTCCCAATAGGTTGAGTAGTTTTGGGTTGATCTGGATCTGGCATGATCTGGTAGGCTGTGGTATAGTTTGGTGATTGAATTGGCTTGTTCATGATACTCATGCTCATATTTGGTCAATTGGTTTTGGTCTGGTGATCGGATGCTATCTTGATTGCTTAGAAGCTTGGTTTCTAGTTTCGGCGAGGGTTCCACCGATACAGCTTTTGATGAAGATCTTTGATGAATTGCATCAGTGGTGTTGGTGCAACTTCTGGTGAAGTTTCAGGATGCTATTGGTGAACATGTTTGAGACTTGGTAGATGGAGATCAATTGTGAAGTGTGTGGACCTATATTGGGTCCCGGTTGATCTAAGTTATGGACCGAATTTGATGTAATATGTGGATTGGACCTCTCGATATATTTCCGGGATGTCTTATGTGTTGGATATTTTTTTTTTGGTCTAAGGTTGACATAGTTTTGTAATTATGTAATTGGTTTATTGTCTAATGGCCGACCTGATTGTTTATGGTCGAGGGTTTGTATGTATAGATTTAAGATCTCATTGTAGATGATCATGGTTATTGTTAGAGGTCATGGTCAAGGGATGTAGTATGCAGATAATGTAATATCATTTGGGTAGAGGAGTTTGTCGATCATTGGAGATCAAATTGGGTGTATGTAAGATAATTTAGTCCTCTGGTATTGAGCTTAACTAGAACTATACTCAAGCATAGGAGATGCTATCTTTTGTAGTTCAACACTACTCTGGATTATAGTCTGGATTTCTTTGTAGTCTGTGAAGCTCCTTTTGTGATGAGTAGTGCGCTCTAGGCTATTGGCCTTCCTGCAAGTGTAGGCCCCTCAATTGTAATTCACATACTTACTGCAGAAGTATTATTTGACTGTGGGTAGGCTTCCTAGTGCAAGGCACCTAACACTCCAAGCATGCAATTTTTGTTTTCTTTCAATTTTTGTGTGTTGTCTTTGTGATGTAATAATGGACCAACCATTTGGGACTCAGTATAGCCATGGTTGAGTTGTCCAAGTTTTGATTTGAATCATTTGTGTTCAGGATGTTGTCAGCTTAAGAAGTGAGATGCTTAGGTACTTCACAGGAGAAGTACTCCAGATGAATGTATTCATGTAATAGGGGTCAATTTTGTTCTGTTTGGGTCTTCTAGGGTGTTTGAGGACCTTCAGGAGTCTTGAAATGCATTAGAATGCAAAGTTGCATCTTAGGAGTAAAAAGATGTAAAACGTTGTTGAGCAACATTTTGTAATTATTGCAAAAGTTGCATTTTTGGTAGATGGCATTGAAAAGTTAGTTTAAACAACTGATCTAAGAGCATAAAAGCCAAAATTCACTTCATTGTATGGGTTGGAGGATTGGAAATGCAAGAACAAGTTTTTGGATTTTGAAACAAACTTGCCTTTCACCGTTTTTGACAATTTTCTCTTGTTTTCATTGTTTGGTACAGTCCAGTACAGACTCGGTTGTACAAACTCATTGCAGGGCATGAGTGTTCATTGAATTTTTTTTCATTAAGTTTGATTTGCAAGTTTTATTGTTTGTAGTTGCTGAGATATCATCCATTCTTTGCAACTTGGTGTAAAACCCTTGCAAGTAGGGTTTAAGAGAAAAAAATAGCTCTAACCTAAGCATTATTTGATGGCACTTGTCAAAACCAATACGAATGCTAGGTTAGGGAGATCACATAGAACAATGTCACACCTTATAGTCCAAGATCTAGAAATCCTACTCTAGCAAACCTAGACAAGGAGCTTGGGAATAATTATAGAGCAAGAGAAGCCCTCTTGTGTGCACTTTTTGATCAGAAAATAATGGGATTAACCGACAAATCATTTAGAAAGGCTATATGGGGTAAGTTGGAGACTCTTAATGAAGGTGACCCTATAGTGAAGATTGCTAAACTTGATGGTTACCAGGTGACATATGAAAACCTAAAGATGGAAGAAGATGAAAGGATTAATCCATTCATGGAAAGGGTAAATGAGATTGTTATGGGAATTCAATGTTGTGGTGGAACTCTGAGTGAAGATGAAATTGTTTCTAAAGTCCTGAAAGCCCTACCACCGGCTTACAAAATGAAGGCTACTGCTATTAATGAGTTGAGAACAATGGCTAATACATCTATCAATAGAGATACTTTGGCTGGGAAACTATCTTCTTTTGAGTTTGAAGAATTTGGACCTTCTGGAGCTGTGAAGACTGAACCTGCTTTTCATGAATCTACATCTACAACTAGTAAGAAAGACTAGAAATCTTTGTATGCAAATGAATTAGAAGATATGAAGAGAGAAGATGATGAGTTTGAGCAACTTAAAGCACTATTTTCTAGAAGAGTACCTAAAGGACTGGTAGGAAGTAAGTATGAAGGAAAAGAACCTTTTAAATGTTTTGCATGTAATAAGATTGGTCTTTTTGCATCTAGATGTCCTAAAAGGAATTCAAGATTTGTAAAAAGAGTTAGAAGATCATTTAAACCTATCCTTGGATATCAGAACAAGTTTAAGTATAGGAAAAATAGAGACAAATCATGCTACATAGAGGATGACGAAGGCATTGTTGATTTTGATGATGAACTAGCAGAAGACTCTACTAGTGGATCAGGCAATGAGAAGGAATGGGTGTTCCTGGCTATCAAGGAAGATGATCCAGCACTAGAAGAGAATGTACCCAAAGAGAAGGCACTTGCTACTAAAATTCAAGACAAGGATGAATGGGTAATTGACAGCGGTTGTTCACATCATATGACTGGTGAAAAAGGGAAGATTATGTCCTTGCAAGAATTTGATGGCAGTCTAGTTAGATTTGGAGATGACAAAGCATGTATGATCAAAAGAAAAGGAACTATATCATTGGATGGTAAGAACAATACTGACAATGTTTATTATGTTGAAGGTTTGAGGCATAATATTTTGAGTGTAGGACAATTTGTAGATAAGGGATTTCAATTACAGTTCAAGGATGGAAAATGCAAAATCATTAACAGATCTGGTTTGGAGATTGCAACCAGTACAAATACAAAATGTAATATATTTCATCTGAACTTCAGTGAGAAACATGTTTGATTACACAGATTGATGAGAGTTGGCAATGGCATAAAAGGTTGTGTCATGTGAATTTTGATTGCATTGTGAAGATTAGTTCAACTAAGGCAGTTAGGGATATACCTAATATTATGAAGCCCTAAAATCCGGTATGTAAAGAATGTCAAATGGGTAAATAGGTCAAAATCTATTTTAGGAGTATAAAAGATAAATCAAATAATGTTCTTGATCTTATTCATACTGATTTATGTGGCCCTGCTCGAGTTAAAAGTTTGCAAGATGATACATATTTCATGCTAATCATTGATGATTATTCTAGAATGATGTGGGTTACTTTTCTTAAGGAAAAATCTGAAGCAATTGAAAAGTTTAAAATCTTTAAGGCTAAAGTGGAAACTGAGACACAATTAAAGATTAAATGTTTGAGGTCAGATCATGGTGGATAATTCACATCCGGTGAGTTTAATAACTTTTGTGAGAATCATGGTACAAGAAGACAATTTTCTGCTCCCCGTACACCTCAGCATAATGGAGTTGTGGAAAGGAAGAACACAACTATCTTGGATGTTGCTAGAACAATGATGATTGAAGCAAGTATACCTCATATCTACTAGAGAGAAGCAATGAGCATAGCAGTTTATAAATTTAATAGAGTACATATCAAAGGAGAAATTGATAAGACACCTTATGAATTATGGTTTGGAAATACACCTATAGTTAAGTATTTTATAATATTTGGTAGTAAATGTTATATTAGGAGAGATGATATCATTGGGAAATTTGATCCTAGATGTGATTAAAGCATATTTCTTGGTTATTCTAATGAAATCAAAGCATATAGATGTTATATCAAGAGATTGCAGAGAATTGTGGAGAGTGCTAATGTCAAAGTAGATGAGCTGAACAGAAGTCAAATCAGACTTTTTGAGAAGGAACCGATAGTGGAAATGATTATATCTTAACTGATAGCACCTTTACCAAAATAGAGTGTTGAATCAGTTAATCCGGTAGTATCAGAGAATTCTACAGTAACTGAAGAACAGGGAAGAGGAACAGAAAATCAGAAGACTCCTAGGTATGTAAGATTGAATCATTCAGAAGATCAAATCATTGGGGATAAGAGAAATGGAGTGATGACGAGAAGAAGACTGGAAACTAATGAGGCATGTTTAATTTCACAAATTGAACTGGTATCAGTAAATGAGGCATGTAAATATGAATATTGGTTGAAAGCTATGGAAGAAGAATTAGATCAGATTGAGAAAAATAACACATGGACCTTGGTTCCCTAACCTAAAAATAAAAATATTACTAGAACTAAATGGGTTTTTAGGAATAAATTGAATGAGGATGGTCAAGTTATAAGGAATACGGCTAAATTGGTTTGTAAAGGATATTCTTAGAAGGAAGGAATTTATTATGGAGAAACTTTTGCACCTGTAGCTAGGATTGAAGCTGTAAGATTATTTCTTGCCTATGCTTCTTTTAAAAACTACAAGGTTTATCAAATGGATGTTAAATGTGCATTTTTTAATGGGGATCTTGATGAGGAAGTTTATATTGAGCAACATGATGGTTTTTCACTATCAGATGATACAAATATGGTTTGCAGGTTAAAGAAAGATTTATATGGATTGAAAGAAGCACCTAGAGCTTGGTATGAAAGATTGGATAAATATCTTTTAAAGCTTGGTTTTACCAAGGGCAGTGTTGAAAGTAATCTATATTATAAGATCATTGATGATGATATACTGATTATTGAAGTATTTGTTGATGACATTATTTTTGGAGGTGAAGATAAGTTATGCATAGAATTTTTTTAAATATAGAGAAAGAATTTGAGATGTCTATGATTGGTGAGATGAAATTTTTCTTAGGTTTGCAGATTACTCAGACTGACAAAGGTATTTTTATCTATCGGACTAAATATGCTAAGGAATTGTTGAAGAAATTTGATATGGGAGATTCTAAACCTGTAAGTACTCCTATGGTTACAAGTGAGAAATTGACAAGAAAAGATGTTTCTGCACTGGTAAATCCTACAAGATACAAATCTATGATTGGAAGTCTACTTTATTTGACTCAGACTAGGCCTGACATTATGCATGTTGTTTGTATTGTTTCAAGATTTCAGAGTGGTCCTAGAGAAAATCATGAGATTATGGTGAAAAGGATTTTTAGATAATTTCAAGGTACATCAAAATATGGTTTGTGGTATTGTAAGCATGATAACTTTACTTTATGTGCATATACAAATGTTGATTGGGCTGGAGATTTTGATGACCGGAAAAGTACTTCCGATGGAGCTTTCTTTCTTGGAAAGAAGTTGGTTTCATGGATCATCAAGAAACAGTCATGTACTTCTTTATCTACTGTTGAAGCTGAGTAT
The DNA here is from genome assembly GCF_030272615.1 of Cryptomeria japonica. NCBI lineage: Eukaryota > Viridiplantae > Streptophyta > Pinopsida > Cupressales > Cupressaceae > Cryptomeria > Cryptomeria japonica. Next base: position 559,676,210 of record NC_081408.1, on the reverse strand, counting down.
GTTGTTGTTGCTACTAACTGTACACAAGTTCTTTGGATGAAGTAAATTATAAAGGATATAAAGGTGGATTGTGATTCACCAGTAGTTATTCACTGTGATAACTCTACTGCTATTGATATATCAAAGAATCTGGTATTTCATTCTCAAACAAAGCACATATCTATAAAGTATAACTTTTTGAAGGAAAAGGTGGAGCAAATGAAGTTAGACTGGTTTATGTGAACACTAAAGAGAAGATTGTGGATATTTTCTCTAAACTTTTGCCCAAGGAATCATTCGAGTACCCGAGAGGCAGATTGGGAGTTTTTGCCCCTCTAGTAGAGACTTGATTGATGCGGTTTGGCATTAGTACGACATGCACTATCAGAGATACTATTCATTCTGACACTGATGTGGGATGCTACTGCTCAGGGGGAGTAGTTAACTTTGTGATTCAATGGTTTACATTTTTGCTTTGATATTTTTTTCATATTTCTGGCATTGATGTCAAAGGGGGAGTGATATTGATGTGAAAAAAGAAAAAGAAAAAAATGAAAGTGGAAAAAAGGGGGAGAAATTCAAAGCTTTATAGAGATATTATTTACAGGAGGAGTTTGGTCTTTATTTCAGAGCTGTATGCGGGAGACTTGTTTGGCATTTCTTAGTACTTAGATGTTTTTCACATCTAGTGTTGCCATCAATGCCAAAGGGGGAGATTGTTGGTCATTTGGTGGAATTTTTTATGTGTTGCATTGATGTTATGTGTTGCTCTGATATAGTTTGGTGATGGAATTGGCTTGTTCATGATACTCATGCTCATATTTGGTCAGTTGGTTTTGGTCTGGTGATTGGATGTTCTCCTGCTTGCTTAGAAGCTTGGTTTCTGGTTTTAGCAAGGGTTTCACCAGCAAATCTTTTGATGAATATCTTTGAGGAGTTGCATAAGTGGTGTTGGTGTAACTTCTAGTGGAGTTTCTGGATGTTGTTGGTGATCATGTTCGAGACTTGGTGGATGGAGATCATTGCTGAAGCATGTGGACCTATATTGGGTCCCAATTGATCTAGGTTATGGACCAACTTTGATGTAATGTGTGATTGGACCTCTTGATGTATTTTCGAGATGTCTTATGTGTTGGATATTATTTGTTTAGTCTAAGGCCGACATGGTTTTTGTAATTATGTAATTGGTTTATTGTCTAATGGCCGACCTGATTGTTTATGGTCAAGGGTTTGTATATATAGATATAAGATCTCATTGTAGATCATCATGGTTATTGTTAGAGGTCATGGTCAAGGGATGTAATATGCAGATAATGTAATATCATTTAGGCAGAGGAGTTGGTCTATCATTGGAGATCAAATTACGTGCATGTAAGATGATTTAGTCCTCTGGTATTCAGCTTAACTGGAACTGTACTTAGGCATAGGAGATGCTATCTTTTGCAGTTCAACACTTCTCCAGATTGTAGTCTGGATTTCTATGTAGTCAGTGAGGCTCCTTTTGTGATGAGAAGTGTGCTCAAGGTTGTTGGCCTTCCTACAAGTGCAAGCCCCTCAATTGTAATTCACATACTTACTACAGAAGTGTTATCTGACTGTGGGTAGGCTTCCCACCATGGTTTTTCCCTTTACTAGGTTTTCCACGTACAAATCTTGGTGTCATGTGGATGGTATTTATTCTATGATTATTGTTTATGCTTAATTGGTTTAACTATTGTTCTGGTATTAATGTTTTGGGCTTCGGTATTAAAGTTTAAAGTTATAATGGTTTCGGTAATCTGTGACAATTGATTCACCCTCCCCCCCCTCTCAGTTGTCTTTTGGTTATTTAAACTATCTAACAATAAGGAATAAGGCTAGATTGGTTTGTAAAGGATATTCTCAGAAGGAAGGAATTGATTATGGAGAAACTTTTGCACCTATAGCTAGGATTGAAGCTGTAAGATTATTTATTGCCTATGCTGCTTATAAAAACTACAAGGTTATCAGATGGATGTTAAATGTGCATTTTTTAATGGGGATCTTGATGAGGAAGTTTATGTTGAGCAAAATGATGGCAAGTATGGTTTAAAGGTTAAGCAAAGCCTTATATGGATTGAAACAAGCACCTAGAACTTGGTATGCAAGATTGGATAAATATCTTTTGAAGCTTGGTTTTACTAAGGGTAGTACTGACAGTAATTTATATTATAAGATCACTGATGATGACATTATTTTTGGAGGTGAAGATAAGTTATGCATAGAATTTTCTATGAATATGGAGAAAGAATTTGAGATGTCTATGATTGGTGAGATGAATTTTTTTTTAGGTTTGCAGATTACTCAGATTGACAAAAGTATTTTCATCTGTCAAACTAAATATGCTAAGGAACTGTTGAAGAAATTTGGTATGGGAGATTCTAAACCGGTAAGTACTCCTATGGTTACAAGTGAGAAATTGACAAGAAAAGATGCTTCTGCAGCAGTAAATCCTACAAGATACAAATCTATGATTGGAGGTTTGCTTTATTTGACTCAGACTAGGCGTGACATTATGAATGTTGTTTGTATTGTTTCAAGATTTCAGATTGATACTAGAGAAAATCATGATATTGTAGTGAAAAGGATTTTTAGATGCTTGCAAGGTACATTAGAATATGGCTTGAGTTACCCTAAGGATGATAACTTTACTTTATGTGCATATACAAATGCTAATTGGGTTGGAGATATTGATGACCAAAAAAGCACTTCTGGTGGAGATTGCTTTCTTGAAAAGAAGTTGGTTTCATGGATCAGTAAGAAACAATCATGTACTTCTTTATCTACTGTTGAAGTTGAGTATGTTGCTACTATAGTACTAATTGTACACAAGATTTATGGATGAAGCAAATGTTGAAGGATATAAAGGTGTGTTGTTCACCAAAAGTGATTAACCCAAGTACACCTGCAATCCTTATATGAGATAGCCAATCTCAATCAATGAAACACTTCAGGGCTTGGACAACATAACATAGGATACTAATGATCCTCCTACACTTCAGGATCTACTAGACCTAGGGGGGACACCCTTTTGATGCATTAAATACAATGATTACAGGCACATAACTGCATCAACAATAAGTAGATAGATCATTCCACAGACTCACCAAATTAGATAACACATACAGATTGGCTAAATCTATATAAACCATAGATGAAAAAGAGCTTGGAATGAAATAACACAACCCCTAAACACAAAGGGAAATAGATTTGTCTTTAATTTGTATATCTAAAACCATCCCCAATTCTATCAAAGACCAGTGTCTTGTTCATTGGGCAATAGAGTCACACACAGAACTACAAAATGCCAATCATAGCTGCAATTTTTTTTTCCTTACAAGATATCCCTGCATTAATATCTTATACTAATGCATTACTCAATCCATTCGCAAAATTATCAGATCTGGGAAACATTCCATTGTTTATGACTGATTATAAAATTTAAAGTCTTCACTGAAGAATGCCTACAAACAATCATACAATCTCCTTGAGATGACAAATTATAAGCCTACTTGAGGATTCAATTCATAACAATGAAATACATGCACAGAGACAATATTATGGGAAATTTACTCATGCTTGACACAAGTAAGACCTGCAACTAGAAAACAATCTGTCATCCTGCAATGTAACCTCTATACCCTGAACAGATCCATAGAACTTTACAAGTTTGGGTCAAGAAATTTAGAAATGGAAGCCATGAAAACTGGAGCACTTCTCACAGAATTATGGAACCCTTACAATTAGAAGAAAATTAGAATAAGAAGGAGAGGGAAAAACATTAGGTCTGCAACCGAAATTGCCAAGTGTCTCTTTTTTTCTAACTGAATTTCACTTCCTTCATCTTTCCCATGGAAACTTCTCCCAAAATATCAAAAATTTGTTAAAATTAACTATATGATTGGATTCTTTATCTAGAGAGCTTTCCAGCAATATACAATACTTGCCATTTTGGCCAAAAATAAGCCTCTGGGTGAATTAATTCTAAATATGCCCCTGTCATTTAAATTTTTCCAATTTTTTATATAGTTTACACTATATAATTAACTTTGATTTTTCACCAATTTTAACTCCTGACGTCCTGCCACATGGTGATCTATGATTCACTAATGGGATCCACTGGGCACCACCTCGGATGACACCTCATCACCGCCACGTGTACACCACCTGTACGCCACATGTTTGCCACTTGGCGACCCATCATCGCCACCTCAGCACCATGTCATCGGGACCCGCAAGCTGTCTTTCCACCTGGACCCACCACCTATCTTTCACCATTTCGCAATGGCTAACCAGCGATCATCTTTCCTTCATGAAGTCGCGACAACCATTGGATCTCCTGAACCTGCAAGGTCTTTAACCTTCACCATTTGAGCACGTGCTTTTCGCTATTTCACGATAGTTATTCAACGTGCATCTTCCCTTCGCAAATCCACGTGCACTGTTTGATCTCCTCAACTTTATCACTAGTTAATCTTCTCTTTCTCTCCAAAACTCACTTGACTTGGGATTCGTGCCTACGTGGGGTCCACTTGTCACCACTTGTCAGCCTCCTTGGTCATCTCGAGAAGCGTGCCCACACGCGTGGGGTCCGCTTGGGCGCCCAACTGGCACAATCTGTCAAAAGCCTCCAAGGCTTTGACACTATGGTAGTGTGGATTTTTACTTATGAATGCCATAAATGTTCATTTCCTAGCGAATGTGGGATAAAGCCTTATGCTTGGAAATGCATTTCTGAGCTTTTCCCTTGGGCTTTAATGGCGCCTGTTTGAAACTACTAATGCCACCCCCTTTAAATTTACTTGAAGTCTTCAAACATGCCACGTGAGTGGGAGGAGAGCCTGCAGAGGGGAAAATTGGACTGGCATTGAATTTGCCATTTGTTGAAGCTGTTGATAGTCTTCTCAATTCCATGATAGAGAACAATTAATTGCTAAAGATCTTCTCAAAGTGCCACCTTGAATAACGACGCATCCACATGAAGTCTCAAGCCCTATAAATGGTGAAGTATTAATTGAAAATACCTTTTTCACAGTAGGTTCTTCAATTTTAATTCTAGGCAAAGTTGAGCCATCAAATTTACCTTCATCTCCATACCTCTGTGCACAGCAGGGAGGAGCTGCTAATTGCATTTGGGCTTTAGTTTCTATGCTTCTCTCTACACTCACCACTCCATCACATAAGGGATCACTGGAGGAGGAATTCTCTATGGCACATGGAGTTTGGGATGCTGGCAAGGGAGCTCTACAATATCTCCTCCACCATACCACGTAGGCTGCCAATTACCATTTACCACATGAGATTAGAGGGATGACTGGCAAAGGAAGAGAATGGCTGCCACGAGACTTGCTTGGAGTTTCTGCTGTCCAAAAAAAAAAACATGCTGGAGCTGCAATTTCATTTGTTAAGTCTCTAAAACCCTTTTCAACACCTTCTACTTGCAATGTCATAGAAAATAGGGAGGATATGCTGTCAATGTCATTTGCTAAGTAGTATTTTCAACTACTGAACATTTGCCATTGGTTTTTCACTTTCACATTTGCTGAAAGTTTCATTGCTTTGATAATTTCTAATGCCCTTCCAAAAGCTACAAAAAGGAGGAGATTTGGGTAAAGTCAATTGGCATTGTGGCAGCCAATTGCATTTTGAAAGTTTTAAAATCCTCTTCCAAAACTCTACTTGCCAGGTGCTTTTGTTTTAATGTCTCTTCTCTGTCGCTAAAGGAGGATTTAGCATTAAAATCGCCAATTTGAAATTTCCTAGAGTTATATTAACATCTTGAACCCTATTGACATGTCTCGTGATCACAATCCACATTTAAATAATCTAAATTTCTCCCAGTGAACCAAGTCGCCAATAAAACCAGGTCGGGCCCCAAAGTGGGTCCGACTAAAAAAATTTCTTTTCATTCAACTGACCTTTGAAATGCTTCAGGAACCTTAAACACACCTCTGGAAACAATCGACACCATTTTCAGATCATTAAATTGAGTTTTACAACTTTCAGGCACTTACGCCACATTTTCACATTTAATCGCGAAGATGTAATTTTCAAACCGGTCAAAACATCTTTCTGGACCTCGCCATCTGACAGGTGTGTACTCTGATATACAAGCATGCAATCTACCAAATGGTTTCTCAAGACAAATCCCAAGCAAAGAGATATTAATGGTCAAAAATGCAACTGGCTTTGTCAACACTGCGGACCTGATGAAGTCAACGCTCAGGGAACACATGATGCCTTTCTTAAAAATATCAAACGACCTCTCTAGACCCTCAAATTTGAGACATAGGTACCTTGAAGTACATATCAAAACTTAGAAAACTCAGTTCGACCAAAAGACGGACTGGGTGCAAATGGCGCGCTCATGAAAATGGCTACTTTAACTAATACGGCAATGAAATTATGGATTACTGAAAAAGATGGCTCAATAAACCCTTTTGAAAACAGATCAAACAGATTGGCAGAGGCTTGAAATTTGAAACATAGCTTGTCATTTATACCAACAATATCTCATAACAAAAATTCTAGAATGACACTTACTGAGGCAACTTTTACACTTGTGCAAAACAGGGTTCCAACTAGCAACTGAAACAGGGACTTGTCAAACCATACAAACTGCAAACAGATTGAGGTTGGTAAACTGAGCAAATGGATTCGTAAAGACTTGAAATTTGACATGCGGACTCACATTTATGCATAGAATCCAATACACTTTGAAATTATTCATGATGATCAACAGGGCCAAAGATATAAGAACTCAAATTAGGTTACTCAATAAAATCTGCATATGTGCCTAAAATGCACTTTTAGCTCACCCTTAAAATGGGTACCTGATAAATCGATCCAAACTGAATTCTGAAAGTTGCATATCACTGCATAGATCATATGAAAGGCATACAACAAGTTTCTAAAGCCTTACCTTTTGAAAATCAGCTGGCTCCATTCTACCCCCTTTCTAACTAGGCCACCTGAATGAGACTAGGTGCCTTTCTGAAAATACAATATCAAAATTTTGAAATGGGGCTCAAAACTTGCTTCAAAATTAATGAGTCCCAATAAGGCGGATTATGATGCACCCGTAGTTATTCACTGTGATAACTATACTGCTATTGATACATCAAAGAAATTTGGTATTTCATTCTAAAACAAAGCACATTTCTATCAAGTATAACTTTTTGAAGGAAAAGGTGGAAGCAAATGAAGTTAGACATGTTTATGTGAACACTAAAGAGTGGATTGCAAATATTTTCACTAAATATTTTCCCAAGGAATCATTTGAGTACCTGAGAGATAGATTGGTAGTTTCGTCCCCTCCGATAGAGACTTGATTGATGTAGATTGGCATCAGTCCGACATGCATTATCAGAGATACTATTCATTCTAGCACTGATGTGGGATTCTACTGCTCAGGGGGAGTAGTTAGCTTTGTGATTTAGTGGTTTGTGTTTTTACTTTGATATTTTTTTCAGATTTATGGCATTGATGTCAAAGGGGGAGAGATATTGATGTGAAAAAAACAAAGAAAGAAAAAGAAAAAGTCAAAGGGGGAGAGATATGAATAAGAAAAGTAAAGGGGAGAGATATTGACATTCAAAGCTGTATGTGGGAGATTGTTGGTTGTCTTCCATTGGGGGAGAATTGTTTGGCATTTCTTGGTACTTAGATTTTTTTCACATCTAGTGTTGCCATCAATGCCAAAGGGGGAGATTGTTGGCCATTTGGTGGAATTGATTATGTGTTGCATTGATGTTTTGTCATTGATGCCAACACTAGCAATTTGGATACTTTACCGACACCCTTCTGGTCCCTGTAGGTTGAGTGGTTTCTAGTTGATTTGGATCCGACATGATCTGGTAGGTTCCAGTATAGTTTGGTGATGGAATTGGCTTGTTCATGATACTCATGCTCATATTCGGTCAGTTGGTTTTGGTCTGGTGATTGAATGCTAACCTACTTGCCTAGAAGCTTGGTTTTTGGTTTCAGCAAGGGTTTCACCGACAAAGCTTTTGATGAAGATATTTGATAAATTCCATAAGTGGTGTTGGTGCAGCTTCTGGTAGAGTTTCAGGATTCTGTTGGTGATCATGTTCGATACTTGGTGGATGGAGATCATTGTTGTAGTGTGTGGACGTATACTGGGTCCCGGTTGATCTAGGTTATGGACTGGATTTAATGTAACATGTGGATTGGACCTCTTGATGTATTTCCAGGATGTCTTATGTGTTGGATATTATATTTCCGGTCTAAGGCCGACATGGTTTGTACTTATGTAATTGGTTTATTATCTGGTGGTCGACCTAATTGTTTATGGTCGAGGGTTTGTATATATAGATGTAAGATCTCATTGTAGATCATCATGGTTATGTTAGAGGTCATGGTCAAGGAATTTAATGTGCAAATAATGTAATATCTTTTAGGCAGAGGATTTGGTCGATCATTGGAGATCGAATTGGGTTTATGTAAGAGAATTTAGTCCTTCGGCATTGAGCTTAACCAGAACTGTACTCAGGCATAAGAGATGTTATCTTTTGTAGGTCAACACTTCTCCAGATTGTAGTCTGGATGAGCAATGTGCTCTAGGCTGTTGGCCTTCCTACAAGTGCAGGCCCCTGAATCATAATTCACATACTTACTACAGAAGTATTATTTGATTGTGGGTAGGCTTCCCACTATGGTTTTTCCCTTTACCGAGTTTTCCACATATAAATCTTGGTGTCATGTGGATGGTCTTTATTCTATGTTTATTTTTTATGCTTAATTGGTTTAATTGTTATTCTGGTATTAATGTTTTGGGTTCCGGTATTAAAGTCTTAAATTTCTAATAGTTCTGGTAATCCATGACAACTGATTCACCCCCCCCCCATTCTCAGTTGTCTTCTAGTTATTTGAACTTTCTAACACCGCCAACCATAGATCTATAAAAGGTATGATTAATTTGCTAGGATTCATCATTCTTAGACAACTTGTATCTAGTCATCATAGGAGTTACAATAGGTTTAGAATCATCTAACCCAAAATTCTTCAACAATTCTTTCGCATAGTTAGATTGAGAAATGAAAATACCTTTACCAGTCTATGTAATTTGCAATCCTAAAAAGAATTTCATCTCACCTATCATAGACTATTAGGACCCGGAGGTAAATGAGAGGGGGGGGGTGTGAATCAGTTGTTTATTAATTTCAACCCAAATATAACTTAACCAAACTTAGTGCATAACACCAGTAAACCAAACTTAATGTCGATAGACAGTTTAATAGTTAATAACAGTGTCAGTAAAGTTTAATGCATGAAACAGAAAGACAAATAACATCCACAACACATAACACATATATTTGTACGTGGAAACCCTATAAGGGGAAAAACCATGGTGGGAAACCTTACCCACAATTAGATGATACTACTATAGATAGTATGTGTGTACAAATGGGGTCTGCACATGTAGAAAGGCCAACTGCCTAGAGCTCACTGCTCAATCACAAAATGGGAGTCACACTAACTACAATTGGATGGTTAAATCCAATGATAATGTATTGCTTAAAATAGCATCTTCATATGCTTGATTCAGTACCGGTTAAGCTCTAATTGTCTTCTTCATACCTTCCTTGAATCTTCAAATGATGTTTGTGTGTATAGCTCTGCTTATATTCGCATATACCTTATTACAATCCTTTTTCACACCTTCTACCTATATTTTATCTCACAAATGATATCTTACATATATACCAAAACCTAAGACCAAATGTGTAGGTCTGCTCACTAAGAATATTACAATTAAATCAATTACAAACAAATCAATATGTCATGCATGATGTCAACTCAATGCATTTACAATAATAACCAATCAATAAAACATCTCCATAACGTGTCTTGCTCATCTGAAATAGATAATGCTTACCGTTCCATACCCTGGACCTATTTTTTGGTAACAGAAAATATACAAACTCGATTATACCAATAACCAAATCGCCAAATCCAAGTGTCCAAACAATGTCTTCGACATAACCAAGTAATCTCGAGATGATAACAAATCATCCTCAATGCCGGTGAATAATATAAACTATCGGTGAACTAGATACCGGTGACTGTGCATAAGTCACGGAACATGTCGGTGAACATAACCAAGGATAAGTGTTGACATCAATGACAAAACCAATGCAACACATCCATAATACCAGCATAGACATCTCAAATTCTTTTTGCATATCATTGGCAAACTTCATACTCAAATCATCATCACTTCCAAAAATAATGTCATCCACAAACACTTCAATAATCAAAATGTTATCATTATCAGCCTTAAAGTATAGATTACTATCAGCAGTACCTTTACAAAATCCCAACTTCATCAAGTACTTGTCCAATCTAGCATACCAAGCTCTAAGGGATTTCTTTAGTCCATACATTGCTTTCTTCAATCTGCATACCATATCATCTTCATCTGATAATGAAAATCCATCTGGTTGCTCAATGTAGACTTCCTCTTCCAAATCACCATTCAAAAAGGCTAACTTCACATCTATCTGATATACCTTGAAATTATTGTAAGCAACATATGCAAGTAGCAATCAAACAACTTCAATTATAGATATCAAAGAAAAAGTCTCCTCATAATCAATTCCTTCCATATGTGAGTATCCTTTACATACCAATCTTGCTTTGTTTCTTACCACTTCATCGGTCTCATTTAGTTTATTCCGAAACACCCATTTAGTGCCAATCACATTCTAGTCACTGACCTTTATCCAATTCTCATCTTTACATGCTTCAGCAACATCTTTAGGTTCAATCTTTGAAATCAATCATATCTCTTCAGCAGCAGTCCTTCTTCTAGTCATCACACCCTTGTTTTTAACACCAATAATTTGATTTTCTAAATGATTTAATCTCACATACCTCAGAGTCTTCTGATTGTTTTGATTCTCAGGTTCTTGAACTTCTTCACCAGTAGCAACAATATTCGGGTTAACTATCTCTATTAGATCATTCTTCTTTAAGATCTCAGTCTACATAGGTTTTGAAGTAACATCTTGATCATCAAACTCATATCTGCATGCTCTAATCTTCTTTTCATGACATTCATCAACCTTCACATTTTCACTTTCTACCATCTTCTTCAATATCTTATTGTAACACTGGTAGGCCTTTCTCTTAGTAGAATATCCCAAGAAGATTACTTCATCACATCTTGCATCAAAATTCCCTATATCCTCATCTCTTTTGATATAACATTTTCTTCCCAAAACTTTGAATTATCTAATTGTAGGAACATGACCAAACCGTAGCTCATAAGGAGTCTTATCTGAATCACCTTTTATATGCAATCGGTTGAATGTGTAAACAACAGTGCTAATAGCTTCTCTCCAAAAGGTTTGTGCAATATTTCCTTCAATTAGCATAGTCCTAGTAGCATCCAAAATGGTTTTATTCTTTCTTTCAACAACTCCATTCTGCGAAGGAGTTCTAGGAGTAGATAACTATCTTCTAATTCCATTCCTCTCACAAAATGTATCAAACTCACCGGATGTGAATTCTCCTCCTCTGTCAAATCTCAAACACTTTAGCTTCAACCCTGTCTCATTTTTTACCTTATCTTTGAATATCTTGAATTTCTCTAGTGCTTCTAATTTCTCCCTTAGAAAGGTAACCCACATCATTCTAGACAAGTCATCAATCAACAACATAAAATACGTGTCACCCTACATGCTTCTTACTCTTGTAGGACCACACAAGTCAATATGCACAAGATCTAGTAAACCATTAGATGTATACAACTTACTTTTGAATGAAGTTCTTGTTTGCTTTCCCAACTGACATTCTTTACATACCGAATTAGAAGGCTTCACAATCTTAGGTAAATCTCTAACAGCTTGAGTAGAACTTATCCTTATCATGCAATCAAAATTAACATGACACATCCTTCTATGCCACAACCAATTTTCATCTATCTGAGCAATCAAATAACTTTTATCACTGACATTCAAGTGAAATATGTTACATTTAGTCTTTGTCCCTGATGCAATCTCTATTCCGGAGGCATTCAAAATCTTGCATTTACCATTCTTGAATTTAAAATCATATCCCTTATCAACCATTTTTCCAACACTCAAAATATTATGCTTCAAACCTTAAACATATAAGACATCATCAGTAGTATGCTTACCATCAAAGGAAATAGAACCTCTACCACGGATCACACAAGCTTTATCATCTCCAAATCTTAATATACCACCATCATACCTCTCCATATTCACAAATATGCTTTTATCACCTGTCATATGATGTGAACAACCACTATCAATTACACATTCATATTTCTCTTCAATCTTAGTAGCCAAAGCTTTCTCCTCAACAATGCAGCTTGTAGAATTCACTCGTACCAAATCATCTTCCTTGATAGCAATAAATACAAATTCTACTTCTGAATTCTCGTTGTCTAATTCTTCATATATCACACCTTTATCAACAACAAAATAACATCTCTTATGATATTTGTACTTCTATTTAGGCTTATAGGGCTTATCATACTTGTCATGCTTCTCATATCTATCATTCTTATCAGATCTATTATGCTTTTCATGCTAATCATACCTAAACATTCTTTCAAGACACCTAGAGGAAAATTGTCCTATTTTATTAAAAGAGAAACATTTCAAAGGTAAATTTCCATCATACTTACCATCTCCCTTAGAAAATCTCTGAGAAATAAGTGCTTCAAGCTCATCCAACTCCTTTTCTTGTTCTTCCATCTCTCTCATCTCCCTTTCATATCTAGACACCCTAGATGAACTCTCTCCAAGATCATACTTTGGCTTCCCGGTTACAGAGGCTTTAAATTCAGTCTCATATTTACCATATGATTCTCCAAATTCACTCAACTCAAATGTAGCAAACTTTCCAACTAATATGTCTCTTGTTACAGTAGTCACACTTTGGATCTCATCAATAGCAGCAACTTTAGCTTTGTAAGCAGGAGGAAAAGATCTCGCTAGCAACAATCTCATCTTCTTCAAGAGTTCCACTAGCACAACTAGTGTGTTAGCTTGATGATGATTGTAATGATTAACTTCATCATATGTTGTCATTGATGAAACACATACACACACATATGTTCATATTGTCTATCGGTGTGACTTCAAAGTTGTTTATATTACAACCGGTATACTAGAGGTTTATATCTAACCGGTACATGGTGCCAACCGATATATGCATGGAGACAACCAATTATTATACTTAACTTAGCATCAACATGAAGATCCAATAAATATTATCAAAGGAGCATCAAAGGATAAACGATTTATATGTTTAACTCCAACCGGTATTGATTGTTCCAACCAATATTCATTGATTATGTGATGAGTTATCACTAGTCGTAATGAGTTATCCTTACTGACAAGTTTTGGCAGTATTTTTGTGATAGGTTACGATTGTTTGACCAAATACACTGCACCTAGGTAATTGTGATATGATTTCTAGAGGCCGACATGAAATCTAAATATCTATATATTGACATAACAATGAGTTATTTTGTATGAGTGACAGAGATATGTTATGTGCGAAGGCATAAGTATTAAGTTGTGAAGTATGATGGTAAAGAAGTGTTGAGTGAGCAAAATAGGATCTATCTAAGCAAGTTGTGCTACTACTAGATCACACTACCTATTGCTTTCTAATCACTGCAACAGTCAAATCCCCTAACTGGGTAAGCTCTAACAAGCTTCATTGTACAAATCCTATAGCCAGGTGATCCATTAGTTTGGATTCAAAAATCCTCCATCGAGGTTACTCCTTACAGGGTACTACCTTTTACAGGGTATGGCTTTTAACTAATCTTTGGGATCTTTAATAGGATTCACTCCTAGCAAAACACTTTGTAGACCTTAACCGGTCAGTTATCTATTACTACAGATAGTTAACTTGTGGGTCCCATCTCACTGTGGTTTTTACCTATTTGGGTTTTCCACGTATAAACACTTGTGTTATGGTGGATGCTATACTTATTGTGGATGTTGTTATATCATTTTGGATTGCATGCATATTGTTTAACAAACTTATTAAGTATTTCTACCGGTCTGTGTTTAAAGTAGTTTTATTTTTGGTGTCACTGATTCACCCACTCCCTCTCAATTCTTTACAAGTCCATCAATTGGTATCAAAGCCTAACTTCTTTAAATCCTAATCACTTGGAAGGAAACCCTAAATCTACCATGGGGGATATGAGCTACTTTGAGATGGCTAGAGAGATTGAGGCTAGTAGGAATGAGCTTGAAACCCTAAGGGTTAAACTAAAAGCTTCCCAAGTCAAAAGAAGAGAGCTAACTGAACAACTGTTAGAAATATCTGATAATAGTTCTTCAGATGAGGCCAATATTGATGCTTTAGCTAAGGAAGTTGAAAAACTAAATAGTGAAAAGCTAAATCTGAGGAGAGAGCTAGAAGGTCTTACTATCTGCATGAATCAGGAACTGGAAGCCAGGAGAACTATTGAAGATCTCATCAAGGAAAGAGATAATGAGATTGCCAAGATCAAGCAAGAGAATGATACTTTGCATGAGAATTTGAATGCAAAGAGAGAATAAAAAGAGAAATTGTAGCTAGATCTTGAATTAGCATCATCTCTGAGAGAGAACTTGGAAAAACATAATGAAGATCCCACCAAACAACTTAATGAAGCAAATGGGAAATTGGAAAAGTTCAACAAAAGTTCTACCTTGCTTGAAGAACAAATTCAATCACAAAGGATGAATAATGATACCTTTGGACTTGGCTTTCACACATCCAAAAAAGGAGAATCCTCCAGTACCAAGAGCAACACTCATAAGAACAAATATGCTCCTAAGGCCAAAAAGCCTACTGGTAAGAAGGTCTTTAAACCTGTTTATTTTGTTTTCCATAAACTTGGTCATAGTGCAAATGTTTGTAGAAACAAACCTAATGGAAATGCAAGCTACAATACAAATGCTAGGTATGTATCCAATAAATTTGAAGGTCATTGCTTCACATGCAAAATGTATGGACATAGATTAGTTGAATGCAGATATGGAGCAAATAATCTTGTACTGCATATGCATCCAAGACCAAATGGTAGCTGGATGAGAAACTATGATAACTAGGGTAGCATGAACTGACAAAGACCCTATGACAACCGATTTAGTCCATTTGAGATGGAAAAGGTAACAAATGTCATTTGCACCATCTATAACAACTTTAGGCATGTGGCTATGAATTGCAGAAGATTAACTAGGAGAGGTAATGCAGGACCTTGGAGATCATCTAGAATGGTCTGCTATCTTTGTCATAAACCGAGGAACTTGGAAAATTTTTGTAGATCCAGAAAGAGAAAACCAATCAATCCTTCTAAAGATCAGAAAGAAAAGAAGAAGGTCAATATTGAAGAAACCAGAGAAGAAATGAATCGAATATGGAAGAAGAAGAGTGATGATTCACCTAGAGAAGAAGCTATTCCTTCACCCAGTGTGGAGAATCCTGCACCGGTGAACTAAGCCTTTTCAAATATGGCTAAGGTTAGCTTAATGGTAAATCCACTTCCGGATCCCTTGAGATGAATGATTGGTAAGAGAATTTGAATGCATGAAATTTTGATAACTTTATGTCAATCGGTTACCAATCGGTTTTACATCCGTCAAAATTGTATGTATTATTAAGCAGTGTAATTAGGGTTTGTAACCCTAATGGGCGAGCATTTAATGCAGTAGGTAAAAAGGATAAAAACGAGTTTCACTTTATTATTTTTACCCTAATGCATATGAGAAAGAATTTTTGAGCGCTTGCAGAGCTAAGAAAGGATTGTTAGCCGATTTTAGTTGAAGTTGTATCGTGATTTGAGTAATCAAACTAATTTGAAGGTTTGTGAAGACTGAATTGGTGTGCACTTGAGTATTCAACCGGTAAATGAGGTAGCGCACGTGAAATAAGGTATTTCTTTGATAAATCCTTCTTCGAATCTAGTTTATCTGAAATGGCATCATCTTCTAAACTAGTAGAGAAATTGTTGATTACATCTGAACCTATGGAAGCTATAGAAGTGGAACAAATTGTGTCTTATAATTCCTTATCACAAATTCCTAGTGGTGTCATAGTGAAAGGAGATTTGTCTAGATACATTGATTGCAAGATTGAGGATTTAGTATCATTGTCAAAATATTCTCAGTTGAAATCCCTTTGCAATAAAAATAGAAAGATTCAACTAGAATATATTAGGGTTTATGAGAAAGGTTTTCATAATGCAACATACTTTCTTGAAGATTTTGAAGAGGAACATCTTTGAATTATTCTGAGTCGTGTTCATGGGGAAAACATGTATTTAGAAAGGACTCATACACCAAGGAAGCTATTCAAGTTGTAACTAGTTTTTACTCAAGCAGTGAAGTACCTAAGCTGAGGCGTATTTCAAAAGAGACAATAAACACTCTAAGTGGATCAACCTCTAATGGGCGTTCTTTTTCTATCAATAACATCAAGGACCCAATGGTAAAATTGGCAGTTATGGTTATAGGCTACTGGGTATTCTATTCTAGCAGATTGAATAGTGTTCCATCTGCAGCGGTGTATACTGCTTACAAGATGATAGTTGAAAATGCTAATTATGACCTATGTGAGGCCATAAGGAGCCAATTATTGTTTAATCTTTAGTCTATCAAGAAGGATAACAGTCTAAAGTTTAAATTTGGATAGTTGTTGAACAGTCTATTCTTTTATTTCCAAAATTTCCTACCAGGAATAGGTGATCTTGAATGGTCTAAGGATCTACCGACATCCACCCAGATTAAGAACAACATCAAAGCTATGAAGAACACCTTCTCTGCTGCCATGAATAAATATTTCAATGAATTTCAGAAGAAAATGAGTATGAGAGTAAGATTGCCTGAGGATGTGGTAAAACACTTCGCTAAGGACGTTATTTTCATAGTTACCACTGATTTCTGTTTGATGGAGGCTATTGAGCCTAGAGAAGAAGAAATGGAAGAAATGAGTTATGAGGTCAACTCTGACTTATTGATCGGTTATCCAATAACCTGTTGGCATCTCCAGTGGACAAAAAGAAAGAAAGATTGAATATAGTTGAAGTTCAAACTACGATAGCTGAAACCAGTAGTGTTCCATCCATAAGTGGTAAAGGTAAGAAGAAGAAGAAGGCTGAGCAAGCACCTCTAGTAATAAAAAGTATAAGAGTGGCACGAAGTGTCCAAACCAAAAAGGAACCGGTACCTAAAGTATATGCAAAGAAGGAGACTGCATCAAAGAAAAGAGGTTGGAAATTAATTCTCCAAGTAGAATCTGAAGGTACTGATACTGAGGAGGAACCCAAGAAAATGAAAGCAACTGGTAAAGCAGCTAAGCAAGTGAAGGAAGTGCCAAAGGAAACTATGCCTTTTGATATCTCAACTTACAAACCTGACACTACCTTTGAGAGAACAATGAAGACATTAGGAAGAAACAAATTTGATAATGTCAAAGATCATTTTGATTCATTCAATGAAGATGAAAAGGAACAAATTATTCAACAAGTAATCAATTATTTGTGCCATTATAATAGATTACCTCATGATCTTGAAAAGGATATCTCTAATTCCTTGTATACTATTCTTTTGAATAAATGGGAGGAAGCAATAAAGAAAGAAAATGAAATCATAGATGATGTATTTGTATAATATTTTCCTGAGTTGTCAAAGGATGAGCTAAATGAATTGGTTGATAAGTAAAAATTTAATTTTGTTTACAAAACAAGAAGATTGAAGCTGATTAGTGGAAAGGTGCAACATGTTGAGACTGAAACTCCTCAGATTGCTCGTAATATCCAATAGATGGAAGATCTTATACATTCCTCTAAGGATGAGAAAGATATTGTTGATCGACCTAAAATGGATGAGGAAGAAATTATGCAAGTTGATGTTGTCTATCCTATCAAGAAGAAGGATGACACTATTGTCCAACGAGTCATACTTATTGATGAGAGTGAGGATGCTATAGATCTATCTGGAGACATTATTGCACCAGATATGCAACCACCAGATATGAAACCGGCAATTCAACCAGGAGTGGATATTCCACCAGCAAAGGAACCACCAGTGAAACCCCAACTGCTACCGGTTTCACATGACATTCAAAAGGAATCCGATGAAAAAGTTGATACACAAATTTTTGAACAGGAAACGGAGAAAGAAGAGATTGTTAAGGTAACATCTTCTGAACCGGTAACATCATTAGTTTTACAGTATACTAATGAAGATGATGATAACTCATTAGGCATATCAAGGCCTATAATTGTTGATAATATGAGTGCATATGAAATGTTGAAGATTGCAACTATCATGCAATCTAGGGCACATAAGAAGAGACTTAAAGAACAGAGAATGGAAGCTGAAACCATTCAGAATGTTGTGGATATTCTGATAAGTCTACTACTGAAAACTGCTACAAGGCATTTGACAACACCTATTAGAAAACTTGGTCAATTGGTTGCTGATGCATTTGACCAAATTAAGTCCCTAGAAGAAGCAGTGCAAACTTATGTTGAGAAGAGTTACAGGAAGAAGTGTGGAGAGAAGCTTATGAAAAAAATTGATACAAGAAAAATTGCTCTATCTCTTAATAAAGATTTATTAAGAATAGCTATTGAAACAAGAGGGAAATATCTTGCTTCTACTTCTAATGTTTCATTATTTTATTCTGATATCAATACCGGGCAAACTCAAACAGAGCAAGAGCTAGAGAAGATATGCAATGCATATGTACCACTTCAAGATTCTATTTTTCCTTTTAGAAAATCTGTGGATGATTTGCACAACAGGTTAGATACCTATGATCTTGAAAAAGCAAAAAGACTCTGGTCACTAAAGGAATTGAAGAGTCTACTCACATCCCAAGTGGACATATTGAAAAGAGCCTACAAGAATGCAGAAGCTATTTTGGCTACTCTGGAAACCTGTACACTTGATTCAATGGAAGAGTTCCATACTTAGATTATGTATACACTTGAGTTCACTGAGAACTTGCTGGAGACATGAGAACATGCATTATCTTAGTTGAAGAGAAACTTTAATTATATTTTTATGAGACTAGCAATGCATGAATCTTGATTCAGTTTTTCAAGTTTTTGTATATGTAAACCATTTTGATACAAACTTTTATATATATATATATATATATATATATATATATATATATATATATATTTCTTTTCAATTTGGCATTGTTTTCAAAGGGGGAGTAGAAATATATATGTGTGTTGTGAAAATTTTACATGATGTATGAAGTAAGGGGGATTATATGTATATGTGTATAAAAAAAAATTGTAAGCACACTTAGCGGTATTACTGTAAAATTTTCTAAGTGTTGCCATCAATGCCAAAGGGGGAGATTATTGGCTTGATGATGATTTTAATGATTAAATTCATCATATGTTGTCATTGATGAAACACATACACACACATATGTTCATATTGTCTACTGGTGTGACTTCAAAGTTATTTATATTACAACTAGTATACTAGAGGTTTATATCTAACGGGTACATGGTGCCAACCGGTATATGCATGGAGACAACCAGTGATTATACTTAACTTGACATCAACATGAAGATCTAGTGGAGATTATCAAAGGAGAATCAAAAGATAAATGGTTTATATGTTTAACTCCAACCGATATTGATTGTCCCAACCAGTATTCATTGATTATGTGATGAGTTATCACTAGTCGTGATGAGTTATCCTTACCGACAAGTTTTGGCAGTATTTTTGTGATGCGTTATGATTGTTTGACCAGATACACTACACCTAGGTAATTGTGATATGATTTCTAGAGGCCGACATGAAATCTAAATGTATATATATTGACATCACAATGAATTATTTTGTATGAGTGAAGGAGATATGTTATGTGCGAAGGAAAAAGTATTAAGTTGAAGAGTATGATGGTAAAGAAGTGTTGAGTGAGCAGACGAGGATCTATCCAAGCAAGTTGTGCTACTACTAGATCACACTACCTGTTGTTTTCTAATCACTACAACAGTCAAATCCCCTAACCGGGTAAGCTCTAACAAGCTTCATTATACAAATCCTCTAACCAGGTGATCCATTAGTTTGGATTCAGAAATCCTCCACCAAGGTTACTCCTTACAGGGTACTACCTTTTACAGGGTATAGATTTTAACTAAGCTTTGGGATCTTTAACAGGATTCGCTCCTAGCAAAGCACTTTGTAGACCTTAACCGGTCAGTTATCTATTACTACAGATAGCTAACTTGTGAGTCCCATCTCACTGTGGTTTTTACCTATTTGGGTTTTCCACATATAAACACTTGTGTAATGGTGGATGTTATACTTATTGTGGATGTTATTATATCATTTTGGATTGCATGCATATTTTTTAACAAACTTATTAAGTATTTCTACTCATTAGTGTTTAAAGTAGTTTTGTTTTTGGTGTCACTGATTCACCCGCCCCCCCCTCTCAGTGCTTTACAAGTCCATCATGATGTTCATAACTAGTTCATTCACTTTAGCCATAAAGAGTGTTATATTCTCATCTTCTCCCATTTTCAATGTCTCATACTTTCCTTTCAAGCTCTACAGCTTAGAAACTTTAACTTGTGCATCTCCTTCATACAAGGTCTCTAACTTTTTCCAGATCTCATGTACAGTATGCAAACCCATCAGAATAGTCATCTCTGAATCGGTCAAGGCACTCAACAATGCTTCCTTAGCTCTTATGTTATGTTCAACGTCCTTGATCTCATTAGCAGTAACCAGTCCATTATGAAGAACATTGTAGACATTCTTAGTAATCTTCCAATAATCATCTCCAAGACACTTCAAGTGAACTTCCATCTGATCCTTCGAAACAGTGTAATCATTTCCATCAAATCTTGGGCTCTCTTTCTTAAACACATAGGTTGTCATTTTGGATCTCCTCAAGTGGTAAAGTTTCTTCTGAAGGATATAACTCTGATACCAATTGTTGGCAACAACAAGGAAGGAAAACTAAGAGGGCAGGGTGAATCAATTTTCACTAGACTAGGCAATTTAAGAACAATCTTAGATCTGATCAACTGCAACAAGAATAAAGATAAATACAATAACAACAACACACATATAACCAAGATTTTGATGTGGAAAATCTGGTTAAGGGAAAAACCATGGTGGGAACCTACCCACAATAAGATGATATTCTACAGTAGTATGTGTAAATATTACAATGGAGAATGCACATACATTCATGCATACTGCCTAGAGCTCACTGCTCAAAATACAATGACCCAAAAGGCTACAACCCTCAAGGAAGGTTCACTACCTTACAATGATATTCAGACTGCAATCTGGTCAAGATGAACTAAAAGAATAACATCTCCTAATGCCTAATGATAGTTCTAATTAAGCACAATTGTCTACCTTGCAACACTCTCTGCTCAATACACCACACTGAAAGATAAATTCGCTTGTTCACACATATACTACTCTTTGATAATGAAGAACAATACCGATACCCAAATTATATGAATATAACACCTATTTATACAAATAACCAACCTTGACTACAAGGTCGACTCGATCCTCAACACTTAATTACAAAATTACATCACACGATATATAAATCAACCATCGGACCAATACAATGCCATAGACAACATGAACTCAAATCAACTCCTCGAACACGTAACACCACCAGAAATCTCACCAAGATCAACCGCAACACATTACACCACTGAAAATATGAAGAATATCACCGGACCCATAAGATCTTCAATAATGCGTATAATGGTCAATGCAGACCACCAAAACAAATAGGACACAATTAGGAAACACCAATAAGCTTGTTAAAACCATCCGCAATAGCTGCACCAACACCACTAGTCAGATATTCATCGATCAACATGCTGACACTCAAGAACACTCAACAACAGCAACTCAAACAAGAAAGATAACTTGCGGAGCACCATATCACGAACCATCTAAATTGAAGATACACATGAACATCTCAAACATTCTCCCAAATCCGCAACTAAAGATATGAACATATCAGAGAACAACAGATCAAACATCAGAACACTACAACATTGAACACTAAAACACCAATCTTCATACCAGAATCCTCAACTCGATCAAATCACCACATAGCATCATGAAATAAATAAAGAATGAAGTATCTATAGTTGATTCAGCATAGCAAACAAATAAACCAACCAGATCAACTCACTGCAATCACCACATCATCAAAGCAAGTCTCTACAACACCAAAACACATGAATATGTTGACATCAATGACAACAACATATCCTAGAAGCAACAATATCCAACAAATAGAACTTACCATCTAATACTCATTCCATATACATCAAGTTTATATCATAAATACAACATGATTACATCATTGCCATGAAGGTATGTATAAACATAGGTTTCATCTGATACACATAAGTACAATTGACAGATACATAAAGTCGCCATCTAAAGAACTAGTCTAACCAAATCCAAGGAAGCAAGATGGAACAAGTATGAAGCCAATCCACGCAAAATCGGTACAAAATCCCCAATGGAAGAAGGCAACTACCACCTAACCATGTGGATCCAAAAAGGTCCACCCCCCATGCTAGGAGATAGGCATAAGGCCCTCAATCAAAACAAACAAGGGAACACAACACATGGACTAAACACACTTCCATCGGGTAAATCACAAGCAAGATACACATAAACAAAACTCTAAACAAGAGTACTCCAGAGGCTGCAAATAGAGAGGCAGAACACCAGTGCTCACAAGGTAAGAGTGTCATCACATAGCTTGATAAGGGTTATCTTGGAAGATCTCCATAGGCCTCGGGCCCCATCCTGGGTTATTCTAGCAGCCTCTCCCAACCCATGGCCCCCATACAAGACTAATGCAGACCCACCAAACCTTTCATAAGGACAAGGTAGTTGGTTTTTCCATTCCAAGCCTTCCACACCTCATCTTGAGCTTAGACGAGCACTCAAGCCATGAGCGGGGCATCTAATTATCTTGTTTAATGTGATTAACTACCCAACCCCCTAATACATTAATTAGGTTATCACTTATTAAGGAAACTTCCAATGTGTTATCCTGGCAGCCACTTTGGGCCCCGAACCCCACTTGGAAGCCACTCCCCCTTATCATGCAAACATACTCAAAGCCAACCATCACCAAAAATATCATCATAAAATAATCTCATGAGTCTCATAAAAAGATCGGAAGCCCCATAGACCAAATAATAAGATCCAACCAAATCTGGAATTACATTGCTTCTCAACCACATAAACATCAATTACAGAAGCTTCCAACAAAGAGAACAACATGGCTCAATCCCATAAGGAGAATAATGCAAAAATACCAAGAGACTTGAAAAACTGCCATAGCCATCCATAAGTAAAGCTCGCAGAACAATAAGAACATAGATTTATTGACAAAAGAGACTAAGCTCAAAGACCAACTTCTAGAGCCCCCAAAAGACACCCAGGCAAAAATAACAAGGAAAGAGAAAGCCCTGACACCAACTAATACAAACTAATTTAACATTATGGGTCAAGGGTTTGATTTCCAAATAATAATAAAACCTCAATTTCAAGCAACACTCCCATTGACATTAATGACTCAAAGGTATGATAACCAATAAAAATAATAATCACTTACAACCTATAAATGAAGTTACATAAATGTGATTGATTTTATCCACCATGGTCATTTAAATTATATTAAACAACTTGTATAACCATTATAATAATAAACTTCATATCATTAAAAAATATATATTAAAATAACAAATTCTTTTCCAAAAAGATACCTATATAAAAAACAAGTTATTGTATTATTTATTATATAGTTAATTCACTTAATCAAAATTAATAATATTAAATATATATTTATAAATATTCCAATTAATAAGCTAAATTTGAAATTAATTCTACATAAAAACATCTTTATAAATTAAAAATTAACTATATTATACTAAATATGCTAAATTTTCCCCAATAAGTGTTTACCCTTAATTCTTATTTAATCTGTTTATTTTAAATATTTACCTTCGGTGAGGGAGGAAAAAAAAAACTAACTTTTAAGAAAATTAGATTTCATTCTCATGGGAGTTGGTGGCCCCCACCTATCCTCACCTTAGATTTTAAAATTTAATTACTTTATTTAGTTTATTTGCTTCCTTCCTTAAGGGTAGCTGCACGTGGCATTCTTATGCACCATACTATAATGTTTAAAAATTATTTCAAACACTTCTAATTTTATAATAAAGTAGTTCATTCAAAACAAATTAAAACCTAGGGGAATGAGATATTTGAAAGAAAAGAATTGAGTATTTTTTTTAAAAGTTTTCAACAAGCATGTGGTAGCCCCACGGTGTGGGTGGAAGCTACACCTCCCCACATTTGTGAGTGGAGGTTAAGCCTCCCCATGATGTGGGAAGTGGCAACGCCCCTTTACACAGAAATAAAACATAGTAGAAAAATATATTAAGGAAATTAATATTTAAATACATTATCAAATAATTATATTATATTATTTTATTAATAAAATTAATAATTAAATTTGTAAATTAAAAATTTACAATGATCTAATAATAATGCAAATTTATAATTAAAAATAACAAATTCAATTTCTATTAAAATTCTTCAAGTAACAGATTTTAATTATGAATTAAAAATATATAGTTGAAAGCTGAAATGATTTTAATTCACATTCACAGGAGACAAATCTAAACAACATAATCTATAGAAATTACAAATGTCCCCAAATGAATCATACATATGTAAATCACGGAAAATTCGTTCAGATTATTGAATGGATCCATGCATGTGAATCCGTGAGATGGGTTCATTTGATAATTTGAATACAAACAGATTATCACTTGAAATCCATAATCTGTAATGCAAAGATAATTCACATTTGAAAACAAAACAATGACAAATAAAACCCTACCTCCAAATCCCTACCAGAAAATTTTCGATCGAGGAAATATTAAAATTCAATTGAAAGCACGAGCTTCACACCGAATTCGCCCAAATCTTGTAGCACCTGGGTATGCGCAAATCACCTTTCAAACCCCACAACCAAAATCCTCTCCCAAAATCCAATTCCCATTCCTCTATCGAATCCCCCCCAAAACCCCCCCCAAAAAAAGAAAACATGAAAAAGGAAAAGATCCCATAAAAGTTCTTCCAAATTTTCCTTGTCCAGAAAAGAAACTTCCTCATTCCATTAATTACTTCAATTTAATAACTTCTATTATTAATTTCCATTACATTTAATCAATAACTTTCCAACATTAAATTTATTTATCTAATAATACTCATTAAGTTTATTTAATAATCTTTAATCAATTTATATGTTAATTAGTAACTTAATTTATTAATAATTCATGCTTATATTCTAATTATTTAAACATTAATATTAATTTGTTGATTAATTAATATGGCACTATAATGCAAACATACATACATATTTATTTTATTTAATTTTAGCGCATGCAAACATAAGTAATAAATTAAATCATCACAAATAACCTTATAATAAAAACTTATAATAAAAATCTACCAAAACACAAAGACGATAAACCCAAATGAAACACAACACATACTCACACGCAACATACCTAGGGTTATCGAACTGTTGCCTATGTGTCTTTCCAATTGGGTAGACACTAGATAGGCGAAATTGCTTTGGTGTCGAGAAAAGGCTAGGGTTAGAGAAACAGATGGGCCTTATGCTATCTCCCACAACTTCCATGGTGATTATGTAAGCACGCTCAAACTCGAGAAACCGGGTGGAGTCAATTTCTTGTACCTACAACCCAACATCACTAAGAAAAATATACATACATATTTTCAACAACTATAGGCACACCAGTGAAAGGGAGTCGTGACATTCTGTGTCTCTCCAAAGTGAGTGACGAAAGATCATCCCCTCACACCCCATACAAAATTAAATACATACATGAAATCAAACACTTGATACATCTCATATTTAAAGAAAGTATGTCAATCCATGGTCAATGCTCTCTGAACTAGGTTTTGTAATGTAATATTAATATTAATATACAATGGCTTGCCACCTTTGCCTTAAAAAAAAAATTATAAATAAGAAAATGAAAAACACACATGATTTCCATTATCATCTAACATAACTATCTTAAATATGATTCCTCGAGGGGCATTACACATTCCATGTCTACAATGTATCTATACAATTTGCAAAAGGATCACAATTTCGCTCTGACCTTATGATGCGATGTATCTATTTTGCCACATTAAATAAAGTTATCTATCACTAAATGTGCATGAATGAAAGCAAGGATCTCATCATTAATATTTGGCCCTTGCCCTGTCTTTTTGTTCATTACTTACTTTTTTATCTTTCAACATTTTTTCCTCTTTCATCTAACATTCTTCTCTTCTTTTGAGAGATCATTCATTTCTTTCATACACAAAAAATATCTCAAGGGCCTCTTATCTCCATCTCTTGGTTTGTTGTGGCATGATTTTTTTTTTTTCAATTTTATTTAAAACAATGCTCTAAATCACATTGTCTCAAAGAAGGGCAAATCTAGACACTTAAAATTTGCATCACTTGCATTCTCCATTTTTAACCTTACACATATAATCTTCTTTATTCATGTGATCTTGTCCTATCCAAATTGATCCCTTCCCTTCCTATTTAAGGTTTTAGATTTCATTTTAGCCTTAACATCATCCCTTTTGCATCATATTGTTCCCTTGTCTTTCTTGCAGTGTTGTTTTGCCTGATTGCGTCCTAATTAGGGTTCTTTGCTCCCGATTCGGTCCTCCTATTCAACCTTTTCCATGCCTATCCAAATCCTTCCCCTCTATTCCCACTCCTAGTGTGAAAGTTGCATTTCAATCTCTACTTCATCCCCCTTGCATTGGATTTTTCCCCTCTCACTCCGATAGTGTCCATTTTGACCATTTTTCTATCTCGATTTTAGGTTTTTTTGGCCTGCTTTTTAGGGTTTATGTTGCTTCCCACCTCCCGTTTCCAATCTTGTTGGATCCCCTCTCCTACCTATCCATATGAAAAAGTTTCATTTTGACCTCTTTTATAGTCCCATGGCATTTCATTTGTCCCTTCCACGTCCGGTAACCCACTTTGACTTGGTTTACTCGATATTGCTCGATTTTATTGAGTTTGCTCTAATTCGTAGTTTTTCACTCGAATTGTCTCATTTCCCCTCCAAACTTTCTCGTTATTTCCAATTTCATCTATTTTGACATTGACTTAATTTGACCCCTTTAAGGTCCTCGAATGTCAATTTGACTAATTTTCCCAGTTAGTTTTAATTAATTAAGCCTTTGTTTTACTAATTATTTTGCTCTAATCTTTCATCATTTCATCAAAACTCCTTCCCCTTTTAAAATTAATTAAATAATATTGTATTATTTGATTACTTTTTATTTATTTGATTACTTTTTATTTATCCCCTTTAATTAAACAATCTTAATTGATTAATTAAAGGTTCATTCATTTTAACCTATAATTGAATAATTCATTTACATTATTCAATTATCTAACTATGTCTTTGAATTAAATAGATATATTTATTTATTTATTTTTTCTTGATTAACTTCTTGCATGAGGATACACTTTTTTTCAATTTTTAATTGAAAATATCCTCCTAGTTTTTGAAAATGGCAACTTTGTTACAAGATTCATCTTTGATTTTTGAAAGTCTTAATATCTCATTATTTTTCAATTTTTAATTTGAAAATGAGGTATGCATCCCCGAAAATATTTCTTTTTCTTTTTCATCACTTTTTTCTTCATCTTCATCATCATTCCCTAAATGGCAGTTCTATCGTGCATTTGATCTCATCCATCCACCTGACTAAAAATCCTCTCGATCTTGTTCATCCATCAAGTCTCCAATTTTTTATAAATTGAGGACTCCCCTTCAATCAAATCATCTAACTTTTTCTTGTTATTATGTCACATTTTCATCTAATTTTTGAGTATTTTCATTCTATCGTGCATTTTCAAGCAATCATCTAGATTTAGTAATGTTATTCTATCCAGATAATCATCAATAGTTAGTAAATAGAAATCATAATTTAATCACATATTCCTAGTAAGTCTCGCACACCGTCTCCTTCGCTTTCATTGTTTGGTGCACCTAGTCTCTCAAGAGCGATATATCTCCATTACAGATGAAAGGATGTGCATCAAGGTCTAATTGAAGAAGCACAATGGATGGTTTACTTTTACTTTGTGTTTTGTTTCAATTACTTTGTTGGTGGGATTAGGAAAGTTAGCTTGTAATTTGAGTTTCTGTGATTAGCTTGAATATATTGTATACATATTTTGGTTTTCAAACTAACACCCATTTTTCCTCATCTATAAAGTCTACATTGAGAAATTGAAAGGATTTAAGTTGTCAGATGATCTAGATATTTTCTATAGATTGAAGAAGACATTGTATGGGTTGAAGAAAGCACCTAGAGCTTGGTATGGAAGGCTAGACAAGTACTTATTGAATCAAGGTTTTCAAAAAGGGTTTGCCAACACTAATCTTTACTTTAAAGTTGAGTCAAATAAGATCCTAATTGTTGTTGTATATGTGGATGTCATAATATTTGGAGGAGATGATGGCATGTTTAAGAAGTTTGCTAGTGAAATTCAAAAAGAATTTGAAATGTCTATGATTGGTGAGTTGAATTTCTTTCTTAGATTGCAAGTGAATCAAAATAGTAAAGGTATTTTTATTTCTTATTCAAACTATGTTATAGAGTTATGAAAAAGTTTGGATTGGAGAATTCTAAACCGGTATGTACTCCTATGACAACTGGATGCAAGTTGACTAATGATGATAAATCTCCTAAGACTAATGCAAGCAAGTCTAGATCAATGATTGGAGGACTATTATACCTTATTGCTACCAAATCAATTACCATGTATGTTGTTTGCTTTGCAACAAGATTTTAGAAAGATCCAAAAGAGTCACATGTTGTTGTAGTAAAGAGAATTTTTTTATATCTAAAAGGTACAGAAGATTTTGAACTGTGGTATCCTAGAGGATCATATTTTACTCTAAAAGATTATACTGATACAAATTGGGTAGGAAGTGTTGATGATAGAAAGAGTATCAGTGGTGGAGCATTTTTCCTTGGCTCCCAGTTAGTTGTGTGGTTAAGTAAAAAGCGATAATTTGTGTCTTTATCAACCACAAAATTTGAATACATTACAACCACATCATGTTGCACTCAGATACTTTGGATGAAACAAACATTAAAAGACATTGGTGTGATGTTTGATGAACTGATCTCAATCATGTGTGATGATAAAAGTGTGATAAATATCTTTAAGAATTCGATACTACATTCCAAAATAAATCATATCTCTATTTGGTGCCACTTTTTAAGGGAGAAGGTGTTAGACAATGAAGTAAAAATTCAGTATGTTCCTACAAAAGAGGAGGTTGCAAATATTTTTACAAAGGCTTTGTGCAAAGATGGTTTTGATTATCTCCGACAGAAGTTGGGGGTATTACCCCTTCCTAGTTTGAACTAGTGCATTTAGTAGTGCATTAGTCTAGGGAACTTCATATATATATTTCAGTCTAGACTAATGATTGGGGCTTCCTCTTAGGGGGAGTGGTGTAGGAGCACCTAGCTTCATTTCATCACAGGTTTGATAGCAGGTTTGATTTTTATTAGTTTTGAGTTGGAAAGTTTGTCTAAGATGTTTTTGAGTTGTTCTAAGTTGATTGGATGAGTTTTGAACTCATTGTGTGGTCATGTTTCCTGTTTTCATCTTTTTGCTCAAAGTTGCTAGTTTGGAGTTGCCTGGCAAAATATTGGGAAAAGTGAGTTTTCAATGTGTTTTTGTTTTGAAAAGTTTTTAGACATGCTTTGTGTTTGGTTTTTAGGTGTGAGTAGTGTTTTTAGGTGATTGGTATTCTTTGAGGTCAACCTTGCATCATCTAGGCATTAAAAGTTGTCATTTTAGACATGAAAATGTCAAATTTGAGTGCTCTTGGACATGTACCTGTCCATACAGGAGGATAACTGACTTGTAGAGGTATTTATTCTCCTTCTCTAACCATTTTAAGGGTTGATTTCATGGAGATATGAAGCATTTTGAAAGTTTGCACTAGTTTTTATCTTGTTTTTCTCTAGTTTTAACTCCATGTGAGCAGCAGTCCGTACACCTGTTGTACTTGGCCATACTATTCTTATATTTTCAAGTTCTCTTATGCTTCTAGAATCTTTTCCCTTTGGTGGCATCAAATTTCATTAAGTTTTGAGTTTTAAGCAAAATTATTTGGTTTTGACAGTTTCACTGCCTTGTCTAGGAATTTGGCAAGGATGCTTGACCAACTTGGCTTCTTGAAGCCCTAAATGTTCATGGCTTCCCAAGAACTAGTTGGTCAACTTGTAAGATATGTAAATAAATTTTTTGATTTCAAAAATGCAAGTGCAAGAAGTTTTGTGGCCATGGAGCCCTAGGCAAGTGTGTCATTTGGCTAGGGTCTTTGAAGAGGTTTGATGCTTTGCTCTTCCATAGAAAATGCATTCATCAAGTGGACAGACCTGTCTTGTTGTCCAAGTTGTATGTGAAAGAAAAGAGGCTTTCTAAGCCATGATAAAGAGGGTTGCATATTTTAGTTTGTGAAAAAAATGTTAAAAAAATAGTGAGTCACTGTTTTGGTGTTGGTTTCCATTCATTTGCTTACTCTCCACCATATATTGGAGTTTGTAAAGCCTTGTACCTCCTTCTATTTGTTTTCAAACAAGAACAAGGATTTGTTTTTGACCCTGGCCTTGGGTTTTGAGATTGCCAAGATCAATTAATGATACCTTAGGCAAAGTTGTAACTCCCAGCTGGCAGCAACAGTCAATTATGACTGATTTTTGCATTTTAGTTGACTTATTTTTGTAATCTTCATCTTCCAAATAGCAGGTATGAAGGTCAACAAATATTAAAAGGAAAAGAATTGATTAAAAGCATCAGACAAACCTTTGAAAAGGAGTTAGTGGTAAATGCAGGTTGAAGTAAAAATGCACTGAAAGAGGAAAAGTGTAGTGATAACAAGTTTTGACAATGAATAATTCATTTGTTTTGTAATTGCCTAATGCCTTTTGGTGAGGGCTAATGTGGTTCTCCTTTGTCACTAATGTTAGACATGTTTACATGTTTTGAATGTAATTGGTACTCATGCAATGATGTGTTTGTGGAAAGCAAGAAAGGAAAAGTTGTCAATGTTGCACACTCCTTATGAGTATCTTTTGTAAAACCTTGTTCTCTAATCTTTGAAGGTGTAAAACTAATTCATTTTGGCCTAAGTAGTATGAGACATGGTAGAACTAAGGTTGCATGATTCACTTTGAAGGTTTCTAGTTTGCAAAGTTGATTCTTGCCATCAAAACCCTAGCAAACCCTTCTTTTTACACCCATTTTTGGGCCAGTCATGGAGGAGGCCTAATGGATCCTAAAACTTAGAAAATCCTCAATAACTTCCAAAAGGGTATCAGAATATGTGGTTCTTTTTGTCTGGAAGTCCATCGTTGGAGCAGGATGAGCACAAAACCCCAAAAGGAGGGCTAATTCCTTGTAGCCCGTTTTAGGCCTAAAATATGGTTTTTTGTCAAATCAGGTACACAAAGGAAGGTTGTAAAGCCTAAAACCCATCAAATATAGTTGAAACAAGTTGATCTTGCATGCATTTAACACATTTGGTGAGTTAGAGTCCTTAAGTCGGTTTGTAGCACTTGTGAAGGATTACTACGCTCCAAACCATAGAAGACCAAAGACACCCAAGGAGGTAGAACTTGACACAAACTTGTAATTAATCAAGAGGAGACCTTGTGCAGTCATAGAATAGGTCAGGGACAGAGGAAATGAATCCCAATTGAGAGAGTAAGGTTTTAGACCACAAAGCCTAAAACAATGGAGTTGAAGCCCTTGAGCAACCAGGGAGTGTTTGACTTAGGGAGGTGGATCAAGGAGAGTTTCTAGGTTGCCTACAAGCCATTTGCACTCTGATTTTGGTGACTACACCTTGAAACTAGCTAAGGACCTATCACTTGGTAAAAATACAAGCCTAATTGGGCAACCCCCTTGCCCTACCTCCCTATCAGGGAGCTATGTGAAAGTAGAAGATGGTTGAGTTGTTGCTCACCTTTGTCTTTGATGTCAAAGGGTGAGATATTGGATAAATTGGATATA
The DNA here is from genome assembly GCF_030272615.1 of Cryptomeria japonica. NCBI lineage: Eukaryota > Viridiplantae > Streptophyta > Pinopsida > Cupressales > Cupressaceae > Cryptomeria > Cryptomeria japonica. The sequence goes on along the minus strand of NC_081408.1, from coordinate 559,644,002 downwards.
TTTGGGGGAGAGATGAGTTATGATTCTAAATTTGTGTTTTTCATTTATGAATGATACCATCAATGACAAAGGGGAAGATTGTTGAAAATGTGAAGTTGATGGTGTGTCATTATGGTTTCCATTTATGTCAACATATTGATTTTGTGCTTCAATGATTTATTTGGTGCTCCAAAAGTTGTGCTCTGGAGTCATGGTTGTGGATATGTTCATTCCAGGTTCGGTTGACCTTGAATACTTTGTTTTTTTCTCTAGTGATTGTGGCATATGGATAATGTGTTTTTAATTGATGTAGTGCATTGTGGCTGTTGGAAAAATGGTCAATGCTCCCCTCGGTATTCATGTCAAAGGACTAATAGCCTCCTGTGTGATCCATATCTCTATAGTTTGTATCGGGCATTGACAGATTGATCTTTTGATGCAAAGACAAACTGGGCCAACAAATGGTATCAGAGCATTGGGTCATGGGTTTGAATCCCCTTGGGTAACACTAAGGGGGAGATTGTTGGCAAAATGGTCAACACTCCCCTTAAGATTCGTGACAAAGGACTAACCGCCTTCCGTGTGATCCATATCTTTACAGTTTATATCAAGTGTTGACAGATCAATCTTTTGATGCAATGACAAACTGGGTCAACAGTGGTGTGGTCCACTTCTCATTCCTTTTTCACTATTGGAATGTTTAGTGTAGACCTATTCCAAATTGTATTCCAGTGAATTGTTTTTGGCTAACTTGGGAGATTCCTAATTCAAGAGACTAGTATAAATAAAGGATGATTGTAATGTGAAAAATATAGAAGCAAGTATATTGAAAAATAAGGTCTATTTTCTATAAGGTTATGTGAAGTTGTGGTTGGGTAGTGTGGTAGTGTGTTGTTGCTATTTGGTACTGGAGGTAGTGAGCCAAATGTTTCTTCCGACATTTCAACATTGTGGTAGTTGTGCTTCAATTTTAGATTATTTCTTTTTCTTTCTTTACTTTTGGGTAGTGAGCCCTTTTATGACGATTTTAACTAGGCAGTGAGCCCACCTGTAGTGAGCATTTTGGCAGTGATCCACTCTTTGTAAAAAATCACCTTAACTTGTGTCACCCTAATACGTGTTTTATACTTGATAATTAGCATTCTCCATGGTTTTTCCACGTAAATTTTGTGTTTCATGTGTGTTCTCTCTCATGCTTATATATGTTTATGGTTAAGTAATCAAGAATAAATTTACCAGATCTGATTTTGTGAAAAAAGTAAAAGATTTTAATTGACAACTGATTCACCCCCCCTCTTAGTTGTTCAGGGTGTTCAACAGTTTGACCATATCAAATTACTAAAGAATCTTTGAAGGAAGTTACTTGTCTTTGTTCAAAAGGAACTATACCTATGAATAAATATGTAAAGAATAAATAGGTTGAAGCATTGACAGGTGTAATTGGAGATAAAAGAGCTCTTTGAATTGACACTATTTCAGACACTCTGGTAAGATATATGTTTCTTTAGGTATCACATAAGATTTATTTTTGGAACAAAGAAGGTTCTACTTTGACTATTGTTGTGTATGTTGCTTATCAAATGACTAAGGAAAGAATGAATTAAGATTTGTGTGAATTACTTGTTGGCATTTTTTATGATTATGTTGTGATTTTCATTGATGGACACACACTTGCATTGAGATCATGTTGTATGTATAAGTTAAAGCTTAACCAGTACTTGTTCCAACCGGTATGATGCATTATAGTCCTTAGACTATTGGTGTTTTGCAAAAAGTGATTACTGATCTGAAACGATATGTTGATCCCAAGTGGTTCGAGGATCTCAAGCGGTACGAAGGATCAAAGCGGCAGAACACATATTTCCCAGTCTTCATTTTTTCAAACTGGCAACCGGTATTTTGCTTAAATCGGTATTTTGTATGAACCGGTAATACTCTGTGATGAGTTACCATCCACCGATTGTTTGATGGTGCTGACACTTCAATGGTGCTTTTTGTGTCGTGTTACAGAATATGTCTAGATGCATTGAACCTAGGAAATTGTGTAATCCTATTGGACCAACATGAAATCAGATTCCTTTATAAGGACATCATGTCTAGGGTTTTAGGTGGTTGATGTTTTTGATTAATGAAAAAGCAAGTTTTGAAGGGGTCCTGAAACCCTTTACAAGCAAGACTTAAACAACAAAGCCATGAGAAACAAAGAGGAACATAACCAAAAAGAAAAAACCAGTGGAAAACTGAAGAAAACCCACAAAAGCCCTGAAAAGCCAACAGGCCATCCAGGAATTAGATTTTTTCCAGGGCTTTAGCCAGGGTGCTGCTAAGATCTTGCAGCTTTTTGATGTTGTCTTTGAAGTTGGGAGGGTCCTTAGTAGTAGCAGCCACAACTTTCTTGATACTGACCCTGGTTCTCTTCGTAGTCCTACCCACCGAGGTAGCATCACCACTTCCAGTTTGGATGGTCTCCTCCTCCAGGTCAAGATCCACAACCGGTTTAGGAGTATGGTCAAAGACCTTGGCGATGTCCTCCAAGTTTTTGGTGACAGCATAGAGGATACTTGGGATAACTCCCATTAGATTTTTCATCGCTTCTTTTCCCTATTCCAACAATTTTACCTTGTTCTCCATTCCCTGCTTCCAATTAATATGCTCTCTATTTTCATCCTCCCTCTTTTTATCCGAATTTATCCCTTTCTTTTCCAGATTTTTAAGGGTTTTGTAGGTCCTCCTGTTGAAATCCATTCTGGCCTCTGAGAGCTTCTTGAGATTATCCAGGATAAGCACTTCACCAGCACTTTCCTTGTCCTTGCTATCCCTTTCCTCAGTTAGGTCTTTGTTTATTTCCTTCTCAAAGTTAACTTCGGTTTCCTCATTATCCTTGGGAGCCATTTCTTCCATCAGATGGCTATTGTCCTTACTAGGGTGATCACTTAGAATAGGGCTATCTTGACCAAACTCAAAATCTCCACTTTCTTCCTCATTGCTCAGCTCCTCTTCTTTCCAGCTGTCTTCATCGTTAGATTCATCCATCTCCATACCATTGCTTTCCTTGACAATGTCCTCTGTTTCCAACCCGGGGGCACTTTTCTCTTTTCTTGTTGGATGATGCCTTCTCCTTGCTAGTTTCTCCCTCTTCCATCTTTCTTTTACCTGGGGAAGCGGAAATCTGCTTATTTTCTTGCAGAGCGAGGGTTTTGCAATGCTCATAGATGAGCAATAGGAGCCCGCTATGGAGAATCGGGCTGGAAGGGTTAGTCCTATGTTTGTTCAGGGACCTGGAAAGGGACCGAAAAAGGTAGTAGGGCAGAGACACTTTTTTGTCATGTCTGAAATGGTTTAAGAGCACGAAGTGGTAGGTGTGGGCCCTGGAGAAATGACCTTCAACCGTAATATACTCCATGATTGCGTTTAGGACCCAACCCTACAACTTCTTGATGTTTGCAGCTTCGTAGTAGCCCCCGGTAGCCTTGCCTATTTTGGCCCACTCTTTCTCTTTCCATGGGAATAGGTTAACTGCATTGTTGGAGACCTTGAGGTATCGAAAGAAGTTAAGCCTGGTGTGGGGCATTCCAGTCACAGTTGAAATAAGCCCAGCGTCCAGCTTAAATTTAACTCCGTAAAGTTTAAAAGAGCCATTAGACCAGTTTTCAGAAATCTTGGAAACAACTAAGTTAACCCTACCTTTGTCATAGTCCTCAAGCTTTTCCATGAAGCTAGTAAGAGAGCCCTTCTCCAGCTTTGCCTAGACTTTAGGCATTGCTTTCTAGGTTGACGTGTTGTCAGGTTCTTCGCATCTTAGGTCTCCTCCCATTTTCGAATGCAGGCTATCTATTCTATTTCTCTGCAAATTGAAACCTTCTTTCCCAATGCTGCTCAAATTTTCGCATTGAGTAACCCTCAAAGTGTGCGGTGATTTATTGGAGATAGTAGGAGATCTGCCACAATGCCAAGTAATGATGGCCTTTCCAGCATGGTGTAAATGATGCTTTTTACTTGTCATGATTTAATTATCCTTCTCTCCACATATAACGATCCTGTCTGAGGATATCTTTAATATTTAAATTGAGATCATCCTAATGCCAAATCATTTGAGCATCAGAGTTAACTCCAATATTCGCTAAACAGTCAGCAACACTGTTTTGCTCTCTGAAGGCATGTTGTATAATAATTTCTTTGAAACTGGCAATGATCTCTCTAGCTTTCATAATGATATTCTCAATAGACCAAGAAGGCTTCGATTCCCCTTTTAAGAACTTAATAATATTAAGTGAATCCCCCTCAAGCCATATTCTATCATAATTAAGATTTTTGGCTATAATTAAAGTATTCAAGGTAGCAGAGGCTTCAACAAAATGGCTAGTTTGATTCCCCAGAGGACCAGCCACCGCCTTAAGACATCTTCCAACAAAATTCCTGATAATGCCCCCATATCCAGCTTTACTCAGGTTCCCTTTAGAAGCCCCATCGAAGTTAGCCTTAATCCATCCCTATGGGTAAAAACACCAAACAAGACCTTCTCTACCTTTCTCCTTGCTAGTAGTAGTAGTAGAAAGATTCCACCTATCTTTGAAATCATCTTTAGTAGCAAGTCCCTGATCAGTACAATAGAGGCATTCAAAAATACTCCTAAAGATTTTATCTGCAACCACTTCAGGAATAGCCCTTTTATCTCTGAAAACGCTGTTGTTGCACTCTTTCCATTTATTCCAAATAACAATCGACAGAGTAAGTCTCCAGGTCTCCACAATTTTAGGATTAGAGTTAGGACAATGCCATTGAAGCCAAGTGTCACCAAGAGAGTTCGGGAAGACCCAGCTCAGGTTCCACCTGGAAAGGATGATTTTCCAGATATCCTGGCTAAAAGAGCATTGATTGAGAATATGGAAAGCTGTGTCTTCTTCCCTACAACAAAGAGAACACCTATTAGGAAAAATAATGCCTCTTTTATGAAGATTATCTAGGGTTAATATCTTATTTTGGATGAAAATCTAAAAGAAGATGTTGACTTTGGGAACTAAGTTCTTATTCCAGACTTTATCCCAGATGGGAATAGCTTCCACCTAGACATTGTGGATAGCCACAGTAGAGGAAATAGAGTATTTCCCATCCAGAGATTTCCCCCATATTAGAATGTCATCTTTGTTGTCTCTAGGAATTTTAGCAGAAAGAGCAATTTGAAGGAACTTGAGATCCAGACACTGCTAGCTAAAGTCAATCCAGTCCCCATTTCTCTAGTAATCTCTTACCATTTCACTGTACCTACATTTGAAACTGTCTTTCCAATCTTTGAGGATAGGGATTTCCTCCAGAGTTTTATCCATCTATCTTCCTAAAATCTTATTTTCCTCCCATCCCCAAGATTCCAGGTCCTGCCAGCAGCAGCCCATCCTTTAGCAGATTGCATGGCATTCAAAATGGCCGATCCATCAGCAGAGAAAGAGTTGTCAAAGAATTCTTCCTCAGAAGGTTGCATATAGAGATATTTGTTTTTCCAAATAGAGTTCCATTCTCTTTCCTTCCCTTTGAATCTCCAAGTTTGCTTGGCTAATAAAGCTTTATTCATAGAAATAATGTTCCTTAAGCCCAGCCCACCTGAGGCCTTAGGGGAACAAATGTTATTCTAGGCAATAAGGGGATTCTGTTTTTAACTTCCACACCCGACCAAAGGAACTTTTTTTTGGATTCTTTCAATAGCTTCTACAAACTTTGAGAGGATTTTGAACAAGCTAAGAGCATACACAAGAAGATTTTGGAGAGTGGCTTTGAGCAGAGTGACTTTACTAGCTTGACTAAGGACAACCCCTTTCCAGCCAACGAGTTTCAGGTTGAGTCTGTCTATTAACTTATTCCAGAAGGAATCCTTGGGCTTGAGACAAAGAGGAAGCCCCAAATAGGTAGAAGGAAACTCAGATATGTTGCAACCAAGAATCCTACCAATCCTAATTTGCCTTTAGGCCGGGGTGTTGATGAGAAACAGAGAGCTTTTATCCCAGTTGTTTTTTTGACCAGAGGCAGATTCATAGGTATTCAGAATGATCTTCATATTTTTGGCTTCCAAGATGGAGGCTTCCCCCATGGTGATAGAGTCATCAACGAATTGTTCATGGGAGCAGACAACATTGGATGAAGAAGGTTTCAGACCCTTATGTCATGCCCAAAATTTAGGGCAAGAACGGGATAATTTTTTTTTTATAATAACTATATAACAAAAAGTTCGCTAACACGACATGCACTATTATGTTTTGTCAAAACTATATTCGAGCTAACTCTGATATTAAATCAAGTAACGAAATTAATTTAAAACTTATTTGCAGAATACTAAACAATTTAAATTTATTTTCTCAAGAAACCTAGTCAATAGATTAATTAAATCAACTCATAAAAATAGTAGGTGAAGATAGAATTAATCTCCAATAACCAATTCTTGCATTTTTCCCTAGAAAACTAATTAATTTAGTCCTAACTATTAGATCATAAAAGCCTAAAATTTATTCAACATTAATTAAAATAAGATTGAACTAAATCAACTAAGGTTCAATTAAATTGGTAATAATTATTTTCCTATAAAGTGTAAATATTTCCCAATAGCCAAGTTAACCTTTCCCAACTTAATTTAAAGTTCTTTTTGAATTTCAAATAAAACAATTCCATAACTTAAACGTAACCCCATATGTTTATAAAAAAATATATATATAATTGATTACCACATATTAAAGTATTTAATCCTAAATTGTCTTATTGTCTTATACTTTCAACTCATTAAGTATTGGTATATATATATATATATTAATTTACACTTCTTAAAGGAAACCCCATGCAAACCCTAACATTTAAATTACATTATAAATTAACCTCTCTATACCTCCTTTTTTTTTATACTTCTTTATTATTTACCCTAGCTCTAACCGAGCTAGGGTTTCATGTTTCTTTTAATGCTCAATGTTAACTTCTAGGTCCGCACGGAGGGTTAAAGCGACGGCCATGGCGGTTGAGCCGAGGGCACCACTAGTGGGACGACCCATTGTGGGGGTCACGGCCCACACAGTGGCTACGGCCACTAGTGCAAGCGCGACCCACACGGGGAGCCACAGGCCCCTGTGAGGGACGCGGCCCGCTCAGAGGTTGTGGCCTCTGTGAGGGTCGTAGCCCGCACAGGGACTGCGTGCCCTACGTGGCTGAGGCCACACCCATCCCTTTGTTTACCCTTTTTTTTTTTTTCTTTATAAATTTTTATTTATTTTTAAATGTAATATATATCTTTATATATATATATAAATATATATATATATAAATATATATATATTTATATACATATACATACATATATATATATACATATATATATATATATGTATATATACATACATATATATATGTGTGTGTGTGTGTGTATTCATAGCATTTTTATATACATGCAGGCATAAATACATTTTTTTTTTTTTGTGATCATTTATAATAGTGCATTTTATATAAATATATATAAAATGATATGCATGTAATCTGCATGTCAATAAAATTATATATTTATATAAATATATATATTTTATATGACAACAATTTTAGAATAAATAGGTCCTAGTATTTTGATTTTAGATATATAAAAAAATAAATGGATTAATAATTTCCTAATTCATTTACAGCAAGGGTATACTTTTCTAAGCAATAATTATACAGGTATTTTATTTCTACCTTCTGCTATATACATGACTAGATTTAATAGTTTTACCAGCAACTAAATAATCTAGATTTTATTTAATAAAGACTATATTAGAATTGCAATTATCATTTTTGAAATAAATAAATTTACAGACTTTGCAAAAATCTACAGCAACTAATAAAAAGACAGATTTGGATTATCGTATGCTTAAAGTAACTGACTGATTTTATTTAATTTCACACAGCAACTGTAACAAGTTAAATTTACATTGACTAGGTAAACTATCTATCTTAGTTACTAATTTCTGAAATAAACGAAAAGACCATTTCTAGAACTATAATGTACTAAAATGCATTTACAGAAAACAAAATTTAAATGATTTTTATGCAGACTATAACATGCATGCAACTCTAATCTGTTTATTTCCCTTTTTTTTATTTTATTCAGAATGCATAAGAATTAAATAACTATCTTGCTTTGCAATTTGTTATAAACACATCAGATATAATATTTTGAACTTTGGGAAAATTCTAAATTTAGGAATACTCATTTCTTTTCTGCAATGAATAACATACTAAAAAAAAAATACAACTTTTAAAAGAATCGTATTTCAAAAACAATCTTGTCACTATACAATGGGTCTCTCATTTCCAATAAATGAGGATTTTTTTTTTTCAAATAATAATTACATTTACACTTATTTTCCTACAACAAATAACTCCTGCAACCTTCCATTTGTCCTACTCTTTTCTTCTGACAGTCCTGCATTTTAAATCAAAACTATGACCATGGAGTGCTCACCTCCCAGCCTAGGCTAACTAGTAGCCACCCCCAAGCTCGGAGAACCAATCCCTAGACAGGAAACAAACATGCAAACACAAAGGGACAGAATGCGCACAAATTCAAACACACTCCCATCCTGGCTACACTGCACCACACCTTGGTGATGACCTTTTTAAGGGTGGTAGTGGACCAAATACCCTAAGGAGAACTACAAGTATGGAAAAACATGTAGCCACCTCATGGCACACCAAAATATCAAGAGTAGAAACCCCTTATTCCTTATCCCCCCCAAGGCATTCATGCCTTATTTCCCTCCTTATGACCCCCATTGCACAAACAAGCCATGCAGCAAGGGTCACACAAAATCCCTTGTGATCACTCTCATAACGAGAGTTTCTCACTCGAGGGCTGTCACTTATACCACCCACAAGATCCTCCTCTCTCCCAAGAGTAAGAGGTCTTAATGACTCCCAAAACACATACAATATATAACACAAAATACTAAATGAAATTTCCAAAAGAACATGCAAGGAAGCAATTCTTTTACACCAACATTACTTTCAAACACATGCAATAAGGAAGCCATTTTAAGAAGAATGCAACCAACCTTAATCTACCCAAAGGTAGGTTAGTTTTGTTGAGGATGAGCAGCCCAATTCCATGGTTCTTCTCCTTCTACCCTTAGCCAAAATTCTCTATTCAAAATCTAGTCTATTCTTTTCAAAACTTCTCTTGTCTCCAAAAATGGAGAGTGGGTGATTACCCACAAATTTTCTAATTCTTGCTTAAGAAGCCCATTGTGAGAGTTCTCACAAGTTTCTAAAAACTAAAGAGGAAGGTAAGATAGAATGGGAAAGGGAACTCTCATTCGAAAAGGAAAGTTTTTAAACTAGGTTCAATCTTCTAATTTCAATTTTTGCACAACTCAGAAAAGTCAATTTTTAGGGTGTCTAAAAGGTCACCAGGGAGTAGAAACTTGCCTTAAATTACCCCTAACCCTTAGGTATACCTTATGGGCTTTAGGAAACCCTATTAAACTACCCCTAGGTGTTCATTTATCCTTTTTAAACCCCTCTGAAGTTTTTTTTCGGGTCAAACCTATGTTGACCATCCCAAAGATTCTTTACCCAAGGTATTTATGACATCACGTTACATTAATTGAAAAAGCTATAGTTGAACACTTTCCCACCAAGAGACAAAAATAAAAATTCAAACTTAAATCCACACATGTGTCAAGTGACACAAAGAAAACACTTTTACAATTTAATACATTAAATTGTCTCTTGTGGATTTTACACAAATCAATTAAATAACACTTAACACACATGCATCATATACTGTTATGAATAAAATACAACACAAATGGGGTGTTGTCTCTCCAAATAGACAAACCTTGACTTACGAACATACATAGGTCTAGGTTTGGTTCTCCGTAATATTTCCATGGTCACATGGATAACTTCCTGTGCATCTCAATTTACACACTAGTAACTTTCAAATATCCACATATAATATAAATTACAGGAATAATAATATGCATCATCACTTGCATACAATTTACATCTGAACAATTTAAATACATCTTTTATCCAAGCAATTTCACATAAGCAATTCATCCTAATTCTCATAATGTTGATCCACACTTAAACATACATCATAATTCTATTATCATAGTAAAGTCCCGCAAATTCAATAACGACATTTATCACTGCAAATTCATCTTATTCAAAAATCATGTAGTGTTCTATCTCATAAAGCATATAAATAAATCATCAATATATAGCAATGCTATCCAAATCCTAAAATCATATAAGTTCTAAATTCCAAAATGCATCACAATAAAGTATCTATAATAGTCTCAATATAAAAACCACTGAAATGTCAGACTGAGTCAAGGTGAGGCCTCACACCTTAACATTTCCTTCTTCCACATTTTTTAAGGTGGTTGATGTTGTTGCTAGGGTTTAAGGTGGTTGATGAGTTAGAGAGATTATGAATGTGTAGAAGACTGAAGTAATGCTGGAATGCATTAGGAATGAGCTATCAAGGATCTAACCAAGCAATCTGTGCTATTAGCTAGATCACTCACTTGTTGATTACTCACATCTTCGACAAGTTTGAAGCCCTTAACCTGGTAGGCCCAAAAAGCCTTTTGTAAATCCTCTAACAAGGTGGTTCACATCTGTAGATCTAAAATTCTCTAGCAAGGTAGTCTTTAATCAGAATTATCTCCTAAGAGAGATTGAGATTCCTAACAGGATCTGTTCTAGTAAAGAACATTGTATGACCTTAACTAGTTTGACCTTAACCGGTCTGGTTCCTATTCTATAGATAGTTACTTGTGAGTTCCATCTCACCGTGGTTTTTCCCATTTGGGTTTCCATGTCAAAATCTCTTGTGTTATGGTGTTTGTGTTTCTGTGGGTGAATGCATTATTTGCTATTTGGTTTGCATGTGTGCTAACCGGTTTGTTTGCTAAACTATTTTACCAGTTTACTGTTAGTCTAGCAAAGTGTTTAAGTACAAATATTTTTGGCATACTAATTCACCCCCCCTCTTAGTATTCATCAATTGGTATCATAGCCAACCTTTCTATAAGTTTAACCACTTGGAAAGAGATATGGGGGAATACACATTGAGGGAACTTACTCATCAACTCACTCAGTCTGAGCAAGCCTATGATGATCTTATCGTCAAATATAATACATCTCAAGCAAAGAGGAGAGAACATGTTGAAAAGTTGGTGGAGCTATCTGAAAATAGTTCTTCTAATGAAGCAGACATGGAAGCCCTGATTCAAGAAGTAGAAAAGTTGAATGAATCCAATTCCAACTTGACAAAAGAATTGGAAGGACTAACTATTTGAATGTGTCATGAGCTTGAGAACCGGAGGAAAGCTGAAGATCTAGTCAAAGACAGAGATCATGAAAACTCCAAACTAAAGCAAGAGATCAGTGCCCTAACTGCTCAACTCCATGAAAGAAAAGTGGAAAAAGAAGACATGCAAGGATAACTGAACATTGCCATCTCTAAAAATAAAAACCTGATGGAAACTGTAGACACCTAAAAATGGTCAACGCTTGCGGAGTCATACTTTAACATTTGCACATTGCCTCATTTTAGGTTTTTGCGTCGCATTAACATTTCTCCTATAATTCGCACTTGGTCTTTATCATTTGCGAACATCGAGTCATTCTTCTACATTTTTCAGTTATCTCACTCTTGAATTTGGTCTTGTCAACAACATTATCCAGTCATGATTTTAATCGATTCTATCTTATTGCATCAATGTGCATGCTCATTTGTCATTATTTTGGACATCGTCAATCCTAATTAGGGTTTTGTCCTCCTGTCAATCTTGCGATCGATTTGTAATCGATCGTTGTCCTCTTATCAATCTTGTCAATTTATTATCAATCCTTCAATCTTGTCGATTAACGATCGATTTGTCATCGGTTGTTGTCATGTTTGATCTTGTCATTTTGAGATTGATTTGTCATCAATCGTGGTCATTTTCAATCCTGTCGTCTTGCAGTCTATTTTGTCATCAATCCTTGTTCTCTTGTCAATTTTGTCATCTTGCGATAAATTTATCATCGATTGTTGTCTGTCTCAATTATGTCAATTTGGATCAATTAGTCATTGTTCCTCGTCAATTGGCACATTTTATCAATCAAATCATTTATCACATTGGTCATTTATCAATCCAAAATCAAATCGAATCGATATCAATTATCCTTTGTCAAGACCTAATTGTCATTCTCGCATTGCTAATTCATCTTCTAGGGTTTCGTGATTTCATCATTTAACCTTGTGTGTCATTTCTTCCTTTAGGATTAATAAATTGTTTATTTATCCTAAGTCTTCTCATTGCAATTAAATGTTCATTTAATTGGCTAATTATTCCTCTTTGTGAATTAATTAATAAATGACAAATTATTAATTAATTTACCTAATTTCTAATTTTTATCAATTTCTTAATTCCTAAATTCTTAATTCTCTAATTTCCTAATTTTCTAATTCCTAATTTCAAATTCCTCCTATTTCTCTCCTAAATTCATGGAAATGACATGACAATTTGTCATAAATTTTTCATAATTGACAATCAATCAATTTTGACATAGAAGTTGTCATAATTTGTCATAAATCATCAATCAACAAATTTTGCATAGAAGGTGCATAATTTGTCATAAATTTGTCATAATTGACATAATTGATTTGCAATTTCCATTTGAATTGAATCATGCTAATCTTGTCATCTCTCCAATTCTTCTATAAATTGGATGATCTTCATCAATCAAAGCTAATTGGTAATCAGACTATCGAATTTCTAATCAATCACATTTCTAGTACTCTTGATCAATAATCTTGTCTACTTGCTTTCAATTATGTGTGTGCACTTGTAGGTGAGATCCACAACCAAACCATTTGATGAGGAAAGAAGAACAATGGAGCCACATGAAGGAGCATTCAAATCACATCTTTGGTTTGCTTAATTTCTAGTTTTGAATGTTTTTATTTCATGTCTCTATTGAATGTTGTTTAGGATAGATCATTGCATTTAGTTTTGTGATTGGGATATGATTAGTTTTTATATTATTTGTGATGATTTCCTATTTCCTAATGTACATTAATTGGTGAACCCGACGTGAACACTAACCATCTAACCTCTTTATGGTGTTTTTGAGTGCTTTCAAGTTGATTTGCAGGCCAAAAAACCCAAAAATAGGGTCATGCAAGGTTTTCTGGAGACTTCTGCGCCTGTGTGAAGCAACCTGCGCCTAGTGTTGAGCATATTGTGCCTGTGTTGAAGACATTCCACACTTGTGTTATGAGTTATGTGCCTGTGTCATGGGTTCTGTGCCTGTGTAAAGTCCAGTTTAGGGGTAAAAATGCAGTGTTTTACTTGAAATTTGTTTAGTTTTTGCATTCTGTTTTCTGTGCTTTGGATTTTGGTACTAATTATCTATGCAGAATCTTGGCATATGCATGGCAAAGACAATAAATCAAACTACTAACATGTGTTATGCAGAATCGATAGTCAAAGACAACAAATCAAACTTCTAACTTGGGTTTTTGTAGGTTGCCTTGGAGAAACAACTAAACCTTGTGTTTGCAATTAATTTTTAGGCACCTAGTGATTTCTAAATAGGTTGGAATGAACACATTTCTGCTTTGATTGTTGAGTGTGACATTGGAGTAGGAGAGTATGCTCTCATCCTTCTTAGGGTGATCAGAAATCCAGATCTTCGATACCATGCTCGTGTCTTTGATTGTTTGTCACATTTAGAGGGCCTGCCTTCCCGACCACTTTGCTTTTGCAAGCAAGTGATAATCATGAGAAGGGAACGACCCAAAGTGAGTATGGCTAGAATTCCTTGGCATTCTAACTCACTATAAAAAAATACCCGATGAGTGAAAGCTTTGAAGGAAGTGTTACGTGGGAATTGCAGTTACTTGGGAAGTGATGACCCTTGAACTCTTTCTCATATCAACATCTAAGTAGGGCCTCTTGGTCTAAATCATGCTTACGCGACTACATTTGTTTGGTATCTTGATGGGCTTAATGTCTCAATCATGCTTGCATGACATCAAGGAGTAACGCTTAACGGAAATCCTTACTAAAAACCTTGTTTTTAGAGGCCAAAAACCCTTCTAGTTGCTTGATAAGGACAAGTTCGGATACTTGGAAGACATACTAAGTTTGCCATGGGGAGATTTCCATGGGGACTGATGCTTGGCTACCCTGAGAAGTGAGTGCTGTGGAGGGGAGCTCGTGGGGTCAAGCATCTAGGTATTCTCATTGAATCCCATAACAAGTCTACCTCTCAAGTACCTAATGTCCTTGCCTACCATAAGAAATGTGGGAATGAGCATGAATGTCTTGAGTTTATGTTAAAATATCTTGTCTTCTTTACTTGTCAAAAGTTGAATTGCATCTCATTTCAAGAACAAGGCAAATTGATTCAAAACAAGGTTAAACATAAGAGCATTTCATCCAACAAACTTCAAAACACTTTCAAACATTGTTGTCAAACATTGTTCAAAATCTTGTCTTAACATTCATGTCACTTACATTTAGGTTCATCCTAGGTTGCATTTTGCAAAGTTCATTGTCAAGTACCAAGGTTAGGTTTTACCTAAGTCATACTCCTTTGCATGTCAATAAAAGTCATCCATTTACATGTGTCCTCTTGCATTAGAGTCATACCATTGTCATACATTTGCATTTGCATACCCTAGGTCTCTTCATCAAGCTTAGGTCATTATCATATCATATTAGGGTCACTTGCATATTAATTGTCCCTTTGCATATAGCGTCAAAACTAGGTTTTGTCATACTTGAGTAATCCAAATCTTTGAATAAACCCTAAGTCATTGTTAAGAAGTCTAGACCTTGTCAAACCTTTTCTTTTTATGTCATTATTGTCATTTGGTCAAACCTAGCTTAGTATCCAAGCATATAGGGGAGACGTTGTCATTTGTCCTTTTGTCACTTGGTCCTTTTGTCCTTTGAGGTCTAGACATCATTTCAATTTCCTAAGGGTCTCTTTTTAGATTTGCATTTCAAAAAGTTTGTCAAAATCTTGAAAAAACAACCAAAAACATAGATTGCATGCTCATCTATCTAGTTTGCATTTAGTTGCTAATCATACATTATCCTTGAAAAATTCCAAAAATATTGCATTTGCATAGTGACATGTCTATTGAAACAAGGTTCCAAGCACCAATGATGCAACAAAGTTTGACATATCAACCGACAATGCAATCACAATTCTATCCAACCCAACAACAAAGCAACATTGATCAAACTTTTTATGATGAAACAAGTCTCCAAATACAAAAACTAGAGGAGAAACTAGCTCAAGAAGAGGAGATATTGGAACAAAGAGTGAAAAACATTGAGAAGAATAGATCACAAATGTCCAAAATATTTCAAAAACTTCCAGGTCAAAATATAAAGATTGAGCCAATTGATGTAAGGTCTCTTATCGAACGATCAGACATACCAGCTCTCCTCTCCCAAATAGAGATGATGAAACAATTTCAAGAAAAGAGACAACATCAATTTCAACATTATGTGCCTTCACATCAAGAACAAGAAGGTGTTAACTATCAATCAGATTTTCAACTAATACAACCATCACAACCAATTGTCCAACATATGCAACCAACACAATCAATGGTCCAATTTCAACAATATGTCTAACCAACTATACAATGTCAACAAATGGTTCAACCAATGGTGGAATATCAATGTCAACAACAACAACCAAACATTCAAAAACAAAGGCTGCAGCACACACCAAGCCAAGTTTCAAACATGTCAGAACAATTGAACCAAGTCCAATATCAAAACATGACATCAAACCAAAACCAACTTCTTGCCAAACAAGTTCAAATTCCAGGTCCAATCATGTCAAAACCTCAAAATAAAGGTGGCTTTATTGCAATGATCTTAAGGAAATTACCAAGTGAGTTCTTTGAGGAAGATCAAGATAATACACTTATATCTAGCAATGCCTCATCCCCCCACAAGCAAATTGACTCTCCAGTGGCATCTATCCCTACACCTCTAGAAGTTTCACAAGAACCTTCCATATTGTCCTCATCAAACAATACACCCAAGGATGAAATTACCCAAGGGCTATCCATAATTGATTGCCAAGATAATCCAATTCATGATGCACATCCTTGTCATGTTTCAAAAATACAATACCCAATGCCACCATGCACTTTATTACCATTACCTATTTTAGAGGACCCTATTCGAAGTCCCTCTTCCTCATGTTCAAGCATTGATTCCTTGTCAGAATCCATCACAAATGTTCAAAGTGCATTTCCTTCATCCCAAAACATTGAGCCCTTGCCAGAATCCTCCATGCATATCCAAAGCTCATGTCAAGAGGATAATTTAGAGCATGAAGAAACGTGTCTTGAAACATATCAAGATCAAGATCCCGAAACCTTATCATCCCATCCAATTGTTGACCAAGATCCCATGTTCCCAGACACTCACGATGATTCCCCTATTCTTGTCCATCCCATCCAAAGCCCCATTGACACTCCATTCCCTGAGCAAGTTCAAGATATCCCAGTTCATCCAACCCCAAATGATCCCCTTCCATTTCATGAACACAATGTCCTTTCAAATCCCATTGACATTCCACTTCCTAAGAAAGATCAAGATATCCTTTCCATCCTTTCTGATGATCCCATTAAAATTCAAGAGCAAAGCACTTTTAAAGAGGATTCCAATAATCTTCCTCCTTTTCAAGATCAAATTATTCCTTTAAATCCTCCACAAGATCCATTTGTTCCTCCATCTCCATGTCCTAATCCCGCATATCCACTCCAAGATCTCATTTCTTGTGATGATCCCATTATTCCTCCCATTCCATCTCTTGAAGAGCCTATCATTGAACCATGTCCACAACACAATCCTAGTCCCCCTCATGATCCTAATCCTCCTCATGATTCTAATGTGTCAATGCAAGATGTTCATGAACCCTCGACATGCATAATGGGTTCTTCCACTTTGGTGCAATCCGATCCACTTCAAGATCTCATTATTTCTCTCATATCATATCCACCTCATAATGGACTCACGTCTTCTTCCCAAAGAAAAGAGTATCCTACAAGTCAAGATATTCATAAAGGCAAAGGGGTAGACCTTCACAAGCAAGAACCCCTCTATATCAAAGAATATACTAATGGTCATGGCTACAGAGCTCACACTCAAGGCGTTGGTATCCCTTCAAAGTAAAAATCCAAATGTCCACCTTCCCCATCATCACTACCATCCATTCTAGGTCCCTATATCCCTCCATCTCCTATGCAACATCAGTAAAGGCACACATCTTGGAGAACCTTCCATCCATCCCACAGGCCTCCATATCATTCCCATCCACACCGACATTCATTCCCTCTTCCAAGCAATTTGGATGTCAAGCATAAAAGTCATAAGTCTAAAAATCCACATGTATTCAAGGATCAACATGTCCAATATAATCGACATGTCAAAACAAAGAACAATATGATCTATAAAGAAAAAAATATATCCAAAAGGCCACAAAGGCCCAGTGAGAAAAATAAAGCAAAGTTAAAATCTATATGGGTTCCTAAATCCCTTGTGCAAGCAATGCACACCAAGGAACCACAAAAGCATGAAAAATCAAAAACCATGTGGATCCCTAAGTAGCTCCTTGAAGCACAAAAGCCTAAAGAAACATCCAACTTGGCATCCAAAGTTGCTATTCCTCCATCCAACCCTCTCAAATCTATTCCTCCATCACCTTCTTTATCCATTTTGGGCCCTTATGTCCCAAAATCCCAAGCTATTCCTCCATCAAAATCTCTGTATCCAAAACCCACTCTTCCTCCATCAGTCCATCACCCCTCAAGGTGTGTGCCAATGTCGATCTTGCCAACATTTCCATCCACTGAAGCCCAGTTCTTCCAATACCCTATCCATTATCCAATGCATATTTTCCATCCTTCCATCCCTTTGATCCAATCCTTTGCATAAATCCTTGCCTTAGTTACATCTCTTTTTCTAGGTCCTTATCCTACCAACGTCTTTGAGCATACTTTTAAAGGTCATGGTCCATTTTTTTTTTTCAAGGCTACTATCCAAACAAAAAGACGCTTGAGTCCTTCTTCCATCCCCTATCATGTGTCTATCTTCTACTGAAAAAGTCAAAATGCAAAAGAAAAATTGAAAAAAAAAAAGAGGACAAAAGAAGGAAAGAAAAAAGTAAAGAAAAATAATTCGTCCACTCGTGAAAACCTGGCAAACAGGCGCCTTGGGCAAGTACCATGATGAAAACCTGGCAAACAGGCATCATGCATAATCTATGAACTTCTTTCACACTACACTTGGGGTCAGGTTTTATCCTATCATATCCTTTTGTTCTTCATTGTTCCATTATCCTATCAAACCCCTGTCATTACCCTCCATTATCCTATTGTCCCTCATGTCCAATTTCCCCTTTTCCACCTTTGATCTTGACAAGGCTGAGGATCGTCATGAGCATCATGTATCTTGTTTGCAGCTTTGAGTCTATCATAGCTTTTGGTCATTTATCCATTTGCTTATTATAACCTTTCATCCGTATTCCCTAGCTTATTGCGATTTTCTGCCACTATCCCGTATAATATCCCAACTTTCAGTCCATGTCCCTTATCCATTCTTGGTCTTTCTTGTCCTATCCATATCTTATCACTATCCATACACTCTTGTTCATTCCTTGATCTTGATCTGACATAAACCTCTTGTCATGTCCCTCATGCCATGTTTCTACTTTACATTGTCATATCCATTCTCTTGTCCCATCACGCAATAGCCCTTGAAAATTGCATCCGTATTGTCTCCATGATAAAAAGCCTTTGTCTTCCCTCTATCCACCATCATTTCAGCAAGCCTATTTATTCACCTATCATATTCCTTTCCTTGCTAGACACTGGGGGCAAAATCATAAAAATTGAAAAATGTCCTGAAAAAATCTCTACAAAAATTGAAAAACTGTCCTGAAGAAATTCTTAAAAAGTCATAAAAAGTCCTGAAAAAATAAACAAATTTTTTTTCAAAACATTAAAATCCAAAAACAAGCATTTTGCAATAAATAATCCCTCATAGACAGATCGCTGAGTATACATTCAATGACACGCAATCCAACACTGTGCTTTAATGAAATCATGCATTAAATAGATGAACTCTTTCAATCAAACCAGACATTCAAACTGATCAACATTGTCATATCAATCAACCTCAAAATCATTCATCCTTGGCACACTATCATGGGTCTTATACAGGGTGTGGTATACTCAAAACCAGACTGTGTCCTGTCTTAGACGGGGTACCACATGTCCTGAAACTAGATAGCATGACCGTCCTATTAGCACGTTCAACTTTTGACAATGAAGATCAAGGTGTTTGTTTGATTTGTTGGAATTTGTGCATCTTATCTTTCTATTGATTTATCTTCGATCATGTTTCTATGTTGCTCGATGATGTCACTGAGTGATTTAGAGTGACCGGGATGGTTCATGGTCCTTTTCTTTTGATTGTGATTGTTGTTTGTCTGTAATGTGTCTGTCTTTTGCAAAAAGGGTTGCATTTTAGCTCTGGCCTTCAATGCCATGATGCTACGCATCCATTTTGCTATATTAAAATAAAGGTTCTCACCTACAAAGTGCATTACTGAAAGCAAGTTTTTCTTCATCTCTAACTATTCTCTGTTTCATTTTCTTCTTACTAACATTTCTTCCATCCGGTCGGTTGGTCAGTTCGGTCTAGTGCTTCGATTTCCAACCATACATACTACATCCTGCATCCATTTGGTTAGTACATTTGCATTACATTAAGTATCATATCAAGCATTTTCTCCATTTCATGTTATCAATGCATCAAAACACATAAAACAAAATATGCATCCATACATGTTCCACAATGGTACATAAACAATGCATAAGTCATCCATACATAGAAAGTAACATCAGTCATAATATATTGCATCCCATCATATCGATGCATATCATATCATATGTCACAATAATATCAGAGTACAAAATTGGACTGTCTGTCCTAAGTATGGCCCACAGGTTGACTACAAAATGTCAAACTACATGATATCCACTGTCTGTCTAAGGAGCACGTGCCTCTGTCACTGGGTGCTCCCTCTGTCCTCCTCATCCCTGCCATGTCTCGCGAATGATGTCCCTCCTGGTCCTGGCTATGGTGGTCTCATAGGTCCACTCACCCCCATGCTGCTCAATGACCTCCGAGAGCGTGCCCTCCTCTCTGTCCTTGATCGTGCCCGATATGATGGTGCTCTCTGCTCTGGTGGAGCTGCACTCTCATATAGTGTCCTCCAATGGCATATCTCCTCTCCGGTCTCTACCAGCATTTGTCCTAGCTCCCGTACACTAGCATCCTAAATCGACCCAATGTACTCAGTGACTCTCTGTTCCTCTCGCTGTGCCTGAGCAACTGCTGTATCTCGAGCCGCTGTGAGTCTGGCTATCTCCACTCTGAACTGGTCCTATTGTCTCTCTAATGTCGCAATATGATCCTGCTGGCTCGCTATGGTAGCCCTACACATCTCCATCTCCTCTGTCCTAGCTGTCTCTAGCTCTATGGGTATATCCTACCATGCCTCCTGCTCGTCATCCCCATCCCCATCTCCATCATCGTCATCCTCATCCTCATCTCTGTCCTCGTCATCCTCGCCCTCATCCTCGTCTCTGTCCTCATCATCCCCATCCTCATCACCATCCTCCTCCTCGTCCTCCTCATCTCCCTCCTCCTCTCTTGTGAGTGGGAAGTCTTCCTATCGCCTAGGTACTGGAATATCCAGATCTGTCAATGGCACTAGCCGCCGTCATGCAAACCATCTATCATACTCATTTGTCATCCCAACATCCACCACATCTGATCTCCAATCCCACTATCTCTGCTATAGCTATGAGAAGTCCGCTTATGCTGTGTGTGGCTGAATCATACTCCCCCACTGACTCGTCTCTCTATGAGATCGAGCAAAGTGTGCAGTTCTCCTAGGTACATCCTGCCTCTCTCCAAACTGTCATCTCACTCTCTCTGGTAGGTACAACTCAATCACTCTTTGGTGATTCACTACTCACCCAGTAAGGTACCTCTCTTGTCTACAATATGGTAACTCATCAATATCATCTGACCATCCTGGACAATCACGATATGGCCTCCATATGAACTCTCTCAGTCTGTCTAGCTCATGTCGCCAATATAATATGTATCCAAAAGGACCCTGTCTCAGTGCTCCACCATAGCAGTACACATATGGTCGGTGTGGTACTACCTATCTATCTGTAATCGATCGACATATGGCTATGTGCTCAAATGCCCATACCTGTAGCAGTGTAACTCCACAGCTCAAAGTCTGCACTCCTTGATATGCTATCTGATGCAACTGAAAATATAGCATAGCCAGTACACATGGTCCCCATGTATAGACCATCCCCTCTGTCGCCATCCACTCTAGCACCCTTCCCCATCCAATAGGGAATCCATGTCCTCGTCTATCTCCTGCTAGTAGACATGCTATAACCACAGCTATCACCACGTATCGTCGATCATACTCTGATGCCATAGTCTCCCAGCCAATCTCCCTCTCGACGATATCCAAATCATCTGCATCGCACTCAAACAATTTGCACAATGCGTCTCTCCCTGTCACTGGGTCATACTCTATCATCTCTCCATGAATCGGAATGCGGAGGATATGCCATACATCCTCTAGTGTCACCGTCGCCTCTCCAGTCGCCAGATGGAAGGACGAAGTCTCTGAATGCCATCGCTCTGCCAATGCGGTAAGCAGTCCTATGTTTGCCCTAATCTCGGGCATGAACGTGACATAGTATATCCCAAGTCCTACTAAGGTATCTCTCTCTGTGCTCCTGAGTCTATGTCGTAGCATGAAGCAGTCAAGTCGGTTCTCTTGCGTGATCAACGGATACTGTCGACTCTGCATCACAATTGGGGCATATTTTTGTCAATTTTTGGGTTTGCTCCTACGGGTTGCATTTCCTCATTTGCATGCCTAATCAGGGTGTTTTTCATCTAATCTGACCTATCCTACCCTTGTCCCCTTTTTCCAGATCATTTGCATGTCATTTTGACCAAAATTAGGGTTTGCATTGCACAATTGCGCCTGTGTTAGGTAACCTGCGCCTGTGTCAGGTAACCTGCGCTTGTGTCTCCCTACACAAGTGCAGAAAACCCCACACAAGCGCAGGATTCACCCTACACAAGCGCAGGAGTCCTCTTCTGCATCCCCTGTGGGCCCGTAATGTCCCGTAAGCACTCAAAATTCATCAAATTGAAAACATGGGTTTTTGAGATCCATACCGCTGCTCCTGCATCGTCCGATCATCTGAATGTGCGTACACATTCACCAAGGTGATCCGCCATTGGAATGTTCGCCATCTATCTGCAAGTGTCCTTGTCCAAAGCAACAAATCCTTCTCTTTGTCTAGTGCAAATGAGCAAATTGTCACTCTCTTGGTCTCATTTATAGATCTTTGTCAGTACATAGATGGACGTGCACCCTCTCTATCTTATGTTGGTCACGGTCTTTTGTGTCTTCAATTGCTTGTCCTTCATGCATCCGATCTTTGATTGTCAGTCTGTTCGCTCCTATCATTTTTATCGATCAATTGGCCTCTTTTCTGCATGTTTCCGGCCAATTCCTCGAGGGGGCATGCATATGTCATTGTCATTGTCTGGGGCATTTTTATTATTGTTCTTTGAAACAACACTTAAAATCGCATTGTCTCAAAGAGGGGCAAAATGTAGACACCTAAAAATGGTCAACGCTTGCGGAGTCATACTTTAACATTTGCACATTGCCTCATTTTAGGTTTTTGCGTCGCATTAACATTTCTCCTATGATTCGCACTTGGTCTTTATCATTTGCGAACATCGAGTCATTCTTCTACATTCTTCAGTTATCTCTCTCTCGAATTTGGTCTTGTCAACAACACTATCTAGTCATGATTTTAATCGATTCTATCTTATTGCATCAATGTGCATGCTCATTTGTCATTATTTTGGACATCGTCAATCCTAATTAGGGTTTTGTCCTCCTGTCAATCTTGCAATCAATTTGTAATCGATCATTGTCCTCTTATCAATCTTGTCGATTAACGATCGATTTGTCATCGGTCGTTGTCATGTTCAATCTTGTCATTTTGCAATTGATTTGTCATCAATCATGGTCATTTTCAATCCTGTCATCTTGCAATCTATTTTGTCATCAATCCTTGTCCTCTTGTCAATTTTGTCATCTTGCGATAAATTTATCATCGATCATTGTCTGTCTCAATTATGTCAATTTGGATCAATTAGTCATTGTTCCTCGTCAATTGGCGCATTTTATCAATCAAATCATTTATCACATTGGTCATTTATCAATCCAAAATCAAATCAAATCGAATCAATATCAATTATCCTTTGTCAAGACCTAATTGTCATTCTCGCATTGCTAATTCGTCTTCTAGGGTTTCGTGATTTCATCATTTAACCTTGTGTGTCATTTCTTCCTTTAGGATTAATAAATTGTTTATTTATCCTAAGTCTTCTCATTGCAATTAAATGTTCATTTAATTGGCTAATTATTCCTCTTTGTGAATTAATTAATAAATGACAAATTATTAATTAATTTACCTAATTTCTAATTTCTATCAATTTCTTAATTCCTAAATTCTTAATTCTCTAATTTCCTAATTTTCTAATTCCTAATTTCAAATTCCTCCTATTTCTCTCCTAAATTCATGGAAATGACATGACAATTTGTCATAAATTTGTCATAATTGACAATCAATCAATTTTGACATAGAAGTTGTCATAATTTGTCATAAATCATCAATCAACAAATTTTGCATAGAAGGTGCATAATTTGTCATAAATTTGTCATAATTGACATAATTGATTTGCAATTTCCATTTGAATTGAATCATGCTAATCTTGTCATCTCTCCAATTCTTCTATAAATTGGATGATCTTCATCAATCAAAGCTAATTGGTAATCAGACTATCGAATTTCTAATCAATCACATTTCTAGTACTCTTGATCAATAATCTTGTCTACTTGCTTTCAATTATGTGTGTGCACTTGTAGGTGAGATCCACAACCAAACCATTTGAAGAGGAAAGAAGAACAATGGAGCCACATGAAGGAGCATTCAAATCACATCTTTGGTTTGCTTAATTTCTAGTTTTGAATGTTTTTATTTCATGTCTCTATTGAATGTTGTTTAGGATAGATCATTGCATTTAGTTTCGTGATTGGGCTATGATTAGTTTATATATTATTTTTGATGATTTCCTATTTCCTAATGTACAGAAACAAATGTTGCTATTTCCAAAGAACTCTCTGAGTCAAAGGAAATACTTGCTAAGTTCAACAAGAGTACTGTCAAGCTAGAGCAAAAGCTTGAATCTGCCAAACCTGTCAAGAATACTAATGGACTTGGTTATTCCAGTCATGAGGAAGGTGAGACCTCTAGTACAAATGCTGGAGCATCAAAGAAACAACCAACATCAAAGGATAAAGGTAAGTAAAAGTTTAAACCTATTTGCTTTAACTGTCTCAAAGAAGGACATACTGCTAATGTGTGTAGGAGTAAGGCTTACAATAATTTTCCTTATTTTTTAAATGATAAGCCTATATCCTATAAATTCAATGGTAACTGTTATGCATGCAACAAGTTTGGGCATAGAGCATCTGAATGCAGGTCTGTTATGAACAAAACTAGAAGATATCCTCAGAGGACTCAAGGAGTTGGTCATGAACCCTTTGTGAACCAGAATCACAACCGATTTAATGCCTTCAATCATCAGTCAAGAAGTGGTGGCTATCAAGCGGCAACCAGATGGAGAGCAAACTATTTGATCTATCATGATCATGGTCACACTGCTACAACATGCAGAAGGAAGAATGACAACATGAATAATGGGCCTTGGAGAGCACCTGAAATGGTCTGCTATCATTGCAAAAAACCGGGTCACTTTGCCAGATTCTATAGATTGAGAAAGAACATATCGGATGACATACTGGTCACCCTGGAAGGAAAGATTGATATTGACACTGTTCAAGCAGATATGAACAAAACCTAGAAGAAGAAACCAGTGGTGTTACAAGAAGAACCAGTTTCTACACCTAGTGTGGAAATAACGAAACCGACAAACTAAGCATCAGAAAAGCTTAGGGGGATCAAATGGCAAAATGTTTCGAACCCCCGGTTTACACTAGTAAAATACCTTAACCTGTATGCGATACCTATCATTTGGCAGAAGACCAAAAATGGTAAAAGGCAAATTAGGGTTTACGCCCTAATGGTGGATAATTAATTATGGTTGGTGAGGAATATGCTTAAAAGGAATTTTCAAATAATTTCTCACTATCTTTTTTCGAGCGAAGAAGGTTTTCAAGTGCAGAGCGACGAAAAAGTGATTTGTGCTGTGATTCAGAGAAATTTAGAAACCGTGAAGGAAATTCAGAAGCAAATTACAAATGGTCAAGAGAAGAACACAAAGCGGTGATTCTGCAACCGATGAAGTGTGAGGCGTAGTAGAATCTGTAAGCCCTAAATTCTCGATTTTCGAAAGGTATTTCTCGAGTTTTCTGTTTTATCATGGCTTCTGCATCTCATACTAGCTCTAGTGCATCTGTCGATTTAGTAAGCTTCATTCAATGCAAGTCCAAATACAATGCCCTGTCACAAGTTCCTACTAGAGTAATAGTGGAAGAAGGAATATCTAATTATATAGACTGTAAAATTGAAGACCTAGGATCTCTAGCAATCCACTCGCAGCTAGGTCTATTCTATGGGAAAGATAAAAAGATCAAACCGGAGTACAGCATTTTGGAGAAGAAGAAACTTCACAATGCGGTTTACTTCCTAGAGGATTTCACATATGACCACATTAGAATCATTCTGAGCCGAGTTCATGGTGAGAAGATGTAACTAGAGAGAACGCATGATATCACACCACAAGCTGTTCATGCCGTCACCGACTGCTGCAACGTTGGTGAAGTGCCAGCCCTAAGGAAGATCTTCAAGATTGAAATGACCAAGCTCACTGGTTTAGTGAGTGACTCACAAGGAATGACTGTTAATTCCATCAAGGATGACCTCATGAAATATGTGTGCATGGTGATTGGATACAGGACGTTCTCTACGAGTAGAATTAACTTTGTATCTGTTGTAACGGTAAATGCCGCTTACCAGATGATCAAGGAAGATTCATCATTTGACCTCTGCATCGGTATGCAAAGGCAACTCCTGTTGAATCTTAAATCAATAAAATAGGATAATGCATTAAAATTCAAGTTTGGACGACTACTAGTAGGACTATTTTTCTACTTCCAAGGTTACTTCCCCAGAGTGGGAGACATTCAATGGTCTACGGACCAACCGTTTACCAAGCAGATCAAAGAAAGCCTGCAAGCAGTTGGAACCAGCTACCTTGAAGTTCTGAACAAGTACTTTGATGAGTTCAGAAGCAAGATGAGTCTAAGGATGAGGATATCCAATGACATTGTCAAGAAATATGAAGAGGATATCTGCTTTATCATCAATGTGGATGAATGCATAATGGAGGCCATTGAGCCCAGACAAGAAGAAGTAGAGCCTATGGGCTATGAGGTGATGTATGATATGTTGGATGGGTATGCTTCTACCCTAATTGCCTCACCCCTAGATCCCAAGGCAAAGAGAATCGACTCCTATCTGCAAATGGTTGCACCGGTTGTAGATCCTCCTGAAAAGAAAGGAAAGGCAATGCCTTCGACATTGGCACCAGTTACTGCAGCCAGTCCCAAAGTGACCAAGTGGTCACCTGCAAAGAAGAAACCGGTAGCGGCACTTGCCAAAGTCTTCGAGAGAAAGAGGAAGACAAGGAATAACTCACCAGACTCAAAAGAAACTATGTCTGAGGAAAAACCTAAGAAGACAAGACAAGCAAAGAAAAAGACAAAGAATGAACAGGCATCATCGGCACTGGTAAATATTGACATTTCCTCCTACAAACCTTTGACACATTGTCAAAGAACTATCAAAAATATTAGGAGAAAAGTGTTGAATGATTTGATTGATTGTTTTGATGATTTCAATGATGATGAAAAAGAAGCAGTTGAACAAGAAGTAATTAAGTACTCATGTGATAATGATCGGTCGCCTTCATAAATTAGATCTGAGACACCAGATTCTTTATATAATTCCTTAGATAATAAATGATGCATTGCCATAGAAAAGGAACAGGAAATGAGAGAGAAAATTTTTACTCAACATTTTCCTAATGTATCAAATTCAGAACTGTTTGAAGTTATGAATAAATAAAAAGGCCTCTTCTTCATGAGACGAAGAAGACTCCTGTTACTGAAAGGAAAGGGTCAAGAAGTGCTCAAGAATACACACACTCTTTCTCTAGAAGCTCTTAAGATGCATCAAGTGGTTGAAGCCAACAGGAAGGCTAAGCAAGAACCAACAATAACAAAACCAGATGAAGTGTTTGATACTGAAGGAAACCTGGTTGTTGAACCTACAAACACTATTGATGTCGATGCTCTAGATGTAGAAGATGTTGCGCAGGACACACCATCTAAAGCAACAAGACAAGAGAAGAAGACTGAACAAGTTGAAAAGCAAGCAAAGGACAAACAAGAAGAGGTAGTAAAGCAACAAGCAGAGAAGAAGAAAAATGAATAAGATGAGGAGAAATGGAAATAGGAAGAAAAGAGAAAAGAGGATGAGAAGAAAAGAAAGGAAGAGGAGAAGAGAAAAGAAGAGGAGAAGAGAAAGGAAGCAGAAAAGAAGAAGGAAGAGGAAGAAAAAGAAGAGGAGAAGAGAAAGGAAGTAGAAAAGAAGAAGGAAGAGGAAGAAAAGGAAGAGAAGAAGAGAAAGGAAGAGGAGGAGAGAAAGGAAGAGGAGAAGAGAAAGGAAGCAGAGAAGAAGAAGGCAGAGGAGGACAAGGAAGAGGAAAAGAGAAAAGAAGTGGAGAAGAAGAAGGCAGAGGAGGACAAGGAAGCAGAAGCGGCAAAGAGCACATAGATGGAGACTCCAAAGGCAATCGATAGTCCAGCCAAACCAGCTGACCTCACCAGTCCTATTGACCTCCAGTCTGCAAGCAAAATGGAGCTGCTACAGAGCATTAAGGAGGAAGAAGGAGGAAGATGTGATCCAAGCTGCGGTGGACACTCTAACCGGTTTGTTACCCAACACAAGCCTCCCCAGTACTGACTCATCATTGGCACAATTGAATCTCCTGTGCACCATAGTGGATGATCAAGTGCAGAGCCTAGAAGAGGTAGCAAAGGCAAATGCCAAGAAAGAGCATCAAAAGGCTCTCAACATTGCCCTGGTGAAGAAGCTTAATGAGCGCCGGTCCGAACTGCAAAAAGCACAAAAAGATATAAGGAATGCTCTCGATGAGGGGAATCTACTACTTAGTAAGATTTTCCAACCCCATCTCTTCTATGATGATGTGCTTGTACAGAAGCAAAAGCTACAAACTGACTTACAGTTATATATGAGTACCTTCAAGCTATCATATGACTCTTTTACAGCTTATGGGCAAACCGCTCACTGGTTTCATATCCAGTCTACCAAAATAGAGTTGGAAATAAGCAACTGGACTCTAGATTTGTAGGAACTCCAATTGCTTCTACTCCCACACCTGCAGATCCTTCAGAAATGTTATCTCAATCTGGATGCTTTAACAGTGACTTAGGAGATGAGCACAATAAACGCCATGGAAGAACAGGTCTCCTAGATGCAGATAGAGAAGGAAGTGGCTACCTCCCTACTTGATTCCTGGTCCTTATCTATGAAACAATTTTTGCAGGACTTTAAATCAGTTTTTGACAAGTTTTATTCCTTATTGTCATAAACTCTTATTCTTTTAAAACTAATGAAACAGGGGTTAGTTTGTAATATTTTGTTGTCATTGTTGGCAAAGGGGGAGAAGTATAAATTTTGAATGTTTTGATGTATACTTTCATGTTATTTCTATTAAGAAGTAGTATACATTGTATTTTCTGCAAAAGCGATAGTGTATATGCTTAGGGGGAGTAATTTTGATTCTGGCATATTTTTGTTGTAAAACACTTAGATGTCAAAATTTCCTAAGTGTTGCCATCAATGCCAAAGGGGGAGATTGTTGCCATTTTTTATGATTATGTGTTGATTGTCATTGATGGACACACACTTGCATTGAGATCACTTTTGTATGTATAAGTTAAAGCTCAACTAGTACTTGTTCCAACCGATATGATGCATTATAGTCCTTAGACTATTGGTGTTTTGCATAAAGTGATTATCGATCTGAAATGGTATGTTGACCCCAAGCGGTTAGAGGATCTCAAGTGGTATGAAGGATCAAAGCGACAGAACACATATTTCCCAGTCTTCATTTTTTCAAACTGGCAATTGGTATTTTGCTTAAACCGGTATTTTGTATGAACCGGTAATACTCTGTGATGAGTTACCAATTGACATTTTGTGATGAGTTACCATCCATCGATTGTTTGATGGTGCCAACACTTCAACAGTTCTTTTTGTGTCATGTTACAAAATATGTCTAGATGCATTGAACCTAGGAATTTGTATTGTAATCCTATTGGACCGACATGAAATCAGATTCCTTTATAAGGACATCATGTCTAGAGTTTTAGGTGGTTGATGTTGTTGCTAGGGTTTAAGGTGGTTGATGAGTTAGAGAAAGTATGAATGTGTAGAAGACTGAAGTAATGCTGGAATGCATTAGGAATGAGTTATCAAGGATCTAACCAAGCAATCTGTGCTATTAGCTAGATCACTCACTTATTGATTACTCACATCTTCGACAAGTTTGAAGCCCTTAACCTGGTAGGCCCAAAAAGCCTTTTGTAAATCCTCTAACAAGGTGGTTCACATATGTGGATCTAAAATCCTCTAGCAAGGTAGTCTTTAATCAGAATTATCTCCTAACAAAGATTGAGATTCCTAATAGGATCTGTTCTGGTAAAGAACATTGTATAACCTTAACCGGTCTGGTTCCTATTCTGCAGATAGTTACTTGTGAGTTCCATCTCACCGTGGTTTTTCCCATTTGGGTTTCCACGTCAAAATCTCTTGTGTTATGGTGTTTGTGCTTCTGTGGGTGAATGCATTATTTTCTATTTGGTTTGCATGTGTGCTAACCGGTTTGTCTGCTAAACTATTTTACCGGTTTATTGTTAGTCTAGCAAAGTGTTTAAGTACAAAGATTTTTGGCATAATAATTCACCCCCCCCTCTTAGTATTCATCATTACTGAGATTGAAAATATTGAGTAACATTGAGTTGACTAAATATGATGGTTATCCCTTTCACTTTGGATCACTGATTGTATGTCTATCTTTCTACTTTTTGAATTCATTATCATTGAAGGAGAATGTTGCTTGGGATGTATGCCTAGTGGTTGGAAAGAAAATCAAAAGATATCTAGATGATCTGAATGACAAAGACAATCCATGCAAGGAATACTTTCATGAACTCTAGAAGAATTGAATTTTGAGACATAGGATCCCAAAACGTTGTGTTGAGAAATATAGAGATACCATTACCTTCTTCGTAAAAAATGATCAATACTTTATGGAAGTTGTGTTGCCCCGAATGGTACGATTATTGAGTTTTGGATATGAAATCAGTGAAGAAGAATGTATAATGTATGCAGATGAACTTCTTAGTCTTCAAGTAGATTTCACTAAAGATAAGTTTAGAACTTATGAAAAACTTGACGGTTCAAATTTTGTTCAACAAGTGGCTCCAAAAGGACCCTCCTTTAGAAAGAAAAAAAGTAGAAGATCAATTGAAACCCCTACGCTGATTGCTAAAAAGAGAAAATCAATAAGAAAAATATAAGGTTGAAATTATAAGCATCATGATGTTGAGAATATTGAGGTTGATGTTAAGCAGAAAGAGATGTTTGTAGTGGAAGATGTTCTGCAAGAGAAACCTCCTGGTTCTCGTGATGAAGATCCTTTTGAAGTTGACAAAATTATGAAGGTTCTTGAGGAGCATAATGGATTTAAGAAAATTGCATATGCATGGTTATTACAACTATCATATGATCAAGATAGGATTGAAGAATCTTTGATTATTTTTTTACTCTAAAATGACATATCTCTTGGTTCAATTTAGAATGTGCTCATGGATGAACTCTTTGAACAATTGAGTGAGAAATTATCCCTTAAAGCCTCTGAGAAAGATAAACCTGATACTAATATGAAGTGCAAAGAGTGATGAGAAAAAAGTGTGTTGTTACACAAAAGAAGTTAACTGAATGCATGAAGGATATGAGGAGCGCATGAGTGAAATTGCTAGTGTCTACAAGTATTTCACCAGGTGGCCTATTGTCATAGTAAATCATAAGGCAAAGATTGATTCCCTTGAATTTGATATGAACAATTTAGTTGGGTCCTTCAATAATTTCAATGATAAGGATGGTGCTTTGAGAAAGAAGATTAACTCTGTATAGTTAGAATTATCCTCGGTGGAGAGATAGATGATTTTTATAAAAAATTCTAGATGGTTAATTTTTTTTATTGAAACTAGAATGGATCATTACAAATGTTTGTTGGAAGATGTAGAAAAGGTAAAGTTTAACCTAATGGTCATAGGTGGTTTGGTTAGTGTCATTTACCTTCTTTTGCAATGCAATTGTCAGTGTATGGCATTGAAATCTTCTTTTAGTTCTTGGAACTCCTTTCTCCTGAAACTCAAAGAAAAATACAAGGAGAATTTTCTGCAGAAAGGCAACTGAGTTTTTTTTCTTAAGATGTGTATAAGTTTTTCTTTGTCCTTGATGGAAAAGGGGGAGCAATTGATGAATATAATATAAGGAGATAAGAACGATAATAAGAATATGAGATGCTTTTTTTCTGAGGGGGAGTGATTGTAGAAAATGAAGCTTTAAGTTTGAGGTAGAGAATCTCTTATGTTGCCATCAATGACAAAGGGTGAGATTGTTAGAGTTTTGTCATTGATGAAGGAGAATATTGTATTGGATATTAGTTGTTATCGATGTCAACATACTTATGTTGACTTGTTATGTTATTGCTCTGGTATTTTCATGATTTTCTCTTCCATGTTTGGCTCCACATTTTCAGATTTGGGTTTGTGGTTTGGTTAGTACACTTATAGATATCAGATTTACCTGTATTCCAGGTTTCATATGTTTTGGATCTCTAGAAGGTGAAATGATTATTTTGGCAATCCACTCTGTCAATTGTCTTGTTCCTCCAAAACAAAACAGTTGGTTTTGGCATCCATATTTCTTTAATTAAGTGATTTTAATCTTGCGGTTTTTGGGATATGGTTAAACATTGAGGATAACATGCATTTCTTAGTTGGATTTAATTTCTATTATATATTTGGTCGACCTATGAAGTCAAACATGTGATATATTTTGAATAGTGTGTAAGCCATGAAAGGACGACTTGATATTGTATATATATATGTATGTATATATATGTATATATATGCATGTATATATATATGTATATACATATGTATATATACATACATATATATATATGTACATATATATATGTATATATACATACATATATATATATATATGTATATATGTATATACATATATATACACATATATATACATATATATATTGAGATTCATTCCTTTTGGTGTGTGTGATTATGGTATGGATGTATGTGAGAGAGATATAGAAGGAGATGAATATATAAAGATAGAAGAGTGATAGATTGATCAAATGTAATTGAAGTAGATTCTTGAAGAGTGAGTAAAGGTTCAAGTCATTCTACTTCCAACTTAATTGGAACTGTAATTTATGAAAATATAAGATGCAATCCTAGTAGTTCATTAATTGCATGAAGTTTGATTACATCCAACCGGTAACAATCGGGTTACAACATATTGACTCACATGCCTGGTAGAATAGGTCACAACTGGGACCTTGAATCAACAGATCTATCTTCTATGCACAGTATAGCTACTTGATTCTCTGATATGAGTGTATGTGCTCTACTATGTGTGTATGGGTGCATGTGTGGGATTTGCATGTGTGTGTTTGTGTCCATAAGTATGGCACCACATGCCAAACTTTAATTCCATATTAGAAAATAAAAACTTTAATGCCATATTAGAAAATACTCCAACCAAGAATTTTTGCACAAAAGATACTTATCTTTGTACCATAATAAGTTTCCTTTCCAAACATACTTATCTAAAGAAGATGGGTCCTATTGAAGTTGTTGAATGAATTTCTTTGTTGGAGTATCATGGTGTGCTACTTCTATCCATTTGAGTTGTAATAAATATATGGCACAAATTGTTGCTTCCTCTACTTCATGTTGAGAAAGGTCATCAACTATACTATTCTCATTGCCTTATTTTTTAAATAATTTTCAAAGTCATACCCTAACATCTTGTATGACCTATTTCTATTGCTCTACCAAAAACATCATTACTATAAAAATATTCTAGAATCTCAAGATCTATCTTGACTTTGAGATGCCTTTCCATAAAAAATTGGCACCACTGTTTGGCTGAATGAATGATTGTTAACATGTCTTTCTCTCATATGTGGGATTTCCCAAGTTCTAACCTTAAAGTTGTATGCTCTCAAATGTCAAGGAATTCCCTTCTTGCATCAGTGCTGCCCCTATGCCATGTCTACAATAAAATGCTTGCAGTATGACAATGTAATATTGATTGAAACTATGTTACACATTAGTTTACCTTTAGAGATTGGTCCATCATATCTTTATGTTTCCATTGTGTTTACTCTTGTTGTCTAGTCTGGATTGATCTCTTTGAGATCCCTCATAACCGATGACTGCCTCAAGTGGTATCAAAGTGAATTTTTGTTCTTGGTGAATGCTAGATTTCTTACTCAAGTGGTATCAGAGTGAAGTGGTATTAGAGTGAAGTTATGTTTTGTTCCTGAATTTTTGTTGTAGGGTGGCGAATTATGGATCCAATCTGCAATTGTAGAGGACTAGCATGAAGAGGAACTAGGAATGGTGGAGCATGTGGGAATGAAGACCCTATTGTGATGGAGATATTGCAAGGAATAGCAGCCCAGTTAGAAGTCATGGAGATAGCCCAGAGAAGAGGCTAACATATTTAAGATGTAAGTGAAGATGAAGAAGAAGAAGCCCCTGCAGAATAGGTAAACCTACTGGCGGTTGATCCGGATGAAGAAAGGTTTTTAAGGGTTTTGAGTAGGGTGTACACTAAACCTCATTTTACCCCACCATAATATGATGGGAAGTTAGATTCAGATGAATTGATGTTTTGGATCTCAAAGATGGAGAAGTGTTTAGATTTTGAAAACACTGCAAAAGAGATGAAGGTGAATTATGCCTATACCCGGTTGAAAGGTCATGCATATCTTTGGTGGGAGAATTTGCATGTTGATAGACAAAGAAGAGGTAAAGAGAAGATTAAGATGTGGGATAGGATGATTGCTAAGTTGAAATCAAAGTTTGTGTTGATGAATTATCAAGTGGATTTGTTCTAGAAGTTGCAAAATCTAAGACAAAAGGAATCTAGTGTGAAGGAGTACACCAAAACATTTTACAAGTTGAACATCAGATCCGGACATGTTGATGATGAAGTTGAACAAATTACAAGATATTTGAACAGAATGCAAATGTCTATACAAGATGAACTCAATATGATCAAATTGGAGAGTGTTGAAGAGGCTTACCAGTATGCCCTAAAGAGTGAAGAGAAATTGAACAAAAGACATGAGCAGAGACAGAGAGGTAGAGGTGGAAGGTTTACCAAAGGAAGATTTCAAGGAAGAGGAAATAGTACAGATAAGAACAAGGACAAGGAAGTGAGAAAAGAAGGTAATTCATACTGGAAGGATGATAGAAATTTTTATTGGAGGAGATAACTGAATGGTGACTGGAATGAGAACTTTGGAAGACAAGACAAGAGGACATTCAGAGGAACATGCTTTAAGTGTGGAGGAGAAGGACACTGTGCATTGAAATGTAAGAAGGCAAAGGCTACCAGAAGAGCAACAATGGCGGAAGAAAACCCCACTAGATCATACAATAAACTAGAAGATGGAGAATTGTTGATGATGAGGAGAGCTTTGTGTCATACCAAAGGAAATGAATAGCCCCTGCAGAGGAAGAATCTGTTCAAATGTAAGGTATTCGGTAAGTGTTGTAAAGTTGTTATTGATAGTGGTAGTTCAGATAATCTTATTTCGGAGGAGATGGTGAATAAGTTGAAATTGAAGAGATTAAAACACCCTAAGCCTTACCAGATAGCATGGATTCAAGTTTAACATAAGTTGTTAGTAAGTGAACAATGTTTGGTGAAATTAAAAAATGGGAATTATCATGATGAAGTTTTGTGTGATATTATGTCTATGGATATTTGTCATATTTTGTTGGGTAGACCTTGGCAGTTTGATAGAAAGACAATACATGATAGAAGAAAGAATACATACACTATTGTGGCCAATAGGATGAAGCAAACCTTGTTACCTTTGGAGGAACCTTTGAATAATGAAGTATGTATGAATGCTAGAATCTGTTTAGTAGATGGAAGGAATTTCATGGATGGACTGAGACATGAGAATGTGTGTTTTTCCTTTATTCCTAAGAAGACTAAGAGACTAGAACCAGAAGGAGAACATCCATAAGAGAAGAGATTTGCTAACAGAATACGAGGACATCATTTCAAATAATGTACCCAATGGATTGTCACCTATTAGAATTATTAGTCATTGCATGGACTTGGTTCCCAGAACAAGTTTTCCTAACAAAGCTGCACACCGGTTGACACTGGCAGAGAATGAAGAATTGAATAGACAAGTGCAGGAGCTATTGAAGAAAGGTTTGATCAGGGAGAGTCTGAGCCCTTGTGCAGTACCAACACTATTAGCACCTAAGAAGAATGGAGAATGGATGACGTGTACCGATTCAAGAGCAATAAACAAGATCATAGTGAAATGCTGATATCCTTTGTCTAGGATGGATGACATAATGGACTGTTTGAGTGGAGAAAAATACTTTACAAAGATAGATTTGAAGAGTGGATATCATCAGATCAGGATCAGAGAAGGTGATGAGTGGAAGACAACATTTAAGACAAACAAAGGACTATATGAATGGTTGGTGATGCCTTTTGGATTGACTAATGCATCGAGTACTTTCATGAGACTTATGAATGAGGTATTGAATAAATTCTTGGGTAAGTTTGTTATTGTGTATTTGAATGAAATTGTGATTTTCAGTAAGACAAAAGAGGAGAATTTGTTGCAGTTAAGACACATTTTGCAGAGGTTGAGAGAAGAAAAGTTGTTGATCAATATCAAGAAGTATACTTTCATGAAGGATGAGTTAGTCTATTTAGGATTTGTGATACCTGAGGATGGTTTGAAGATGGACCTTGAGAAAGTGAAAGCCATTGTTGAGTGGCCTACACCGAACAACATTAGAGAGGTAAGATCATTTCATGGGTTGGCTAGTTTTTACCGAAAGTTTATTAGAAATTTCAGTTCAGTTTGTAACCCTATGAACGAGACCATGAGAGGAGATCAGAAGGAATTCAAGTGGACCACCAAAGCAAACAAAACTTTTGAACTGTTAAAGAAGAAAATGACTGAGCAGCCTCTGTTAGCTTTATCGGATTTCAATAAATTATTTCAAGTAGATTGTGATGCAAGTGGAACAGCAATAGGAGTAGTCTTGAGTCAAGAAGGGAGAGCAGTAGCCTATTTTAGTGAGAAATTGAATGATTTTCGGAAGAGATATTCAATGTATGATCAAGAATTTTATGCCATAGTTCAAGCCTTGAAGAAATGGAGACATTACTCGTTTCCTAAGGATTTTGTTTTGTATAGAGATCATCGAGATTTGCAGTATTTGAACAATTAGAGTAAGTTGAATCAAAGACATATGAGATGGGTAGAATTCTTGCAGAGTTACACCTTTGTGCTGAAGCATAGAAGCGGAAAATATAACAAAGTTGCTAATGCATTGATTAGGAGAATGAATTTGCTGACAGAGATGAGAGTGATAGTATTAGATTTTGAAGATTTGAAGACCTTGTATGATGAAGACCTAGATTTTGCAGAACCTTGGAAAGCATGTAGAGAATCAGTTAGGGTTGATATAAGCAAATGGCTGGATTATTTCATTTAGGATGGGATGTTATTCAAGGGAGTTCAGTTATGCATACCTAAGAGTTCCATGAGAGAGAACCTGATAAAGGAGAAACATAGTGGAGGACTAGCTGGACATTTTGGCATTGACAAAATAGTTGCATTAGTGAGTGAGTAGTACTTTTGGCCCTAGATTCATAAGGATGTTAAGAGATATGTGCAGAGTTGTATAGTTTGTCAAGTTGCAAAAGGTAGTAGTTAGAATATGGGATTGTATAAACCTTTGACAGTACCAGTAAGACCTTGGGAGGATATAAGCATGGATTTTGTACTTGGATTGCCTAAAACACCAAGAGGGCATGATTCTATATGTGTGGTAGTGGATGTATTTTCAAAGATGGCTCATTTCATACCTTGTAAGAAGACATCAGATGCATTACATGTAGCAGACTTATTTTTCAAGGAAGTAGTGAGATTGCATGGATTACCTAAGAGCATAGTTTCATACTGAGACACTAAGTTTGTTGGCTATTTTTGGAGAACACTTTGGAAAAAGATGAAGACATATTTGAAGTTCAGTTCTACTTTTCATCCACGGACTGATGGAAAGATAGAAGTTGTTAACCGGAATTTGGGAAATTTGTTGAGATGTTTAGTGGGAGATAAAACTGGAAGCTGGGATTTGATCCTTGCACAAGAAGAGTTTGCCTACAACAATTCAGTGAATAGAAGTAATAGAACAACACCTTTTGATATTGTTACCAGAGTGCACCCTAGAGGAATATTAGAATTGAGACATTGGTAGTGAAGACCAAAAGAGTACAGAAGCAGAAGATTTTGCAGATCACATGGCGACATTGCATATTTAGGTTAAACAACATTTGGAAGACATGAACATAAAATATAAGGAGAAGGGAGATGAGAAAAGGAGACATGAGGAATTTGAAGTTGGCGATGAAGTGATGGTATATCTAAGAAAAGAGAGATTCTTGGTTGGAACTTATAATAAGTTGCAGATGAAGAAGTTTGTAAGATTTTGAGGAAGTTCAATTCTGGAAATGCATATGAAGTGGAGCTACTAGATAGTCTAACTATTTCACCTATATTAAACATTGCAAATATTCATGAGTACCATGAACCAAAATTTTGTAAGGACACTGTTGCAGACTTGGAGAAAGAGTTTCCCTAGAATGAA
Organism: Cryptomeria japonica; assembly: GCF_030272615.1. NCBI lineage: Eukaryota > Viridiplantae > Streptophyta > Pinopsida > Cupressales > Cupressaceae > Cryptomeria > Cryptomeria japonica. The sequence continues at coordinate 559,605,713 of NC_081408.1, read as the reverse complement.
CTGGGTCAGATTGAAGAGATTTTGGATGGTAGGATTGGACGTAGTACCCAAAGCAGTCAATATAAGGAATATCTTGTGAAGTGGAAGGGCAAACTAGTTGAAGATTTATCTTGGATTTCTCAAGTAGAGGCATATTGCCTTGGTTTTCCTCTAACCCCAGCAAAGTGAGAGGCTCACTTTTTTAATAACCCTAGATGTCTGATGCAAGAGCATCCCCAGTTCACAACAATATTGCATCAACCAAAAACATTTTCCTTTCTGTTTTATTTTCTATTTGCAGTTTTAGTTTCCTTTCTGTGTATCCTGGTTTTGGCCCACCGGATCCTGTGGAGTTGGATTCTACTTGAAGAATTTATCATCTTTCTTTCTTTTAGACTGCATCGCATTTGGATCACTTTCTGACATAATATCGCTACCAATTTTGATGACAATTTCTTGTCACTGGATTGATAGTTCATTGTTACCGGTTGCCTGAGACCTATTTTGGTGATCTACTGGAACCCATTCCTAAGCTTGTGGAGCCCTGGGCATTTATTTTGATGTTCCTTGGCATGTGGCTAACCTTCTACATTTCATCCTTTGGATTTTCCAAAGGATTCTCTTGGAGGAGGCCATCCTTTGTTATTTTCATGTTAGGTCTTGTTCTTTGGGTTTTGATCCCTTTTAGGCTAACTGGATCCTTTGGATCGATATATATTTATAATTATTTAGAACAAATTAATTAGAGAATGAAGTAGCTAGACTGTGCATACAAGATAGATCTTTCAATTCAAGGTCTTGATTGTGACCTATTCTACCAGGCCTGTGAGTCGATATGTTGTAACCCGGTTGTTACCGGTTGGATGTAATCAAATTTCATGCAATTAATCAATCTTATCTGCATTGCCTCCATCATAACTTTGTGTTTCCATTGTGTTTACTCTTGTTGCCCAATCCAGATTGATCTCTTTGAGGTCCCTCATATAGTCATTGGGTCATTTATATTCCCGAACATATGTTACACTTCCCAAGTAATCTATGTATCATTTCCCCAATATTCCTCTCGCATCTACAATGAATTTGGAATAACTTGTATCAAGTACAATTATTATGTACAGAAAGAGATTGAAATCCTTTACATTCATGTCCTTTTTCTCCTTCAAGTGAAATTATATTGGGAATAACTTGGATGAATTACCCTCTCTATTGTTTGAAATCCTTAAGTTGGTTATCTCTCTCAAGTATCTCTAGAATTGACCAATGCTTGAAGGTGTGAAAGGATTCTATTCTTGGTTTGATTCTTTGTTCTTCTTCATTTATGCATCGATTCTACTTAATGACCATTCTTACTACTTTTTCAATAGGTTTTAAGGTTGTTGGAGCATTGGAATCTCTCTATAGGACTTTGCATAAAGTAATTAATGAGTGATGAATCAATGGCCATATTTTGGACGATGGATCCAAGATAGGCACAAGCTCTTTTAATTTTTGTCATGCTTGCAACAAACTAGTATAACTACCATGCACCTCCTTAGTATTACTCATAACAAACTTTACCTTGTGTTCCAAGATCTTCTCAAAAATAACAAAAACTTGTTTGTTGGCCTCTTTTTGGGTCATGCCATTTAGCCTTTTTAATTCTTCAATCTCCTTTTCTAAATTTCTTCTCAAGGCATCATCTTGTCCAACAAGAGATTTATCAATACCAGTTTTCTAAATTATATGTTGGAAAAGAACAAGCTCTTTCACTTGGGATGAAACAAATCCCTACAATTGCTCCTTTAATTTTACTTATTTCTTCATTCATTTCAATTTGAAAATTTTCATACTCTTCCAATTTATGCTCCATATGTTTTACATTTTCCCAAGTTATATTGTTGAGTGTATTTTCATAGTATTAGCTTCCAATGCTGATGTATCTTTAAGTGTTTTTACCATGGCCGGTCATCTCATCTCCTAGATAGTGTCCAACAACTTTGGTTTTCTATTATTTATACATTTCACCCATAAAGCAAATGTTTCAACTTTAGGGTTGTATCCTGTACAACTCATCCCTTGCTCTGATTCAAATTATGTGTAGTGCCCCTCCCTAATTCATCCTCTATGAGAGGATGTTGTATTGGTAGGAAAATGATGAGTGATAGATTGAGGAAAACTAACCCTTTCCCTCAAAGAGAGATGAGAGTTTCACTATTGATTATCCTTCAAGCACTTTTCACCATTACATTATGAAGATAAGGGGTAATTCACTAGATCCAATCTCCACACAAAGATGATAGATTGAATTCTGAATGAATTAAGGATGTTATGATGATCCCCTTATTCCTTTGTTTGAAATAGAAAGGAAATTGATTGAATTATGTAGTGCAAAAGTGACAAAGAAATGACTATAACTTAAGATCTGAATATGGGATGAAGTTGTGCACCTGGATTTGGTAGTAAAATGTCAAGATGAAGCCACCCTGCAAATTTGACAAAAAGTTGTCCAGACTGTGGTGGAAATGTACACAGTCCTCCGAAAAATCCACAAAATGAAAAGGGTTTTTCTGCCCTTGCAAATGAATCCCAAATCTGAAAGTAAAGTTGTGCACCTGCAACCTACACACCAAAAAGAGAGGAAAATGTGTTGGGATTGGGGATTTGCCTTTAGGTCAAACCCTAGTTTTGGAATTAACCAAGTAATGAAATAAAGTACTTGCAAGTAAATGTAAATGAAAGACTGAATTATAAATCACCTCAAGGGAGGTTGTAGTAGCAATCTTGATAGAAATATTTGTATGGAATTGTATGTTGGAATCAATCTCATCTTCAATGGTTGAATCCTTGACTTGAATGCAACACCTAGCCTTGAAGGGAGACTTGAGAATGCTCAATGATGGAAAAGAATTCTTAAATGCTTGATCACTTGTGCAACTGGAATCTTTCCAATTTTGATGTATCCAACTTATGCAAATGAGAGAGAAAATACCCCCTTAAATAAATTTTTAAGGGTTTGAATTTCGTCATGGGCTGACATCGGGGATATTTACCGCTCACTGCACAACCCACAAGACATGCTCTAGAAAGGTCCTACCACAAAATAGGGCAGGGAGAGGGGTGTCAATCCCCTATCCTTGGAGGACAAGGGCACCACACCCATGTCCAAGGGGGGACAAGGATGCCATGCCCCTATCCTACCCTTGTCTCCAAGGCAGAGTGATGCAGAGGCCAAGGAAGAAGGTATTTTTGCAAGCTGAGCACTCTCTAGTCTTCGATCAGGCTAGAGGAATCGATTTCGCATGCATGAGGAACCTAAAGTAGTCAAAAATTGCTAGGGTTGAAATTTTATGACACTACATTTAGCCCCCACTTTAGCGAGAGTATGAGCGTATGTCGATACTGTCGGTAAAGTACAAGGAAACAAGATTGAAATACTTTCACCATGTCAAGGAGGAAAGATGTGCCAAGCCCCCAATGGACTTAGGATCTTACAACTTCGATTGGAAAAGTAAAAAGGGAAGATAGAGAAGGGGAGAACCATGACTACAAGTAGCAAAGTTCCCTTCACTATGAGTCATGAAAGCAAGGATACAAAAGATTACAATTCAAAGAAAAGCTCACTAAGTAATTCCAAGTATCACAAGAAAGTATGAGCGGAGTGTATGCTTCCACGTTAAAGCAATCACACTTGCCTTATCAAGAGTGATTGTTTTAAGGTAGGATACACCCAAAAGAGAGAAAAGAAAGGGAACACGTTATCACAAGGATTTAGCCCCCAATCAAGGTATAAACCCAAGGATAATGAACACAAAACATGAGGTAGTGTCACTTTCTTTGGGGTCAGTATGTTGTATGATAACTCATGTATATCATTTATGTATATGCATATAATAATCTTCATTCCCCAAAGGACACTACCTTAGAAGAAAGGGAGGAGAGGATGTCTTTTGAGTCAACATGAAAAGAGACCAAGATAAGATCTCAATGATTTGCATCATCCCCAAGTAGACATTACGGGAATAATAGAAGAATAGGGATACATATAGAAGAATGGTCACAAAAGAGAAAGAAAGAGAGAGGAAGATCTGCAGTGCTAATATCGCTAATCTAGCACAACATCCGCTTCTCGATCTTGTTGATCACCATTTAGGGAAGGTGAGAAACATGTGAGAGGAGCGATATCGAGCACAATAGATGGAGTTATCACAGGATCCAAATAAGGACTATGCTCATGTAGTAAGTCACTTTGTTCGATTCTAGGAGCTAGGATTAGGGTTTGTGAAAACTCGTCCGATAAATGTTTGTCCATATCAACATACTCCTACTCACTATCAGAAGAATTAGGAGTTGTATTGCCATTATGAATAACATTTTCACCTATTTCTTTGTCAAAGTTTAGAGAAAGAGGAGCAAGAACACAAATAGGAGTAAAACCATCACATGTTTTATGCAACTTATGATTTGGAGATGTAGGTTGAACATCTTGTTTAGGAGAAAAGGGAATCATGTCAACTGTTGGAGTTTGAGGAGACTAAGTATTTTGAGGGATAACTTCATGAGCTCGAACACGGTGTCTTTGACGACGTTCTCTTGCACAACGATTATGTCAACTCTTAGTGGAAGGCTAAGAAGAAGGAGGAAAATTTGAAGAAGGAGGAATCGATTTCTCCTTTATAGTGGAAGGTTTAGGTTGAGGTCTTTTTGGTTTAACAATAGGAGGAGAAGGCCTCTTCTCTTGATAAGAGGAAGGAGGTGGAATTGCACCATAGAAAGGGGGAATATTAGGTGTAGGAAGGAGACCAAGTCCATCATGAGGAGGATGTATAGGTCTAACCTTAGGAATAATATTGGTTTTCTTCTTAAGAGAAGGTTAAGTCACATCCATAGGAGTAGGTGGACAATTTTCCTTAGGAGGGAGATTAGTTCTATTTGAGAGGGGAAGAACCTCATCCTAAAGAATAATAGGAATGTCAAGTGTTGGCGATCTAGATTGAATTAAGGATAAGATCATATCATTCTTCCATTTTTGATAAGATTTAAAAAGAGCAACGCTCCTTGATGGAAGAGATTGAAATTGTTTAGGCCAAAAGAGATCAATAGGAACATTGGAGCTTCTTTCGAATGGACGAAATTATTGGCATTTGCATGAAGATTACATTAATGAAATGTTATATTGTCATTGATGTCAATTAACCGGTAATGATATTGTTGTAATGTTGTTTTATAACTAGTAGGAAGAGCTAGTGAAAGGAAACTATAATCGGTAGGTAAGTTTGTGGAGTGAACCAATATTACTAAGTTCTGGAGAGTTGAACCAATAAACCTTACCTGTTGATTTGATAAACCCTAACCGATTAAGTTTGGTGAATTGGTTATATTGGTTTATGATCTGATGGTGAGCGTTAATGATTATAACACGTATGCATATTATATGAAGAAACTTTCAAAGTATTTTGGCATGTTGAGGTAACGGTTTTTGTCTTGGGCATGAGCCAAGTATATTGCATGTAATGCAAAGTGCGTGATGAGAAATTGAGCTCGATGAAGCGATGGTCAAGGAGCAATCAAGGGTTTCTTGAATCATGTGTAGAGATTGTTATGTAATACAACGGTCATACTTGAACCGAATTGTTTGTAATCTCTATGAGAGTTAGGTTTTTGTTGTGTTACCGACCTAGCTGATTTGTTTATAAGGTCGATGAGCTGTTTAGTCTCAGAGTTGGAATTTTTTTAGTTGAGTGTGTGGTTGTTGAACCGGATGATGTATCTGCAGTTTGATTAAAGGCAGATAGGAGCATGAAAATGATTTGAACAAGCAAGTGTAGTGCTATTCAAATAGATTAGCAAACTCCTGTTGTTTTCTAACAATTATAGCAGATTGAAATCCCCTAGCCGGGTAAGCTCTAACAAGCTTGGTGCTATTCAAATCCTCTAACAAGGTGATCCATTAGCTTGGATCCTAAATCCTTTACAAAAGTTACTCCTCACAAGGTATTTCTTCTAACAAGGCATTATAGTCAATCCCTTAACCGTGTGGTCCCTAACAGGATATGTTCTTAATAGGACTTTTTGTAAAGATTTAATGGGCTTGGCTCCTAACAGGGAGAACTTTAGAAGAGTTTAGATAGTTATCTTGTGATTCTTATCTCACCATGGTTTTTCCCATTTGGGTTTCCACATCAAAATATTGTGTCAAGTGGTGAATGTTTTTGTGGTTATGTTTTCTATGGTTGATTTTTTTAACTACTTAATCCACTTTGATAAGTAATGATAACCAACAACAATATGAAATGAAGTTTTACTTATGTTAGTAAAAGTATTTGGATGTTTGTGAGTTTCAAGTTATTTACTATTAATCTGTTGTAACAGTCAACCGATTTAACTTGATAGTTTAATCTTGACAGTGATATTGCATTGATAGTTCGAAGTTTACTTTGAGAGATTGATTTTGAGATTGGTGAAGTTTATCAGTTTTTCTATCTACTGATTCACCCCCCCTCTCAGTAGTTGACCGGATCCTTGTTCTTTCATCATACCATCAATTGGTATCAGAGCATCTCAGGTCCTCTAAGGTCTAAGCCTAACATATTGAGGTAAAGATCTTTTGGAACATGATGAAGAAGGAAGGTCTAAAGTTTAATAGAGAGAACTATAGGATATGGAGTGATAGAATAAAAATTTATATCAAGAGTCTTGGAAATCAATACTGGGAACATGTTGGTACTCAATATGTTGCACCTAGTGGAATTATGACTGATGATCATAAGAAAGAGCAACAAGAAAACAATCAAGCACTGGAGGCTATTATCAGTTCTTTGTCTGATGTAGAGTATGTATATGTCCATGGTTTGGAGACTGCATATGAGGCATGGAAGAAACTTGAAGAGATTTATAGCGGTGATGAACATGTGAAGATTGCCAAGGAAGAGAGTCTAAGAGGAAAATTTGATGACATGCGGATGGCTAAAGGTGAGAATATCCAATAGTATGGTTAGATGATAAAAGAGATAGTTAGTCAGATCAAGAGTGCTAGTGGTAAATTTGAAAATGTCACAGTGGTTAGGAAGGTATTGAGAACCCTACTACCGGTCTATGCTATTTGAGTTGTAGCCATTCAGGAGTTGAAATCTATTGACAAAACTAAGGTAACCCTTGACTCCATTATTGGTAAGCTTACTGCTTTTGAATTAAATAGTTATGATGGTAGCATTCAGAAATATGAATCAGCATTTAGAGCTTCTGCTTCTAACCCATCTTTGAGGAAAATTAGAGATGTCAGTCACAATTATGAATCTAGATCCAGCAGAGAAGCTAATGATGAAGACAGTTTGGTTGAGCTTGAAGCATTGTTGGCCAAGCGGTTGCCCAGAGGTATCGATAAATATAGAGGTAAATTAACTTTGAAATGTTTTGCATGCAACAAGATTGGACACATAGCTGCTAAGTGTCCTAATAGTGATAATGAGCACAAGCGAGAGAAATTAAAGAAGTACAAGGGAAAAGGCAAAATAGATTGTCTTATTGTAGTTGATGGTGGTATCACTGCTGAGGAGTCTGATGGTGATGCTAATGAAGACATTGTGTTTGTAGCCATTAAAGAAGAAACATTTGATCAAAAGACTTTAGTTTCACGAATGGATAATTCTGATGATTGGATCATTGATAGTGGTTGTTCACATCACATGACTGGTGACCAGAGAAAATTTCTTTCCTTGAAGGAATTTGATGGCGGAGTTGTAAGATTTGGTAATGACTTACCTTGCTTGGTTAAACGTAAGGGAACTATTTCTCTTAATGGAAAGAGTAGTGCAGATGATGTCTACTAGGTTTAAGGTCTAAAGAACAATCTTTTGAGTGTTGTTCAACTCAATGATAGAGGATATCCATTGGAGTTTAAGAACAGTATGTGCAAAATCTATGGGAGAAAAGGTGAACTGATTGCAACCGAAAAGAAGACTAAAGGTAACTTGTTTCACCTGAATCCTAAAGTCAGCAACTATTTAATTGCTAAAGTAGATGATAGTTGGCTTTAGCATAGGATATTTTGTCATATAAATTTTGATAACATTGTTAAAGTGAGTAAGTCAAAGACAGTGAGAGGTTTGCCTCAGTTGGACAAGCTGGTTAATACTCTATGTAAGGAATGTCAGTTGGGAAAGATGACATCCTCAACTTTCAAGAGAAAATATTTTTCAGCAGAACATCTGTTAGATTTGGTTCATATAGATCTTTGTGGACCAATAAGGACTAAAAGCATTCAAGGTGATAGATATTTCATGATCTTCACTGATGATTTCTCAAGAATGATGTGGGTCACATTCTTGAAAGATAAAACATAAGCATTTAGTAAGTTCAAGGCATTCAAGGCCTTAGCTGAAAAGGAGAGTGGAAGGAAGATAAAGTGTCTAAGGACTGATCAAGGCGAAGAATTCACTAGATATTGTGAAGAAAATGGTATCAAATGACAACTTTCTGCACCAAGGACACCACAACATAATGGTATTGCAGAGAGAAATAACCAGTCAGTTGTTGAAGCTGCTAGGATGATGTTGATACAAGGTGTAGCAAAAAATTTCTAGAGAGAAGCTATCAGCACAACTGTCTACACTATGAACATGATTTTGGTAAAAAGAGATAAGGACAAGACTCCTTATGAATATTGGTATGGTAGATCACCTAATGTTAGTTATTTCAAGATATTTGGCAGATAATGTTTTATTAAGAGAGGTGACTATGTTAGCAAGTTTGAGGCTAAAAGTGATGAAGGTATATTTCTTGGTTATTCCACCAAGAGTAAGGCCTAAAAATGTTATAACAACCAGACATAGAGAATCATTAAGAGTGCTGATTTTTGAGTGGATGAGTATCGTAAAGTCTCAGGGGAAACCAGTGTGGAGAAAAAGGTTGAAGATCCTTGCATTTTGTTTTTGGAACCAGAATTTGTGAAACTTGAAACCGGTAAAGCAAATACTAATGTATCAGTTCACCCAGAACAGGTAGATTCAGAAGAAGATGATGTTAATAATGAATTAGAACCTGAAGATAATTATCATGTTATTCCAAGGTATGTGAGACTCAATCACAATCCTGAGCAAATTAGTGGAGATGAGGATGTTGGAGTATTAACCAGAAGAAGAATTAGAGAGAATGCTTGCATGATCTCCACTATTGAGCCTAGAACTACTAAGGAAGAATTTGGAGATGATCATTGGGTTAAAGCTATAGAGGAGCTTGAACAAATTGAGAAGAATAATGTAAGGCCTTCCCCAAACCAAGCTTTGATTAACTTAGTTGACCATGTTTGACCCTACTAATAAATGCTATAATTCAATAGGATGGGCTATGTTAGATAGATAAATTGGTGAGAAAAGCAATTGAACCAAGTTACAAAATCATTTCACCTTGAGGTGTACATTTTTATGCATTATGGATTTAGAACTTATAAGATTCCAGGATTTGGATAACATTGATGTACGTTGATGCTTCATCTATATGCGTTATGATATAGAACTCTGTATGATTCCAAAATAGGATTACTTTGAGGAGATATATGTCATTATTGGATTTGCAGGACTTCACTATGATGGTAGAAATAGGATGCATGTTTTATGTGTGATCAAAATTAGGAGAATTATGATAATTGCTTATGTGGATTTATTTGGATATAAGATGTATTGATTTGTGTAAGTGTATATTGTATGCAGAGTGTTTGATGTGTATTCTTATTTGTGTGTTTTATATTTTATGAGGTTATTTGGAATTACTAATGTGTAATCGAGATGTGCAGGAAAATTATCCATGTGACCATGGAAATATTATGGAGAACCAAACCTAGACCTATGTACGTTCGTAAAACTAGGGTTTGTCTATTTGGAGAGACAACACCCCGTTTGTGTCATATTTTATTCGTAATAGTAAATGATGCATGTGTGTTAAATGTTATTTATTGATTTATGTAAATCCAACAAGAGACAAAATTTCATGTGTGATTTTGTATAGGTGTTTTTATTGTGTCACTTGACACGTGTTGATTTATGTTTTGATTTTTGAATTATCTCTTGGAGGGAGTTGTTTAACCATAGCTTTTTCTATTAATTTAATGTGAATCCATAATTGCCTTAGGTAGAGAACCATTGGGGTGGTCAACTTAAGTTTGACCCGAAAATTAACTTCAGAGGGGTTTAAAAGGGGCTAAATTGACACCTAGGGGTAGTTTAATAGAGCTTCCTAAAGCCCATAAGGTATACCTAAGGGTTAGGAGTAATTTTAGGTATGTACCAACTATCATGTAACCTTTTAGACACCTTAAAAAGTGACTTTTCTAAGTTGTGCGAAAATTGAAATTAGAAGGCTTGAACTAAATTTTTAACCTTCCTTTTCGAATGAGAGTTCCCTTTCCCATTTTACCTTACTTTCCTTTTTAGTTTTAGAAACTTGTGAGAACTCTCACTAGGGTCTTCTTAAGCAAGAATGAGAGATTTGGTGGGTAATCACTGATAACTCAATGATGAACCACTAGTACCAAACCGGTACTGAGAGGGGGGGGGGTGAATCAGTACAAACACAAATAAAGTCCAAAACTGGTTTGACAACAAATACTCCAAATGACTGGCAAATAGGAATACCTATTCAACACAAACTACAACCGGTAAAGCCAAGAGTGTCTAAAACAAGCATTGACCAGTTGAACACTTAGCTTTTCATTTAACTCAAAACAACACTACCATTTCACCCTCATGCATGAACAGGTAAACTATCCTTTGATCGTCACAATAGTTAGTTCAGTATGCTTTATAGACAGGCATAAAACACAAAACCATCATATGCTCAATAGGTAATAACAAAGCATCACAAGATAAAAGCATCACACATGACACACATATTTTTCACGTGGAAACCCAACTGGGAAAAACCATGGTGGGGATGAATACCCACAAGTTGCTTTTGAACTCTTTTGAAGTAAGCTCTATTAGAAGCCTTGTCTGGTTAAAGACATTACAATAGGTTCTGCTAGGAACCGATTCTGTTAGGGATCACCCAGTTAAGGGATAGCTATAATACCCGATTAAGGGTTAAACCCAGTAGAGTCACCTTGTTAGAGGATTTCAAGAATTCAATAGCTAAAGGATCTCCAGAGCTCTATAGCTTCTCAGAACTCATTAACCTCGAGTTACCCGGTTAAGGGATTTGAATCAAGCCTGTTAAGACCAGCCTCTTAGGGATTTTGCATCAAGCTAGTTAAGGCTACCCTATTAGGGGATTTTACAACTGTTGAAGTGGTTAGAGATCAATAGGAATTACAATGATCTGTTAACAACACTCAATGCTAATGCAGATCCATTTAGGCTCCTCTTCTCCTTCTGCACATTCACTTTGCAGGTATCTCTTCTCTCCTTTGGTCTGGCAAGAATCATGTATCACTTCCCTTGGATACGCATTCACAACTTTTGCCAACAACCCTAGAAAGAAACACAACATCGACCTTATAGGAAACAGACAGGTCGATAGCAAAAACCCTAAACCCTAAACCTGTTAGGTTAAGCAATTCAAGCGGTTCAATCTTGACCATTGAGTCATACTGCATTAAATGCAACAGTCTTGAATCGATCTCAAGACATTCTCCATCATCCATTTTCCACCAATTTCATGGTGGCTGATAGCCCATCACGCCTTATCACCATTTGACAGACTTTGCACATTCCCAAGGTAGATAGGAATAGTCTTCTTCATGCTAGATCCTTCACATGCATAGTGCTTACATTGCAACATGATCTATTTTCCATTATACTGCTAACTCATCACATGAAGATCACCAATTGAGTCACACAGACTTGAGGTACTCCAACCGGAAATCTTGAAGTGGAAGCTACCTACCAACCGGTAGTCATACAATGCTTCCATGTTTTGGTTCCCATAACTACATGTTGGTTCACCTTGACATGCCGGTTCACCTTGAACAAATATACTGCTTCACTTTGACATATAAACCAGTTCATACATATGTCAGTTCCCTCTTCTCACATATCACTTATGCCGGTTTACTTCATAACACATATTGACATCAATGACATTATGTCTTCATGCCGGTTCACATAATGCCAACAATCTCCCCCTTTGGCATTGATGGCAATATACAAAGATATCTTCTCCACTTCACATCTTCTCCCCATTTGCTGCAGATTTCTTTTCGCTTCACTCCTTCTCCCCCTTTGACAACAATGCCAAAGTGGAGGTACAAGCATCTCTGTTCCATCATGTTGCTCCCCCTGAGGAGTAGCATCCTTCAACACATCAATCAACAAAAAATTGACCTTGCAATACCTGACTGATGTGGAACAATTACTTTTAGTTCACCTCCTAAAGGGGCAGTACCCCCAATTCACCTCTTAAATGCACAAATGTAGTCTTTGGGAGAGGCTTGGTGAATATGTCTGCTAACTGCTCCTTACTGGACACATGCTCCAGTGCAATCTCTTTATTCTGAACCTTTTCCCTCAAGAAATGATACTTAAGCTCAAAATGCTTGGTTCTAGAATGTAAAACTAGATTCTTTGATATATTGATAGAACTTGAGTTATCATAGAATATACTTACTGATTCAGATATAGGAATCTTGAAGCCTTCCAATACATGCTTCATCCAAATTGTCTGAGTGCAGTTCATGAAAGCTGCAACATACTCCGCTTCCACTATAGACTGAGAGATACAACTCTTCTTTTTACTCATCCATGAGACCAGTCTACCACTGAGAAAGAATGCACCATCGGTTGTACTTTCCCGGTCATCCACATTACCTGCCCAATCAGCATCTGTGAACACTTTTAGATTGAAATCATTGTTGTATGGGTACCACAATCCATAGTCAACTGTTCCCTTCAGATACCTAAGAATCCACTTGACTGCAATCAAGTGGGATTCTCTTAGACTCTTCTGGAACCTTGCAGTAATGCCAACTGCATGTGCAATATCCGGTCTGCTATGCACTACATAATGCAACTTACCAATCATTGATCGGTATTCCTTCTCATCAACAAGTGCGGAATCATCCTCTTTTGTCAATTTGCAACCGGTCACCATCGGTGTACCAACCGATTTGCTATCTTCCATGCCAAAGGTCTTTAGTACCTCTTTGACATATTTGGACTGAGTGATAAAGATTCCATATTCCATATGCTGGATCTGCAGTCCAATGAAGAAATTAATCTCCCCTATGAGTGACATCTCAAACTCTTTCTTCATCTCATCAGCAAACTCATGACTCATCTTGTCATCTCCTCCAAAGATAATGTCATCAACAAAAACCTCACAGATCAGGATCTGATCTCCTTCAGACTTCAAGTAGATATTGCTATCTTCACTTGTTCTCTCAAACCCAATCTTCACAAGATGGGAATGTAGGCGCTCATACCATGCCCTAGGTGCTTGCTTTAGACCATATAATGCTTTATGTAGCCTGCACACCATATCATTGTCTTCAGATAGGGAAAACCCATTTGGTTGCTCTATATATACCTCCTCTTCAAGTACACCATTTAGGAATGCAGATTTTACATCCATTTGATATGCTTTGAACCTTTTAAAAGCTGTATATGCAAGAAGCATACAAACTCCTTCCAATCTGGCTACAGGAGCAAAGGTTTCTCCATAGTCTTCTCCTTCTTCTTGAGCATATTCTTTGCATACCAATCTGGCTTTATTCCTAATCATTGTGCCATCCTCATTCAACTTATTTCTAAACACCCATTTGGTGCCAATGACATTTTTATGCTCAGGTCTGGGTACCAAGGACCATGTACCATTTTTCTCTATCTGATCAAGTTCCTCTTCCATTTCCTTGATCCAGTCTTCATCTTTATGAGCCTCTTTGAATGATTTAGGCTCAAATTCAGAGATCATACATGAGTTTTCTCTGATCTTTCTTCTTGTAAGGATTCCTGCATCCTTATCACCTATGATCTGCTTAGGATCATGATTCAACTTGACATACCGAGGAATGGTCTTAACTGGTTCTTCTTGCTTTTCTTCTTCATCCTCATCTTCATCAGTATCAGCATTCACTGGTTCAAGGACACTATTACTGGTACTTGGTTGGCTAACAATCGATTCCTAGAAGGTTGCAACCGGTTCATTTATAGCTTGCTCACTGCTAGTTTCCTTAGTTTTCTCAGAGGATTCATCAACTCTTACATTGATGCTTTCCATAATTCTCTGAGTCCTATTGTTGTAGCACTTGAAAGCTTTACTCTTGATGGAATATCCTAGAAATATTCCCTCATCACATTTAGCTTCAAATTTGCCCTGATGTTCACTCCTCTTGATGTAACATTTGCTACCAAATACCTTAAAGTAGCTAACCACAGGTGTCTTATCAGTCCAATACTCATAAGGAGTTTTGTCCTTACCCTTTTTGATGAGTACCTAGTTCATAGTGTAGACTGCAGTGCTCACCGCTTCTCTCCAAAAGGTGTGAGCTACCTTTCCTTGAATCAACATGGTTCTAGCTGCTTCAACCATAGTCTGGTTATCCCTCTCTACTAGGCCATTCTGCTGTGGAGTCCGGGGGGCAGACAGTTGTCTCTTGATGCCAAATTCTTCACAATACTTGTTGAATTCACTAGAAGTGAATTCCCCTCCTTGATCAGTTCTGAGACACTTGATCCTTTTACCACTTTCTGTCTCCACTAATGCTCTAAAAGCTTTGAATTTCCCAAAAGCTTCAGACTTGTCTTTCAAGAATGTGACCCACATCATTCTTGAGCAGTCACCAATGAGGATCATGAAGTACCTATCACCCTACACACTTCTAGTTTTCATAGGACCACACAAATCAGTATGTACAAGATCAAGCAAGTTGTCAGTAGTGAAAGATTTACCTTTAAAAGTTGAGGAAGACATTTTCCCTAATGGACACTCTCCACACAAGGTATTATCTAGTTTGTTTAGCACCGGCAACCCTCTAACTACCTTGATCTTACTAGCCTTTACAATGTTATCAAAGTTTATATGACAGAGTCTCCTATGCCATATCCAACTATCATCAAGCTTAGCCATAAGATAGGTACTTACATTTGCATTCAGTTGAAATAAGTTACCTTTGGTCAGCATGCTGGTGGCCACCAATTTACCATCTTTTCCTTTGATTCTGCAAACTCCATTCTTGAATTGTAGAGTGAGGCCACTGTCATTTAGTTGGGCAACACTTAGAAGGTTGTATCTAAGACCATCAACCCAGTACACATTTTCAGCACTACTCTTTCCATTCAAAGAGATGGACCCTCTGCCTTTGACCATGCATGGTGCATCATTGCCAAAGCAAACCACAACACCATCATACACCTCCAAGGATAGAAACTTGCTTCGGTCACCAGTCATATGATGAGAACAACCACTGTCAATGATCCACTCATTTGAATTATCAAATCGGGAGACAAGAGCCTTCTTGTCTGCCACATCTTCCTTTATAGCAACAAACACAATGTCTTCATTCTCTTCATCTTCTGATTCCTCATCTATGACACCTTCATCAACTGCCACAAAATAGTTTCTTCAGTTTCCTCCTTTGAATTTCTTGAACCTTTCCGGTTTATCCTTGTTGTCACTATTAGGATAGTTCATAGCAATATGTCCTATTCGGTTACAGGAAAAACATTTCAAAGGTAGCTTACCTTTGTATTTACCAGTTCCTTTTGAAAATTTCCTAGCAAGAAGAGCTTCAAATTCCATCGGAAACTCTTCATCATTCATTTCTCTGCTCTGACTAGGTTCCCCACTAGTGCTAGCCTCTTTTCCTTTTCTGGATAGTATAGCAAAGGCTCTAAATGCTGATTCTATCTTTTGAACACTGCCATCAAAACTATTCAGCTCATAGGCTGTCAACTTGGTTATGATAGAATCCAAGGACACCTTAGACTTGTCTATTGATCTCAGCTCCTAAATAATAGCGACCCTTATTGCATAGACCGGCAACAAGGATCTCAGGACTTTACTTACCACTGTGGAATCTTCTATTTTGCCACCTGCACTCTTGATTTCTCCAACAACCATTTTGATTCTTATTCCATACTGCTGAATGGTCTCTCCTTCAACCATCTACAATTCTTCAAACTTCCCTCTCAAGCTTTCTTCCTTAGCTTGTTTTACATGCTCATCACCACCATAGATATTTTCAAGAGCATCCCATACCTCTTTGGGATTTGCCTTGTCCTGAACATCAATAAACTCAATGTCAGATAGACTACTAATGAGGGCTTCCATGATTTGCCCATTTTCTTGTATCTCTGTCTTTTGGTCATCAGTGAGAGTACCGGTAGGAACATCATATACATTTTCAACATAACTCCAGTGTTGAACACCCATGCTTTTGATGAATATCTTCATCCTGTCTTTTCATTTACCGAAATTTTCCCTGTTAAACTTTGGACCTTCACTTTTCATCATTTGACTAGGATCTTTTCCTCAAGCGGTTAAGCTTACAACATAGAGGACCTGGAGGAGCTCTCATACCAATTGATAACTCAATGATGAACCACTAGTACCAAACCGGTACTGAGAGGGGGGGCGAATCAGTACAAACACAAATACAATCCAAAACCGGTTTGACAACAAATACTTCAAACGACTGGAAAACACGAATACCTATTCAACACAGACTGCAACCGGTAAAGCCAAGAGTGTCTAAAACAAGCATTGACCAGTTGAACACTTAGCTTTTCATTTAACTCAAAACAACACTACCATTTCATCCTCATGCATGAATAGGTAAACTATCCTCTAATTGTCACAACAGTTAGTTCAGTATGCTTTATAGACAGGCATAAAACATAGAACCATCATATGCTCAATAGGTAATAACAAAGCATCACAAGATAAAAGCATCACACATGACACACATATTTTTCACATGGAAACCCAACTGGGAAAAACCACGATGGGGATGAATACCCACAAGTTGCTTTTGAACTCTTTTGAAGCTCACTCTGTTAGGAGCCTTGTCCGGTTAAAGACATTACAATAGGTTCTGCTAGGAATCGATCCTATTAGGGATCACCCGGTTAAGGGATAGCTATAATACCCAGTTAAGGGTTAAACCTGGTAGGGTCACCTTGTTAGAGGATTTCAAGAACTCAATAGCTAAAGGATCTCTAGAGCTCTATAGCTTCTCAGAACTCATTAACCTCGAGTTACCCAGTTAAGGGATTTGATTCAAGCCTGTTAAGACCACCTTGATAGGGGATTTTGCATCAAGCTAGTTAAGGCTACCCTGTTAGGGGATTTTACAACTGTTGAAGTGGTTAGAGATCAACAGGAATTACAATGATCTATTAACAACACTCAATGCTAATGCAGATCCGTTTAGGCTCCTCTTCTCCTTCTACACATTCACTTTGCAAGTATCTCTTCTCTCCTTTGGTCTGGCAAGAATCACGTATCACTTCCCTTGGATACACATTCACAACTTTTGACAACAACCCTAGAAAGAAACACAACATTGACCTTATAGGAAATTGACAGGTCGGTAGCAAAAACCCTAAACCCTAAACTTGTTAGGTTAAGCAATTCAAGCGGTTCAATCCTGACCGTTGAGTCATACTGCATTAAATGCAACAGTCTTGAATCGATCTCAAGACATTCTCCATCGTCCATTTTCCACTGAATTCATGGCGGCTGATAACCCATCACATGTTATCACTGTTTGACAGACTTCGTACATTCCCGAGGTAGATAGGAATAGTCTTCTTCATGCTAGATTCTTCACGCGCACAGAGCTTACGTGGCAACATGATCTATTTTCCATTATACTGCTAACTCATCACATGAAGATCACCGATTGAGTCACACAGACTTGAGGTACTCCAACCGGAAATCCTGAAGTGGAAGCTACCTACCAACCGGTAGTCATACAATGCTTCCATGTGTCGGTTCCCATAGCTACATGCTGGTTCACCTTGACATGCCGATTCACCTTGAACAAATATACTGCTTCACTTTGACATATAAACTGGTTTATACATATGTCAGTTCCCTCTTCTCACATATCACTTATGCTGGTTTACTTCATAACACATATTGACATCAATGACAACATACAATGTCATTATGTCTTCATGCTGGTTCACATAATGCCAACAATCACTCACTCTCCATTTTTGGAGACAAGAAAATTTGAAGGAAAAAGATAGATTTGGATCTAGGAATTTGGCTAAGTGTAGAGAAGCAAGGCTTGTGGATTTGGGCTGCTCATCGTCGACTGATCTAGTATACCTTTGGGAAGTTTAAGGTTGGTTCTACTTTTCTTGAAATGTTTTCTTATTGTATGTTGGATTGAAAGAATTGCTTGTGTTAAAGGCTAGTCTTCCTTGCATGTATTCCTTGGAAATTTATTTGGTGTTTTGTGCTTATGCAATTTATATGTTTTGGGAGTAATCAAGACCCCCTACTCTTGGGAGAGAGGATGTTCTTGTGGGTGGTAGAAGTGACAGCCCTCGAATGAGAGGCTCTTGTTATGAGAGTGATCACAAGGGATTTTATGTGACCCTTGATGCATGGCGTGTTTATGCATTGGGGGTCATAAGGAGGGAAATAAGGCATGAATGCCTTGGGGGGCATAAGGAATGTGGGGTTGTTATTTATGATGTATTTGGTTTGCCATGAGGTGGCTATATGTTTTACCATACTTGTAGTCTCCTCAGGGTACTTGGTCCACTACCACCCTTGAAAGGACATCACAAATGAGTGGTGTAGTGAAGCCGGGTTGGGATTGTGTTTGAGATTGTGTTTCCCTTGTCTTTTGTGTTTGCATGTGTTTTACCCATCTAGGGCTTGGTTCTCTGAGCTCGGGGGTGGCTACCAGTTAGCCTAGGCTGGGAGGTGAGCACTCCATGGTTATAGCTTTGATTTAAATTACAGGTTGTCAGAAGAAAAGAATAGGACATGTGGAAGGTTGCATGAGTTATTTGTTGCAGAAAAATGTTGTAAATGTAATTAATATTCTTTGAAAATCTTCACTTATCTGAAAAGAGAAACCTATTTGTAAAGTGACAATAAGGACTTGGGAATATGTTTTATAGCTATGTAATATTTATTTATGCAATACTACAGAAAAGAAAGGAGTAGCTTTGGTTTTAGTTTTTTAAATTTCTGAAAGATAACATTGTTGTGTTTTAGGATATTTTGATAAGAAAGTGAATTATTTATTCCTTTTATGCATTTAAAACAAAATATTAGAAAAGAAATGAATTAGATTGGCATGCATGCAGGAGGCTAAAAATAAAAGCATTTAAATCAATTCATGGAAATGTAAAAGTTATTTTATTTAATTCTATGATTTTATTTTATCTATGATTTTATTTTAATGCAGAAAATAAAGCCTAAAGTTAAAATAACCATTTCCATAGTTTTATTTTAACAATTTCTAGTTGGATAAAGCTGTTGTTAGAGTTCATTTAAATTTTGTCATTTGTTTGCATGAAGAAAATAAAATCTAAGGTTAAACAGATTAATTGGAAATAAATAATTTCTAGATCTAAATAGTAGCGTTTTAAGTTTATATATTATTGTCAATTTTAATTACTTGTGGAAAGCAAATCTGAGAAATCAACAAACTATCCTATTTAATTTTAGCTACTTGGCATTCAAATTTAAGAGATATTTATACAGTTATTTAAATCTAAAGCCTTTGATTTATCTGTTAAAATGGTTTTAAAATATACAGAATAACTGCATAGGTTTTCAAGAATGCTCTAAATTTAATGCGTAGTTAAAATAAGGGTATTTCATCTTTTATTTGCAAAGAAAATGTCCTAGATCTAAAACTCAATTAAAATAGATTTATACCTATAGTAATAAATTTAGTTATCTTTAATAATGATAAAATGAGCCTCTTTCAAAAGAAATACATTCAGATTTAGATAAAAAAATCATATATACAAATATATATATATATTTGATAAATATTAAAAAAAAATTATTTTTATTTTTATTAAATAAAACAAAAAAAATAAAAAGGGGGGAAAGACGAGCACTGTGCAGTGCACAGTGGTCAGTGGGGCCGAACACTGTGCAATGCATAGTGGGTGCCCTTGACCATGCCGCTCACCCGCTGCCCTCTCAGACTCTGCCCCACCCATTTGCCATGGCTGCCGCTTGGTCCGCCCTTCGGCCCTACACTTGCTCAACACAGCAAAAAAAAAAAAAGAAAAGGAGAAACCCTAGCCTGATTAGGGCTAGGGTAGATAGTGGTAAAAAAAAAAAGATATATGAAGTATAATATGGAAGGCTCATTTTATAATATAAATCTCGGTTAGGGTTTGCATGGGCAAACCCTATAGCTTATATATATATATATATAGTTGTATATATATTTGTTTTGTTTCATAATTTACATAAATATATATATGATTAAATATATATACATTTATTTATATAGGTGGAGTTGCCCCAGATTAAATATTAGTGAAGTTAATATTTAATTTTAAATTTAAATAGTTTAGGGGAGTTATGAATTAAAGTATTTATTTTTAATTTTAAGTAGATGACGATATTTTTAAATTAAATATTTGAGAAATAATATTTAATTCTAATTAGATAAAGTTAGAAGGTATAAATTAAACAATTTGGGAATTTTATTTTATTGGACTATAGAGTTTAAATTTTGACTCTCCTAAACGTAGATGCATGTGATTAAACCTTGTAGAAAAAAATTCATTACGTATATAACAACCCTTTAATTGATTTAAGTTAATCTACTATTTAATTATTGTTAAGTAACATATAGACACTTATAAAACTAAGTGCTAGGACTAGTTTAACTAGATCCTAAAAACAATAAATGGATATTGGAGATTAAGCTTTTTTTTTCACATTATTTAGTGGATATAATTATTGATTAAGAGCGATGCGACAATAAAACTATTCAATTAGAATTCCGCATTTAATTTTATTTATTTTAATTACTTGAGCTAGTAGATTTAAGTCAACTCTAAACATAGTTAAGACAAGACATGTTATCGCATTTTATATTTGTCAATTTAATGTTTTAAGATGTGATTTTTTTTTAAAAAAAAATTTATCCCGTTCTTGCCCCAAATTTTGGGCATGACAAATAACACATGGACCCTAGTACCCCGACCAGTAAATAAAAATGTGTTGGGTACTATGAGGGTTTTCAGGAACAAGCTGAATGAAGATGATGTTGTAGTTCACAACAAAGCTAGATTGGTTTGCAAAGGTTATGCACAAGAAGAAGGAGAAGATTATGGTGAGAATTTTGAATCAGTGGCTAGATTGGAAGGTGTCATAACTTTACTTGCATTTGCAGCACATGAGGGATTCAAATTATACTAGATGGATGTAAAGTCAACATTTTTGAATGGGATATTGAAAGAAGAAGTATACATTGAGCAGCCAGATGGTTATGCTCTGGCTGATGAGAAAGACATGGTATGTAAGTTTCATAAGGCATTATATGGGTTAAAGAAAGCACCAAGAGAATGCTATGAAGGGCTACATACACACCTGATGAAGATAGGTTTTCAGAGAACCGGTGAAGATAGCAACATGTATCTCAAATCTAAAAGAGATAAAATACTGGTTAGTGAAGTGTTTGTAGATGATATCATATTTGGAGGGAAAGATGACATGAGCAATGACTTTACAAATGAAATGAAAAGTGAGTTTGAAATGTCTCTAGTGGGAGAGAAAAAATTTCATAGGTTTGCAAATACAACAAATGAAGAGTGGTATTTTCATTACACAGTCTAAGTATGTGAAGGAGGTATTAAAGACATTTGGTATGAGTGACTTTAAACTAGTTGGGACACCAATGGTTACAGGTTGTAAGTTGTCTAAGGAAGAAGAGGCCACATCTGTTGATGAGGAGTACAGGTCAATGATTGGAAAACTGCACTATGTTGTTCACAGCAGATCGGATATAGCTCATGCAGTTGGTCTAGTTGCTAGATTTCAAAAGAATCCAAAGAAAACACATTTGATAGCAACCAAGAAGATATTCAGATATTTGAAAGGTATTGTTGATTGTGGATTATGGCATCCATATGAAGGAAACTTTGACTTGAAGGTGTACACAGATGCAGACTGGGCAAGTAATATTGATGATAGGAAAAGCACAACTAGTGGAGCATTATTTCTTGGAGGAAGACTTGTTTCATGGAGTAGCAAGAAGTAGAGTCGTATTTCATAGTCTACTATTGAAGCTGAGTATGTTGTAGCTTATGTGAATTGTACCCAGGCTATCTGGATGAGGCCCATTTTAGAAGGTTTCAAGATGAAGTTTTTAGAACTTGTAAAGATCTTATGTGAAAATACCAGTGCCATAAATATCTCAAAGAACCATATCTTGCCCGCACGAACCAAGCATATTGAATTGAAGTATCATTTCTTGAGGGAAAAAGTGCAGAGTAAAGATGTGATCTTGGAGCATGTTTCTACCAAGGAGAAGCTTGTAGATATCTTTACTAAACCTCTGCCTAAGACTAATTTTGAGTATCTTAGAAGTTAGCTAGGGGTTGTACCCCTTCATGAGGTCAATTGAGCATGATGTAGATTACATCAGTCCCAGAGCTACTTGCAAAATTTTATAGCAGGATTGATGTAGAAGTGGAGTCATTCCACAGGGGGAGCATTAAGTTGCAGGTTGTTGATGCTGAACCGTGAAGTTTTACATTGCATGTTTTACTTTCAATTTGGTATTGTTGTCAAAGGGGGAGAAGAACTATGTGTTTATGGGAGAAGAACCAGTGACAAGCTTAAGACAAGGAGAGTACATGGTAAAATGTAAACTAGGATTCCTATTCACAATCACAACAATCAATGGTATTGATATTTGTATTGCAATCAATGGTATTGATATTTATATTGCCATCAATGCCAAAGGGGGAGATTGTTGGCATTTGCATGAAGATTGCATTAATGAAATGTTATGTTGTCATTGATGTCAATTAATCGGTAATGATATTGTTGTAATGTTGTTTTGTAACCGGTAGGAAGAGCTAGTGAAAGGAAATTGTAATTGGTAGGTAATTTTGTGGAGTGAACCAGTATTACTAAGTTTTGGAGAGTTGAACTGGTAAATCCTACCTGTTGATTTGATAAACCCTAGCTGATTAAGTTTGGTGAATTGGTTATATTGGTTTATGATCTGATGGTGAGCGGTAATGATTATGACACGTATGCATATTTTATGAAGAGACTTTCAAAGTGTTTTTGGTGCGTTGAGGTAATGGTTTCTATCTTGGGAATGAGAAAGTATATTGCATGTAATGCAAAGTGCATGATGAGTTACTGAGCTCGATGAAGCGATGATCAAGGAGCGGTCGAGGCTTTCTTGAATAATATGTAGAGATTGTTATGTAATCCAACGGTCATACTTGAACTGACTTGTTTGTAATCTCTATGAGAATTAGGTTTTTGTTGTGTTACCAACCTAGTTGATTTGTTTATAAGGTCGATGAGTTGTTTAGTTTCAGAGTTGGCAAAGTTTTAGTTGAGTGTGTGGCTGTCGAACTGGATGATGTATCTGTAGTTTGAGTAAAGGTAGATAGGAGCATGAAAAGGATTTGAACAAGCAAGTGTGGTGTTGTTCAAATAGATTAGCAAACTCCTATTGTTTTCTAACAAGTACAGCTGATTGAAATCCCCTAACCAGGTAAGCTCTAACAAGCTTGGTGTTATTTAAATCCTCTAACAAGGTGATCCATTAGCTTGGATTCTAGATCCTTTACAAAGGTTACTCCTCACAAGGTATTGCTTCTAACAAGGCATTATAGTCAATCCCTTAACTGGGTGGTCCCTAACAGGATTTGTTCTTAACAAGACTTTTTGTAAAGATTTAACAGGCTTGGCTCCTAATAGGGTGAACATCAGAAGAGTTCAAATAGTTATCTTGTGAGTCTCATCTCACTGTGGTTTTTCCCATTTGGTTTTCCACGTCAAAATATTGTGTCAAGTGGTGAATGTTTTTGTGGTTATGTTTTCTATGGTTGATTTTCTTAACTACTTAATCCACTTTGATAAGATGATAAGTGGCTGCAATACGAAATGAAGTTTTACTTATGTCAGTAAAAGTATTTGGACGTTTATGATTTTCAAGTTGTTTATTGTTAATCTATTGTAACAGTCAACCGGTTTAACTTGATTGTTTAATCTTGACAGTGATATTACATTGATAGTTCTAAGTTTACTTTGAGAGATTAATTTTGAGATTGGTGAAGTTTATCAGTTTTTCTATCTACTGATTCACCCCCCCCCTCTCAGCAGTTGATCGGATCCTTGTTCTTTCATCATACCATCAGAAATGAGCTATGGTTCACGGTTATGATTTCTCCATTGTGAGGAAATTTAAGACACTTGTGGATTGGAGAGGCAATAGCCTTCATGGAAGATAGCCAAAGATAGCCCAACTTCACATGGAATTGCTTAGAGGAAGGTATGATAACAAAGTCAATATCCATGGATTTAGTATGAACCTCAACAGAAAGGGTGATAGAACCAATGGTAGGATAAGAGAAACCATCAAATAACTTCACCATTACATTAGAAGCATCATATACTGGTTTAGGCAATCGTAAAGTGAAAAAATACTCTTTAGTTATGACATTATCCATGCAAGAGGGATCAATCAAGGCATCATGACAAGGGATATCCTTAACCTTTGCAACTATGTATAAAGGGCCATCAGGTGCTCTAATAGTATGACTAGGGTCAAATATAATACATGGATCCTTAGGCATATCTTTTGTTTCTACCATATTAACCAAGTTTGGAGCTAGATAGATGAGTGTTTTAGAAGAGAGAGAACTAGGCACAATCTCAATAACATTAGAGGTATGAGATGGCAAGGGATCAGTGAAAATATTAAGATTTTGATTTGGAGGAGCAACTGTTTTATTTCCTTTATCATTCACACCTACCACAGATATAGTATTGTTATCAATCAAGTCTTGAACCTTATTTTTTAATGCAAAACATTTCTTAGTATCATGACCAGGTTGACGATCAAATTGGCAAAAGGAATTGTTATCAAAATGAGGAGATGCAATTTTGGAAGGATCAACTTGTTTTATAGGAGGAAGTTTGATAACATTTCTATGCAATTACTGAGACATAATACTATGCAGAGATTCATTCAAAGGAGTAAATTGTCTCTCTTTGAAAAAAATAAGAAATAGGAGGCACACCTGTTGTAGCATGAACATGGTTGTTGTTGATTGGATCATTGAACTTGATGAAGTCTTTTATTGGCTTGAACTTCGCAAACGGTTGTTGAACACTTTCCCCTTTATCACTCAGAGCCATAGGAGTGGATTGCTCCATTTGACTCACAGCCAGTTGAAAATTATGGAGTGTTGTGCACAACTATGGAAAGGAAGTAAACTTAGACAAAAGGAGCTTTTCCCTGATATCTTTTTGTAAATTAGAAATGAAACTTCTTTGAATATCATTATCAGGAACATGAAAAGAAATTTGAGCACACAAATTCTTATATCTACCAATGAAATCAGTCACTTTTTCTTTAACACCTTGTTTACAATGCATTAAATCAGTCAAAGTGATTTTAGGACCAATGTTGTTTTGAAATTGTTGGATGAAAGCATTTGCTAGCTGTTGAAAGGAAGTGATAGAATAAGAAGGAAGAGATCAATGCCATTGTAAAGCCTTATCTCTTAGTGTTCTTGTAAACAATCTTGCAAGCAATATTTGATCATAAGCAAAATCAGTACACAAGGTTTAAAATGTTTTGACATGCGTAAGAGGATCTCCTTTTCCATTATAGAGTTCCAATTGAGGGATCTCAACATGTTTAGGTGGCACAAATTTAATAATATCAAGATAAAGTGGGCTCGTAACATCAAAGGTGGGCACACTAAACTTGGATTGACTCATGGAAGGAATTTGTTGTTGTAACGAAGACACGGTTTGGGCAAGATTGTTGATTGTCATTTCGGTGGAAGAATTCATGTTAGACCTAGGTGATTGAGAAGGCAGTGTGATGTTGTTGAAAGAAGGCATGGACTGAGAATAAGGTGGTGGGACACTATGATAAGTAGGAATTGGTGATGATTGGGTAGGAAAAGGGAACTTAAAGGAGGAATAAAGTTGTTGAAGGAATTACCCCCTTGTGTCACACTGACTAGTTGAGGAATAGTTGGAATACTCATGGAAGACATAGGTAATGATAGAGGATTAAATGAAGAAGAGGGATTTCCCCCATGAGCTATGGTTGTAGGAATGACATTTTGAGTTGAAGTAGCCATGATGTCGGATGTGAAAGTAGCAATACTAGTCATTGTATTGGTCAAAGGAATAAAGGAATTGACTTGTGTTGAAGGTTGTGAGTAACCTAGGGTTTCGGCACTACTCTTGATAGGCATGACATTAAAAATCAATAATATGTGCAATGCCATGCAATATATCAATTACATTCTTATCACTTTGAAGTATGCATTTAAGACCTTCAATTAATGGAAGAGCTTCACTATTAGGGTATTCTTGGGACATCCATTGTTGAAAGCTATCAAATTGATTGTCCAATGTAGAAAGTTGATCTAAACAAACCTTAGTTAAAGCTTCTTCTTCATCATGGGATCCATCAATGGGGTGAATAGCCACATGATTATGACGGGAAGAATTAACATGATCCTCATTAAATAATTCACCCAAATTAGGCTCCATCTCTTTGATAATTAAACCTTGGGAAGCCTTAATTCTAATGCTTTGTCTAACGGGGATAGGATAGGTAGGACTAATAGTGGAAAAACTCATGCACTAGAGGGAAAATTTGAATTTTGAATTGTAGAACAAAGTTTACAAAATTGAGTAATGCAAAATTTAAGAAGATAATGATTATACAATTCAAACTTTGTTGGGGGAAGAGGATGAAACAATTTCCAAAACTGAAAGGAAATTAGAATTTTAAAATTAGGGCTAAGTGATGACCACTTAATTTTAAAATCATTTTTTTAAAAATCGGGGCAAACTATAATTAATCTCTTAATTTTTAAAATTTTCTTGAAAGTTACAATGTTGAATTTTGAAGGTATTTCTGATTCTAGGGGGTTCAAAAATTGATAAAATCAGCCAATCTTCCAAATTTAGGCTAATAAATACAATCATAACAGTCTCCTGAAATTTCGGGAAAAAGGTCGAGGACTATGGCAGGAATGCACATGGTCTAACCAACTTTTTTAAAAATTTTCAGGGATTGATATTACGATGATTTTAAAGCTCACCCCAAAAACTTGGCAAATTTTACAATTTCTAGATGGGCGAAATGAAGACACCTTCTTCCTTGGTCTATGCATCACTCTATCCACACTCTGCTCTGGAGACAAGGTTACAAGGTTGCAAATACTAGATATCAACTCCACCTGGTTCAACATGTCTAAGCATGTCTTTATCCCAATGATAAGTTGATCGGAGGTGACATGAGTTCCTTCTACACACTCTAGGATTAAGTTGATACCCTTGTCAGTCTAGTGTCTTGGTGTGTGATGCCATGTTAGCATCATGTGGTATATTGTTCAACACTATGGCGGGTTTCCTTGTGAGTTGTGATTATTTAATTAATTATTGATTGATTAATTGTTTTATATAGTTTATTAATATTAAATTAAATTGATGGATGGCATTGATATTTAAATATAATTATGTATTTAATTATTATTGAGGGTTATTATTATTATTATTATTATTATTATTATTATTATTATTATTATTATTATTATTATTATTAATTTTATTTTATGGATCATAATATTTGGCATTTATAATTATGTATGTGTGAGATATTATGGTATTGAGTTTAAATTATATTGGTTGGAGCATTTATATTTATTTGTGCATTTAATTGATTTAGTTATTTAAGTATTTATTTATTTATTATTGGGTTGTTTATTGTTTATTTATTTACTGTTTATTTGATTATTTATTGTTTTGATTATTTATTTATTTATTTTCTTTATTGTTTATTTATTTATTGGTTATTTATTTATTGATTGAAGATTTATTCATTTGTTATTATTTATTTATTTACCCCTTATTGTGATTGGCTTCTTGGGAGTTGTGTTTGTGAGATAATACTATTTAATTGTTTGTTTATTTTACGTACTCCATTTTATTGTTGGCCTTTGGGAGTGGTACTTGGAGATTAATATTATTTATTTATTTTATTTATCTACCCTCTTTTACTATTGGCTATGAGATTTGGAAATTTAAATAATATTATTTAATATTATCATTGTATTGATTTTTGAGATGGTTGGTAAGAAATATTATATTTTTGATTGGTTGGGAGATTGTATAGTTTTGGATTAATTTTTATAAATAGAGCATTTTGAGAATTTTCAAGGGTTCTTTTGGCTGGAGAAAATTTAGTGTATTATCGAAAGATTTTTGTTTTTTATTGGATTAGAGCTTGGCTTGGTTTTTTTTTGGATTGTAGATTGTGCTTCTTCAACTTTTATAGGCCATAACTTCAATTTACCAAGTTGGAGATTTTACCTTCTTGCATTATGATTCCAAAAGATTGTTTGGAAAAGATTGTCCATGGGAATGGAAAATTGGGATTTGTTGTTGTTGGCAAGAGACACTTCTTTGGTGAAGATCGATGCATGATTGATGTTTAGGAGTTTTTATTGATGGCAACCCTGTTCGGAAATCACATCCGGTGTACATAGATTTGATTTACCGGAAGTCATATTGTTCATTTGGCATAAGTCTAGAAGGTGGAACACAGTAACTAGTAGAATATGAGATCAGTATGCATATCTTGATATTGGTGACATAATTTTGGTTGCGGTGATTAAGGAAGATGATTCAAGGTTTGAGGTAGCTTCTTTCACGATCCCAGTACCCGGTGTTGATTCATGAGCAAAATTAAAGGTTCCGGTATCCAGTAATTCAGTTAGAGCATAGCTATTTTGGTGTAACGTGTGATGTAGAATTGTTAGGTTGATTTTGATGATTGGTTTCACGTTCAAGGTGATTGAACCAACTCATATGAATCTTATTATCATTCATTTTAGGTTTGCATATGGATTTATGGATGGATTGAGCCAAATTAAGGTTATACATTTCATGTTGTGTGTTATGCGATTTTTGGAAGCTGACATGGAAAATGATTCATTTTGTTGGTGCAGATATATAAGATTGATTTGGGTGAACATTTTAGGAAATGTAATAAGCATGAGAAGTCTTTATGAGTGAATTTGTAAAGGTTGGTGAATGTAATTGAATATTTTGGTTCTCTAGTGTATGATAGTGCAGGAAAATAGAGCAGAGAGACAGAACAATTGTAGAAGTTAATCAGAGCCTAACCGGAACTACTTTTTGGCATATGTAGGTGCTATACTTCATTTCATTCATTATTGTAATCATTTGTAATCACCTATAAGGAAATGAGCCTTCCTTCAAGGTTGTTTCCCTCTTTTGTATTTGAGCAATGAGCTTTAGGCAGTGTGCCTAAATGCAAGTGCATTCCCTTTATGTAATATTATCATACTTCTGGTCATAGTATAATAATATTGTGGGTTCAAATCCATCGTGGTTTTTCCCTTTCTGGATTTCCACGTAAAAATCTTGGTATTATTGTTATGTGGTTGATTGCTTTATGTTTCTGCACTCTACTTTATTTCTTATGCATCTGGTGGTTTAAGAATTAGATTAACAAGTTTAAAAATTGTAAAGTGTTGATTCACCCCCTCCTCTCAGTTTTCATTGATTCCAACAATTATTATCAAAGCTTAGTTCCTCAGAAGAAGCTTAACAGCTTGAGGAAGATCCAAAAAATTGAATCAATGGACTCTAGTTTGCAGAAGCAACTTACTGTTGCACTTCAAGATCTTGATGCAACTATGAAAGAAAAGAGTAGCCTAAGGATAAGCCTAGAAGCAAATAATTTTTTTATTGAATCTCTAAAAGAACAAGTGAGCACATCAAGAGAGAAGAGAAAGGAACCAATGGATAAAATGGAGAAGAAAGAAGAGCAAAGCATTGCCAATCAAGCCCTACAAGACAAGGAAGATGAATGTGAGAAGCTTGCTAGAGAGAATGCAGTCCTAAAGAATGAGATACAATCTATTGTGATGAAGTTGACAAAGGAGATTGAAGATAGGAAGAAGAATGATTAAAATATGACTTAGTCATTGAAGGATAGATGCGATGAGTGTTGCAGATTGAACTATGAGAATGATCATTTGAAGCTTGAATTGGTGCAATGCAAGAATGATGGACAAGAACTTGAAAGGCAGATCATAATTTTGAGAGATGAGCTTTCTACTGCTAATGAGTATAAAGAAAAATTTAAAGCTAGCTCAGCCCAATTGGATGGGATGCTAGAAAGTCAGAGACATGGGAAAGACATATGAGGACTTGGATATGAGAAAGGAGAATTCTCTGGCTCTAGACAAAGAAATCATCAATAGAAGAACAAAAGACCTCTAGTAAGATAGCCTAATGCCTATAAATTCAATGGTAAATGATTTGTTTGTATAAAATTTGGTCATATGGCAAGTCAATGCAGAAATAAGATGAATAATGGTCCAACCTTTATTGGTCAATGTTTCATATGCAACAACTTTGGTCATAAGTAAAACATGTGCATAATAGTGATGAATAATTTCTAGAATAAGAGATGTTATGCTTGTGGAATGTTTGGAAAAATTTCTAACCAATGCAAGATGAGACCAAATCAGATGAATTTCAGGCCTATGGAAAGAAATGTTGCTTTCTATGCATGCAACAAATCCGGTCACATTGCAAAATATTGTAGAAGTAAAAATGTAAGCAAGAATGCTCTGATAGATAAGAACAAATCAGATGAAAATGAAAAGAAAAGGTTGAAGAAGTTAGAGAGAAGCATAAGAAGATGTGGGTCAAGAAGGAAGATTCAAATGTTCAGAATGTCTCCACACCTAATTTTGGTGTTGGAACCTCATCCGATAACTAAGGCCTAATGCCTTAGGGGGGAGCTTTTCGTGCAAATCTTTATAAATCCCCTTTCAAAGATCTATAACCAGTCAAGGATGGTTGCAAATGATGGAGAATAGTTGTGCAGTTGATATCCAAAATATTTCATGCTTATCCGAGTATCCGATGATGAATTCTTGAAGATGCAGTGCATTTGGAAAGCCTTTTAGGGTTGTTCATTTATTACAACTTAAAGTTAGGTTTTCAATGAATAAAAAGGAATTTCAATCATTCATTTTGTTAGGTCCCAAAGGCAACTGAGAGGGGGGGTGAATCAGTTGTCCAATAAATACACATGAAAACTAGCTTAACAAAACTTAATGCTTAATGTTGGTAAACCAAACTTTAATGCCGATAGACAATTTTATCAATTAATTGTAGTACTGGTAAAGTTTAATGCATGAAACCGAAATGCAATCACATCCACAACACATAACATAGATATTTGTATGTGAAAACCCTATAAGGAGAAAAACCATGGTGGGAAACCTTACCCACAATTAGATGATACTACTATAGATAGTATGTGTGTACAATATGGAGTCTGTACATACAAAAAGGCCAACTGCCTAGAGCTCACTGCTCAATCACAAAATGGGAGTCACATTGACTACAATTGGATGGTTAAATCCAATGATAATGTACTACTTAGAATAGCATCTTCATATGCTAGATTCAATACTGGTTAAGCTCTAATTTTCCTTCTTCAAACCTTCCCTCAATCTTGAATGATGTCTGCATGTATAGCTCTATTTATTTTTGCATATACCTTATTATATTCATCTTCCTCTATCCTTCTTATAATCTCACAAATGAGATCTTACATTTATACCAAAACCTAAGACCAAATGAGTAGGTTGGATCACTAAAAGATATTATAGTAAAATCAATTACAAATGAATCAATATGTGATGCATGATGTCGACTTAATGCATTTACAATAATAATAAATCATCTTCATGACATGTCATGCTGATCTGGAATAGATATGCTTGTCGGTGCATATCCTGGACCTATTTGCCGGTAACTGCAAATATGCAAACCCGATTAGACCAATGAACAAATCACTAAAACCAAGTGTCCAAACAATATCTTCAACATAGTCAAGTAATCTCCAAGTCATTCCAAGTGTCAGTGAATAATATAACCTATCGGTGAACCAGATACCGGTGTCTGTAAATAAGTCATTGATCATGCCTGTGAACATAACCAAAGATCTCCAAGTGCTGATAAGTGTTGACAAGTATTGACATCAATGACAAAACCATATCAACATACCCAAAATCCAAACAATGTCCCCCTTTGGCATTGATGACAACACAAGATGAAAAAACCATCAAAGTGCCAAAATAGAAATGCCAAAAACCAAAAACCAACAATCTCCCAAAGAGATCATCAAAATATAGATATGGAGAGTAACAATCTCTCCCCCAATGAATAATCTCTCCCCAAAAGATAATGTGTTTTTCCATAAATATCTCTCCCCCTTTGACATCAAATGCCAATGCAATACAAAACCAAATACAATCAGTTCAAAGAACTTGTCACAAAATACCAACTACTCCCCCTGAGAAGTAGCTCTCCTCATCAAAGCCAGAAAAAGATTTCTCTATTAATTATGTCGATTGATGACAATCATCAATTGTCTAAGTCTCTACTAGTGGGGTATAACCCCAAGCTTCTCTCTAAGATACTCAAAAGATTCTTTAGGCAAAGGCTTAGTGAAACTATCTACAATTTGCTCTTTAGTATTCACATAAACCAATTTCACTTCTTTTGCTAGAACATTCTCTTTTAGAAAATTGAATTTGATAGAAACATGTTTAGTTTTTGAGTGAAATACCGGATTCTTAGATATATCAATTTCTGCCATATTATCACAATAAACTGTTATAGGCTCCTTTCATTTTACCTTTATGTCC
Organism: Cryptomeria japonica; assembly: GCF_030272615.1. NCBI lineage: Eukaryota > Viridiplantae > Streptophyta > Pinopsida > Cupressales > Cupressaceae > Cryptomeria > Cryptomeria japonica. The sequence continues at coordinate 559,572,852 of NC_081408.1, read as the reverse complement.
TTCAACATTTGCTTGATCTATAATACCTGTGTACAGTTAGTTGTTGCTGCAACATATTCTGATTCTATTGTTGATAAAGATGTGCAACTTTGTTTCTTGCTCAACCAAGAGATTATTTTGCTACCAAGAAAGAATGCTCCACCTGTGGTACTTTTTTTTTCATCTACATCTCTTGCCCAAATTGCATCGGTGTATGCACATAAATCAAAGTTTTCATCTCTAGGATATCATAAACCAAGATTTGTAGTTCCTTGTAGATACTGGAAGATCCTTTTCACTGTTGATTCATGATTTTCTTTAGAATTACTCTCAAATCTTGAAACAATACATACTGTATTCATAATATCAGGTCTAGTTTGTGTCAAATACAGTAAACCTCCTATGATAGACTTGTACCTAGCCGGATTAACAAGTGTTGATCCATCCTTTAATTATAGTTTATCAGTTGTAGTCATAGGCGTGCTTACTGGTTTAGAGTTTTCCATGCCAAATTTCTTTAGTAATTCCTTCAAGTACTTTGATTGATTTATGAATATACCTTTATCAGTCTGTGAAATCTGCAATCCTAAAAATAAATTTATCTCCCCAATCATAGACATTTCAAATTCTTCCTGCATCTTTTTAGAAAAGTCTTTACACAATCCATCTTCTCCTCCAAAGATTATATCATCAACAAAAACTTCAATAGCCAAGATGTCATCATTAGTTACTTTGTAATATAGATTGCTGTCAGCATTACCTTTAGTGAAACCAATCTTCAAAAGATATTTGTCCAATCTGGCATACCAAGCTCTAGGAGCTTGCTTTAGTCCATAGAGAGCTTTCCTTAACCTGCAAACCATATCTTTGTCGTTTGTCAATGAAAATCCATCAGGTTGTTCAATGTAAACTTCCTCTTCAAGATCTCCATTTAGAATTGCACACTTAACATCCATTTGATATACTTTATAATTCTTGTGTGCTGCAAAAGCTAAGAATAATATGGCTGCCTCAATTCTAGCTACCGGTGCAAAGCTTTCATTATAATCAATTCCTTCTTTCTGTGAATACCCCTTACACACTAATCTTGCTTTATTTCTGATTACCTTACCATCTTCATTGACTTTATTTTTGAATATCCATTTAGTTCCAATTACATTTTTGTCTTTAGGTCAGGGAACTAATGTACATGTGTTATTCTTTTCAATTTGTTCCAATTCATCTTCCATAGCTTTAATCCAGTGTTTATCTTCACATGCCTCATTAACTGATGTTGGTTCAATTTGAGAAGTAAGACATACCTCTTCATTTTCTAGTCTTCCTCTAGTCATAACACCTTGATACTTGTTCCCAATTATCTGATTTTCAGAGTGATTCAATCTTACATACCTAGGTGTTTTTACTTGTTGTTCCTCAGCCACTGTGGAATTCTCAGATGATGCCGGTGTGACTGGATCAACATTTTGTACTAGTGTACTCATTGTAGGTTCATTTGATATTATCTCTATTGCCGGTTCAGAGTCCATGTACCTTGAATTATCTCTAAATTGTTCATCAATCTTCACATTTCACTCTCAACAATTTTCTACAATCTCTTGTTAAAACATCTATATGGCTTGCTCTTAGATGAATAACCAAGAAATATTCCTTCATCACTTCTAGGATCAAATTTGCCAATATACTCATCTCTTCTAATATAGCATTTACTTTGAAATATTCTAAAATATTTAAGAGTAGGAGTATTACCGAACCATAATTCATGAGGGGTCTTATCGGTTTCACCTTTGATGTGAACTTTGTTGAATGTGTAAACCGTTGTACTTGTTGCTTCTCTCCAATATACATGAGGTAGATTTGCTTCATATAACATACTTCTAGCTGCATCCAAAATAGTTTTGTTCTTTCTTTCCACAACTCCATTCTACTAGGGTGTCTGACGTGCTGATAACTGTCTTTTAATTCCATTCACTTCACAGAATGTATTAAATTCCTTAGATGTGAATTCACCTCCTTGATCTGATCTCAAACATTTGATTTTCTTACCAATTTCATTCTCTACCATAACCTTGAATAGTTTGAATTTCCCAAAAGCTTCTGATTTCTACCTGAGAAAAGTAACCCAACACATTCTATGCTAATCATCAATGATTAGCATAAAATACCTATCTCCTTGTAAACTTCTAGTTCTTGCTAGACCACATAAATCAGTATGAATTAAGTCAAGAACATTATTGGATTTTTCTGGTATACTCTTAAAAGATGCTCTGACTTGCTTTCCAAATTGACATTCCTTACATACCAGATTGTGAGGTTTAACAATCTTAGGTAAATCTCTTACTGCCTTAGTTGTACTGATTTTCACAATGAAATCAAAATTTACATGACAAAGTCTCTTATGCCATAACCAACTTTCATCAATATGTGCAATTAAGCATGCTTTCTCACTGTTATTCAAATGAAAGATATTACCTCTAGTCTGATTATCGGTTGCAATTTCTAAGCCAGTTCTGTTCATGATTTTGCATTTACCATTCTTGAATTGTAACTGAAATCCTTTTTCAACCAATTGACCAACACTCAAGAGATTATGCTTCAAACCTTCAACATAGTAAACATTATTGGTATTATGCTTACCATCAAAAGATATAGTGCCTTTTCCTTTGATCAAACAAGCTTTATCATCCCCAAACCTTACTAGACCTCCATTGTATTCTTGAAAGGTTAAGAATTTACTTTTATCACCAGTCATATGGTGCGAACATCTAGAATCAATGATCCATTCATTCTTATCTTCAATTTTAGCTACCAAGGCCTGTTCTACCGGTTGAACAGTAGGTGTCGATTGATCTTATGTTATAGCAAAAAAAACCCATCCATTGTCTATCAGTTCCTCATCAGAATCATCAGTAACTCCTTCATCAGCATAGTAACAAGATTTGTCTCTATTCTTCTTAAATCTGTATCTTTGATATTCAAGGTTAGGCTTATATGTTCTTTTAGCTTCTTCTTTCAATCTTGCATGTCTATCAGGACACCTAGATTCCATATGACCAATCTTATTGTAGTTACAACATTTAAATGGTGCTTTACCTTCATACTTACTTCCAACTGGACCTTTAGGCATTTTCCTTGCAAATAGTGCTCTAAGCTCTTCCAGTTCTTCATTCTCCTTTCTGATTTCTTCAAGTTCTCTTGCATAAAAGGATTTCCAATCAGATTTATCAAATGATGATGATTCCTTGAAAGCTAAATCTATCTTAATAGTAGCAATAGGACCAAATTCCTCAAGTTCAAAAGCTGAAAGTTTTCCAACCAAAGTATCTCTAGATATTGATGCATTAGGCATTGTTCTCAATTCATTAATAGAAGTTACTTTCATTTTATATGCCTGTGGAAAAGCTCTTAAAACTTTAGAAATAATTTCATCTTCACTTAAGGTTCCTCCACATTATTGTATACCCAAAACAATTTCATTTACTCTTTCCATAAAAGCAGAAATCTTTTCATCTTCTTCCATTTTTAGATTTTCATACCCGACCCAGAAGCATTCTAGTTTTGAAATTTTGATTGTGGTATCACCTTCATTCAATGTTTCCAAATTGTCCCAAATAGCTTTAGCAGTAGATCTGTCTGATAATCCCATGATTTGTTGATTAGACAATGCGCTCAAAAGTGCTTCTCTTGATTTGCAATCATTTTCTTCATCTTTAGCCAAGGTTGGTGGAATAGGTTGACCTTGAGTAGGACCAACATAGCCATTCTTTGTAACATCCCATATGTCCTTCCCAATGCAATTCAAATGTGTTTCCATCTTGATCTTCCATATGCCAATGTTAGTTCCATCAAGTTTCGGACTATCCTTCCTGAAATAGTTAGAAGACATTGGATCTCCTCAAGCTGTTAAACTTCTGCAAAAAGAGGACTAGGATCTGATACCAATTTTTAGGTCCCAAAGGCAACTAAGAGGGGGGGGGGGTGAATCAGTAGTCCAATAAATACAAACCAAAACTTAATACTTAATGCTGGTAAACCAAAATTTAATAATGGTAGACAGTTTAATCAGTTAATTGCAGTACCAGTAAAGTTTAATGCATGAAATAGAAAGGCAATAACATCCACAACACATAACACAAATATTTGTACATGGAAACCCTGTGAGGGGAAAAAACATGGTGGGAAACCTTACCCACAATCAGATGATACTACTATAGATAGTATGTGTGTACAATATAGAGTCTGCACATGCAGAAAGGCCAACTACCTAGAGCTCACTACTCAATCACAAAATGGGAGTCACACTGACTACTATTGGATGGTTAAATCCAATGATAATGGACTGCTCAGAATAGCATCTTCATATGTTGGATTCAATACTGATTAAGCTCTAATTTGCCTTCTTCAAACCTTCCCTCAATCTTGGATGATTTCTACGTGTATATATCTACTTATTTTTGCATATACCTTATTATATTCATCTTCCTCTATCCTTCTTATAATCTCACAAATGAGATCTTACATTTATACCAAAACCTAAAACCAAATGAGTAGGTTAGCTCACTAAAATATATTACAATAAAATCAATTACAAGTGAATCAATATGTGATGCATGATGTCAGCTTAATAAATTTACAATAATGTGTAGGGGAAAAAGCGAGACTAGGCCAACACGCCCTAATCCTACCTTTTGACACACATTGCGGAATACGAAAGAGCCTAAAGGTATCACACAATTGGCTACTTCTTTTTTGTGGAAGAGAGAGCCATGGGCTACCTATTAGGGTTTCTATTCCTTTGTTGTAATTGAAAGATAAAATGATGCAAGTTCAATTCCTAACCCTAAAGTGCAAGTATGAACAAGATTGCAGAATTGAGATTAAACAATGGAAAGCTGTAAACACAAGGACAAGGAAAGAATGCAGATGCGTAACCGGAGTTAAAATCTAATTGAAAATGTTCAGGATGGGGGTGTAGGCACCACTGTCCTGATACTGCTCCTGAAACTGCTGTTTTGCAACTTGAAAAGCTGTCGGAAATGCTGAAACTTGTTGTCTGACAGAGGGACCAGGGCGCCCAGCGCCCCAGTCCTGGCAGGACCAGGGTGCCCCATGCCCCTATCCTAGTCTTTTGCCCTGAAATTTGGTGTGTAGCTCAATTTTTGCCTGCTTCTGTCGGATCTGCAACTTGTGGCATCGTTCGAATCCTGAAATTTGCACTTATATCTGAAAAGGTATGGTGGGTGGCTATATAGGGTTTTGCCTTAGTCAAACCCCTGCTTTGGTGATTTCCACCTCCATGAATAGCCAAGTTGTATTGTAAAAGTAGTGTGTGTGCAGACCTTGTGTGTGTGCAAGATCCTAAAATGAAAGTAAGCAAACTAGAGCAACCTAGAAAGTAAACCCTAATTGCTTGTAAATGTTAATGTAAACGCTCCAAATCAAGATGCAAAGTGATCTAAAGCATGAATACAAATGATATAATGAGGCTTATGCAAAGACATGAAAACAACATGAAATCATACCCAACCCCAAGGGAGGGGTACAAGCCAATCTTCAGTCGGTGATCCCCTATTGCTCTTCAATGTCTTCAAAGCCCTAAATGGATGAATGAAATTGATGAATGCTTGATGGATGGATGTTGAATGTTGTTGAAGTCTTCAAAGATCTTCTCTTTCACTGCATAGAAGGCCCTTGAAACCAAAATTCAGATCCTTTCAAATGAAGAAAGAGAGCTCTTATATATGAAACCCTAGGTCTTAATTTCAACTTTTGGCCGACCTAGAGATTGAATCTCCCGCCAATTTCTTGGGGTTAAGCTTTATTTTATGATTGGATTGCGCTCCTAAAATTTCAGGAAAAATGTTGGGGACCATGTGCACTCCGGGTGCCATGGTCCCGACAACTTTTCCCCAAATTTTCAGGGTCATCGGATATGATAATTTTAGAGAGAATCCCGAAGTTACAGGTGATTTCGAATGTTTTGACCCCCGAAATCAAGCCCCCAAGTTCAAAATAGGACCTAATTAGGGTTTTTGATTAAATGATGTATTGGAGGAATAAAATGAAAGGGGCACACTTTAATGAAAGGGCGCAACTGGAAGATGATGAAATAAGACCTTAGACCTAATTAATTTGATTAATTACGTGCTAAAGGAAAATGCGATGCAAAGTGCAAGATGCGCCAAGGCGGGAGCTAAACCAAGTGTGAAATTGTACCACCCTAGCAAGTGCGTACAATTTACGATGCTACATTTAGCCCCCACTTTAGTGGTCATATGAACACTACGTGCATATGCAAGCTAAAGTACAGAAAAGTAAACATTATTTGAAAAAGGATATATCCATAAGTCTGTCGAACGAAGCCCCCAGCGGTATTTGCAGTACACAGTTAGGAACCGCACCCTACAAAACACACGTTAGATCACAAAATCACCTAATGCTTACTAAGGAAGGTGATGAAAATTTGAGGGTAGCTATATGCCCCCCCTGTTTCGGCTTGCTAATTTTAGTGAGTTGAAACAGGGTATCATGTTTACCACTTCGAATTGTTAAAGAATATTGATGACAAATGCTCACAAGAAGATTTGATATGAGATCAAAAACTAATGGAGAATCATTTGGTAAGAAAGAGGACTAAATCTCAATTCCAACACAACAAAGAGTGTGAGGATTTGAGAGTTCTCTAACACAAGATGAAGGATGTAAATGGAAACAAAGAATAATCCATTGCTCAAAAAGTGTAATGTTTATGTCATAAGTAAAGTAGAACAAGGATACCTACCTTCATCACAAAAGAAGATACCCCAAAAATGCAACAATGTCATAGATCCAAGCAAGAGAGTTTTGCACTCTTTAAGAAAGGATAAGATAGTTGAAAAGGGATATCTTGTGGTATGTGTAAAGGAGATCCTTAGAGGAGAAGAGATCTTTGTACAAAAGACACCTATCCCCGAGAGGAATTATCTTAGGCAAATATAACATCTTCTAGAATAAGACAAAGAAGAGAATAAGAATGCAATACTTCCTTCTTTTGCGAGGTGAAAGTGATTCTTAATGAAGGATGATGCTCTTTTTAACCCAATTGGGAGAGTGAATTCATTCTGGATGTATTTTACCAAGTGCAAAAGAGGTTGTAGTCAAGGACTTACACCTCTTGTAAGAGAGAATCCTTGAACAAACAACAACAAATGCATACAAGGAATAACATCAAGTAATAAAGTTCACACCATCCATGAAATAGGAAAAAGTAGATCCTTAGATAAAAATAAGGAAAGATCATTGCCTCCCAAGGATAAGGACAATGAGAAGGACTTACACAATCTTCTAGGGAGAGATTTAGACATAAGCAAAATGTACTACATACTCACATGAGTTCATGCAAGCAAGACATTAGTGTATGTACAATGCTCCTCACAAGAAGTGGGTAGGATAAGAAAGAGAGTACACATCTTCTCCCATATCTAGGAAAAGAGGATTCTAAAGAAAAGATGATCAATATTTCCACACTATTACCCCAAAGGGAAATTTTAACCATAAAAAGAAGAGATGTATGAAATCACTCTTGTCCCCATAAGAACAAGAGATAACATAGAAAATTAGGCTATTATGTTGCTTCAAAAATATGATTGCACTTGAAATTGTACCATCATGAATGACCATGAGCCCCCAGTAAATGAGCTACCAATGTCACATAATGATGAGCAACATAATAGCCATTAATGTTATTTAAAGACATGATAGACTAAATGAGGTATTTGAATATGACATGCTAAATGCTCAACTATAAGTGAGATCAAAAACATGTATAAAATGATAAAAATTGAAGAAGAAAAGTCACAAGAAATCTTAGAAGAGGGATGAGTGTAATTTATTAGAGCCTTATCCCTGGAGGAAAGGAATTTATGATGAATAGGAGATAAAGATCCTAAAATGAAAGTAAGCAAACTAGAGCAACCTAGAAAGTAAACCCTAATTGCTTGTAAATGTTAATGTAAATGCTCCAAATCAAGATGCAAAGTGATCTAAAGCATGAATACAAATGATATAATGAGGCTTATGCAAAGACATGAAAACAACATGAAATCATACCCAACCCCAAGGGAGGGGTACAAGCCAATCTTCAGTCGGTGATCCCCTATTGCTCTTCAATGTCTTCAAAGCCCTAAATGGATGAATGAAATTGATGAATGCTTGATGGATGGATGTTGAATGTTGTTGAAGTCTTCAAAGATCTGCTCTTTCACTGCAAAGAAGGCCCTTGAAACCAAAATTCAGATCCTTTCAAATGAAGAAAGAGAGCTCTTATATATGAAACCCTAGGTCTTAATTTCAACTTTTGGCCGACCTAGAGATTGAATCTCCCGCCAATTTCTTGGGGTTAAGCTTTATTTTATGATTGGATTGCGCTCCTAAAATTTTGATTAAAATGTCAGGGACCATGTGCACTCCGGGCGCCATGGTCCCGACAACTTTTCACCAAATTTTTAGGGTCGTCGGATATGATAATTTTAGAGAGAATCCCGAAGTTACAGGTGATTTCGAGATGTTTTGACCCCCGAAATCAAGCCCCCAAGTTCAAAATAGGACCTAATTAGGGTTTTTGATTAAATGATGTATTGGAGGAATAAAATGAAAGGGGCACACTTTAATGAAAGGGCCCAACTGGAAGATGATGAAATAAGACCTTAGACCTAATTAATTTGATTAATTACGTGCTAAAGGAAAATGTGATGCAAAGTGCAAGATGCGCCAAGGCGGGAGCTAAACCAAGTGTGAAATTGTACCACCCTAGCAAGTGCGTACAATTTATGACGCTACAAATAATAATAAATCATCTTCATGACATGTTGTGCTGATCTGGAATAGATATGCTTGCCAGTGCATATCCTGGACCTATTTGCCAGTAACAACAAATATGCAAACCCGATTAGACCAATGAACAAATCACCAAAACCAAGTGTCAAAACAATATCTTTGACATAACTAAGTAATCTCCAAGTCATTCCAATTGTCGGTGAACCAGATACTAGTGACTGTGCATAAGTCACTGATCATGCCGGTGAACATAACCAAAGATCTCCAAGTGTTGATAAGTGTTGACAAGTGTTGACATAAATGACAAAACCATATCAACATACCCAAAATACCAACACATTCTTCATATTGTGAGCGAAGAGAAAGAGCAAGGCAAACAAGATTGAGTAGTGATAACTGAGCTTGAACGTATCAATCAACAATTCCTAGCATCCAGTTGAATTTGAGAAGGTATTTATTCATGTTCAAACTATTTTTCATACCCTAATTTTGAAATGGAATTTGCATTTGGTGTTGCAACTACCTTGGTATTTGAGATTACTGAGAGAGTGAGGCCCGTATTCAAGTAACATCTGTTCAAATTTGTTGAAGATGATCTGGAAGGTGCATTTTCCTCTGTCTCGTATGGCATATTGTATAACGAAGACATTAGGGCATGCATTCACTGTAACATCAAGGAGCTTGGAAATGCAAAAATGCTATCATTTTACACCAATCATATGATGGATGGAATTTAAAATCTAAAGCTATAATTCAAGTCATTGCAGGACAAGGGTTTTATCCAGTTTGTTCATTTTTTGGTATTCAATGAACCTGAATGAGTGAGATATATCTTGACCCAAATCCACGATGAGTTTGTATGGCTGGACCAACTTCACAAGATCACGAAGCAATTCATTCAAGAGGTAACCTATTTTAATGAAACCAATAAGATTCACGGTCTGAGAAAAGTTCAGAACACAACAGTGACAACTGTTATCGGGTCCCAATATGACAACCTATCGATGACAATCACTGATATGATAGAGAATGATGTGAGATTTTCTTCAATGATAACAAGATATAAGGTATACCAATCTATCAGATAGAACTCAATATCTGGCACTGCTATATTTACAGCTTATCAAATACTTAAGGAGGACAAGACGTATGATCTTTGTAGAGTGCTTCTCAATGAGCTATTGAGCAACCTAAAGAAGATAAAGAAAGATAAGAAATATGTTTTTAAGTTTGGTTATTTGGTTTTTTTTGTTTAGCACTATATTTCTTGAATGAAATTCCCAGTATTGGAAAGATTCAATGGGCTTATGATAAACCAGTGGAAGCCCAAATCAAGGAAGGTTTGCAGGGATTGGGTGATACTATAGCACATAAATCTTCTTTGTGGGGATATTTTAAATTATTTTAAGCAATGAAGAAAAGCAGAGAGAGGATTCCAAAAGATATAGTTGAAAATATGAGAAAATAATTTACTTTATGGTTGACAAGGATCAATGTCACATGGAGGAAGTTGAGCCTAGAATTGTTTGGATCATGCCCATGGGGTATGACATGATTGCAAATACACTTGACGCATATGCTCAAAACCTAATGAATCAACCAATAGATTAGAAAGAGGAGAGGTTTGGTATATATAAAGAGAAAGATCTTGACTTTCACAAGAAATTCACTAAAATGACAAGAAAAAGAAAAGTCAGAAAGGGGGTTGAGGAGAAAGTAGAGAAAATAGGTATATCAAAGAAAGATGTGAAAAGGGATAGGGAGAAGAACATACTAAAGGAGGAGGACATGGAAAATCATAATAAGTTAAAACCTATCTCCACTCCTCCCAAGAAATCAAAGCCTATACAGTCTCAATCTGTACCTACCTCTGGTGTTCAAAAGTCTAAGCCTATCCCTCCACCCAATCCACAAGCCAAGTCAACCCGTGGAGAAAACAAAAGGAAGAAGGAGAAGTCAAAAAGGGAATATGTTGCAACCACTGCTGAGGATATAAAGATTGAATTTGATGAATTGGTGATGGAGGTGAAGAAGACATCTACTTATGCCCGAGTAGTGAAGAAGCCTCAATTCGATGGTGCCCAATCAACCAAAAATCCAAGAGTTGAAGTTGAGCCGTTTGGTAGAGCTAGAGGGAGCAAGAAACAAAAGTCTAAAATAGATGAAGCTCTAAAGTCTGGTAAAATTGAAGATACGTATGAAGTTGTGCCCCCAATGACTTTGAAAGAATTAATTGATGAAGTACATAAGGATGGTAATTTGAATAATGTGCCTATATACTATGAAAATTTTGATGATAAAGATCAAAGAGATATAGAAGAAGCAATTGTTCAATACATGGATGTTTATAATAAGGCATTAATAGAATTGTCATCCATGATACCCAAAAGCATGTATGACATTTTGCATGCAAGGAGGCATACAACAAGTTTAGTGGATGAAAGGATAAAGGAGTATGTATTGGTGAATTTATCCCCTGTCATTTCTAAAAATGAAGTGGTTAGACTATTGAAGCTTGCAAAGGAAAGATTCTAAAGTAAGAAGAGAGTTAATAAGCTTAGGCTCGGTAAGATAGATGAAGTCACTAAAGAGAGACAATTTTGAGACAATTTTTATAGATCACATATATGATGTGAATCTAGTACATGATGACACTCAATCGTGTGAGCAATCATATCACACATCTATTCTAGAAGTGTATGAAGTTGTTCCTGATAAGAAAAAAGATCAATCTTCTAAAAAATTTATTCTGGAAGAGCAACTCAGGGTGCATACCATAGTTGATGATGATAGTGCTAATGTTGATATCTCCGGTGAAGCTGAGAAGGATCCTCCAGTGATAGAATTTGTTTCAAAAAATATAGCTGAGGAGGCAATTGATGCGGATAAGGTTGAAGATAATGGTAATGATGCTAGTGCAGATGTAGCAGGAGAGGAGAAAAGAAAGGACAAGGATGATTAGGATTTGGTAACAATGGTAAGAGACACTGTAACTGATAAAGGTAAACAGATTGCTATTGATTCAGATGATTTTGGTCAAGGGCCTATTGATCTAAGTTCCTTATCTCTGATTCAAGCACTGAAGTTAGAAACTCTCGCTCAAGCTAATGCTAGTGAGGACTTGGTTAGGTTTCTTACAATAGACAAAGAGTTGATAACATTGGTAGGATATGTCCTGGAGAAAATTTTTCCATCTTTCAATCTAGACACATTTGATCCCCCTAGTAAGCTTAAGAGTATGTTGAATGTTGTATGTTCTCATTTTGAGTCTTTGGAGAAGGAAACAGATGTTAGAGTTTTGAATCAATTTAATATCATGAGATTGAAAACATTTCTGAAGATTATTAAGGATGATAAGGTGAGCTTAGTAACTTCTATGAAGGCTATTCAAGATGCACTTGATGAGGTGGTCATATATACAAGTCATGTCTAATTTTGCCTAAGTTTACTATAGAAATTGACAAGAAAATAAGAGTGTGAAGGCCATCTTGCTAGCATATCATAGTCATATGAACCTCAATCAGTCCTGGCTAGCAATTTTGAACCACAAGTTTTAGCATATTGAATAAGATCAAGAGTCTAAACCAAGAGGACAAAATTTTGGGTAGTGTAGGAGAAGTGAGGAATCTTATCACTCCCTGGATAGATTCTATGATGAGTAGTATACAAGATCCTAAGGATTCTTTGGATAAGACTATTTTGACAGATAAAAGGGGAGGAGAGATGCACTCTTATCTTTTCAGTGGAATTATCAGCATTTTGGAGAGCTTGAAGAAAGTGTGGGCTAACTATTTGTTATCCCTAAGGACAATTTTTGCTGATATTTTCAATTTTTTGTGAGTAACTGTACATATGCTTGTATATAAGTTTTGGAGAATTCCTATCTTTGGAATTATTGTCAAAGGGGGAGAGAGAAGAGTGAAAAATGGTAAAATTCTTAGGGGGAGCTTGTAGATTCTTGGAGAGTTTGGAATTTTGCAATTTTACAGTTTTGCAATCTTGAGTGTACAGTTCATTTTTCACAGTGTTGCCATCAATGCCAAAGGGGGAGATTATTGGCAAGAGAAACTAATCCGGTGAAGATCAATGTATGATTGATGCTTAGGACTTGTCATTAATGGCAACCCCATTCAGAAATCACATCCGGTTTACATAGATTTGATTTACCGGTAGTCAAATTGTTCATTAGACATAAGTCTGGAAGGTGGAACACAATAACCAATAGAATATGAGAGCATTGTACATATCTTGATATTAGTGATGTAATTTTGGTTGCGATGATTAAGATGATTCACGGTTTGAGGTATCTTATTCCGTGATCCCAGTATCTAGTGTCGATTCATGAGAAAGATTAAAGGTCTAGTATCCGATAATTCAGTTAGAGCAGAGCTATTTTGGTGTAACATGTGATGTGAAATTGTTGGGCTGATTTTGGTGATTGGTTTCATGTTTGAGGTGATTGAACCAACTCATATGAATCTTATTATCATTCAGTTTAGGTTCACATATGGATTTATGGATGGATTAAGCCAAATTAAGGTTACACATTTCATGTTGCATGTTATGCGGTTTTTGGAAGCCGACATGGAAAATGATTCATTTTGTTGGTGCGGATATATAAGATCAATTTGGGTGAACATTTTAGACAATGCAGTAAGCATGAGAAGTCTTTATGAGTGAATTTGCAAAGGTTGGTGAATGCAATTGAAGGTTTTGATGCTCTGGTGTATGACAATGCAGGAAAATAGAGCAAAGAGACATAACAGTTGCAGAAGTTAATTAGAGCCTAAGTGGAACTTCTTTTTGGCATATGTAGATGGTATACTTCAGTTCATTCATTATTGTAATCATTCGTAGTCGCCTGTAAGGTAGTGAGCCTTCCTCCGAGTTTGTTTCCCTCTTTTGTATTTGAGAAATGAGCTCTAGGTAGTGTGCCTAAATGCAAGTGCATTCCCTTTATGTAATATTATCATACTTCTAGCCATAGTATGATAATATTGTGGGTTCAAATCCCACTTTGGTTTTTCCTTTTTTGGGTTTCCACATAAAAATATTGGTGTTATGGTTGTGTTATTGATCATTTTATGTTCTACACTTTACTTTCTTTCTAATGCATCCAGTGCTTTAAGAATTAGAATAACAAGTTTGAAAATTGTTAAACACCGATTCACCCCCCTCTCAGCATTCATTGATTCCAATAGTTGTATGGTTATATATATATATATATATATATATATATATATATATATATATATATATATATATATATATATATATATATATATATATATATATATATATATATATATATATATATATATATATATATATATATATATATATATATATATATCTGCATGTGTGTGTGTGTGTGTGTGTGTGTGTGTGTGTGTGAGAGAGAGAGAGAGAGAGAGAGATCTTGGGTTATTGTATTTTAATAACTTGTCTTAAATTGGGACCTAGGATCATATTTCTCTGTATTACAATGAATGTTTGAATCCATATGGTTGTGCTTATGGTTGTTGAATTTGGATACCTATGTAATAATAAATCTGGTCATTGTGCCTCAGAGGGCTTGAGATTTTATATTTATATGTTGTTGGGTATTTAGTATTGTAAGTCTGGTAGCCCCATTATTTTGAGTGCTAGTATGATTTTCTCTATCGGGATTTTTCTTTCTAAGAAGTTTTTGAAAGGTGTTGTAATGTTGGTTGTTTATTACTATGATGTTTCCCTTCATTTTGAATGTTTTTTTCCATGTGGTTTGGCTTTGGTGTCAATTAATTTTTTAAATTTATTGATTTTACTTAGTCAATTATTTTGTGTCGTGCCTCAGACTATTCAACTGTCTGTCATATATGCACTACTCTTTTAGTCATATGTGCAGTGTTTGTTCCATATGTGTGATCCAGTAGCATGTATTCCCTAACCTAGAAGGTGAATGCATTGTTATAGTGTTTATATGTGCCATCATTTTGAGTATATGCGCTGTCGGATTAGGCATATGTGTTGTTTTGTCTTTCATATGCATTGTACTGGTATTCATATGAGCTATCTCATCTTTCAAGTGCCCTAGGTTGTTGTGTATATGCACGATTTTTTTTTATAGAGGCACCAGAGAAGGTTGCATATGTGTTGTCTAGTTGTGCAAATGCGCCAAAATGCCCTATTTTCCGTTCTATTGTCTTTTTGGATTTTTGAGTCTATTTTCTAAGTCTATGTTTGTACTAGAGGTTGTTTTTGGTTTCCTTTGATTTCCAAAAATGGGCTTATTGATTATAACTAGTTTTATTTGATCAGAGATGCTTTTTGTATTGTTTTATGGCTCTAGCAAGATGGTTTCACCTTTCTATGGAGGAATGCACTATTATGGCTCCAACAAGATGATTTGTGCCTTGTTGTTGAGGATAGTATTAATTATGGCTAAGAAAGAGGGATTATGCCTTGCTCTTGATTTCTAATTATTTGATGAGGATCTTGGTTTATTATGTGATTGTCATTATGGCATTTTGGTTATTGATTCAAATTTGTATACTTATATGTGGATGTTATGTGATTATGGATGAGCCTCCTTGTTGTTGTTATTTATGTGAATACCCTAAGGTCTTGGAACATGGTTAGGGGGAGTGGGCTTCCATGTGATAGCCAGAGTCATGAGAGAATAGGCTACCAAGAGGTTCCTTGTAAGGATTATTGGAGTCTAGACCACTAGGAACACATTGGAGGTTTTCTTGATTTAAATAAGTGATAACAATAATAATTAATTAGAAGGGTTGGGTAAATAGGATTCATCTAAACAAGATAATAAATGGATCTTTTGGTGCCCCACCTCATAGTCCTTGAGTGGAGACTCATGATGAGAATGGGAAGGTCATGGAGACAATATAACCAAACTCCCTTGATTCTCTCATAGGTTGAGATGGCTCCACATGTCTATCAGGGTGACGGATGGAGATCCTGTGGTGTCGGGTGGATATCCTGAAGTATATATATTTCCCTTCTATGTGAGCTGGATAGCATGTGATGACACTCTTCCCTACATGTGATGACACTCTTCCCTGCATGTGTCCTTGTTCCTTATGCCATGTTCTATTGGATAGCCTTTGGGAGTTTTATGCTTTTGATTTAGCCTCATGATGTGATTTGGGATTATTGATCATTTGGTTATTTTGAGTTATGGTTTTGTGATGGTTATGTCCTTTGGTTGTTAGTTGTCATCCTAGCTCTAGAGTGGGTGTGGGATGTTGTGTCATTCTCCATAGCATAGGGGGTGGTTCCTTATCATTCCACATGGTCGAGTGGTTTGATACCTCCTTCCATTGGGTTGTTCTTCGTTGGGTGCTCTTGTGGGTTGATGTGGATTCTTTATCTCTCCAGCTTATAAATTCTTGGAGCAGATTAATGTAATGTGATTCATGCGGCATTTATATTAGTAGGATTCATGAGATATTGTATTTTTAGATTGAGGATTATGTATTCTTATGTAAAGGAAAATGATGTAATAGGTTGTGATTGTGATTCTTGTAATAGGATATGATGTTGGTATTCTTTTTGTATCTTGGATATTGATTATTTGTGAAACTAAGGAATTGGATTCATGGTTAATGTAAAGATGTCCTTGGATTAATCTTGAATGGAATAGAATATATGTTCTTGTTTGGAAAAATAATCTATCTGCTTATCATATTTATTTCTTGGATATGGTTATGTATTGAAAATTAGGTTGATGTGAATGGTATATTCTCATTAAGGGAAAAAGATTAGATATATTGTAGGAGGTGTTTAGAAATGGAATAATGAAGGCATTTTTATTATAATTGAATGTATTCATGGTGGTTGAAAATGGATGTTATCTTATGTTATTTTTAAGAAGTAAATGATAGAAAGAAATGTTAGATTGTATTGGATTATGGTAATGATTATGATGCTATGTTCTTAGTGTTACTTTAAGTAATGGTATTTAAATACCCTAGGGAATGTTAATTGATGAGTCGTATTTATTTTTGTTTGTGTATGGTGTTCATATGATTATGATTTAAAGTGTATTATGTGCATATCTAGGAGATGGTTATTTTATAAATATGCATATTCTAGTTATATATGTTGTGTAGTAACCCACTTAACTTAACCCAAAATTTCAACTGATTTTTTTTTTCTATATATAAATATTGATTTCTTATTCTTACTTATTCTTAATTGTGTTTGATTCAATCACATACTAAGGTACAACTATCCAAATGGGATAGACATATAACCATACGGGTTAGGCATCTAACCGTATGGGTTAGGCATCTAACCATACAGGTTAGGCATCTATCCATACAAGACTAGACATCTATCCATACGGGTTAAGTATCTAACCATATGGGTTAGGAATCTGTCCATACGAGACATAAGGCTTCATCTATCTAATCTAGGATAGGCATCTACCCAAATGGGGTAGGCATCTATTCATAAGAATAGTATATGCTTAGGCCAGAGACTTTAGACTCTTCGTGACCATCTAGGTCCTGAGCCACTCTATAAAGACTACACTCCCCTACTAGGAATGCACCGAGGTCACCGTCTTTAGGAGTATATAGAAATAATTATATAACAAGACTGAGTTCCACCTTGAAATATGGCCTAAAGCCTCGGCAAGTCAAGCGAATCCATACGGTATTCCTTCTGAGTATGCATTGAATTGATTTTAACCTTTCAATTAGTATTTGCATCATTGATTAAAATACCAAGGAGCTTCGAGAACCAACTACTCTCCCAAAACCAAATCATAATCCCCATCCCCAAATGCCTGAGTACAAGGGACAACTCCATCACTAGACTGCCTACATACCTATTTCAACACAGGATCAAGGCATAAAGTATGTAGTTTTGGTTTCTAACTATGGTTTAATGTAAACTATTTGGTGGGCATGCAACCCTTTCTAGGGTCAATATACCAGATAGTTCCTCTGCGGTTGATACCCATGATGGTAGCTCTTTAGAAAAAAGTCTCAAGATGGCCTTCTTCTTGTGGCCTAAAACAACTAAGTCCTATCTCCTATTAAATACATCACCTTTAATCCATTAGCATCCGCAAAAATCTCCAAGATAAAATAAATTTCCAAAATCATAACACACAACCAAATCGTAATGGGGTTTTCTAAGGTTTAACTAAGTGGATGTAAATTAATTTAATATTTATCTTTTTAGATTATCAATCCAAGGGGGATTACCTGCCCCTTGGATTTTAACTTCCAAATTGATGGGGTTTACCTAGCTTGGTCACACTTCACCTAGTTGATGTTGCTCAATTCCACCAACCTCTCCAGGTCTAGCTATGCTCCAATACCTCCAATTCCTTCTGAATCTCTTCTAATTATTTCTTCTTTCCAATCTCAAGGTGTTTTCAACAAATGTTTAACTAGGAACCCTACCAATTCAAAGTGTTTCCCATAGGCTCATTCTTGTTGTCTTGTCTTCAACTTGTCAATTTCACCTCCCACTCTTGTGAGTTGTTGCAGAGGTGTGGAGGTGGATTTTAGCATGAAATTAATTCCATTTGGGTCCATTTGTGGTTTGCATCCATTATTCTTCCTACCAATTTCACCATTTTGCTTAGAAAAGGGCTACAAGGAATGAACCCCTATTAGGTCTCCAAAATCTGGTTTTTGAGGGTTTAGAGGAAATTGGTCCAAAAGACCCTACAACAAGGTTGGTTTTTCTTCAAACACTCACCTATCCCCAAGTGATTTTTGTGGTTTTGGTTTCCCAACTCAACGTACAATGCCCTAACCCACAAATGAGGGTTTTGAAGGGTTTCTAGGCCTCCTAACCGATAGTGATTGATCAAATTAGTGAAATGGGCATCAAAGGGTCTTTTCAAGGCTTCTCCTTGCAATGGAAACTTTGTATGGACTTCATGGACCTCTCCAAATTATTTTTTTATGGTTTTGTATTCACCTCTTCACTATGCACTCAAATTTCACCCTGTCTTCTCTAGCCAGGTTGATCCTAGACTCACTTAGAACAAGGTGGTATCCATATCAAATACCACTTCCAGATATTATCCCTACATATGTACACTTTACAAGTGGTTTCCTTCCATGTCCCAATAGGCCGTGATGGTAGCATGGAGGGATTCTATGGGGCAACCATTTTACATAAAATTGCTATATACAAGCCAAAACTGGTTGTTTGAAAATAAAACTATGAAAAAACCAACACATACTATCTACAAATATTGAAAATAAAAAAATGACTCTAAAATACACCAAATAATCTCAATCCATAACTCGATCAATGGATTTAATCCATTTGTATTCACATTGTAAGCAAAATGAGCCAAAAACAATGATAACAGTTCAAAAAATGAGTAGTTTTAGAATGTTAATCAAACAAAATAAATCTTCCAACCTTGGTAACCATGAAAGAGGAGGTTCTTATAGTCTTCCCCACATGTGGAGGCATTCTATGGCATTTTTCTATCCCTAACTCCATCACTAAGCATTTTAGGACAAAAGTTGTCATGACAACTTTTACAACTTTTTGCTTTTTGCTTTGCCAACCTATAAAACCTATTTTAAGTCATAATCATGACTTTTTAAGAATTCCTAAGACCATAATAAACCTCTCTCATGCTCACACCAATTTTTACCACTTTTGACCATCAAGAAGGTCAATTTCCTACTCAAACTACTACCTATGCACAAAATGTGAACCTAGGAAGAAAACAAACTCAACCAGGCCTACACTTGACTCAAAACAAACATCACACTCACTCTTTGGACCATCCTAGAGTCCTTATTAGGAACCTAAGTTGGATAAGCTTAGTACAAGCCAAAATTAGAAAAGACTATAAGCCTAAGTCCTAGGTGCTCCTACACCACAAATGACCCCTTATTTCTAACTAGCGATTTAGAGGGAAGATGTCATAGACATTGTTGTTGCAACTTTGTTAGGCATTAAGTGTAGTAGTTCAACACGGTGACATTACTCGTAATCGTGACCCAGAGGCACCATAGATACTAAACGCTGCTAGTTTTTTTTTTTGTTCCAACTCCTCTTGTTTAGTTGTCTATCTAAGAACCATAAACAAACATTATGCTAAAACAACTATTAAAAGAAGCTAGTACATGCAAGGAATTATTGTTTGAAATAAAAAACCAAGATATAAGTATTACATGCTAAACAATTCAACCACTTTCGAAATAGTATTTTCTTGAAGGAAAACTATGATAATAATTAAATTTATAAAACTTGAATCAAATACATGAAAGCACTAATTGCTTAAAAACTATGATACTTATAGGAAATAGCTTATGAAAATGACCATTACACTTTAAGTATCAATCTTAATACTTGAAAGGTATTAAATTGCTTGAAAGAAAAAAACAAGACTTTGGAAAAGAATTTAACATTTACTTGTTTAAGGGAAAAACATTTTAATAATAAGCTTGAGTATAACCATGTTATTGATAAACCCCCTAATTATTCCATTTGAAGTAGCATAAATTTTATCTTTAATTATAATCTACAAAAGATACCCTTACTTAAATATGAATCCTAAAATTAAGTTATCAAAAAAAAATGCTTTGAAAATGGATTTAATTCTTACTTGCTTGAAGGGTAAGCTATTCAACAACAAGCTTTAAAATAATCGCATTATTTTTTATTTTTTATTTTTATTTATTTTATTACTAATGATTAGAAAAGAGCCTAAACAGTTGCTAGTTAACCAAGGTAAATAATAATAAGGCTCCCTAATAAATATCTTTTAATCAATCTATTTTTAGTTGAACTCTTAACTATTCCTTCATGTTAACTTTATCTTTAGATATCTTTCCTTATCAATTTCAAATTCTTAGAAGAGAGCTAATGTTTCTTCCTAAAATTTACTTCAATTAAAATTATCATTTAATTATTTAAGTTATCATGGGATAGGTTTTCTCGAACAACAAAATTCTACTTTATTTCACCTTCAAAACTAAGTTTCATTACAAACAAAAGATGAGTATTTAATTTGAGATTTGGCCAAATAAGTCAAGTATAATATTCTTATGAAAAAGGATCTCAACTTTTTTTTTGTTTCATCTCCATTTGCTAAAATTTCTTTACATCCTAATTAATACTAATATTCTTCCAATATAGATAACACCATTTAGATTGTATGAATATTTAACCATGAAATTTACCTCTAAGTTTTGAGTGTTAACTAAATTTATCTATACTAATTACTTGCAAGCTACATGAAACTTCTCCTTTTATTAATAGTTTTGACTATTCAAATGCCTTGTATACTCTATATCTTAAAATCTAAGTTTGCTTAAAGAACAATCTAATATTCAACTTTTGAATTAGTTCATATTACTTGAAGTACATAAAAAAGGTAATTACTTATCTAAACACATTTACTTGGGAGGTAAATCCCTTTATCCTTTAATACTTTACACTAATTGAAGAAAGGGTATTTTTTATATTCAACTAATAAACGACTTAAATAATTGAAATATATTGAATATCTTGAGTGGATCTATTTAGTACTAGGTTTTATTTGAGACTAATTATGATACATGATGAAAATAAAACCAATATTTTGGAATAATTTCATTTATCTTAACTTGTGCAAAATCTTTTCCAGATGTACCATGAATGAAATATTATTTCCCATTCCTTTGTTTCCCTAGTTCAACTAATTTATTTAATAAGGGGATTTAATGAACTCCTTAAGTTTATCCATTTAAAATTTATAAGCATCAATTAATTACGATAAGATCTAATTTTAGTTTCAAAGGTAATCATTTCCCATTATGAAGAGATAACTATTCCTTTAATTATTTATTGAAAACAATAATCTAGGTTTGAGTAAATCCCCTTTTGGTAAAGTGAGTTAAATTGAAATGCATTAATTAAATAATAAGTTTCAAATCCCATCTAGAATTAAAGTTTGTTTTTGTAATAATCAAATAATATTAAAGGGACAAATAACTATTCTACAAATATTTGAGTTCAATTCCAAATAAATCAATTTATTAAATTTTAAAACCATCCTTTTATAAAATTTCATTTAAGTTTAAAACAACTTCTAATATAAAATAAATCTAAAATAAATTAATATAAAACAACCCCATAAATATATTTTAACCAACTCTAAATTAAATTATATATAAATAAACTAATTTAAAATTAATTTTAACACTCCACAAGAACAAGGTTATTTATTTTTTCTTTTTTCTTTTTTCTTTTTTATTTTATTTATTAAAACAATAACGATTTTTTATTTTTTTTAAAGAACATTTTTTATTTAATATAATGTGTGTGTGTGTGTGTGTGGGCATTACGTCTGGTATCAGAGCCCCTATTGCAAAAACTGGGATCTCTGGTTAAGGTTGTTGCTCTTAGTCTTGCATGGTGTGTTATAATGTTCTCTTGACTTGATTTGTTCTTTGAGATTTATGTTGGAAAAGGTCATTGGAACCTTGGAGATCTTAGATGTCTAGGCTTTGTGACCTCTCCCTAATCCTTTCTAGAAATCATAATTGGGTGCAATATGTGTATTAATTTCTTATGCATACCTCTTGGAATGCAAGCAATGTTTATATAATTTTATGCAATCTTGCTTTGCTTTGTAATTTCTAGTGCTTACCTGTATGTTAAAGGTTGTTTTCATGATATAAATGATTATGCTATAGAGTGAGAAAAAATTGTGTGTATTCTCTTAACTGATGCTATGTTTATAGGACTAGCTTGTTACGTTGGAATAATACACTGATTTCCTTATGAATAGTAAGATGAAGTGTTTGTATTATGTATATAAGAATGATCTAGTGTGGATCATGTTGTGTAATTGAGGAACTTGTATGAGATGGATCTATATATAAGTAATTAGTAGCTTAATGATGCCCTTCTCTTTCCTTTATTCTCCTATGAAAAGTGTAAGAAAGTTAACTAGTGATGTATGGGTACCAAACAAAACTATTGGGTATTTATATATGTGTGTAATCCTGCATGTAAGAAAATATACTTTGAATAAATCATATTTTTAAAGGATTTGAGACTTCTAGCTGCATTTGTAATGTTAGGAGGCCTCATGAAAGGTTGGATTAGATAATATTGTAAGTAGATGTATTTAGCTTCATGGAAGATTTTCATGGTTTTGATGAAATGTTCTATTGATTAATTGTATAGATTAAGACAAGATGCTATCTCCTTACCCTATTTGAATTTTAAGAAAAGGGCTTGCTCAATAAATTATAGTAGGATGGATTGATAATAAAAGGAATGAGGCTATAATGCATATCTAAATGACTATTTTCCTTGAATTGTTGAAGATAATAAATTTATGGATGATTATAGTTGAACGTTAATAGAAGATGAGTTTGAGTAGAATAATGCATGTATTTCAATTTGTGAGACATTAAATGAAGAGTGGAAATAAATTAGTTGCAAGTAAGGCTATAATATCTAGTATCATACTTAATATGGATGAATTTATTGGTTAATGGTATGGTAGGGAATGATCATAGGTGATAGGAGTAGGTGTGATTGAAATTTGATATTAAATTTTGCTTAGCAATAAAGTAATGGGATTTGTCTCTTAAAATTAATGATGCTATGTGTTGTAGACACCCAAAATTGTCATGTCTAATTAAATGAATATTTTATTTATTTAATTACTTTAGCTTAATTCTTCTATTAATTAAATAAATCTTTATTTATTTAATTAATTCATTTATCCTCTTCTAGCCTTATTTCTCATTTAAATAAATACATTTATTTATTTAAATTATCCTTTTCCTAAATTAAATAAATATTTTATTTATTTAATTATCCCACTTCTTCTATTAATTAAATAAATCTTTATTTATTTAATTAATTCATTAACCTTTTCTACCTATGACACATGTCATTCATCTCTTAATTCATACACTACCTACCCCTTTCATTATTTTATTATTTATTTTACCTACCCTCTAATCATAGCCGACCTCCTTTTACACCTCTCAATCTTATGCCTCCATTTCATATTGTGTCTTCTATATAAGGAGATGCTTCCTTCATTATCAAACCCTAATCAAGCATCCTAATCACTGAGTCTAAGGAATCAACTTATGCAATTGACTACACTACAATCCTACTTGCAACCACATTCCGTTCTTTGTTGAGCTCTTGTGCACATAAAATCTGAGAGCAAATATATCAAGCAAGATCAATGGAGATAGGAAGAATGGAGATCAAAACCCTATTGGACATGTGATGGTATAATCTTTGTGATTTTGTTTTATTTACATTGTCTTAGGTAATCTTCATATGTTATGGTGGATCTTTGTTGATTGTTAGGCTAGGGTTGTGTGGTTGAATTCATTTAGCCTTTCAATATCGTTGTTATTGTATCCATTTTCACCATATACATTTTGGCATGCCCAGTGGGACTCTTGTCCCTTTTTGCATTTAACATCTTGTTGTAGATTTTGTATTTTGAAGTTGCAGATCTGACGTTTTCGACAATATATTCGACATTTCCGCGTCTATGTACTTTCAGATCGCGTTTTTGATTTTTTGGCATGTCTGCGATGTCTGGATCCGCGTCTGTGCTCTAGCATTATTTTATTTTTTGCAGGTTTTAGGAAAATGCATCTGTGTTGTAAAGTCGTGTCTCCGTTGATTTTGGTCGTGTCTGTGTCCAGAAGATGCATCTTTGTTCTATAGCCGTGTCTGTGTCTCATAGAACCGCGTCTGTGTTATACAGTCACGTCTGTGTTGAGGGTAACCGTGTCTGTGTTTATCAGTTTCAAAATTTTTGATTTGCATTGATTCAGTTTTCGGATTTTGCATTTAGGGTTTCAGATCTGGTTTATTTTGAGCTAACATTTTCAGATCTAGCTAATGAAATTGGTGCAGCTTGTCTTGAAAGAAAAATCGTTTGGTTGAAGGCCCCTATTTTCACAAAGTCTTTTGGGTTTAAAATTTACCTAACTTGTGTGCTTGCAGGAAGGGGTGATTATTTGAAACAATCCAAACTACTAACAACTCTTTGTTGCAGGTCCTTGGCAAAGGTTTTTGGATTTTTATTGTGTACCTTGTTTTCATAGACTAGAAAACACTTCCATTGGTGCAATAAAATTGAATCATTGTCTTTTGTGTCTTGAGCAATAGGCTCTTTTGTTTAATCTTTAGAGGGCCTGTCTTCCCGTGTGGTCATTAGGACTACTAGTGAGAAGAGAACGACCCAAGTGGTAGCGAGGAAAACCCACCTCATCTGAACCACTATAAAAAAAAATGTATTCATGGTGAAAACTATGAATAACGTGTGCTGATTAGTTCATACCGACACTATGTCTCCCCATAAACCCGTTTGATCAAATTTATTTGATCAGTTGTAGGGCGTAACCCCTACTGGCTGGGAGCCTTCTGTATTTATAGAGCTGAAAGTGCCACATGTATGGCCACACGAGCAGATGCCCTTACTAGCACCATTTTGTTTTAGAAGCCCAAATCCTTCTAGTTGTTGGGGCAGGAGGTCAGACCTCTGGTAGCGGCCCACACACATACGGTTCTTAGTAGAGATACAAAGTTCGCCACGGGGAGTTTTCGTGGGGACTGATGCTTGGCTAACCCGAGAAGTGAGTGCCGAGGGTGGAGCCAGTGAGGTCAAGCATCTAAGTATCCGCTCTGAATAGCATAGCCTCGGGGGTAAAACCCCATGTGGGATCAACAACTATTGTCTTGCCCAGCCATAAGAATTGTGCTTGACTTATGTTAAACATTCAAAACATTCAAGACCAAACAGCAAAACATTGTGTCTTTTGTGTCTTCAAGTGTATGCAAAACATTTTTACATCAAACAACACACTTTTATTGGAGTCATTTTGAGTCTAGACACTTGCAAACATTGGGTCTTCATCAACACTGTGTCCTCTTGTCACGAAAAAACAATCAAACAGTCAGATTTGGTCACAACAAAACAACTTCACATATTGGAAAAATTGCACAAAATTTGCAGAAACGCGTCTGTGTCGGGCATAATAGCATCTGTGTTGTCTAGCTGCGTCTGTGAAAGGCAGAAACGCGTCTGTGTCCATGAAAATCAACATTACACTTTGCAAGAAAATATCAGAAGCGCATCTGTGTTAAACAAAGAAGCATCTATGTCAGGAAACTGCGTCTGTGAAGGGCAGGGGCAGAATCGCATCTGTGTTCCAACAGTCAACATTACATTTGGCAAACAAAAAAATCTTGGAAGTGCGCCTGCATTAAATAGAATAGCATCTGCATCAGGAAACCGAGTCTGTGAAGTATACAGGTGCATCTGTGTCCAGAATTGAAAAACTGTTGCGGTCCAGCAAACAAACACAATCAGTTTCAGAATTCTTGAGCTTCCTAGGTCATTTCTCCAGGGTTTCATCTAGCATTCAACCTATCTTTGGGTCTCACAAACTCCATCATTGCTTTACATCTCTCATTACATTCACATTTTTCTAAACTTGAGTCAAAAGGTCACTTGCTTGTCCTCATCATACTTTGTCAACACACTACATACAACAACACTTTGCTAAGTGGTCCCTCATCAAGGTTTCTTACCTTTGGGTCTCATTTGGTCTTACTTAGAGTCAAGGTCAACTTAGCTCATCAAGAGAAACTATCCTCTTTTTGGAAGTCACACCTACTCTACTACATACATACTTGGTCTTACACTTTGGACATTGCAAGTAAACCTCAGATTCATTTACATTTCATCCAACTCTTGGTCTTCCATACTCTTTCCATTTTTCATCTAGTCTCTCACATCTTGGTCAATACCTAGTTCATGGTTGAAACCCATCTTCAAAAATCTAGGAGAGAAAATAAAGAGGCTCAAGAGTCCGCAAACATCAGTTCTTATGAGTATGACAATGATGTCTTTTTCAATTCTGATCATACTACATTACCTGACATGGATGCCTATAGAAACATTCCAAATGTTGAGAACATGGACACTATAAACAACAATGCTACACACAATGACAATGTGGACAACTTTTCAGTACATTCAATAGATGTGGAAGAATCCATTATGAATCCCCATTTCAATCGATTGGTTGAGGAAATCATGAGGAGGGATAGACAATACTTCATACAAATGATGGCACAAAGTGGAGCCAAGATACCTCATTATTTTGACATGTCTCAAATAATGGAACAAAGACCTTTGCAACAACCTCACTCCAACATGGATCAAAGGAGACCTAATAGTGGAGGAAATAGAGGACCATATATGGTACCTGAATCACCATCAACTTTGCTTCAAAAACCAGAGGTCCCACATACACATGGTCAAACATATGATACTCACCTTCGCAGACCATTATGGAAGTCTTATGGAGAGAAATATGCTCAGTCACATATCAATGTTAAGGATCAACCACCAAAGCAATGGGATATTCCAAGGCATGCTCAAAATTTGGACACAAGGAAACCCCGCGTCAAATTTGGGGGCAATACAATAGAACATGACATGCCTGTAGAGTATGGTATACATGCACAAAATAGATATGGTGTTCCTCAACATGAATCTATACCAAGTGGTCCATATACACAGCATCATTACAGACCTCCTCCATATGAACATGTGTATGATCAATATCATCCATATATGCAACATGCTCCTCCTCCAATGGGTACCTCAAACATAGGATATGATCCAAGAAGTCGATCTCCACCTAAGAGCAATTTGGAGCAACAAATCAGGGAATTACAAAAGAAAATGGAGGACATAAATGCACCAAAGCCAACATACACAATGAGAGACATATGTCCTTATCCATTTGAAAAAATAATTCCAATGCCTCTTTTTCCTACACACTTTGTGACACCTAAATTTGATAAGTATAGAGGAAAAGGGGATCCTAAGGCACACATAAGACAATTTTTCACAGCTTGCATTGAGGTAGCAGCAGAAGAGACATATTTGATGAGATTATTCTCACAAAGCTTAGGTGATCAAGCTATGGAATGGTTCTCCCAACTCCCACCTGGTATTAAGTCATGGGGTGACCTAGCAAAGGTATTTATCCAACATTTCTCCTACAACATAGAGACAGACATATCAGTCACTACTTTGTGCAACACCAAGCAAAAAAAGGGAGAATCTTTTGCATCATTCTTACAAAGATGGAGAAATCTAGCCAGCAGATGCTCTTGTGAAATTCCACAAAAACAAATGGTAGAGATGTTCACCCAGAATGTTAACAAAGACATTGGCTATGACCTAAGGAAAGCTTGTTTGTCCACCTTTAAGGATGTTATTGAAAAAGGCTTAGCTACAGAAAAGGTCCTAATTGAACAAGGAGTCATTAAGATATTCAAGGAAAGCAAAGATGACTTTAAAGGAAAAGACAAGCCAAGATTTTGGAATAAAAACAAGAACACAGTCAATGATGGTGTTGTTGATGCCAACACAGTGCGACCCAAAGTCATCTTTTTAGGATCAAGTTCTACAAACAATCAGGTGAATACTCAAACAACTTCTAGATCACGAAGGAAGTACACTCCATTGGGAGAACCACTTGAGTCAGTTTTCAAGAAGCTAGTGGCAAACAAAGTAATCACTATTCCAGATTTTCCTCCATATGAACCAAAGGTTAAACCAAATTGGTGGAACGATGATGAGTATTGTGAATTTCATAAGAGAAAGGGTCATAAGATAGGAAATTGTCATTGACTAAAGAACATCATACAAGATCTCATTGATAGAGGTGACATTGAGATTGAGGGACATTCGTCTAATCAAGAACATGAGATGTTTAAGGAACCATTCCCAAAACATGATAAGGGAAAAGCTAAAGCCACGGAGGATCAAACCAATTATACCAGAGCATCTTACAACTATGATTCAACCATCAATCACATCTCGATGGACAATTATGTCTCTACTATTATCATCAAGGACAAAAACCCTGAGAATCCTACTCAGAGACCCAAGATTGTCCTAAAAGGTGTTGGATCTTCTTCCGAACCTACCTCTGAATGTCATGTTACAACCCGTCGGGGTAAAATCACTTTGCAAGGTGCTCCAGCCAAGAACACTGCCTTCTCATCAACCAAACCTAAGTATGATCTTGTAGAAAAATTAGGGAAGACACCCACACTCATCTCCATCCTTGAGCTATTACGCATATCTCCTACTCATAAAGCCATTCTTGACAAAATCTTGAGAGATACTGTTGTTCCTACTGATCTAAATGTGGACTAGTTTCAAGCCATGGTGGGATGCCTTTCCATTCCACATTCACTTACTTTCATTGAAGCTGATGACACCTCTGTAAGTCAGCCACATAATGCACCACTACACGTTGAAGCCTTCATACACAAACATCGAATAAAAAGAGGCCTGATAGATGGAGGAGCAGGTCTAAACATTTGCACATTAAGCACTATCACACAATTGGGATATTCTGATAAAGCTGTGAATTCTACAAACAAGATCACCATTAAAGCATATGATGATGAAGAGCGTTCATCCAAGGGTATACTCATCTTACCTCTCAGAGTTGGGCTAGTTACAAAGGATGTGGTATGTCAAGTCCTGGATTTAAATCTCACTTATAACATATTGCTAGGACATCCTTGGATTCATGAAATAAGGACAGTTCCATCCACATATCACCAATGCATTAAGTTTCCTCATAATGGAGTGGAAGTAACAGTTAACAATGATCCAAATCCATTCATATACTGCAATAACCTGAAATCAAAGACCATGACCTTCATTCCTAGTAATCGGGAGGCTGTTCCTTCGTCGGCATACATTGATCCTGAGTCATTAAAACCCTCAACCTCCAAACAAGGTGAGCTTAAAGGCAAGTTTCAGGACAAAGGCATGGGGGAATATACTTTCAATCAAACCATGTACTTACGACAAGTCATGAGTTCTCCAAAAGAATATGGGAGACCACATCCTAACAAATGAATTTCCATCATGATGCTCAAATGGGACCCTACTACCTTTCAAAGATGGGGTGAACTAGAGGAGGAAGATTTATACCAAATTCTTTTTAGGGACAATGAAGAGGAAACACAAGACCACATCAATCTACCATGTGAAAAATATGGCAAAGGCTTCAAAATTCTACAAAAATTCGGGTATGATGGGAAAAGCCCTTTGGGGTTACGAAAGGAAGGCATCATTGAACCTTTACAACCTGAATTGACTCTCAAAAAGGAATGCTCTAAAGGACTTGGTTTCTCAACTTCCGAGGTCCACACCCAAAGGATAGAAGAAGCCTTACAAATCAAAGCTACCAAAATTCAACAAGAGGATCGCTACTCCACAGATTCCAATGAATGGGAATGGGGTTCAGACAAGTCTTCCAGTGACTATGAGCTCACTGAGACATTCAGAGAGCTAGATGAACCAACAAAAGAAGATAAATTTTATAACAAGTTTAGAGTTGGTCAAGAAACAACCCATGAGGAGTCTACACAGTCCTTGTCTCAAGGTTCTAGGTTGAAATCACATAGGATGAGAACACATGTCCCAAAATGTGCTACTAGTGATGATAATTTGGATTCACTCGCGATTGAGACTGATGAGGAGAGTGCCATCGATGACCTCGATAATTACCTTGACATACCCGAATATAACCACATCTTCACTCTTAGCCCCGCTAACTTCGAAGACATTAACGGCCTTCCTCTTGTTCACCACCAACTCATTGACTGGGATCATGAAGGACCTACAAAATTTGATAGATTCCAAAAGGATGAGGCTTTTATTGACTATCTGGGCATACGAGATGATCTTCCTCCTGGAGACCATAAAGCAGGATACACTATAGAACTCAATAGCATGGCATATTTTGGTGAGGGTGTCGGACCTTCCAGCTGTAAAAATGTGAAAATAAGAACAAATCAAGGGTCTTATGGCGAAAACCACACTGTGGCACTGTCTAACCCCAAAAAAGTAAAAAGAAAGGACGTATCTGAGGGCGAAAACCTCTCTGAGGCACCCGAAGATGGAAGGCTCGACATTCTCCCATCATCATATGAGGAAAAGTCATCCATGTTGGTAGAGGAGACTATCAAAACAAACATTGGTACAGAAGAGGTTCCACACAACATATTCCTAGCTCAATCATTGACAGAGTCCGAAAGGTCAAATTCATCAGTTTCTTCAAAGAATGACAAATCAACTTTGCCTGGTCATACGCTGATATGCCTGGATTAGATCCGGATTTGGTAATGCATCATTTGACAGTCAAACCGGGGGCAAAACTAGTAAAACAAAAATTAAGAAAAATGCATCCACAAGTGGCATTACTAGTCAAAGTAGAACTTGAGAAATTACTCGATGTCGGATTCATACGCCCAATTGATTATCTTGAATGGATCTCCAACTTGGTACCTGTTAGTAAACCAGATCGTAGCATCAGAATTTGCACAGATTTCAGAGACATCAACAAAGCTTGTCCAAAGAATGACTTCCCATTACCAAATATTGACTTGATTGTTGATCTCACAGCAGGTCATGAAATGTTATCATTAATGGATGGATTCTCTGGTTATAATCAAATAAGGATCGCACCCGAGGATCAACATAAAACAACATTTACTTGTCCGTGGGGAACTTTCTGCTGGAATGTCATGCCTTTCGGGCTAAAGAATGCAGGTGCTACATATCAAAGAGCCATGACTACTATCTTTCATGATCTTATGCATGTAACCGTGGAAGATTATGTTGATGACCTCTTGGGCAAATCAATAGACAGAAATACACATTTGGACATACTTTCAGTCATCTTTGATCGATTGGAAAAATACAAAGTAAGATTAAACCCCAAGAAATGTGTCTTTGGAGTAACCTCCAAGAAGCTCCTAGGATTCATCGTATCCAAAAGGGGAATTGAAGCTGATCCAGCAAAAGTTAAGGCCATCTTGGAGATGCAACCACCAAGAAATATCAGTCAACTTCGGTCTTTACAAGGCAGACTCCAGTCCATCCGAAGATTCATAGCACAACTGGCAGATAAGTGTAATCCTTTTCAACACCTACTACATAAAAACATCAAATTCAAATGGGATGATAACTGTCAACAGGCTTTCCAGACACTCAAAGATTATCTTCTAAATCCGCTAGTTCTGATGCCACCAGTTCCAGATCAGCCTCTGTTACTATACATATCAGCTACTCCAATAGCACTGGGGGCACTCTTAGCACAACAAAGTGCTGAAGGCAAGGGAAAAGTAGTATACTATATCAGTCGCACATTGGTAGGATATGAAATAAACTACACACCAATTGAGCATGCATGTCTCGTCGTGGTCTTTGCTTCATAGAAATTACGACATTACATGCTCACTCATAAGACTAAGTTAGTTGCAAGAATAGACCCATTGAAATACCTTCTCAATAAAGCAACACTTACTGGGCGACTGGCCAAATGGGTAATAATCTTGAGTGAATTCGACATCGAGTATGTGGATAGAAAAGCAATAAAAGGACAATCCATCGCAGATCAATTAGCAGATGCTCCCATGATAGATGATGTTCCTCTAAGTTCAAAATTTCCAGATGAGTCCATTTTGACAATGTCATATGCAAAGCCATAGCAATTGTACTTTGACGGATCATACACACAGCATGGGGCAGGAGCTGGCATCCTCTTTGTAACTCCTCAAGGAGATTCTATACCAAAATCATACCACTTATCATTTCCTTGCACTAACAATATAGCGGAATATGAGGCATTAACAACAGGATTACGAATTGCAGTTCAATGGAAGATCCAGGAACTTCGTGTTTTTGGGGACTCCCAACTTGTCATCCGTCAAGCAACTGATGATTACCAAACAAAAGATGAAAAGTTAATGCCTTATAAACAACTGGTGGATGACCTGAAACAACACTTTACAAAGATAGACTTTGAGCAGATACCAAGAGAGCAGAATCGCGCCACAGATGCCATGGCTACAATTGCTTCCCTGATCGATCTACCTCCAAACGAGACCCGCTATGAGTTCTTGGTGGATAACCTTTTGGTCCCTTCATATGAGATCATTCCTACTAATATGATATGCGTTGTTGGTCCCAAATCCCAGTTATATGGTTCCATTTTCACATACCTACGTGACAATACTTTACCTCCTAATCTATCAAATAACCAACGACGCACTTTCATTCGCCAATCCTCTAGATATGTCATTTTAGCTGATATCCTATACCGACGAGGTCTAGATGGCACTCTTCTTAGATGTCTAGAAAGCGACAAAGCTCAGATTGCGTTACGGGAAGTGCATGAAGGGATATGTGGTCCACATGCTAGTGGTCCTACCTTGGCCAAGAAACTCATCAGGACTGGATATTACTGGCCCAATATGGAGAAAGACCCATATTAGTTTGTCAAGAAATGTAAGCAATGCCAAATTCATGGAGACCTCATACATGCGCCAGCACAAGAACTTCAACCACTTGCATCTCCTTGGCCCTTTTGTCAGTGGGGACTTGATCTCATAGGCAAGATTCACCCTCCTTCTTCCAATGGTCATAAATTCATTATCACTGCCACAGAGTATTTTACAAAATGGATTGAAGTCGTGCCTCTCACACAAGTTACTGGAAAATAGATTGCTACATTCATCCTCAACTATATCATTTGTTGATATGGTATTCCTATTTCCATTATCACTGATAATGGGCGTCCCTTCAAAAATCAGGATGTTTGTGAACTCTGTGACCGCTTCCATATTTCCCATCATTTCTCCACACCATATTACCCCCAAGGTAATGGCCAAGCTGAGGCATCTAATAAAACAATTCTTAAAATCCTAAAGAAGACAGTCAACGATGCTAGTCATAATTGGCATATCCAACTTAATCCTGCACTTTGGGCCTACCGCACAAGTGTCCGCACACCTACAGGAGCTACACCCTATTCACTTGTCTATGGCGCTGAAGCTATCTTTCCTATTGAGGTCGAGCTACCCTCTTTACGGGTTTCTTTGCAAAACATCATCAGTAATGAAGACTATAGGGTCTCTCACTTACAAGAGCTAGAACTACTGGATGAACAAAGACAAACTGCTTTTAATCATCTCAAGGCTTACCAACAACGAATGAGTCACAGCTACAATCACAAAGTCAAGCCTCACACATTTGAGGTGGGTGACTTAGTTCTCAGAGAAAATCCTAAAAATCAACAAGACAGAGAAAAGAAGGGCAAGTTTGAACCAAACTGGCTTGGTCCCTACATTATTATAGCAGCATATAGATCTGGAGCATATCAACTCTCAACTATAGAAGGTGAACCTTTGGAGGATCCTATCAACAACATGCACCTTCGTAGGTTCTACACATAGATCTTCGGAATATCCTAATTCAAAAATACAAAAAAATCAAAAAATTCAAAAATACAAAAAAATTATAAAACAAAAAAAAATCGTTACTTGGTGAAAACCTGGAAAACAGGCGCCTTGTGACACAAAAAACATTGAAAAAATTGAAAAAAAGTAAAGAGAAATAATTTTGTCTAATGGTGAAAAACACTTCGGTGGCACCCTGGGCAAGTACCATGGTG
Organism: Cryptomeria japonica; assembly: GCF_030272615.1. Taxonomy (NCBI): domain Eukaryota; kingdom Viridiplantae; phylum Streptophyta; class Pinopsida; order Cupressales; family Cupressaceae; genus Cryptomeria; species Cryptomeria japonica. The sequence goes on along the minus strand of NC_081408.1, from coordinate 559,538,533 downwards.
AAAACTGGGTCACCAGTGCCATGTGTAGAGACGTTGCTCCTCCCTCCTTCAGGATTCACTTTCATCCTTTCACTTTGCACACACTCACAACCTATCCATTCATAATAAACTTACCCATTCCCATCATGGCTTGTTATTGATCTACCCAAGATTGGTTAGCCATTCATAATAAACCTCCCTTTTCATCCCTTTCCATCCATAATAAATCAGAGCCTATCTGTGGCTAAGGCAAATCCTACGTCTAGTGATGGGTGTGGAACTAAGAACATCACATGTTGAGGAGTACAGTTTCTTCCAGCTTTCTTCAATCTATCCGCGCACAATCCGCAATAAAGCAACATTTGCATCACAAATATACAATAAAGTTCCATCTTCTTCGCAATAAAGTATTAGTTTCATAGATTCAGTCAGTTTCAGATAAGACACAGCAGCAACAATGGGCTTCAACAAATCAAATCTTTCAACAGACTCAGACAACATATGGTTTAGTGCTATCTATCCTTTTTGTGAAAGTAAACATTGTGACCACAATCAAATAAGACTTATACAAGTGACAAGAGACACTAAACTTGAGGACTACAGTGGATGTTGGTGTCGAGTCTTGGTTTTCTTTTGATTTTATCTTTTGGTGGCATGTCTTTTAGCTTTTCCAGGATGTCTTTGACTAGAGATTCTATCTCTAGGATGTCTTTGACTAGAAAGGCGAGGATGGGGTATCATCACCTATTTGTATTTGCTGTCTGTGGATTGTCTCTCAGTAATGCTATGACTTGTCCAAGGATATGAGGACACTGTGAGTCTAGTATGAACTGGGGCATTCCTTGTTTGTGACTGTCTTATCTCCATGCAAACGGGTACAATGACTTTTTGGGTCGAACATATGCCTCAATTGTCATAACCTACTTGCCATAATAAAGCTCAATGATGATAACGCACAAGAAGCTCTTCCACTTTCATATCTTTTGTCTTCCATCCCCCTTTCTCGATTGACTTCCATCATCCTTCTCGAGTCCGCGTAGCCTGCTATCACATGACTGAGTATAATGACACACTAAAAACATTTGCATTTCATGTAGTTACACCTGCATTACCACATATAAGCATTTCATACATACATATAGATATCACAATCACATCACATCCTGCACACAACATCTGTTAGCACAATTTACATTTGCATTATCATATTCATCTGCATTACATACATTCACATTTGCATCATGCATAACATTTTAAAACATAAAAGACAAAAATATTGCATTGCATCATCTACATATTTGCATCCATAACATATCATAAGCATCACATAAGAACATCTCATCACATAGGTACACATGCATATAGCTACCGCAAAAATGAATCATCTCATATATAATCATAAAAGTGTCATGATACAATGATGTCAAAAATCATATGGCTACAATCACCCGCAAGTGTCTACAATACAAAAATGGTACAAAACTGATACAAAGGGAGCCCTCTACGGCTATGATGAACTCCCTCCCTCAGAGCCACCTAGCCTCGGTGGAATCTAAGCCCCTGAAGGACCCACCCCAGGATCATCCCTCCTGTCTCCTCTATCTGGTGGTGGTGGAGGACCCATAACCCCACCACTCGATGCTTGTCTCCTCTGGCTCCCTCTCGTAGCTGTCGCTGTACGCGACGGTCTATGGAAGCTCCTCGCCTGCTGATCTGCTGGCACTACACCATAGTAGAGGTCTCTCCAGTAGGTGATCTCCTCTCCTGCCTGCAGGACATAAGCGTATCATGCCCCTGTATCCTCCACTGCCTGTCTCCCGGCCCTCAGTGTTGTCTCAGCCTCTATATAGCACTGGATAGCCTGATCCCGCTCCCGCTCAGTATCTTTAAGCCTCATCCTGAGCTGATCCCTCTCCCTCTCCAGCTCCTGGATCTCATCTGCCTGGCCCTGGCAGATCTCCCTCAGATCTAGCAGCTCATCCTCCATTGGATCAACCTCCTCTACCTCTGCCTCTGGCTCCCCCTGTACGGGTGCTTGCCCCTATGCCTGTACCTATCCCTGTACTGGTACCTATCTCTGTCCTTATCCCTATATCTGTACCTACCTGGGACCCTGTGCAGCTAACACCTGCAAAGGCAATCCACAACGACCCCTCACCACCCGAGCCTACCTCTCCTCTCCACCCTCCCTCCGAGGTGCAACCCGCCTCTCTCCAACTACTCCCCTCCTCCTGTGTCAGCCTCTGCCCCCATCACCTCCACCATCATCCTCATCTCCCCCCCCATCTCCCTCCAATGCCTCTCCTGGATCTGTCAACCATGGGAACGGATGCTCTGTCCAATAAGCTATATACTTGGCATCCATGCCCACATCCTCGATCTTAGGCCACATATCCTAGGGTAAGGGTATCATCTCTATCAGCTGAGTCACTGCCTAATCATACAATAGCAATGACCCAAACTGTGCCTGATCTCTAACTGTGTGGGCATACATGCCTGAGCCCCGGGGCATCCTTTGAATCCGGCCAAACTGTTGGCCAATCCTGTCTACAAGCTATCTCTCTAGTACATAGGGCATCTGCCCAATCAGGTACCTGCTCCGGAAGGTGTAGGGCAGATCAACTACGTCATCCTCCCACTGCTCGCAGCCCAGATATGGTCTCCATATGACCTCATCAATATCGTCTATCACTCGCCACCAATACTCTAGCCTGCCAATCCATGGCTGCGACATGATCATATCATACAAATGTACAAAGCTGTGTCTATGTCCTCTGCCCCTAAAATGTATCAATCAAGTAACCAACAGATGCTCATAGGCCCATACCTGCAGCAATGTAACTCTGCAACCCAGTCCTACTGATCCATGATAAACAAACTGATGAAGCTCATAATACAAATGGGCCAGCACACATGGTCCCCAGGCATATCTGGTGTGCTGCGTCACCAGTGTCTCTAGTGCTCCTCCCCAGCCCACAACCACCCCCCGTGTCACCCTATCTAGACACAGGAACCCACTGATAGCTCCTTCGATCACTGTCGGCAATGCTAACCCTGTGGCTGTCATGGTATCCCATGCCACGTGTCCTGCCCTCATCTCTAGTCTAGGGTCCTGGAACACCCGTCTCAAGGCCTCTCTGTCTCCATCTCGATCATATGGGATCAGCTCCCCATCGATCGGTATCCTCAATATCTTGTAGACATCCTCCAAGGTGACTGTCATCTCACCCATCGGCAAATGGAACGTACACGTCTCAGAGTGCCATCTCTCAGCTAATGCAGTCAGCAGTCCCATGTTCACCCGAAACTCAAGCACATACAACACATGTCTCAAACCCATCTCCTCGATAGCAGCTCACTCCTCGAGCGACAACTCAGGTCGCAACCTCTGAGTAGATAGGAATCTCTCCCATGACTCTAGCATCGGCAAATACTCTTGCAGTCAAGCAAATCACTCATGTCAGTCATCGTGGCATTCACTGTTTATCACAAAATACTACTTTTTATCTAAATGCATATGGCTATCTACTCTAGTGATACTCACTGTTCATCACAAAGTGTTGCTATTTATCCTAGTGGTACTCCCTGTTCATCACAAAGTACTACGTGTGTGACACTCACTGTTCATCACAAAGTGTTACTCACATTTGCACTCCCTGTTCATCACAAAGTGTTGCTCATATTTCAGTACTCCTTGTTCATCACAAAGTACTCTATCTTGGTACTCACTGTTCATCATAAAGTGCCTCGATCTATCCTAGTCTTCCTCGAGGACCTGCTTGAGTGTATCCTCTCAGCAGCTTATCCAATCGACAGCGTATGTTCATCATAGAACTGCCGATTTGACCTAGAAGATGCAAATTCATACTTTTCACACGCAAACACACTTACATGACATAAACGCGCTCAAAGACTGCATAGACGCGCCTGAAAAACACAGATGTGCCTATGTTCTGCATAGATGCACCTGTTTGACATAGACGTGCCTTCTTGGCACAAACACGCCTACACAGCACAAACGCGGCTGCAATTGACACAGACGCGGGTTCAGACATAGACGCGCCTGGCACAAACACAGACGTGACTAGCGAACATAGACGTGCCTGGCACCAACGCTGACGCGCCTGGACGTTTTTGACGCTTTTTGGACCCTAGTCTAAGAGCATTTATTGCTCTACCTAGCATGCATTAATGACAAAATTAAATGTGTCAAAGTACAAGGAGGTTTGGTGGTACTTACCGGCTCTCCTGCCTTTGCTGGCCTCTGAAATCAGCGAACGCGGTCGAATCTGTGAATGAAGGCCATTGCTGCTGACTGCTTCTACTCTATTCTCGCTCTGCAATATGCTTTCATGGATGTGTAGATGACAATGAGGATGTATTTTCCCCCGTGGTCTATCTTATAGCCTATCCTAGCCCTCGCCCTCGTTTCCCGAGTCAGTCTTCATTATCCCATGACTTTGTCACTTTATCCGGTCAGTCCATTCTAGCCTTTCTTTCTTATCAAGAGATTGTCTGCAATCTTTTCAGACATTTTCATCCAATCTCTCGAGGGGGCATATCATTCCCATCCTGGGGCAACTCTGTATCAGTTCATCTTATCTTCTTTGAAACAACGCGACAAGCCGCATTGTCTCAAAGAGGGGCAAAATGTGGACACCCAAAATTGTCATGTCTAATTTTTTGAATATTTTATTTATTTAATTACTTTAGCTTAATTCTTCTATTAATTAAATAAATCTTTATTTATTTAATTAATTCATTTATCCTCTTCTAGCCTTATTTCTCATTTAAATAAATACATTTATTTATTTAAATTATCCTTTTCCTAAATTAAATAAATATTTTATTTATTTAACTATCCCACTTCTTCTATTAAATAAATAAATCTTTATTTATTTAATTAATTCATTAACCTTTTCTACCTATGACACATGTCATTCATCTCTTAATTCATACACTACCTACCCCTTTCATTATTTTATTATTTCTTTTACCTACCCTCTAATCATAGCCGACCTCCTTTTACACCTCTCAATCTTATCCCTCCATTTCATATTGTGTCTTCTATATAAGGAGATGCTTCCTTCATTATCAAACCCTAATTAAGCATCCTAATCACTAAGTCTAAGGAATCAACTTATGCAATTGACTACACTATGATCCTACTTGCAACCACATTCCGTTCTTTGTTGAGCTCTTGTGCACATAAAATATGAGAGCAAATATATCAAGCAAGATCAATGGAGATAGGAAGAATGGAGATCAAAACCCTATTGGACATGTGATGGTATAATCTTTGTGATTTTGTTTTATTTACATTGTCTTAGATAATCTTCATATGTTATGGTGGATCTTTGTTGATTGTTAGGCTAGGGTTGTGTGGTTGAATTCATTTAGCCTTTCAATATCGTTGTTATTGTATTCATTTTCACCATATACATGTGTAAATATATATTTGACTAAATTGTTTAGTGACATCATGAAGGACATTCTAATCATCTGTATGCTATTTATTATGCAGTGAGGGAAATGGTGTATATTATAGTATATCATCAAGTGATTAATCGAGGTTATAATATCTATTTCTATTATAGCTTGGTAAACGTGATCGTTTTATAGGGAGGATATCTTGAACATTAGTCATGATATGAGTATATTCTTGTGTGTAAGACATTTTAACTCTTCCTAACATGTCTTCTTTCATAAAGGATAACTACCTAGAATTTTGTAAGAGATTGCATTGCATTAAAGATGATAAAAGGAATGTGGATATATAAATAAATTTACAGTCTTAAATGTTTGGTGTGCATTCTCTAACACATCCAGGGAATTGTACCCTTGGATGTTGTGCAACAAATAATCTATCTTGTGTGACAAATATTGGTCACCTCGTGATGTGGATTTGGTTGAGTTGTCTATATTACCTTGAGTTATTTGTGATTTTTGTGAAGCATCATTGAGGTTAATTTGATTTTCAGATTTCTTTATTCTTCTTTCATATATTTTACTTTATATGGTGGCATTTGTTACACTTTACTTCTTGTTGATTTCGCTAGCAATTTTTTTTGTGATTTAACGTTGATTTGATGATCTTTCCTTTTGGGCTTTCTCTTTTGTTGTGTCTTGTTGTCTTTAGTGGTTATTCCTGATGTTGAGTATTGTGGGCCTTCATTTTGTGTTAATTGTTGTTCCTATCACATTTGTTTTGAACCTCTAATAGTGTGTGCAAGGGAGGACACCATGGAGAATCACACTAGATATGATGGATACTTGGATAATATTAGTGATGAATTAAGTAAATGAAATGTCCGCTAGATGAAATGCATTTGTAACTTTCTAGATTTTATGAAATGATAGATAGGAGTGCATTTGGATTTAAGAAATTTTTAATATATGAAATAGTTAACGCAAACGAACTACAGATTTCTTATCTTCTACGAGTGCCTATGTATGTTTCATGTATAACTAAGTAATAGGGATGCTTATGAATGATTTATTGAATGTAGGGTGCAACGAATGATTGTATCATGTAGAGAGATTTACTCATTCTCCTTAGTTAAGATGGTGGTGTGCTTCACGTTTGGATGTCATAAATCTTGTTTTCTCTTAAGTATATGGGTTATGGATTTTTGGTTATTGTGTGATATCTTGATTAAATTTGACTTTGAGGAAGCTTAATTTTGAAAAAAATTTCCTCTCATATAGATGTATGACATAACTTTCTCCATAAGATAGGAGAATGTCTATGTGTAAAATGTTGTGTGAAAGGTATGTTTGTCTCTTATCTGCATGTGTATATATGTTTAAGGAGAGTTGTCCTTCTTGAAAAGTGTGATTTATGGTGACTTGCATTTATAGATGCTAGCTCAGATATCGGATTTATGTCTTTTCCCTACAAAATATGGTTAAATGATGTTCTCTTGAAGGTATTTTAATGATTTAGTATGCTCATTGTAACTAGTAAGAGTGTTGTGTCTCATTTTATCTTTTGTGTAATGTATTAATTTTAATAATTGAAGCATAGGAAGGTAAATTGTGTTGTCATTATCTTACTTTGAGACTAGAAAAGTGTTTGAAACTAAGATGTATAATTGATTGATGAATCCTTAAATGAAGATCAGGTATATTGTTTGTAATTGTTCTGAAGGAAAGATATAATTTGGTTATATTCAAAAGAAGTTTTAGAATAATATGTGCATTTCTTCACTTTAAGATTTGCGACTTCCATGAATAAGTCAAGTTTTAGGGGGGTGGAGGGGAGGGGATGTAGTACCCCTCCCTGATTCATCCCTTATGAGAGGATGTGATAAATACTTTTGGATTTGATCACACTCTTGATGTCTCTTGTTTCATTATTCATATTGATATTCTTTTTGACAATAGTGGATTCATTATGATTACTATGTTGATTCAAGCTCTAGTTTGGTTATTGAAGTTGGGACTATGTTCAGCTCTGTGATTATCGCACTATTTAGGACATGTGGTTCATGATTATTTGTTATGATGATTTAACTTGTGCTAGACATTTCATATTGATAGATGAGACACTATATTTCTATGTAGTGTCCCTCCTAGACTTACATTTTTATTTGCATTTCGATAGACTTATGTTTTTTTTGACTCTATTGCTATCTTAGATGGTATCATTGATGCTAGTACTCTATGTGGATTTATGCTATTTGGGATGACTCATTATGTATAGAGATTCATGTGGTTGATGATGCTAGACATACTATATGATATTTGAAATTTGATGATTCTTATGGATGTTATTACATAGAATCACCTTGATGGATGGCTGGATTTACTTGATTTATGGATTCATATGTGATCATTGCTCATGTGGGATTATATGACTAATGATGATCTGATGGTACTAACCCTATTTCATGTTTATGACTTTATGCGATGTTTGATGATTTATTGTGTGACTGTATTCATGAGTAGAGATGATTTCATATCACTCATTCTGAGCATGATATATCGTCATGATTCTCTATCACTTTTATGTTTATTATAATGTATATTTATCATATATATCATGTTTAGTGTTTGATGCAAGTTTGCAGGTATCAGACATCGACTCCACCTGGCTTCATAGGCATTAGTGTGTCTTTATCCCAATGGCAAGTTGATGGAGATGGCATAGTTTCCCTCACACACTCTAGGTCTAAGTTGTGTACCTTGTCGATTGTGCCACAATACAAGTTGAGGTTAGAGTCTTTGAGTTGTGTTATTATCCTTTGGCGTATGATGTTTTGAGTTTACATTATCTCTAGTTGGATTTGTGTGATTATTTAATTATTTAATATTTATTTTGATTGATCAACATCTAATTATTGATTTAATCTATTATTTGATTTAATGTTTATTTGAAGTTAACAATTATTTTTTATTATTTATTGTTTAAATTACTTTTATTTTAATTAAGTTTTTATTTGGTGTTGATTAAAGGAGTTTTATATTTATTTTATTTTGATTTATATTTATCTTATTTCCCCATAATTGGGTTCTTCTTTCCCCATAATTGGCTGTGGTACCTTGAGAATTTTCGAATAGGGTGTAGTCCCAAGTACTTCAGCTTTATTCTAAACCTAGAGGGTTTAAGGGTTTTTTAAGTTTCAGACCTTATCTTTTTATTTTAAACCCTCTGGTTTCTATTTTGCCGTTACTTTATTTCACTTAAGTATGGGTCGCGGGGTCATGGGAAGTGTCCCCCCCTTGTTATTAACCTAGGTGGTTACGTTGATTATTTAAAAAAAATTTGTCTTATATTATTTTGTTCTAAAGTGTCGGGCCCAGTAAACGTCGATCAATTTGAGAAAGGATCCGACGGTTGGCGCTATTTCGCAAGGGTAACATGCTTCCCCTTTAAGGCCGCGAAATAGCGAGAATGAATGTTAGCCGTCCATGTGTCATGACGGAGGAAGTAAAGGATGTGGCTGTCAAAGAAAGTGGGGGCCCCATGGTTTTCTTCTGGCGTATTAAAAGGTAGCACGTGGCACAAGTCACCACCGTCAGCGGGTCAGGATTAAAGGTTCAAAAGTGGGCCCCAAAGATGAGTCAGGTCGTAGGTGGAGATGACCTAGCAGGGACAGCTCTTAACAATTTATTGAGACTCCGTGGCTCCTTCCAGCAAATGACAGAATGACAAGTCAGCTCTGAAAGTGACAAGGCGCCATATGTCCCTGACGTGTCCGTGGGCCCACCATTTTCGAGAGCCTTTTCGAAGGGTTTAAATGCTGATCAATTTGAAATATGATCTAACGGCCGGCGCTATTTTGCAAGGGTAAAGTGATCACTTCTTAAGGCCGCAAAATAGCGAAAATGAATAAGGACCGTCCACGTGTCTTGATGACACACGATCTGAAAGGAAACTGTGGGTCCCTATGGTTCCTGCTTGACAAATGACAAATTGACAAGTCAGCTCCGAAAGTGACAAGGCGCCATATGTCCGTGACGTGTCCGTGGGCCCACGATTTCTGAGAGCCTTTTCGAAGGATTAAATACCGATCGACTGCAGAGATGATCTGACGGTCGGCGCTATTTCGCAAGGGTAAAGTGCTCATCCTTTAAGGCCGCGAAATAGCGAGAATGAATGTCAGCTGTCCACGTGTCTTGATGATGACGTGGGAGATAGACCTGTTAAAATGAAAGTGGGGCCCCCGTGGTTTTTCTTCTGGCAAGTGACAGAGTGACAAATCAGCGCAGCAGGTGACTAGGTGCCAGGTGTTAGTGACGACTCAGGGGGCCCACCATTTCTGAGAGCCTTTCCGAAGGATTAATTAGTGATCTACTTGAAGGATGATCCAACGGCCTGCGCTATTTCGCAAGGGTAAAATGCTTCCCCTTTAAGCCCGTGAAATAGCGAGAGTTAATGAGGGTCATCCACGTGTCATGAAGATGACATGGCCGAAAGGGAAAAATGTGGGCCCGTCACAGTATAAAGGGAGGCATTCGGCCAGTATCGAAACGGAATGCGAAGGGATTTTCTAAGGAAATGGTGGGATGCCGCGTGGTATTATGTAGCCAATAGAATAACAGGACTCAGACTAAAGACAAAGCCGTCAAAGTGAAATTAACAGTGAGACACTTGCAGGAAGGTTGCGACCCTTTGGAGCTAAAATATGAATTCTCGTATGAATTCGATTTTAAAAGGACGGCCGAAGCATGCGGAATCAATGTTATAGTTAAGGCTCAGAGTACAAGCATTTGATTTCCTAACAACCAAGTAACGATTTCTTTTAAAAGATTTTTGCAGAAGAGCAGACGTAGAGTTATCCTTTTCTGAAACAGAGCAAGTGGTTCAGTTGCGGAGCAATTTCCTTCAAGCAAGCATCAGGTTCGCTCATATTTTGTAGCAATTCTTGTAGGGTGTTTTAAAGTAAAATCATTCTCGTGTTGCAGGATTGTTTAAGAGTGATATTCATTTTCTGGCATTTTCAAATGGCTCCTAAAAGGGAATTTTCCGGCAAGGTTAATTATTTAGAATGAAGTGTATGTGATGATTTTTTAGAACAGTTGACATCGTCAACTAACCAGGCATCAAAGGCCAAAGAGTTAGTGCCCAGGGCTCCCTATCTGAAGATAGGAGAAGGATTATATGACAAAGGTAATTGGTTAAGAGACCCATAGGTTGGACTGTCTGGGTTGGGGCTGTTCAGAATCGGATTTGGGATGAGGAATTCTTGTCCTCCTCAAAATAGCATTTGGGAATTAGATGTCGGGAAATTGGTAGTCCCAGGGGTGTTCATGGATACAGACTTGTTAACCCAAATGGCATTGAACTATGATTCAGTCACGAGATGCATCCGGGATGTTAATGGAAAAACTCTTGTGGAAATCAAGGCAGAGGAATTGAGAACAGCGTTTGGGCTCAATGAGTTCACAAACTTCCTGGAACCCATAAATTTCACACAATTAGCCCAAGTGTACGGTGCACAGAGGAGTCATCTTAGGAATGGGCCTCTTAAAGAAATTTTCCTAAAAATAGGAGGGTTAGCAGTTGTAGGGCCCAACACACAAGAGCCTTTTTCATTGAGTATGTTTACCTTAAGGGCTAAAGGCATGTATTGGGCACTTTGCCAAGTTCTAGGAGAGGATGCTGAAGCAAATATGCCAAATCATTACTTGTTAATGATTGTTCAGATTTTGAATCCTTCTCTTGCTATTACATTTGATTATGCTTCTTATATTGCCGATGCTATCCATGGGGGGTTGATAGGAATAAAAAATGGGAAGGTGGATAGGCCATTCGGATGGTACTCACTCTTGATGCACCTTTTCCTCTTCAAAGGTGGTGATTATTTCACCAGTGGAATGGACCTGGTAAAAGAGAAGGAAGGAGAGAAGATGCCAGTACAATTATGGAGCACTGTGTTGTCATGGGACAGAGAGGATGCTAGTTTCCTGAAGTTTGATAAATATTTTGCATCCAAAATAAGGACCCTCCTTTGCTCTGATAACCCAAGAGTCCCCAAGGTTCTTCTGGAATTCCTAAGGCCAAAAGAATTCGTAGAGAACATCAAAATTGTTCATAACTGGGGTGACATGTACTTATATCCAGTCTCCATGGTTTTCAGAGTTTTTGGTTTCAGAGGCACCCCATTTTTGTTACCATACCAGGTCCCTCTCAAAGTGGGAATAGCTGAGATCCTTAGACAAAATGGTGGCCTACAAGAGGCAGAGCTAACAGGCAGAGGTAAAGGGACTATTTTCCCTACAGCTACAATAGCCCACCAATTTGTAATTACAAAGGGAGGTTGGAATTGTTTTGAGGATTTCCTCACACCCTACGATTTATCCACTGTAGTGTCTAGATGTGCTGATCCAGAGGACTTCTACAATTGTGTTTTCAGGATAAAGGTAGCATGCAGAGGTAGGCCTCATCAATTCCACTTTCCTGAAGACCTCATCAAGAATGAATTTGATTTAGATGAACAGGAGTTGAGGAAAGAAAAATGGGTGGCTTACAAGAAAGCCTTGGATTTTGTGCATCAATTTGATGCTAGCTATGACCCATTGTCTAGCTTCTTCCCATTGGAAGAAAAAATAAAGTTTTTGATTGTTTGCTTCGAAGATGTGATGCAAACACTAAAGGAAAAGAGGGAAGCTGTAATTAAGAGCAACCCTGAAAAGGCTAGAATGATTTTGGGCAAGTCAGCTTCCACCAAAGCAATCCCTCCTGGTGACTACACCCTGCATAAGAAATCTGGTTACAGTGTGCTGGTGCCTACAACAGGGGAGCCCTCTTCATCCAAAGGAAAGAGGAAAGTGCAAGATGTCATTGACATCCAGGATAGCCCAAAGAAGCAAAGGGTGGGGAAGGAAGTGCAATCAGATACACCCTTGTATTCCCCATCCCAATCCCCTATCCACATAGGAGATGAACAAGCAGCAACTAAATACCTCTCACAGTTGGGCAGCTTGGGGGAAATTGCATACACTTATGATGAAGTGGAAGAAGGGATGCCAGAAGAGCCCACTGAAGCACAAATGGACATCACCTCAACTGAACTCAAGGGCCAGGAGTGGGATCCTGAGATAAAGAAGGCCAGTAGTGCCTTTTTAGCTGATGATAACTTTGTCACATCTAAAGCATTCATGCAATTTGTCTGGAAGCAACATATAGATACATATAATGCTAGATGTGAAACAAGAAAGGCAGAGCAGCCTAACAAAGATCCAGCCTCAGTGGAAGAAGAAATAAAACAGGAGATGATGGAAGAATTCAAAACCATCACTCCTGAACAGGGAAGGGATCTAGTAGCACAAGCTGGAGTGCTCATTTTACCAGAATGGAATATTGCTGATGCTCTGGTGCTAGATGCAGTAAGAAAAGAGACTAAACCCATGGAAGGGGTTACATTCAGTAAGGACAATGCTGCATTAGTTATGTGGTCCCTCAAAAGAAATGAGGACAAGAAAGGTAAAGACACTTCAGGGTCAAGTCACCTTGGTGGATTGATGGTCAAAAGAGTACAGAGTACAGGGGTAGTAGAGGCTGCTAGCACTGTGCTAGAAACTGCAAAATTTAGTGTTGCAGTGGCTGAGAAGGAAGCTAAAGAAAAGGAGGCCCTCCAGATTAAATTGGAAATAGTTTTGAAGGCTTATGACAGTGTCAAGGAGGAGGTAAGAGGCAAGGATAGCATCATTGCCAAATTGTAGAGCCAGCTGATGGGACAACACCAACAAGGTGAGTCTTCAACATTGATGATTGCCTCTTCTCCTACAAGACCTCCACCTACTAGCCCCATTATTGAGCTCCCACCATCTCCTGCGCCTTCCAGCTCTCAAATGATTGAGATAACTCCCCAAGAGTTGGAGAACCTAAAGCAAGCTCAGGCCTTTTATGCAGTGAAGTATGAGGAGAAAATAAAAGCCACAATCTCCAATTTTACAGATACTATAAATGCCTCACTGCTTCACAATAGTGTGGGAAGGGTCATGGAGATATGGAATGAATTAAGGAGAGATAAGGCCATTTTGACATCCATTTTTGACAGATGGAGGCCTAGGGAGCAAGATCTAGAGTTCATGTGTGTATCCTGTGATGAAGCAAGAGCTAATCCCATTATCAAATCCACTTCTAATATCGCTAAGATCTTATTGCAATTGGCAATAGAAGTGGATAATGTGGAAAGAAGGGTTAAATTACTTAAGAAGGAATACACTGATCAAGTTTGTGAGTTGCTCCCAGGAATTTTTGCCAATCCGGATCAGTTGAAAGATAAGCAAATATGGCTTAAAGAGATAGAAGTCAAATTGTCAGCAAGGGTAAAGGGAATCATTGATCTTGATGATACCTCTTTCTTTGTTAAAACAATACAGGAAATAGAAAAAATTAAATCACACTATAGTTTTCTTAATTCAGAAGTCAACAAACTGAGAAATTCTTGGAAAAGGTTGACTAAAAATAAAGATGATGTGATTAATTTTTCATGGTCGACAGAAGAGACATATAATGAGTGGGAAGTTAAATATTCCACCCATGATCCGGAGCAGTTGGAGAGCGCCCCTAAAAAGCCAGAAGAGGTTGCAACTGAACAACCTGTTGAACTGACTGCAGAGGCTGAAAAGAGCGCATAACTGTTTCACGTAAAAAATGGTAACCTCATCAATTTTGGAAATAATTGTAACAAACTCTCCTCGAGAAGTCCGAAGCTTTGTGCATCCATGTTATAAATGGATACTAGGACTAGAGGGAGAGGAATCACAAAATTTTGTAAGAAAATGCTGCAGAAATTTATCTGAGCTTTTCTAAGTCTAATGGAGAATCAGAAATTATTGTAATACTCTTTGAAATGAATATCAATACACAGGCCATCGGTTTTGAGTAAAAGTTATGTGTTGTCTTCATGTTTGTTCACAAATTTATTTACTGTCTTATTCTAAATAATCCAGGGTTGTTTAGTTTGAATGGAATTGCAAAGCAATCTCAGTATAAGTGTTTGTTAGCTTTTCTCTTTAGGAGGGGAATTAAATACGCGAGATCACTCATACCAGTAAATTCTTTGGAAGGAACTTTGAATTTTGAGGACCATAGCTTAGTCTAGAATGATTAAATTCTTGTATGTGCCAGGCATATATCAGGATTAGTGGAAACCAGGTCGACAGGAAGCATAAAGATATATTGTTTCAGAAGTTTTATTTGAATTTAGGTGACTCTGTAACCTTGGATAAAGCACTGGTGTTAATAAAGGTTGTTTATTGCATACTTTGTTGATCAAAAAATGCTGAAGTTAAGTACAGTTTCTATTCATTGTTTTCAGCTGATTTTAAGGTGAATAAATCCACTGGTTTTTTGGACTGGTTTGTTGTGGGTTTATTGTTTAAAAGTGTGAAGTTAATTCACAAAGGTATACCCACCTAGGCTCTAAGGAAGCCCGAAGTGTAGAAGGTTTAATCAAACCTTGTCATATGTTGTCTCTGGAATTTCCTTATCTTTGATGTTTTCTTTGCACCCAGTTTAGACCATATTATCTTAAGGACATTAAAGGGAATCAAATTTTGAGGACAACAGTGTATCTTGTCGATTGTGCCACAATACAAGTTGAGGTTAGAGTCTTTGAGTTGTGTTATTATCCTTTGGCATATGATGTTTTGAGTTTACATTATCTCTAGTTGGATTTGTGTGATTATTTAATTATTTAATATTTATTTTGATTGATCAACGTCTAATTATTGATTTAATCTATTATTTGATTTAATGTTTATTTGAAGTTAACAATTATTTTTTATTATTTATTGTTTAAATTACTTTTATTTTAATTAAGTTTTTATTTGGTGTTGATTAAAGGAGTTTTATATTTATTTTATTTTGATTTATATTTATCTTATTTTATTTATTTTATTTATTTTATTTTATTGGTGTCTTTTGGATTCCTTATTATTATAATTTATTTATGATTATTTATTTGATAATTGTTATTTAATTAATTAATATTATTTTACCTATGAATTGGTATTTTATTATTGATTTGATATTATTATTATTCATAGATAATTATTTAATTTATGAGGCATTTGGAGATATTGTTATTTGTGAATAATAAATTAGTTATGGGGTGAATAAACTATTTATTTATTTTTATTTTTTCTACCCATTTGGTTAATTAATATAATCTACCTACCCTTTTATTTGATTGGTTGAATGGGAAGGTAGGTAAATAAAAATGTATTTAATAAATACCTTCCTCAAATTATGTAAAGGTATGTATAATATATAGTATAACGGAATATTTTGATTGGTGGAGATTTAATATAGTTTTATTTTGATTTTTTGAATATATTCAGCTTCCCGTGCATTCACAAAGGTTGGAAAAATTTAGAAGCATCGAAGATTTTGTTTGCAGAGCTTTTCATTTGGTTTTGAATTCATTTGCTGATGGATTTTTGTTGGAATTTGGATTGCATCTTTAAATTTCATTCCATTTCTTCATTTTCCAAGTTGGCTTTGTTTTTCTACACTCAGCATTTGATTTGGAAAATATTGTTTGTCGTGTTTTGAAAAAATTATTTGGGGGTTTGAAAATAGATTTCATTTCATTATTGCTATCAGAAATTTGTAAGGAAAGGGATTGGATTTTATTTGCAATTACTTGGGAAAAAAAATCGAGTTTATGCATTGCCAGGATGCGAATTGTTTCCTAGATTTGTCTGAGACTTTGTGTGATGTTTAATGGTGTGGATTTGGTTTTGATGAGAGTTTATTTTCCCTGTGTATCCTATTTCAGTTTCTATTGTGCTCTTGTTCCTCTTGGATCAGTTATAAGGAAGTGGTTGTTTTTGCAACTCTTCCTGTGCAATGTCTTTGTCAAATGGGAGTTATTTTATTATATGTTTGGCTCTATTTGATTTAGTTAAACCCTATTATGATCTCTCTTAATGTATTACTATGAGTCTTGGATTGATCTCAGACCCTAATTGTGCCTTTGCCTGAACCTGGGGACACCTATTATTCATAGACTACCCAGAACTCTCTATTTTTTTTTGTTATCTTCTATATTCTAATCTTTTCTTAGTATGTGATAATTTTTGAGGTGGATGCACTAAATTTTATGGCATATGATCCATTATGTACCCCCAATGCGCCATTCTACAGTTTGCATGCATTGAATTGTTTTTGCTTTCTAGGTTTTGTTGGTTTTGGTGGATTTTGGTCTCCAGAGGCTAGGGTTGGTTGTATTGGTTATTTTTGGGCATTAATATATGATGTTGAGATGTGATTGAATCCCTTTTTGTTGTTCCAGCAAAATGTATGCATTCCTTGTTGTTGAGGATGTGCTTATGTAGCTCCAACAAGAGGGTTCGTTATGCCTCGTTGTTGAGGTCTATGTGATACCACTGGATTTATATTATTGTCATATTTGTGTGTTTATACCACTTTTTAGGTTCTCTTTATTGTTGCATTATGATGCATTGAAGTTATGGCATTATCTTGATATGTGGCTTTTTATGTAAATGCATAAGTTATCTTTATGATTCAGTTTTGAGATGGCATTTTGGATGCTTCCCATGTTGAGCTTCATGTTGTTGTAAGATGTATCCTTCTATTTTTATACCCTATGGTCTTGGTCCATTTTTGGGAGAGTGGGCTCTTGCATGTGTTGGACCTAGGTTATGAGCACTAGATCTCCAGGAAGGGGGTCTAGACCTATGGAACCACATGATGAGTTTATGGTCTAATTGCAAGTGATAACATTAATAATAATTAATTAGTGGGTTGGGTATTTAGGAATTCACCTAATAAAGATAAAGAATATGATTTTGTATGCCCCAATCGGAAGGACTCGGGGAGATGGTTTCGGGATCTTAGATTGGGAAAACTGTTGGAGTAGTATACCCGATCTCCCTTGAGTGACTCCAAGATGGAGATAGATTCCACATGAGGTTAGCATGTGATGACACTCTATCCCATATGTGTCCATTATCTATATGCCTTGATTTGTTTATTGTGCCTTTGGAGGTTGTTTTCTTGATTTAGCCATGATGTATTTTGATGTTATATTTATTATGTTGGAGTCTTGTGATGTCATCTTGTATCCTATGGTTGTTAGGTGTCAGCTTAGGTTTTGACTGTGAGTTGGAACCTTTGTCATCTCCTAGAACGGGGGGTGGTTCCTATTTGGTTCCACATGGTTGGGTGGTTTGATGTCTTCTTCCATTGGGATCTCTTTCTTCTTGGTTAGCATGCATGGATTGGATTCTTGGATTCTTCATCATGTGATTATTCTTGGAGTTGATTCTATGTATTAAAAAATAGATCATGTTTTCCTATGATATGTAGTTGTAAAGGAAATGTATAGTCTATGTTATGTATTTTCATAGGATGTAATTTGAGAAGGGATATGATGTAATTGTTAGGCAAAGTTCATATGGTTATTCTTTGATGTTTTAGATACTTCCTTTATGTAATGAATGATCTTAATGTTACGTGAAAGAAAGAATCAATGTTTTGTACTTTCTTGTGTTGATATTTAATGAAGGAATTGTATGTGTATGCCTATAGGAAAATTAATTGAAAATATGGTAGTTGATGTTATGATCTATGTTTAAGTAATGGAAATCATCTAGTTCTATGAATTAGGTTGTTGTCTGAATGAGTTAGTTATCTTGAATTATGTAATGAAGCTTTAAGGTTTCTCTAGTAGTGTTCTTAAGGAATGGTTATTATAGTATGTTGTTGCAGCAAGGATTGTTAAAATGGTTGTTAGAAGTAATGTTTGAGATGTTTCGTAGAAAATTTAAAAAATGTGATAAGTGGTTGAATTATGATATGTGATAGGAATAAGTTTATGGGTTAATGAAATGATGTAGATGAATGGAAAGTGAATAAATAAGTTGTGAGTTATATTATGATGTGATTAGATGGTTATGTAAAAAATATTTTTTTTATGTTAAGTAGTGATGTAGGAATACCCTAGGGAAATATTATGCTTTGTATGGTTAATTATGAAAACATGTTGATGATCAAGTGATTATACTACTTGCGCATTATGGCACCATGGTTATGCTCATGTTGATAAATGTATATCATGTGAGTAGGTAAAAAGTATTATTGATTAATGGTAGAAATGATGCATAATAGATGTTGATGTTATTATTGTAATGAAGATTAATTTTAATGAAAAAAATATTATCTCTTTTGTTAGTAGATTTTGGTTTATTTTTCTAGGGTATTTTGGCAGGCATTACATCTTGTATCAGAACCCATGTTCATACATTGGGTACTCTTGTTTCATATGATCCCATTGTGTGAGTTAGCACATTAGCATGGGGTAACCCAGTGGTTTATCCCTGCTTTTTATTCTTTTTGCATTAGTTTCCCTAGATTCTTTCTTATAGTATATTTTGTATCTTGGTTAGACAAGATGCCTACTAGAGGTAGAGGTCATGGTGGTCGCATGGGTACTCGTCAGAACCCTCATCCTGAGGTTTCTATGTTGGAAATTTTGAGGAACTGATTATGTGTTGCATTGATGTCAACACTAGCTTACTTGGTTGTCTACCAGATTCTGATAGAGTGGTTGGACTTTGATGATGATCAGGAGATTTTTCTCCGGTATATTCTGATTGGTGGTGTAGACACCTAAAAATGGTCAACGCTTGCAGTGTCATACTTTAACATTTGCGCATTGCCTCATTTTAGGTTTTTGCATCGCATTAACATTTCTCCTATGATTCGCACTTGATCTTTATCATTTGCAAGCATCGAGTCATTCTTCTACATTCTTCAATCATCTCGTCCTCAAATTTGGTCTTGTCGACAACATTATCCAATCATGATTTTGATCGAACTTATCTTGTTGCATCAATGTGCGTGCTAATTTGTCATCATTTTGGACATCATCAATCCTAATTAGGGTTTTGTCCTCCTGTCAATCTTGCGATCGATTTGTCATCAATTGTTGCTCTCTTTTCAATCTTATCATTTTGGACATCTTCAATCCTAATTAGGGTTTTGTCCTCTTTTCAATCTTATCATCTGGCGATCGGTTTATCAATCTTGTCATTTTACGATCGATTTGTCATCGATCATTGTCATGTTCGATCTTGTCATTTGCGATCGATTTATCATCGATCGTGGTCATTTTCAATCCTGTCATTTTATGATCTATTTGTCATCGATTCTTGTCTTTTTTTGTCAATCTTGTCATTTTGTGACCGATTTGTAATCAATTGTTATATGTCTCAATTGTGTCAATTTGGATCAATTTGTCATTGTTCCTCGTCAATTGGCGCATTTATCAGTCAAATCATTTATCACATTGGTCATTTATCAATCCAAAATCAAATCATGATCAAGTCAATTATCTTTCATCAAGACCTAATTCACCTTCTAGGGTTTCATGATTTAGTCATTTAACCTTGCTTATCATTTTCTTCCTTTAGGATTAATAAATTACTTATTTATCCTAAGTATTCTCATCACAATTAAATATTCATTTAATTGGCTAATTATTCCTCTTTTGTGAATTAATTAATAAATGAAAGATTATTAATTAATTTACTTAATTTCTAATTTCTTAATTCCTCTTTTTCCTATTTTTCTAATTTCTTAATTCTTAAATTCAATTTCTTCCTATTTCTCTCCTAAATTTATGGAAATGACCTAGAAATTTGTCATAAATTGTCATAAATTCTTGACATAGAAATTTGTCATAGAATTTGTCATAAATTGTCATAAATTCTTGACATAGAAATTTGTCATAGAATTTGTCATAAATTGTCATAAATTCTTGACATAGAAATTTGTCATAGAATTGTCATAAGCCTTGCATAGCAATTTGTCATAGATATGTCATAATTTTGCTATTCTTGATTTGAATTTCCATTCAAATCACTATCATGCTAATTTGTTCATTTCTCCAATTTCTCTATAAATTGGATGATTTTCTTCAATCAAATCCCTTGATTCTTGAATCCGAATCCTTAATCAAACTATCGAAATTACGCTTCTAGTACTCTTGAGCTTTTCATCAATCTTACTTTCAATTGTATGTGCACTTGTAGGTGAGATCCACAAATCCATTTGAAGAGGAAAGAAGAACAATGGAGCCACATGGAAGAAGCATCCAAATTGTTATCTGGTTTGCATGATATTTGCTTTTGAATGCTTTGTTTTTATGTCTCTATTGAGTGTGCTTAGGATTAGATCATTGCAATGTGTGTTTGGGATTGAGCTAATAATGAATGATATGTCCTTTTATATATTGCTTTGATGATTCCTAATTTCGATGCTACATTAATTGGTGAACCTAACGTGAATACTAACCTTCTAACCCCTTTACTGTGTTTTGGAGTGCTTCTAAGTTGATTTTGCAGGTTAAAAACCCAAAAATAGGGTCGTGCAGGGTATTCTGGACACTTCTGCGCTTGTGTCATGCATCTTGTGCCTGTGTCATGCATCTTGCGCTTGTGTAGGTGACATCTTGTGCCTGTGTCATACATCTTGCGCCTGTGTCATGAGTTCTGTGCTTGTGTAAAGTCCAGAACAGAGGTGAAAAATGCAGTTTCTACTTGAAATTTTTGGTGTTTTTGCTTTCTGTTTTCTGTGCTTTGGATTTTGGTACTAATTATTGGTGCAGGATCTTGGCATACGCATGGCAAAGACTATAAATCAAACTACTAACATGTGTTATGCAGAATCGATGGTCAAAAACAACAAATCAAACCCCTAACTTGGATTTTGCAGGTTGCCTTGGAGAAACAACCAAACTATGTGTTTGAGATTTTTAATTAGGCACTTAGTGATTTTCTAAATAGGTGGGAATAAACATTTGTTTCCTTTGATTGTTGAAGTATGACATTGGAGTAGGAGAGTATGCTCTCATCCTTTTAGGGTGATCAGAAATCCAGATCTTCGATACCATGCTTTTGTCTTTGATTGTTTGTCTCCTTTAGAGGGCCTGCCTTCCCGACCACTTTGCTTTTGCAAGCAAGTGATAATCGTGAGAAGGGAACGACCCAAAGTGAGTATGGCTAGAATACCTTGGCATTATAACTCACTATAAACAAATACTTGATGAGCGAAAGCTTTGAAGGAAGTGTTACGTGGGAATTGTAGTTACTTGGGAAGTGATGACCCTTGGACTCTTTCTCATATCAACATCTAAGTAGGGCCTCTTGGTCTAAATCGTGCTTGTGCGACTACATTTGTTTGGTATCTTGATGGTCTTAATGTCTCAATCATGCTTGCGTGACATCAAGGAGTAATGCTTAACAGAAACCCTTACTACATACCTTGTTTTTAGAGGCCAAAAACCCTTCTAGTTGCTTGAGAAGGACAAATTCGGATACTTGGAAGAGATACTAATTTCGCCATGGGGATATTTCCATGGGGACTGATGCTTGGCTGCCCTGAGAAGTGAGTGCCGTGGAGGGGAGCCCATGGGGTCAAGCATCTATGTATTCTCCTTGAATCCCATAATGAGTCTACCTCTCAAGTACCTAATGTCTTTGCCTACCATAAGAAATGTGTGAATGAGCATGATTGTCTTGAGTCTAAGTTGCAATATCTTGTCTTCTTTACTTGTCAAAAGTTGAATTGCATCTCATTTCAAGAACAAGACAAATTGATTCAAAAAAAGGTTAAACATAAGAGACATTCATCCAACAAAAATTCAACAAGATTCAAAGATCATCTTCTTCAAACATGGTTATCCAACATTGTTCAAAAAAACTTGTCTCAACATTTATGTCACTTACATTTAGGTTCATCCTAGGTTGCATTTTGCAAAGTCATTGTCAAATATCAAGGTTAGGTTTCACCTAAGTCATAATCCTTTTGCATATTAATAAGAGTCATCCATTTGCATATGTCCTCTTGCATTAAAGTCATATCATTGTCATACATTTACATTGCATACCCTAGGTTTCTTCATTAAGCTTAGGTCATTATCATATCATATTAGGGTCACTTGCATAGTAATTGTCCCTTAGCATATAGTGTCAAAACTAGGTTTTGTCATACTTGAATAATCCAAATCTTTGATAAACCCTAAGTCATTGTTAGGAGATCTAGACCTTATTAAATCCTTTTGTCTTTTTGTCATCAATGTCATTTGGTCAAACCTAGCTTAGTATCCAAGCATATAGGGGAGACATTGTCATCTTGTCCTTTGTCACTTGGTCCTTTTGTCCTTCGAGGTCTAGACATCATTCCAATTTCCCAAGGGTCCCTCTTTTAGATTTGCATTCATAAGTTTTTCAAAATCTTCAAAAACAACCAAAAACATAGGTTGCATTCTTGCCATAGATTGCATTTTCATCTATTTAGTTTGCATTTAGTTGCATATCATACATTATCCTTGAAAAATTCCAAAAAATATTGCATTTGCATAGTGACATGTCTATTGAAACAAGGTTCCAAGCACCAATGATGCAACAAAGTTTGACGTATCAACCGACAATGCAATCAAATTTTAATCCAAGGCAATCACAATTCTATCCAACCCAACAACAAGGCAATATCGATCAAACTTTTTATGATGAAACAAATCTCCAAATACAAAAACTAGAGGAGAAACTAGCTCAAGAAAATGAGATATTGGAACAAAGAGTGAAAAACATTGTGAAGAATAGATCACAAATGTCCAAAATGTTTCAAAAATTTCCAGGTCAAAATCTAAAGATTGAGCCAATTGATGTAAGATCTCTTCTTGAACGATCAGACATACCAGCTCTCCTCTCACAAATAGAGATGATGAAACAATTTCAAGAAAAGAGACAACATCAATTTCAACAGTATGTGCCTCCACAACAAGAACAAGAAGGTGTTTATTATCAATCAGACTTGCAACCATCACAACCAATGGTTCAACAGGTCCAACATATTCAACCATCACAACCAATTGTCCAACATATGCAACCAACACAACCAATGGTCCAATTTCAACAATATGTCCAACCAACTATACAATGTCCACAAATGGTTCAACCAATGGTGGAATATCAATGTCAACAACTACAACCAAAAATTAAAAAACAAAGCTTGCAACATGCACCAAGCCAAATTTTGAACATGTCAAACCAATTTGATCAACATTTAGTTCAACATCAAAACATGACATCAAATCAGAACCAAATTCTTTCTAAACAAGTCCAAATTCCAAATACAACTATGTCAAAACCTCGAAAGAAAGGTGGCTTTATTGCAATGCTCTTAAGGAAATTACCAAGTGAGTTTATTGAGGAAGATCAAGATAATACAACCATTTCTAGCAATGCCTCATCCCCCTGCAAGCAAATTGACTCTCTAGTGGCATCTATCCCTACACCTTTAGAAGTTTCACAAGAACCTTCCATATTGTCCTCATCAAAAAATACACCCAAGGATGAAATTACCCAAGGGCTATCCATAATTGATTGCCAAGGTAATCCAATTCATGATGCACATTCTTGTCATGTTTTAGAAATACAAGACCCAATGCCACCATGCACTTTATTGCCATTACCTGTTTTAGAGGACCCCATTCGAAGTCCTTCTTCCTCATGTTCAAGCATTGATTCCTTGCCAGAATCCATCACAAATGTTCAAAGTGCATTTCCTTCATGCCAAAACATTGGTTCCTTGTCAGAATCCCCCATGCATATCCAAAGTCTAACCCCATGTCAAGAGGATAATTTAGAGCATGAAGAAATGTGTCTTAAAATAGATCAAGATCAAGATCCTGAAATCTTATCATCCCATCCAATTGTTGACCAGGACCCCATGTTGCCAGACACTCATGACGATTCCCCTATTCTTGTCCATCCTATCCAAAGTCCTATTGACACTCCACTTCCTAAGAAAGATCAAGATATCCTAGTCCATCCAATCCCAAACGATCCCCTTCCATTTCATGAAAAAAATGTCCTTTCAAATCCCATTGACATTCCACTTCCTGAGAAAGATCAAGATATCATTTCCATCCTTTCCGATGATCCCATTGAAAGTCAAGAGCAAAGAACCTTTAAAGAGGATTCCAATGATCTTCCTCCTTGTCAAGATCAAATTATTCCTTCAGATCCTCCACAAGATCCACTTGTTCCTCCATCTCCTTGTCCTAATGCTCCATATACACTCCAAGATCGCATTTCTTTTGATGATCCCATTATTTCTCTCATTCCATCTCTTGAAGAACCTGTCACTGAACCATGTCCACTACAAAATCCTTGTCCCTCTCATGTTCCTAATCCCCCTCATGATTCTAACATGTCAGTGCAAGATGTTCATGAACCCTCGACATGCATAATGGGTTCTTCCACTTTGGTGAAATCCAATCCACTTCAAGATCTCATTATTTCTGTCATATCACCTCCACCTCATAATGGACTCGCGTCTTCTTCCCAAAGAAAAGAGTATCCTACAAGTCAAGATATTCATAAAGGCAAAGGAGTAGGCCTTCATGAGAAAGAACCCCTTCATATCAAAGAATATACTAATGGTCATGGCTACAGAGCTCACACTCAAGGCGTTGGTATCCCTTCAAATTCAAAATCCAAATGTCCACCTTCCCCATCATCACATCCATCCATTCTAGGTCCCTATATCCCTCCATCTCCTATGCAAGGTCGGCAAAGGCACACATCTTGGAGAACCTTCCATCCATCCCATAGGCCTCCATATCATTCCCATCCACACCAACATTCATTCTCTCTTCCAAGCAATTTGGATACCAAGTATACAAGTCATAAGTCTAGAAATCCACATGTATTCAAGGATCAACATGTCCAATATAATTGACATGTCAAAACAAAGAACAATATGATCTATAAAGAAAAAGAAATATCCAAAAGGCCACAAAGGCCCACTGAGAAAAATAAAGCAAAGTCAAAATATATATGGGTTCCTAAATCCCTTGTGCAAGCAATGCACTCCAAGGAACCACAAAAGCATGAAAAATCAAAAACCATGTGGATCCCTAAGCAGCTCCTTGAAGCACAAAAGCCTAAAGAAACATCAAAATTGGCATCCAAAATTGCTATTCCTCCATCCAAACCTTCCAAGTCTGTTCCTCCATCACCTTCTTCATCCATTTTGGGCCCTTATGTCCCAAAATCCCAAGCT
This sequence comes from Cryptomeria japonica, assembly GCF_030272615.1. NCBI lineage: Eukaryota > Viridiplantae > Streptophyta > Pinopsida > Cupressales > Cupressaceae > Cryptomeria > Cryptomeria japonica. Next base: position 559,512,999 of record NC_081408.1, on the reverse strand, counting down.
ATTCCTCCATCCAAATCTCAATATCCAAAATACGTCTTTCCTCCATCAGTCCATCACCCCTCAAGGTGTGTGCCAATGTTGATCTTGCCAACATTTCCATCCACTGAAGCACAATTCTTCCAATACCCTATCCATTATCCAATGCATATTTTTCATCCTTCGATCCCTTTGATCCCATCCTTTGCATAAATCCTTGCCTTAGTTTCATCTCATTTTCAATGTCCTTATCCTACCAACGTCTTTGAGCATACTTTTAAAGGTCATGGTCCATTTATTTCAAGGCTACTATCCAAACAAAAAGATGCTTGAGTCCTTCTTCCATCCCCTATCATGTGTCCATCTTCTATTGAAAAAGTCAAAATACAAAAAAAAAAAAAAAGACAAAAGAAAAAAAAAAGTAAAGAAAAATAATTCGTCCACTGGTGAAAACCTGGCAAACAGGCGCCTTGGGAAAGTACCATGATGAAAACCTGGCAAACAGGCGTCATGCGTAATTTATGAACTTCTTGCACAATCACACTTGGGGGCAGTTTTCCTCCTTCATATCCTATTGCCCTTCATTATCCTATCATACCATGTCATTACCCTTCCTTGTCCTATCATCCCTCATGTTCATTTTCCCTTTCCGCATTTGATCTTGACAAGGCTGAGGATCATCATGAGCATCATGCATCTTGTTTACAGTTTTTAGTCTATCATAGCTTTTGGTCATTTGCCCATTTGCTTATTTCAACCTTTCATCCATATTCCCTGGCTTATTGCAACTTTCTGCCACTATCCCGTATAATATCCTGACTTTCAGTCCATGTCTCTTATCCATTCTTGGTCTTTCTTTTCCTATCCATATCTTATCACTATCCATACACTCTTTTTCATTCCTTGATCTTGATCTGACATAAGGACGCAAAATTTAAACATGGTTTCAAACACCTCTTGACATGTCCCTCATGCCATGTCACTGCTTTACATTGTCATATCCAGTCTTTTGTCCCATCACGTAATAGCCCTTGAAAATTGCATCCGTATTGTCTCCATGATAAAAGGCCTTTGTCTTCCCTCTATCCACCATCATTTCAAAAAGCCTATTTATTCACCTGTCATATTCCTGGCCTTGCTAGACATTGGGGGCAAAAAATCATAAAAATTGAAAAATGTCCTAAAATAATTCAAAAAAATTGAAAAATGTCCTTAAAAAGTCTCAAAAACATTTAAAAATGTCCTGAAAAAATCTCAAAAAAAATTGAAAAATGTCATGAAGAAATCTCTAAAAATTGAAAAATGTCATGAAATAATTAAAACAAAAAAATCACATAAAGTCCTGATAAAAAATGAACAACAAAAAAATTGTAAAACTCCAAATCCAAAAAACAAACATTTTGCAATAAAGGATTCCCTTTGTGCATCAACAGATCACTGAGCATTCATCCAACTACACTCGCAATCCATTTCACGTTGTGCTTTAATGAAATCATGCATTAACAGATGAATTTTTTTCATTCAAACCAAACATTCAACCTGATCAAACTTGTCATATCAATCAACCTCAAAATCATTTGTCCTTGTCTCTACTATCATGGGTCTTATACAAGGTGTGGTATACTCGAAACTAGACTGTGTCCTGTCTTAGACGGGGTACCACATGTCCTGAAACCAGACAGCATGATCGTCCTATCAGCACTTTCAACTTCTGACAATGAAGATCAAGATGTTTGTTTGACTTGTTGGAATTTGTGCATCTTATCTTTTTATTGATTTATCTTTGGCTTAGATCATGTTCCTATGTTGCTCGATGATGTCACTGAGTGATTTAGAGTGACTGGGATGGCCCATGATCCCTTTCTTTTTTGTTGTGATTGTCGTTTGTCTGTGATGTGTCTGTCTTTTGCAAAAAGGGTTGCATTTCAGCTCTAGCCTTCAATACCATAATGCTTAGCATTCATTTTGCTACATAAAAATAAAGGTTCTCACCTACAAAGTGCATTACTAAAAGCAAGTTTTTCTTCATCTCTAACTGTCCTCTGTCTCATTTTCTATGTCCGTGCTTCTGAGTCTATGTCATAACATGAAGCAGTCAGGTCGGTTCTCCCGTGTGATCAATGGACATTGTCGACTCTGCATCACAATTGGGGCACATTTTGTCAGTTTTAGGGTTTGCTCCTACGGGTTGCATTTCCTCATTTTCATGTCCACATTAGGGTTTTTTTCATCTATTCTGACCTATCCTACCCTTATCCCCCCTTTTCGGATCATTTGCATGCCATTTTTGACCAATCTAGAGTTCCCAATGCACAACTGCGACTGTGTCATGACTCCTGCGCCTGTGTCATGTAACCTGCGCTTGTGTCATGTAACCTACACTTGTGTACCCTTACACAAGCGCAGAAGACCTCACACAAGCACAGAAGACCTTACACAAGCACAGAAGACCCTACACAAGCGCAGAAGTCCATTTTTGCATCCCCTGTGGGCCCCGCAATGTCCCGCAAGCAAGTCAAATTCATGAAATTGAAAACATGGGTTTTTGAGATACATATCACTGCTCCCACATCGTCCGATCATTTGTACATGCGTACACATTCTCTAAGGTGATCTACCATTTAAATGTTCGCCATCTCTCTGCAAGTGTCCTTTTCCAAAGCAACAAATCCTCTTCTTGGGCTAGTGCAAATGAGCAATTTTCACCCTCTTGGTCTCATTTATAGCTCTTTGTCATTGCATAGATGGACGTGCGTCCTCTCCATCTTATGTTGGTCGTGGTCTTGTGCACCTTAAATTTCTTGTCCTTCCTACATCCGATCTTCGATTGTCAGTCCGTTCGATCCTATCATTTTTATCGATCAATTGGCCTCTTTTCTGCATGTTTCTGGCCAATTCCTCGAGGGGGCATGCATATATCATTGTTATTGTCTGGGGCATTTTCATATGTCATTGTCAGTGTCTGGGGCATTTTCATTATTGTTCTTTGAAACAACGCTTAAAATTGCATTGTCTCAAAGAGGGGCAAAATGTAGACACCTAAAAATGGTCAACGCTTGCAGGGTCATACTTTAACATTTGCGCATTACCTCATTTTAGGTTTTTGGGTCGCATTAACATTTCTCCTATGATTCGCACTTGATCTTTATCATTTGCGAGCATCGAGTCATTCTTCTACATTCTTCAATCATCTCGTCCTCAAATTTGGTCTTGTCGACAACATTATCCAATCATGATTTTGATCGAACTTATCTTGTTGCATCAATGTGCGTGCTAATTTGTCATCATTTTGGACATCATCAATCCTAATTAAGGTTTTGTCCTCCTGTCAATCTTGCGATTGATTTGTCATCAATTGTTGCTCTCTTTTCAATCTTATCATTTTGGACATCGTCAATCCTAATTAGGGTTTTGTCCTCTTTACAATCTTATCATTTGGCGATCGTTTTATCAATCTTGTCGTTTTACGATCAATTTGTCATCGATCGTTGTCATGTTCAATCTTGTCATTTGCGATCGATTTATCATCGATCGTGGTCATTTTCAATCCTGTCGTTTTACGATCTATTTGTCATCGATTCTTGTCTTTTTTTGTCAATCTTGTCATTTTGTGACCGATTTGTAATCAATTGTTATCTGTCTCAATTGTGTCAATTTGGATCAATTTGTCATTGTTCCTCGTCAATTGGCACATTTATCAGTCAAATCATTTATCACATTGGTCATTTATCAATCCAAAATCAAATCATGATCAAGTCAATTATCTTTCATCAAGACCTAATTCGCCTTCTAGGGTTTCATGATTTAGTCATTTAACCTTGCTTATCATTTTCTTCCTTTAGGATTAATAAATTACTTATTTATCCTAAGTATTCTCATCACAATTAAATATTCATTTAATTGGCTAATTATTCCTCTTTTGTGAATTAATTAATAAATGAAAGATTATTAATTAATTTACTTAATTTCTAATTTCTTAATTCCTCTTTTCCCTATTTTTCTAATTTCTTAATTCTTAAATTCAATTTCTTCCTATTTCTCTCCTAAATTTATGGAAATGACATAGAAATTTGTCATAAATTGTCATAAATTCTTGACATAGAAATTTGTCATAGAATTTGTCATAAATTGTCATAAATTCTTGACATAGAAATTTGTCATAGAATTGTCATAAGCCTTGCATAGCAATTTGTCATAGATATGTCATAATTTTGCTATTCTTGATTTGAATTTCCATTCAAATCACTATCATGCTAATTTGTTCATTTCTCCAATTTCTCTATAAATTGGATGATTTTCTTCAATCAAATCCCTTGATTCTTGAATCCAAATCCTTAATCAAACTATCGAACTTACGCTTCTAGTACTCTTGAGCTTTTCATCAATCTTGCTTTCAATTGTATGTGCACTTGTAGGTGAGATCCACAAATCCATTTGAAGAGGAAAGAAGAACAATGGAGCCACATGGAAGAAGCATCCAAATTGTTATCTGGTTTGCATGATATTTGCTTTTGAATGCTTTGTTTTTATGTCTCTATTGAGTGTGCTTAGGATTAGATCATTGCAATGTGTGTTTGGGATTGAGCTAACAATGAATGATATGTCCTTTTATATATTGCTTTGATGATTCCTAATTTCGATGCTACAAGTGGAATTGGTTTGGTTTGGTCATTCATGTGATTCAAATGCTTGTCACACTTAGTTGGTTTGAGATATGGTGATCCAGAAGCTATCATATATTTTAGTAAGCCTTTTGGTTACTCGTAAGGGTTTTACTAGTAGAGCTTTGATGAATTCAATAAGTGGTGTTGGTGCGGCTTCTAGAAGGTTTTTCAAGATGTTGATAGTTATCGTGTTCATGTTCCAGTTGATCGGTGGTGTTGCATTTAGCACCAGACCTAATTTTATTCTGCTAGGTTATGGACTGGTTTATGTAACGTGTTGGTGGATGCTCTTGATGCATTACTGGTTGGATTTATTCTCTGATTAATGTTGTTTCGGTCTTAGGCCAACTTGGTTTATCATTGGTTTGTGGGTTTATATAATGGATCTATTGTATTATCTTTTAGGTGGCCAACTTAATTGTTTAGGTCCCAAGCTGGTATAAATATGATGTAAGATCTCTTTGTAAATCATGGCATGGGATTCTAGTTATGGGATTATCTATGTGCAAATAAAGTTGTAATCATATGCAGAAGGTTTGACCGATCACAGGTGATCAAATTGGGTTTGTGTAAGAGGTTTAAGACCTCTGGTATTGAGCTTAACTAGAAATGTACTTAGGCATAGGAGATGCTATTCTTGCAGTTCCTTCTTGTTTCTAGATTGTAGTCTAGATTTCTTTTGTAGTTAGTGAGGGTCATTTGTGATGAGCAGTGTGCTCTAGGCTATTTGCCTTCCTGCATGTGCAGGCCCCTTATTGTAATCACATACTTACTGCAGAAGTATTATCTGACTATGGGTAGGCTTCCCACTGTATTTTTTTCCTTTACTGAGTTTTCCACATACAAATCTTGGTGTTATATGTTGTGGATGCATGGTAATTCGTTTAAGATTTATTCTTGTTCTTAATTGATATATCTATTATTCTGGTATTTGGTTTATCCATTTCGATAAAAGGTTTTGTGTTCTTATAGTTTCATAATTTTATTACAACTGATTCACCCCCCCTCTCAGTTGTTCACCAGTTATCTTAACAATTGGTATCATATCTTGGTCCTCTCTATATAAGCTTAACCACTTGAGGAAGATCCTATGGCGAGTAATAATTCAACTTCAATTGCTTACCAAAAGGACAACCCTAGGCTTGAAGGAACAAATTACAGGGTATGGAAGCTTTGGATGGAGACTCATCTGAGATGTCTTAGCAAGGAGATTTGGGAGATCATTGAGAAAGGCTATACACCTTATGACCTAGTATCTAGAAATCCTCCTCTAGCAGACTTGGATAAGAACATTGAAAATGACTGTAGAGCTAGAGAAGCCCTCTTGAGCTCCCTTTCAGATCAGTAGGTAATGGGATTATCAAACAAATCATTTGCAAAGGCTATATGGGAGAGAAGTTGGAGACTCTAAATGAAGGTAACCCTATTGTTAAAATTACTAAACTTAATGGTTACCGAGTAAGGTATGAGAGCCTGAGAATGAAAGAAGATGAAAGGATTACAACTTTTATGGAAAGAGTTAATGAAATTATCTTGGGAATTCAATGCTATGGTGGATCTCTGAGCAAAGATAAGATTGTTTCTAAAGTATTGAGAGATTTGTCTTTGGCTTACAAGATGAAGGCTACTACAATTAATGAGCTGAGAACTATGTCTAACACTTCTATTAATAGGGATACTTTGGTTGGAAATTTATCTACTTTTGAGCTTGAAGAATTAGATCCTCAAGGAGCTACAAAGATAGATTCTACATTCAAGGCATCTACATCATCAACCGGCAAGAGTGATTGGAAAGAATTATATGCAAAGGAACTGGAGGATATGAAGAAAGAGGATGAAGATCTTGAAGAAATTGTAGCCCTATTTTCTAGAAGAGTACCTAAGGGTCCAACAAGAAGTAAGTATGAAGGAAAATCACCTTTCAATATATTTTGCATGTAATAAGATATGTCATTTTGTATCTAGATATCTTGAGAGGAATTCAAGATTTGAAGAGAAAGATAGAAAATATTTTAGGCATAACCATGAATATCAGAACAAGCATAAGTATAGGATAAACAAAGATAAATCATGCTATTATATGGATGAGGAAGGTGTAACTAATGATTCTGATGATGAACCGGTAAAATATTTATCTAGTGGATCCGACAATGGAAAGGAATGGGTATTCTTGGCTATCGAGGAAGATACTCTGAAACCTATAATTCATATTTAAGAGAAGGCCCTTTCTGCTAAGGTTGAAGACAAGGATGAATGGGTCATAGACAATGGATGTTCACATCTTATGACTAGAGATAAAAGGAAGTTTCTATCTTTGCAAGAATTTGATGGTGGTCTTGTCAGATTTGGAGATGACAATGCATGCATGATCAGAGGAAGAGGAACTATATCATTGGATGGTAAGCATAACATTGATAATGTTTATTATGTTGAAGTTTTAAGGCATAATATTTTGAGTGTAGGACAGTTGGTGGATAAGGGATTTTAATTATAGTTCAAAGATGGAAAATGCAAAATCATTAACAGATCTGGATTGGAGATTGCAAGTGGAACTCAGACTAAAGGTAACATCTTTCATTTGAACTCCAGTGAGAAGAAATGTTTGATTGCACATATTGATGAGAGTTGGATATGGTATAAGAGGTTGTGTCATGTGAATTTTGATTGCATTATAAAGATCGGTTCAACTCAGGCAATGAGAGATATACTTAAGATTGAGAAGCCTCTTAATTCGGTATGTAAGGAATGTCAAATGGGTAAGAAGGTCAAAACTTCTTTTAAGTGTATACATGAAAAATCTAATTATGTTCTTGATCTTATTTATACTGATTTATGTGGTCTTACTAGAATAAGAAGTTTTCAGGGTGATATATATTTCATGCTAATCATTAATGACTATTCTAGAATGATGTGGGTTACTTTTCTAAGGGAGAAATCTGAAGCCTTTGAAAATTTCAAGATCTTTAAAGCTATGGTTGAGACTAAGATAGGATTGAAGATCAAATTCTTAAGATCCGATCAGGGTGGTGAATTCGCATCCAATGAATTTAACTATTATTGTGAGAAACATGGGATAAGGAGACAGTTGTTTGTACCCCAGACACCTCAGTAGAATGGTGTTGTGGAAAGAAAGAACATAACTATCCTAGATGTGGCTAGATATATGATGATGGAAGCTATTTTTCCTCATATCTATTGGAGAGAAGTTGTGAACACGACAGTTTACACATTCAATAGAGTTCATATCAAGGAGACATCGGTAAGACACCTTATGAGTTATGGTTTGGTCATACACCTACAGTTAAGTATTTCAGAATCTTTGGTAGTAAATGCTATATCAAAAGAGATGATTCCATTGGAAATTTTGATCCTAGATGCGATGAAGTAATATTTCTTGGTTATTCTAATCAAAGAAAATCATATAGATGTTATAAAAAAAGATTGCAGAAAATTGTGGAGAGTGCTAATGTCAAGGTGGATGAGCAGAACAGAGGCCAAATAAGAACTTATGAGAGAGAACCGGAAGTGGAAATGGTTATAACTGAACCACTAGTACCTATACCATAATAGAATGTTGAACCAGTTACCCCACTAGTATCAAAAAATTCAACAGTAACTGAAGATTAGAGAAGGGAAACAGAAAGTCAGAAGACTCCTCGGTATGTAAGGTTGAATCATTCAAAATATCAGATCATTGGAGACAAGAGAAAAGGAGTAATGACAAGAAGAAGGTTGGTAGTTGAAGATGTATGTTTAATTTCTCAAATTAAACTAGCATGAGTAGATGAAGCATGTAGAGATGAATGTTGGGTAAAAGCTATGGAAGAGGAATTGGATCAGATAGAAAAGAACAACACATGGACTTTAGTTCCCCAGCCTAAAAATAAGAATGTTATTGGGAATAAATGGGTCTTTCAGTATCAATTGAATAAGGATGGACAAGTTATGAGGAACAAGGCTAGATTGGTATGTAAAGGATATTCTCAAAAGGAAGTAATTGATTATGATGAAACTTTTGCTTCGGTAGCTAGGATTGAAGCTGTGAGATTATTTCTTGCTTATGTTGCTCATAAGAACTACAAGGTTTATCAGATGGATGTTAAGTGTGCATTTCTGAATGGAGATCTTGAAGAGGATGTTTATATTGAGTAACCTGATAGCTTTTCACTTTCAGATGACAAAAATATGGTTTGCAGGTTAAGGAAAGCTTTATATGGTTTGAAGCAAGCCCCTAGAGCTTGGTATCCTAGATTGGATAAATATATTTTGAAGCTTGGTTTCACTAAAGGTAATGTTGATAGTAACTTGTATTATAAGATCACTGATGATGACATATTGGTTGTTGAGGTCTTTGTTGATGATATCATTTTTGGAGGTGAGGATAAGTTATGTATGGAATTATTCAATAATATGAAGAATGAATTTGAGATTTCTATGATTGGAGAAACAAGATTTTTCTTAGGTTTGGAGATTACTCAGACTAATGAAGGCATTTTCATCTATCAAACTAAGTATGCTAGAGAGTTGTTGAAGAAATTTGGTATGGAAAATTCTAAACCGGCCCTATGGTTACTAGTGAGAAATTGATAAAGAAAGATGAATCAACTCTGGTAAATCCTACAAGGTATAAGTCTATGATTGGAGGTTTGTTATATTTGACTCGGACTAGACCGGATACAATGAATATTGTTTGTATTGTATCAAAATATCAGAGTGATCCTAGAGAGAATCATGAGAATGCAGTGAAAAGGATTTTTTGGATATTTATAGGGAACAATTGAATATAGTTTATGGTATCCTAAAAATGATGACTTTACACTATGTGCATATATAGATGCAGATTGGGTTGGAGATGTTGATGACCGAAAGAGCACATCCGGTGGAGCTTTCTTTCTTGGAAAGAAACTTGTTTCATGGATTAGCAAGAAATAGTCATATGCTTCTTTATCTACTATTGAAGCTGAGTATGTTGTTGCTGCTACTAATTGTACACAAGTTCTATGGATGAAGAAAATGTTGAAGGATGTAAAGGTAGATTGCAATGAACCGATAGTTATTCACTATGATAAGTCTTCTTCTATTAACATATCAAATACTCCAGTATTTCATTCTAAGACAAAGCATATCTCAATTAAGTCTAACTTTTTGAAGGAGAAGGTGGAAGCTAATGAAGTCAGATTGGCTTGTGTGAACACTAAAGAGCAAATTGCAGATATCTTCACTAAATTGTTGCCCACTGAATCATTTGAGTATTTTAGAGACAGAGTGGGGGTCTGTACTCCTCCAGTAAAGACTTGAGTGATGTTGATTGGCATCAGTCTAGTATGCATTTATCAGACTTATTATTCATTCTAGATTCATGAGTTGGTGCTACTAGTCAAGGGGAGTAGTCATTTGTATGGTTTAGAGGTTTTATGATTTTTCTTTGATGTTTATGTCAGATTTTTGGCATTGATGTCAAAGGGGGAGAGATATACATGTGAAAAATAGAGCTTAACAGAGATATTAGTCACAGGAGGAGTTTGGTCTTTGGTTCAGAACTTCATTGATATATCATCTTGGGGAGATTGTTGGCTATCTCCCATTGGGTGAGACTTGTTTGGCATTTTCTTGGCACTTGGATGTTTTTCACATCTAGTGTTGCCATCAATGCCAAATGGGGAGAATGTTGGAAATTTGGAGGAATTTACTATGTGTTGCATTGATGTCAACACTAGCTTACTTGGTGGTCTACTGGATTTCGGTAGAGTGGTTGGACTTTGATGATGATCAAGAGATTTATCTTCGGTATATTCTGATTGGTGGAATTCATTTGGTTTGGTCATTCATGTGCTTCAGATGCTTGTCACACTCAGTTGGTTCAGGATATGGTGAACCGTAAGCTATCATATGTTCTAGTAAGCCTTTTGGTTACCAGTAGAGCTTTGATGAATTCAATAAGTGGTGTTGGTGCATCTTCTAGAAGGTTTCAGGATGTGGATGGTTATTGTGTTCATGTTCCAGTTGATTGGTGGTGTTGCATTTAGCACTAGACCTAATGTTATTTTGTTAGGTTATGGACCAGTTTATGTAACGTGTTGGTGGATGCTCCCGACGTGTTACCGGTTGGATTTATTGTTTAATTAATATTGTTTATATCTTAGGCCGACTTGGTTTATCAATGGTTTGTGGTTTTATGTAACGAATCTATTGTATTATCTTTTAGGTGGCTGACCTAATTGTTTAGGTTCCAGGTTGGTATAAATATGATGTAAGATCTCTTTCTAGAACATGGCATGGGATTTTGGTTATGGGATTATTTGTGTGAGAATAAAGCTATAATCATATGCAAAAGGTTTCGTCGATCATAGGTGATCGAATTGGGTTTGTGTAAGAGGTATAAGACCTATGGTATTGAGCTTAACCAAAACTATACTCAGGCATAGGAGATGTTATTCTTGCAGTTCATTCTTATTTCTGGATTATAGACTGGATTTATTTTGTAGTCAGTGAGGCTCCTTTGTGATGAGTAGTGTGCTCTAGGTTGTTGGCCTTCCTGCATGTGCAGGTTGCTTATTGTAATCACATACTTATTGTAGAAGTATTATTTGACTGTGGGTAGGCTTCCCATCATGGTTTTTCCCTTTATCAGGTTTTCCACATACAAATCTTGGTGTTATGTGTTGTGGATGCATGGTAATTGGTTTATGATTTATGCTTGTGCTTAATTGATATATCTACTATTTTGGTATTTGGTTTATGCATTTTGGTAAAAGGTTTTCTGTTCCTAAAGTTTCATAATCTGTTAATAACTGATTCACCTACCCTCTCATTTGTTCATCAGTTATCTTAACATTTTGTTGAGTCACACCATGAGGAATAGCAGTCGTAGGATCAACAGGGCGTTGATGCAATTCCACAATTGGTTACGACACTTGAGAATCTTTTGGAGCATTTAGGACCAGGATAGGAGATAGATCATCAAGAGGAGTCTCATCATTTTGGTCATAAGGATAGATTTGAGTATCAAGAGTGTGAGAGGGATGGTTCACATTCACCTTGTAGGAGAGCAGATACTGTGGTGGATCAAAATGTGGTTGTTTTTGGTCATATGAGAGATCTCCTTAGGACTCGTCCCCCTACTTTTGATGGTTCTAATAGTGGATTGGAGGCAGATACTTGGTTGCTTGACTTGGGTAGGTATTTTTCCATGAATCTGTATGGTAGTAACACCAAGTCTAGTTGTGCGATTATGCATCTTTGAGACTTTGCTTCTACTTGGTGGTGCACAGAGGAGAAGAAGCTCCATTTGGATATTGCACCAATATTGTGGGAGTTATTCCTTGAGCATTTACATGCCCGTTTCCTATCAGATCTTTGGAGGTAGCGTAGGTCTGATGAGTTCCATGATTTGAAGCAATGGGATATGATAGTTGAGCAGTATGAGAAGAGATTCTTTGAGGTAGTATTCGAATATTGAGGATATTGATGCGATGTTTGTGCAACATTTTATTAGAGGTCTTAACGAATACATTGGTGGTGATGTTTGGGTTTTTGAACCCAAGACTATGGAGATAGATATGGAGAAGGCACAACTAGTTGAGGAGAAGTTGTCTATGTCATCAGCAGGTCCATCGGTTGTGAGGTTTGTCAATGCTATAGCTACAGGAGCAGATGCGAGAGGTGCTCAGTCACAGGGTTCAGGTTTTACTAGGAGCTATCCTTCGGGTGTCAAGGGTAGACAACAAACTTGGAAGAAGTTTTTATGAAGTCAAAGTGTTTCTCGAGGTGCTAGATCCTAGTAGGATAGGGATTGTGGTAGGCAATGTGACAGGCGATTAGTTCCCTCCTAGTTGGCATAGAGTTTTCAACAGTCTAGTAGAGGCAATGTGTAATAGTCTAGTGCACCTCCAGTTGCTCGAGGTTTCACTAGAGGGGGTTGTCTTAGATATGGGCAGTTAGGTAATCATGAATCTCATTACCCTTAGAGATCTACACAAATTTCAGGATAGAGGCTAGCAGCTTCTAAGCCTATAGTTGGTGATGCAGGTAGATCCCATCATGTGTTTACAGTAGTTGATAACCGTCAAGTTGAGCATCAGAGCACAGTTGTTGAGACTACAGGTGAGATAGGTGGTATCTCTTACTTGGAATTGTTTGATTTTGGTGCATTTGATTCTTTTATTTCTCCTTCTTTAGTAGAGAGATGTGGGCTTGTTGTGGCAAAGAAGGCTGATGGTGGCAGGTTTAATTGTCCACGGGATCCAAGGTGGATATGGATTCGCGTGTGCATGGTTGTGTTTTGGATTTGGGTGTACTCTCTACCACAGTGGATCTCCATCTCTTATCCTTGGGATCCTATGGAGTGGTGTTAGGTATGGATTGGCTTGAGTCTCATTAGGCTAGGATTGATTGTTGGGGTAGGAGAGTGCAGTGCTTGGATGATAGCAGGAAGAATGTGGAGGTGGTAGGTATTCAACGATCTATTTCTCTTCACATGATTTCCGCGATGCAGATGCAACATTGTGTGTGCAAGGGTTGTCAGCTTTTTGTAGTTAGAGTGGATGAGTTGGATGAGGATGAGAGTTGAGATGATGTCTTTTCTCATCATCCTATTTTGTAGGTGTTCTCATATTTGTTTTTGAATAAGATTCCAAGTATGCCGCCTAAGCACGATACTGATTTTAGGATAGATTTGATTCCAAGACCAGAGCCTATATCTAAGGATCTCTATCGGATGACCACTCAGGATTTGGGTGGGTTGAGATTGCAACTAGAGGAGTTATTGGTGAAGGGTTTCATTTGGCCTAGTGTTTTGCCTTGGGCTACACCAGTGTTGTTTGTGAAGAATAACGATGGGTCTATTTGATTGTGTATTGACTATAGGCAGTTGAATAAGGTGATGGTTAAGAATCGTTATTCTTTGTCAAGGATTGATGACTTATTTGATAAGATTATGGATGTGAAGTTCTTTCTAAGATAGACCTCAAGTTAGGGTATCATCAGTTATAGATTCATGAGGTAGACATTCATTGCGTAGCTTTTTGCACGAGGTATGGTTATTATGAGTTTACAGTAGTACCTTATGGTTTATGAATGCTCCATCGATATTCATGAGTTTGATGAATGGAGTGTTCATGACCTATCTCAATAGATTTTTTCTTGTGTTTCTAGATGACATTTTGATGTATTTGAGGACAGAGGAGGAGCATGAGGAGCATATGTGACATGTTTTACATTGTCTCCATAAGAACCATTTGTATGCCAATGTGGCAAAGTGTCATTTTTTCCAGTCTGAGGTGAAATATCTTGGCCATTATTTCAGGAGAGGGTATCACAGTTGATCCCTCTAAGATTCAGGTGATTGTGGATTGGTCAAAACCCACTAATGTGGGTGAGGTTCGTAGCTTCATGGGTCTTGCGGGCTATAATTGATGATTTGTTCAGGGTTTCTCCAGGATCGCTCATCCTATTACTTCTCTTTAGAGGAAAGGGAAAATTTCATTTAGTCAGAGTGGTGTCAGACAATGTTCCAGATTCTTAAGAAGCCTTTGACCAGTGCACCTATTCTAGCAATTCCAGATCCATTTGGTGGTTTTGTGGTATGTACTATTGCTTCATTGGAGGGTCTTGCTGCAGTTCTCATGCATGATAGATGTGTGATTGCCTATGAGTCATGGAAACTCAAATGTCATGAGTTGAACTATGCCACTCATGATTTAGAGTTAGCAGCAGTTGTTCATGTGTTGCTTAGGTGGAGGCATTTCCTTCTTGGGCATCGATTCAAGTTGCATAGTGATCATTGTAGTTTTTAGTATATCTTCACGTAGTCGAATCTGAATGCCAAGCAATAGCATTGGATGGAGTTATTGTGTGAATATGACTTCGAGGTGAAGTACATATAGGGTAAGGAGAATGTTGTAGCAAATGCATTGAGTTGTAGGAGACATGAGGTGTCAGCATTATCTCTCAATGTTGATTTGATGAGCCATATTCTAAGTGCACTTCTATCACATGCTTGGTATTAGGAGGTCAATGCAGAGATTGCTTTAGGGAGGCCTTTGAATGCCAAGTATACATGTTATTCATTAGAGTTTGATGGTCTTCTTCAACATCTAGGGCATATCTACGTCCGACTTTCAGATGGTCTTCGAGCATTGATTCTATCAAAGGCTCACCATGCACCTTACTCAGCACATCCAGGTGTCAAGAAGATGCACGCAAATTTGCAATAGTTGTTTCATTGGGTAGGAATGAGGAGATATATAGCAGATTATGTATCATGTTGTTTTGAGTGTTAGCGGATAAGGGCAAAACACTGACATCCAATAGGTTTGTTGCAGTCGAACTTGATTCCGGAGTGGAAATGGGATATTATATCTAGAGATTTTATTGTCAAATTGTCTATGTCTTCACATCATCACGATGCTCTTATGGTCACCATTGATAGGTTGACCAAGGTAGCTCATTTCTTGCTAGTTAGATCATCCTACACAATAGAGTCAGTAGCATGTATCTTTATGGAGAAGATAGTGAGATTATATGGTATTCCTCGATGGATCATATTAGATCATGATCCAGTGTTCACTTCAACATTTTGGAGAGCCCTTTAGTGTGATTTAGGAGCATAGCTAAACTTTAGTTTAGCATATCATTCAGAGACAAATGGTAAACAGAGAGGGTTAAATAGGTGTTGGAGGATATGATGAGGATGTACATCATGGATCAATAGTCTAGATGGGAGGAGAGCATTCATTTGGTTGAGTTTTCATACAATAATGGTTATCATAGTTCGATTGGTATGTCCCCTTTCTAGGCATTCTATGGTCACCCGTGTCACACACCCTTGAGTTGGGACAAATTGGAGGATAGAGTGCTTCTTGGTTCAGAGATGTTGCAGGATTTGGAGCAGCAGGTGAGGTGTATTAGAGAGCATTTGTTAGCAGCACAGGATAGAGAGAAGAAAAATGCAGATGCGCATCAAATTGATCATCTTTTTTTAGTGGGTGACACTGTGTTTTTGAGAGTGTGTCCACATAAGATTCCTATCTGTTATGAAAAAGGCTCTAAGTTGATGCCTCATTTTGTCAGACCATTCAAGATTTTGGAGAGGATTGGTCATGTAGCTTATTGTCTAGCCTTGCCACCTATCTTGTCTCGCATCCACGATGTGTTTCATGTATCATTTTTGAGGCCATATTTCCTCGATGTGACACATATTTTGGATTGGCATTCATTGTAGGTAGAGGACGGGCAACTTTCTCTGGAACCCGTATGCATTCTTTAGTGTTGGGGGATGACCCTTAGGGGTTGAGACATAAAGTAGGTAAGGGTCCAATGGGATCCAAATGATGATTTTTTGGCGACTTGGGAGGAATCAACGCGTATGAGAGATTTATATCCCTATTTTCTCTCATGCTTCCAAGAGTAAGCCTAGGCAAAGTGGGGAAGGATGTAGTGTCCCTCCTATACTTGCATTTTGATTTGTATTTCAATAGACATGTGGTGGATACTTAGATAGTTTTTATGACTCTATTTCTATCTTAGATGGTATCATTGATGCTAGTACTCTATGTGGATTTATACTATTTAAGATGACTCATTATGTAGGGAGATTCATGTGGTTGATGATGCTAGACATACTATATGACATTTAGCATTTCGTGATTCTTATAGATGTTAGTACGTTGAATCACCTTGATAGATGGATGGATTTACTTGATTTATGGATTCATATATGATCATTTCTCATGTGGGATTATATGACTCATGATGATGTGATGGTACTAACCCTATTTCATGTTTATGACTTTATGCGATGTTTGATGATTTATTGTGTGAGTGTATTCGTGAGTAGAGATGATTTCATATCACTCATTGTGAGCATGATATGTCATCGCAATTCTCTATCACTTGTTAGTTTATTATAATGTATATGTATCGTATATATCGTGTTTAGTATTTGGTGCTGGTTTGCAGGTACCAGACATCAACTCCACCTGACTTCATAGGTTTGAACGTGTCTTTATCCCAATGGCAAGTTATCATAGATGAAATAGTTTCCCTCACACACTATAGGTCTAAGTTGTGTACCTTGTCGATTGCATGATAGCACAAGTTGAGGTTAGAGTCTTTGAGTTGTGTTCTTATCCTTTGGCATATGATGTTTTGAGTTTACATTATCTCTAGTTGGAGTTATATGATTATTTAATTATTTAATATATATTTTGATTGATTAATGTCTAATTATTGGTTTAATCTATTGTTTGATTTAATGATTATTTGAAGTTAATTATTATTTATTGTTTAAATTACTTTTATTTTAATTAAGATTTTATTTAATGTTTATTAAAGGACTTTTCTATTTATTTTATTTTAATTTATATTTATCTTAATTTATTTATTTTATTTTATTTTATTGGTGTCTTTTGGATTCCTTATTATTATAATTTATTTATGATTTTTTATTTGATAATTGTTATTTAATTAATTAATATTATTTTACCTCATGAACCTCCGGAGGAGAGCTCTAGTTCCTAGTTTTTGGATATCTAACTATTTTCTTTTTGTAGTTGGTGGAATGGTTTTTGTTGTTGCAGACTTGAAGGTTCTTTGGCTTCTATTATGCTTGGTTTGATTATCTATAGCTTTGGCAGGGAATTTTATCTCACTTATCTTCCTGGCGATCCTTCATGGCAATTTTGATCTGCCCTTCATTTGGTGATAATCTAGTTTTTTGGAATTGTCCCATGGGACCCTTGTAAAAATTGTAGAGATAGCGGGATGGGGGGTCTGACTGGACAGAACATATGATGTAAGGGTAGTGCCTATTTTTATCTTTTTGAAGGCTGCAACCAGAGGTTTTCTTGCAGGTTCTTTCCTGCCGGTATGTCTTTTTTTGAACCCAATGTAAACACTTTATTATTGATATATACGTTTAGTGGATATTCCACTTTTATTAAAAAAAATAAATTAATATTATTTTACCTATGAATTGGTATTTTATTATTGATTGGATATTATTATTATTCATAGGTAATTATTTAATTTATGAGGCATTTTGAGATATTGTTATTTGTGAATAATAAATTAATTATGGGTTGAATAAACTATTTATTTATTATTATTTTTCCACCCCTTTGGTTAGTTAATATAATCTACCTACCACTGATATTGTAGAGAGCACAAGCAATATCAAAGAAAATGTAAGGTATTGGAAACATCATGCACTAACCCTGCGTTCAGAAAATAATGTTAAGCTACGCTCAGTGTACAATTACAAGTATGTGGCAGGAAAAATAACAACAATCAACTATTTTAGGATCCTAATTCATTTAACCACTACCACAATTAACAAATATATGTTTTAAGTTCTATTCTATTCAAATATCACTTAATTTCAATAGTCAAATTGTCAAATACTATATGGATTAAATGAGGAGTACCATGGGAGGAGGTTCGCACATTCTAGGGCTTCACAATAGGGTTCCAAGGAATGGAAGATGGTGGCAAGATGCTAGTGCAGGATGGCAGGGCGTAGCAAGACTTCAAAGCAGGGCTATAGGAAATGGTAGATGGTGGCAAGGTTTCAGTGTCCCTCATCAGGATCGCCAAGGACAGACAAAAGATGCCCCTCATTTTGGCCAATACCCAAATTTTGACATCAATCCCTTCACCAAAATATTCAGGGACAAACCTTTTATCAAACCGGTTTCAGACTTACCTTTAGGGAACTGATGGTTGAATCATTTTGTATATCTCCAAGACTAGTCAGATAGATCCAACACTTTTTTCAATCATCCTCTTGCTCAACCAGCCCGCTCATTTCATTTTCATCCCCACAAAGTAAAAGGAAATTTGCAGAATCATTTGAACTCCAACACCTACATCCAAGGAGCTTCTCACAATCAAAGGGCACGTAAGGACTCCAGAGGACACCCAGGCCACTACCCACCTTTTTAAAAATCATTTGAGTGGGAAAAAAAATTTCTTTTAACCATGGCCCATCATTTCAAAATTCATTTGGGCGGGAATTTTTTTTTCAAAATACTATCAAAAAGCTTCCAGTTCTGAATGCGTTTCGATCAAAACACCAAAAGAAACAATCGATTTTTGACATCTGCCAAGCATCTCCATCTGTATCTCATCAGTTCAAGGTTAGTCTCCTCGAAGGGGAAAGTAGAGCAGATCAACAAGGTGATCATAGAGACCCCCTCAAGTTGAAACCAACGCACTTTGTGTGGAAAAGAAAACAGGAAAATTTTAAAGAGGCGGACTCCTCTCTTTCCATTCCAACTTGGGCTCTAGTTGAGAACTCTTCCACTATCAAGATAACGTTTCCTAACCACGTTCTCTCCCAGTCAGCCTCCTTTCTCCAAAAATTGGCTCTCATTGATAAGTTTAGTTCTTCAATCCCTCTTCAAACTCTACTTTCATGGGCAAATAGTCACTAGTTGGGTCTTCATGACATTTTCTTCATTGACAGCCATTCAGGTTTTTTTATAGCTTTGTTTTCTTCATTTGAAGATAGAGATGCAGTTCATAAAAACAAAGGCTAGTTTTCTCAAGGGGCTGGTCTTTTTACCTTATCCTGGATTCCAAATTTTAAACCAAATGCTAATCTTTGTAGATTTTACCCCCACTGGATCTCTTTTCTGTGTTTGCCTTTGGAATACAGAGATCCAGATATTGTGGAGACCATGGCCAATCAACTAGGCATCTTTGTTTCTCACGATCTTATGCCCTTTGAAACAATCCAAAGAGATGTTAAAGTTTTCCTTCTCCTTGCCTTAGATAAAACCCTACCAAGGAACTTAACCATCACATCAAAATGGGGTTTGTGGCATCAAGACATTGTTTTGGATGATGCAGAGGTCATCTGTAAATATTAGCATCAACTAGGCCATTTCACTAATTCCTGTAGTGGTCGTGAGTGCTTAGAGATTTTAGTCTATAAAAATCACTTCTCAAACCCTCTTTTGTGCACTACCCACCAGTGTGAGGTAGTTTTGTCCTCTGATCCTATACAATCATGTAATGATCCCTCTGAACCTTAGGATGCCTTAAATTTTGAGCCATCCTACGTTCAGTGGATTAATCAGTTGACCCATTTTTTTTATCATGTATCGCTGGATTCTATATAGCTATAAATCTACCTCCACGCCCACACCGGTTCTCCAATTATGTGACAAAACATCTGATGATAGAGAAGCTATAGTTCGAGACCTAATGTTTAACGAATCCTCGATTGATATTCAGAGTTTAATGCAGAATTTAACAGTTTCAGGGATAGCTATCTCAAATAAGGAGGGTCATATCTAGGAAGTAGCAGATGATATCCTGTCCACTTTAGCTGCCACTATGATTGATGAAATTGCAGAGGAGGATGGTGTTAGTATGAAAAATTTAATGTGTCCCTTAAAAAAAACAAGGTGCTATTTTTCAACTATTGACCTCTCAGATAAAGGGGAACTCCCCTTGGAAATTAGGCAGGAAGAAATGGAAACCCCTCCACAAGATGGTGAGACAAAAAAAATATTTTTGACTATGCACAATCCTTATCGATTGAGCAGAGCCCGAGCTTGAAATCAGAAGTGTTTACAACCCCAAAAAAGAGAGGTAGGAAACTAAACTCTGTGAAGATTCAAGAAGAAATAGAGGCAGGTGTGCAGAGTACTCTAGATGGAAAATTTAAGGTATCAAAAAGAATTACAAGGAGTGTAAAAGGCACTCCCGTTTCATAATGAAAATGATTTCTTGGAATGTCAGGGGCATTAATGCTCCTGGAAAAAGAGGGAGAATCAAATCTCACCTTGATTCGTCAAAGGCTGACGTTTTTATACTCCAAGAAATGAAGTTATCACAGGAAATGTATCACAAAAAAATGGCTAAATGGACACAATTTGGATCTGCCCACATGCAAGGCGTTGGGGCCTCAGGAGGATTGCTTACATTATGGAATCCTAAAAAAGCTCAAGTTCACTTATTAGATCAAGATCATAATTGGCAAATGTTGAAAGCAGTATGCTATGACATGACCTTTACGGTATTTAATGTTGATGGCCCCATCCCCACTCAGGAAAAGAAAGACCTATGGGACAAACTGACTCTTTTACTCCAACAAGAAGAAGTACAAAATTTTATCATTGGAGGAGACTTTAATGCAATCTTGTCTTAGAAGGAGAAACAAGGAGGAATCTGCCCACCCCCACAATCTATGTAGGATTTTCTAAGTTTCACCATAGAAAACAACTTATTGGATGTGATCCCCAATAATGGTCTCTTCACTTGGACTAATAGGAGATCAGGCTTCCTTCAGGTTGCAGAGAGGTTCAACAGGTTTTTAATTCCCTTGGAATGGTGCCTTAATTAGGTCAGTTATTATTCAAACATTCTTCCTATTTCTAAATCAGACCACTTCCCAGTCCAAATTGTCCTAGAATGGCAAAAATAGAACCCTGTGTCATGGTTTGGTTCCTCCTTCAAGTTTGAGTGTATGTGGTTTAGACATCCATATTTTTAGGCTTTATTAAGACAATGGTGGGTATCTGCCCCTACATGTAGTGGAACAAAGATGTTCCAATTTTTTAAGAAACTTCAGTTTATTAAGGTCCAGGCTAAGGAATGGAATATAAAGATCTTTAAGAATATTTTTGCTCAAAAAAAAATCATTGCTCAACAACTGGAAGAAGTTAACCAAAATATAATTTCCAAGGGATTGGATCAGCTCCTGCATTCTACACAGAAGGTCTTCAAAGTGAGTGGGAAGAAGCTTGTAAGAGAGAAGAAGAATACTGGAGATAGAAATCAAGAGAGCTCTGGCTAAAGCAGGGAGATAAGAACACAAAATTCTTTCATGCTTCCACAAAACAAAGAAAAGCATCTAATGTTATATTCTCAATCAAGCATGTGAACACATGGGTTTGATTAAAAATTTAGCAGACATTCAAGATGGAGTAAAGTTTTTCAAGAATCTATTAGCCCCCTTACCTTCTAATTTAAATCCTTTTTGGAAGGATAATGTTGAGTTTCTACTGCAATCTATCCCTCAATCTCCGACCAGGATAACAGATTCCTATTGGCCCCCTTCACTCTGGAGGAAGTCCATAAAGTGGTATTCTCCCTTTCCCCAGACAAAGCCCCAGGTCCAGATGGGTTCACCACCCTCTTTTTTCAAAAGTGTTGAAATGTGATTAGTTTTGACCTCTTAGCGGTAATAGAAGAATCCAAGAAAAGGGGAGCAATGCTAAAAAAACTTAATGCAACAAATATTGTTCTCATCCCAAAAACCCCTTCTCCATCAACTTTTGTAGAGTTCAGCCCTATTTCTCTTTGTAACACAATCTATAAGATTGTAACTAAGGTCATTTACCTTAGAATGCATTACCTTATACCTAATATCATCTCGCAAGAACAAGGGGGTTTTGTCCCAGGCAGGGAGACTATGGAAGGAGCCCTAGTAGCACATGAGGTTTTACACTCTATCCATGAAAACGAACAAAAAGTTTTGTTTTCAAAATTGATATGATGAAAGCATACGACCAGGTTAAGTGGGATTTTCTTTTTAAAGTATTATCAAAATTCGTCTTCTCAGACAAATGGTGCAAATGGATCAAAATTTGTGTCTTAGGTGCACATTTTTCTATTCTAATAAATGGACATCCCTTAGGGTTTTTTCAGGGTACATAGGGAATAAGACAAGGTGACCCTTTATCACCTTTTCTCTTCATTCTCATGGCAGATGCCTTGAGAAGATATGTCGATTTTCAATTTTCAAAAGGGCTCTAGCTTGGTGTCACTCTTCCAGGTACTTTAATAATAGTAACTCACTCTCTTTTTGCAGATGATACATTGTTATTTGGTAAGTCTTCTCTAAAAGAAGCCAGGCTCATCAAGCAAACACTGGATATCTATTCTTCTACTTCAGGTCAGAAAATCAATGCTGCCAAGTCTAAGATTTTCATTTTCAACACACCTTCAATCTTGTCACTAAGAATATGCAATACTTTGGGCTTCTCAATGGACCAATTGCCATCTTCCTACCTTGGCATCCCCTTTTTTATGGGAACCAACAAACCTTCTTATTGGTCTGCAGTCATTGGTAGAATCAAGGTGCAAATTTTAGCTTGGAAAGTAAGGTGGCTTTCACTATCAGGTAGAATCCTTCTTTTCAAGTTAGTGTTAACAACAATACCGAACTATTACATGTCTGTTCTCAAAGCTCCCTCATCCATCATTCAACAATTGCAGAAACTTGTTAGAGATTTTCTATGGAATAGTAATATGACAAATGAAAGGAAAATCCCCTTAGCCTCTTTGGAAAATATGTCATGCCAAAAATCCCAAGGGGGAGTGGGACTTCACAATCTAAAGCATCACAACAAGGCTTTTGGAGGGAAACTGATTTGGAAAATGTAAACTAATCCTGTTTCCAAATGGTGCCAGATTATGCAAGCTAAATACTTGGACAACACTCAATCATCAAGAGTGTTGGCAATTCTAAACCCTCCAAAGGGGTCTACTATTTGGAATTTTATGATGGATTCAAGAAATCTTATATCTAAGTATGTTTCATGGGAAATCAATAATGGTCTCAGTGCTAACTTCTGGACAGACTCATGGTGTGGAAATCCTCCTATTGCTCAATTGGATAACATGGAAGACATTATGAATATAGCTATAGCTCACTGGGGTACAAAATTGAGTGACTATGTGTCTATTGTAGAAATATTTTCAGGGAAAATAATCTGAAAAGATCCCACTCTTCTCCCAATATCCATCCACCAATCTTCCTCATTGGCAAATATTTAATTGAATGGGATAGTTCTCATGTCTAACAGAGATGATGTGTTCTTTTGGGCAGCTTCAAAATCAGGGCAATATTTAATTAATTAGGGTTACAATGCCTTACAATAGGGTTGCAATAGTAAGGTAAGTAGTTGGGCATACTCTTTCTGTTGGAATGACATTGTTCTACCAAAAGAATGTTGTTTTGCATGGTTAGTGTTGAACAAAAGAATCCTAACGGTAGGTAGACTAGTAAAACTAGGCATTACACAAGCTTTTAATTGTGTATTTTGTGACTTAGAGGAAGAATCAGTTGATCATTTATTTTTACATCGCACCTTTGCCTCCCAATGTTGGTTATTCATCATGAATCAACTCCAAGTTATGTTTCCCTTTCTGAAATCACTGTGGGATATGTTTAACTCTTGGCCTCTTTTATTTTTTACATCAACCCTCTCAGGCATTTGGAAATGTGCTCCTGCTCACATTATCTGGGCCATTTGGTGGAGAGGAACAAAAGAATTTTCAGAAAAACATCCTCTCCTCTTGATCAAGTTTTGATCAAATTGGAAAATTCGATTGCATAAATCATAAATTCTTCTCTCACTAATTCCAAGGACATCCAATCATTTACCCGGTGGGATAAGGTAATTGCAAAATCATGGAACGGTATTATTTTGCCAGTAGGGATTCTCTTGAATTGGTCCTCAGCTCATGTGAGAGATAGGTCATCCATAAAATGGGTACCCCCAGCACCTAATTTCTCTAAGATCAACTTTAATGGCTCTTCCTATGGAAACCCAGGGAAGTTGGGAATTGGACTTTGCATTCGAGATCAATTTGGAAAAATGTGTGCTTTCCAAGCTTCACCCATCCCTTCGGGTACAAATAACTTGGTGGAGGCAAATGTCTTATTAGATGGTCTCATGTTAGCAAGGAAGTGTGGCTTCTCCAATATACATATAGAAGGGGATTCATTAGTTATTATCAATTCAATTACCTCAAAAAGATCTAAGACTTGGCATCTATAGTATGTTTTGAAGCACGCCTTGGATCTTCTCAACACTTTTTCGGACTACATTGACAACCACACATTAAGAGAGGGCAACTTCGTTGCTGACATGTTAGCAAATATGGTTTGCGATGGCATTTCAGTTGAGTCAGTTGCAATTCCCACTAAACTGTCTTCTTTTCCCAAATTGCTTGAATTGGTACAAAAGGAAAGTAAAACACTCTAATCACAAATTACTTCCTAATAAATACTCACATGTATGAATTTAATCGATGCCTGTGAACAAGAAGGCTGACAGGACACTAGCATTTATGCTTTTAAATTCATTTTGTAGATGGTATGAATGAAATTTTAGTGCGAAGTACTCTGGGATTTTCATAACATCACTTCACACGGAGAAAAATAGACTTAGGCCTCTCACACATCATCTCGACTGCATTATGGTCACAAATTAATACAAGAATCACAAACATTGTCCTAAAATCCGATCATTTATTGCACTTTGAGATGGTAATTTTTGTTTATGAATGGAACCAGCCTATTTTTATATACACAGTTCTCAATGGAAATTTTTGAAATCTTTTAAATTTTTGAAGTATCTCAGTGCTCTGCAACA
This sequence comes from Cryptomeria japonica, assembly GCF_030272615.1. Classification (NCBI taxonomy): domain Eukaryota; kingdom Viridiplantae; phylum Streptophyta; class Pinopsida; order Cupressales; family Cupressaceae; genus Cryptomeria; species Cryptomeria japonica. Next base: position 559,487,966 of record NC_081408.1, on the reverse strand, counting down.
TGGAGAACAGCTCTTGCATAGGGTGCAGACAAATGCATTGGGAGTATATGCCATGGAACGACCACGTTTCGGTGTGAATTTCAAAACCTTCAGTGGCTTTTCATGGACACATCAATGACAGGGACCTCGACCAACTTTTTCTTCTGCATAATCCACAATTGCGAAGAGTTGTCAACGACTTCATCGGTGAGGAGATTTTATCCCCTCAAGCCAAAAGGATTCTTTATCCCTATCAACTTCTCAGTTCTTTTCTGTCAAATGCTCTGGATCTCTTGCAATCTATTCCTCTACTTGAACTAGTGTTCTTTAAGTTGGTAAGACAAGATGTGCTTGCACCAACCTCGTTCCATGAAGCCCTAGTAAAATATAATCTATGGTAGGGGTCGACTCTCCTTGGGGGCCTCTTTCCATGTCACTTTATTCAATCGATCCCTGCTTACATGGTACTTTATGACCAAATAAAACATGTCCTCGAATGGCGAAACTTCTGCCATGTGAAGAACGACTTGTATCAATTCGGCAGATAAGTGGACGACCACATTGCGCACAGAGTCAAAATTAAAGTTGGGGCTCTCATGGTGATCCTATAAATAGAAAACATTGATCCATGTTTGCCAATTTTGAAACCTATGGAAAGGGGACGGGGTACAGATAGGGTGCCAGACCTCAACGCACCGGTGCAGGATGAAGCCATGGGATGGACTACCTCCTTTCCGCCCGCCTTCGATTTCCCTATAATTTAGACCCAAAAAGATGTCACCATGGACGAGTAAAGTTATTTTGGCTTTGTTTTTTGCTACTTAGAATATGCTCCTTTTTTGCTGGGTGGAAAATCTAATGGCAAGTAGTATGACCCAAAAAAAATTGTCTACCCCTTGTTTACCGGTGTTGGTTTATGTGTTTATTTCCACTAGTATATCAGAATTGATAGTGAAGCCATCTTCTTGGCTTGTCGGCTAGCACCGGTAATGGAGGATTTTTTTTTATGAACCAGTCACGAGGACAACATATCAGTATCAAAGTTCTGGTACAACACAACCAGAAACCGATCATGGCAGCTTTTTCGTGTTCCGACAACCAAATTTCTGCTTCTCAGTCTTCATGATAACCGGTTGTGGGGGTTGGTTTTTTTTTAAGGTTTCATCCGGTCTCATACCAACCTGCTACTCTAAATTTGGCCTCCAAGAGGCTCATTCCATGGGTAGGTCCTATCTATCTTTCCGGATCTTCGAGGGGCTTCTTATCATAGCCTCATTTCCTCTTTTTCATTGTATTTGAGCAAGGATGTAGAGTTTTCTTCCTGATTCTTTCCCTATTGAGCTCTTGAATCATTTTTCTTATTAATATATATATATCAGTGGATTGCCACTTTTTCCAAAAAAAAAATATATATAATCTACCTACCCTTTTATTTGATTGGTTGAATGGGAAGGTAGGTAAATAAAAATGTATTTAATAAATATCTTCCTCAAATTATGTAAAGGTAGGTATAATATATAATATAACGAAATATTTTGATTGGTGGAGATTTTATATAGTTTTATTTTGATTTTTTGAATATATTCAACTTCCTGTGCATTCATAGGGGTTGGAAAAAATCGGAAGCATTGAAGATTTTTTTGGGGGAGCTTTGCATTTGGTTTTGGATTCATTTGCTGAAAGATTTTTGTTGAAATTTGGATTGCGTCTTTAGATTTCATTCCATTTCATCATTTTCCAGGTTGGCTTCATTTTCCTACACTCAACATTTGATTTGGAAAATATTGTTTGTTGTATTTTGAAAATATTGTTTGTGGGTTTCAAAATAGGTTTCATTTTATTATTACTATCAGAAATTTGTAAGGGATTTGATTTGATTTGCAATTGCTTGGGAAAAAAATCTGAGTTTATGCATTGTCAGGATGGGAATTGTTTCTTGGATTTGTTTGAGACTTTGTGTGATGTTTAATGGTGTGGATTTGGTTTTGATGAGAGTTATTTTCCTTGTGTATCCTATTTCAGTTTCTATTGTGCTCTTTGTTGGCATTTGGCATTATAACAGACAAGGAGAGATTGTTGGCATTTCAATAAGGATATTGAGAAGGTTGTTGATGATTATGGATATAACCGATTAAGGATATTTACTGTCTTAATATTATTATTTTGTCATTGATGTCAAGAAATTGATTTTCTAATTGAGTATGATGTTGCCATATCTTGAGAAGTATGATTTGATGAGTATAAAGATGTCGGTAAAAGACACAGAAAGAATATGATGAATAAGGGGAGAAATAAGTTATTCAATGGGAAACTATTACCAAGTTAGACAATGATAAGATCATGATGTTTAGATTGTTTTGATATCATACATATGTTATTGAGTGTAAGGTTAATACTACACTATGTTACCGAGCAAAGACCCCGTCGGTAAACCCTAAGGAACCTAGTCGGTAAACCCTAAGGTTATCGCTATCAGTTAATGAAGGCAGAATGTCTACCAAGTGAAGTTTAGTATTTACTGAGTTGTAACCGAGTAATAATAGAATACATTGAATGATTACATGCATTATTTAATGAAGGAAGCTGATGAGTTGGCTATGATTAAATAATTGGTATGCTGTGAATGAAGTTTTTTAAAGAATCTATGGCAAAGGAAAATCGGTAGGAAGATCTACAACTCAAACTGAACCGCAATACCCTAGCACAAGTTCCAAGAAATGTATACAAGTTCCAAGGTGGGGTAAAACATTTTCAGATTGAAGAATACATTAAACCTGGTCAAATTTTGAAGGTCTGATGGCTATGATTGATCATGGGAAATGTGATCAAGGAGATTAAGTGGTTGGCAAATTGTTTATAAATAAGGAACTGATTGATAAACAATGTATGCGGGCAAGTGTATGCACATGGATGCTACATAGTGATTATCGAGCACCGAAGCTTGAAAACCTGTTTGAATAACAGAGTATAGAGCCCAGCAGATGGACAAGATTAGTTCTATGTCTATATTGTATTGAGAAAATAAGAATTTGCTTTAGCATTTTTAGATGTGAAGTTCCAGATAGATTTTTATTACTGTTATTTTGTGAAGTGACAGAAAATCTCTTAACCGAGTGGACTTAATAGTCTTATTTGTAAAACCCTCTAGCAAGGTGACATTCTGATTGAGTGTTTGAAATCCTTTAACAAGGTCACTTCTAACAAGGTGAAGATCCTAACAGATATGAGGGAAATACCTTAACCGGGTCACATATAGCAATGTGTTTGTAATCTTTAACAGGAGTTGCTTTTAACCGAGCATACTCTAGAAGAGTATATTTCTTAGTGGGTCCGAAATCCCACAGTGGTTTTTCCCTATTAGGGTTTCCACGTTAAATCTGGTGTTATGAGTGTTATGATGTTTATATGCTTTTGATTTTGCATGTTTAGCAGTTTTGGTTATATTATTGAAGTATAGGTTACCAAGGTTGAATCTGATGTTTTTATGGAAGATTAAGTTTGTATGATTCACCCCCCCTCTCATCTTATTAGTTTGGCATCTATACTTAACATTAAGTATCAGAACTATCAATTGGTATCAGAGCTTTGGACTCTGGAAGAAAAAGTTTAAAGGTACTTGAGGAAAAGATCCAAAGATGTATAAGAGGGATGCACCGAAGCTGAACAGGTCAAGGTTCTATACATGGCAGAAAAGGATGAAGCTGCACCTATCAGGAGTTGGAGAATATGCTATATATTATCTAGAGAATAATTTCATCACACCGAGCACCTATCCATTGACAATGGAATAAATAAATGCAAAGCAAGAACATATTCAAGCAATGATTGAAATAACATCTACATTGACCGATTTAGAGTTTAATGATCTAGAAGGCTACAATGATGCAAAGGCAATGTGGGACAAGCTCATATATGTCTATGGAGGTGATGAACATGTACACAGAGCAAAAGTGGATAGTCTAAGAGGACAACTTGAATCTATGAGGATGAATGAAGGTGAGAACATAACCCAGTATAGTACAAGACTAAAGGAGATTGTCAATCAAATCAAAGGAGCAGGTGGAACCATTGAAGAAAAGGATATAACAAGTAAGTTGTTAAGAACCCTTCTACCAGCTTATGCAATCCGAGTCTCTCCAATCAATGAATTGAGGTTTGTACCCAATATACCAGTTTCTTTAGATGCTACTATTGGTAAGATACATGCATTTGAGTTAAGTAACTTTGATAACAGTGGGTCATCAGTAAATAAAGTTGAATCTGCATTTAGTTCTTTTCATATTGGTGAATCTGATGATTACAATGATAGAATGAGTAAGTACACTAAAGGGGATCACAATGGAGCAAGTGAAAGATTTCGCAAGAACATGGAGGAAGTACACAAACTGTATGAGGAAATCAGAAAGCAAGAAGAGTTTGAAGCACTTTTAGCCAGAAGGTTACCGAGAGGCAAAGGTAAAGTATAAAGGAAAACTACCTTTGAGATGTTTCAATTGTGATAAGATAGGACATATGGCTTCTAATTGTCTTGACAAAGATTCTACTGAAAAGAGAGATTACCGAGTTGATAGACAGAAAGATAATCATTACAGAGGACACTGAGACTTCAGAAGAAGAGATAGAAAGTCATGCTTAATAGCCGATGAGGAATCCAATGATGATAAATCAGATGAAACTGATACAGAGGAAGTAGTTTATGTGGCTATCAAAGATGGATCAGATGAAGAAAGGTATGAAGAAAAAGCCCTAATATCTCACATAAATACTAATGATTCTTGGATCATAGATAGTGGATGCTCACATCACATGACAGGTGATAAACACAAGTTTGTTATGCTAGAAGACTATGATGGAGGCTATGTAAGATCTGGTAATGATGAACCATTTCTGGTAAAAGGTAAAGGATCCATAACACTTCTTGACAATGCAAGATGCAATGATGTTTATTGGGTTGAAGGTTTGAAATATAATTTGTTGAGTGTAGCATAGCTAAACAATACAGGATACCGAATAGAATTTTAGAAAGGAATTGTCAAAGTTCATGACAAGCATGGAAAGTTAGCTGCTACCAGGACACAAACAAAAGGTAACACAATTCACCTTGACTCAACTCGGAATAAATGTTTGTATGCAAATATAGATGATACCTGGTTATGGCATAAAAGGTTTTGTCATGTAAATTTTGATAATCTGATCAAAATAAGTAAGAAGCACCGAGTAAGAGGTCTACCAAGTTTGGAAAAACCTGAGAATGCTATATGCCGAGGATGCCAGATGGGTAAAATGACAAGATCAAGCTTTACAAGTAAGTCTTACACTTCTAAGGGAATTTTAGATCTTGTGCACACTGATCTTTGTGGTCCTATGAAAGTTCAAAGTTATTATGGTGATAAATATTTCATATTATTTGTGGTGATTACTCAAGGATGATGTCAGTAATGTTTTTAAAAGAAAAATTAGAAGCTTTTCAAATGTTTAAATGGTACAAGGCAAGAGTTGAAAATGAAACAGGAAGACAACTGAAATGTCTTAGATCAGATAGAGGAGGAGAGTTCACATCTGATGAGTTCAACTTATTCTGCAATGATCATGGTATTAAAAGACAAGTCTCTGCACCGAGAACTCCACAACAAAATGGAATAGCTGAGAGAAGAAACAGATCTATTGTGGATTATGCCAGAACCCCAATGATTGAAAAGAAAGTGCCACAAACATTTTGGAGAGAAGCAATAAGCATAGCAGTTTACACCCTGAACCGAGTACAGCTGAAGAAAGGAACATTGAAGACACCATATGAAATCTAGTATGACAAGAAACCTAATGTAAGTTATTTTAAAATCTTTGGAAGTAGATGCTATGTACACAAAGATGATAGAAATGGCAAGTTTGATCGGAAAAGTGAAGAAGGAACATTTCTTGGTTATTCTTCTAGAAGTAAAGCATTTAAATGTCTGATCAAATCATCTAACAAAATAGTAGAAAGTGCAAATGTGAAAATTGATGAATTTGCAGAAAGAAATGATGAAGGAAACTCCAAAGAACCAAAAGATTATGATGAATTTGTCTATGTTCAACCGACAAGTCTTACCGAGAAAACTACAGAAGGAAATGAAGATAATATCCAGTTACCGAGTGATGAAGAAGATCATACAGAGCCTACCGAGCCTGCATTAGCCAAGTATGTTAGAAGACATCATGCACCAAGTTAGATTATAGGAGATAAGGATGATCCAGTGATGACAAGGAACAAACTGAGATAGAACACATGTCTAATATCTGAATTTGAACCAAGAATAGTGAAAGAGGCATTTAACAGTGAAGATTGGATAAGTGCTATGATAGAAGAGATTGATCAAATCAAGAAGAATGACACATGGACACTGGTCCCAAGACCGAAGGACAAAAATGTAATCAGTACAAAGTGGATTTTCAAAAACAAGCTGAATGAAAAAGGTAAGGTCATTCGAAATAAACCAAGACTAGTTTGCAAAGGTTATGCTCAAGGAAAAGGAATTGATTATGGTGAAACTTTTGCACCTATGGCTAGACTTGAAGGAGTAAGAACATTGTTGGCATATGCTACTTTCAAAAATTTCAAGGTATATCAAATGGATGTCAAATCTGCATTTCTGAATGGTATATTAGAAGAAGAAGTTTTTATTGAACAACCTGAAGGATTTGTTGAAGACAAGAATAAAGATCAGGTATGTAAATTGAACAACGCTTTATATGGTCTGAAACAAGCACCTAGAGCATGGTATGAGAGATTGCACTCTTATTTGATCAAGATTGGTTTTATAAGGACAAGTGAAAATAGTAACATGTACATGAAGAATGATGAAAATGGAATACTTATCTCAGCCATATTTGTTGATGATATTATCTTTTGTGGAAATGACTCTTTATGCAAGAACTTTGGAAATGAAATGAACAAAGAATTTGAGATGTCATTAATCAGTGAGATAAAGTATTTTATAGGTTTATAGATACTGCAAATGAAAAATGATATTTTCATTACTCAATCCAAGTACATAAAGGAAATCTTGAAGAATTTGGAATGGAGGATTCAAAACCAGTAAGTACTCCTATTACTACCAACTGTAAACTATCAAAGAATGATGAATCTGCATCTGTTAATGAGACACTTTACCGATCCATGATTGGAAAGTTGCAATATATTGTTCACAGTAGGCCAGATATAGCACATGCAGTAGGTATAGTTGCAAGATTCTCTACAGATCCTAAGGAAACACACATGACACCAATCAAGAGAATTTTTAGATACTTGAAAGGCACTGAGGATTATAGCTTAGTATATCAGAAAGGAAGTGACTTTGATTTAAAAGTTTATACTGATGTTGATTGGGCAGGCAACATTGATGACAGGAAAAGCACAAGTGGAGGAGCTTTCTTTTTAGGAGAAAGACTAGTGAGTTGGCTTAGCAAGAAACAAGGATATGTTTTACAGTCAACAACAGAAGCTGAATACATTGCTATAGCATTGAATTGTACCAACATAGCATGGATCAAACAACTGTTGGAAGGTATAAATGAGAAAGTTACTGAGCCAGTAACTATATTCTGTGACAATACTAGTGCCATTAACATTTCAAAGAATCCTGTTATGCACTCTAAGACAAAGCACATCTCTATCAAATATCATTATCTTAGAGAAGAAGTTCAAGAGACGAAAGTGGTGTTGGAGTATGTTAGCACAAAGGAACAAATTGCAGACATCTTCACCAAGCCACTACCAAGGGACACCTTTGAGTATCTCAGAAGTAAGTTAGGGGTCCTACCCCTATCTTCTACTCATTGATAGAGTTCGGTGAAAGCATCAATTCAATGACTCTACAAAATATCTTTTAGGAGTTGATGTTGATTTACACACTTTAGGATGTTTTCTAAAGGTGTGCAGGAAACAATACAAGAAACAATAAAGGAAACAATACAGGGAACGGGAATTGAAGACACAAATGCTCTGACCGAGACTAAGTTGACACACAATAGCAGAAAATCACTTCATACAGGAAGAAATTATGTTTTAGTTATTTACTTTTTAGCATTGTTGTCAAAGGGGGAGAAGACTAATATATGAGGGAGAAGACTAAAGAGAAGAGAGGAGAAGACTAATGTATGGGGGAGAATTCTGATGATAGGGGGAGAGCATTTTAGTATTTTAGAATCTCACAGCAATTTGAATCAATAAGGTCAAATCAATTGGTTTTGCCATCAATGCCAAAGGGGGAGATTGTTGGTATTTGGCATTATAACAGACAAGGAGAGATTGTTGGCATTTCAATAAGGATATTGAGAAGGTTGTTGATGATTATGGATATAACTGATTAAGGATATTTATTGTCTTAATATTATTATTTTGTCATTGATATCAAGAAATTGATTTTCTAATTCAGTATGATGTTGCCATATTTTGAGAAGTATGATTTGATGAGTATAAAGATGTCGGTAAAAGACATAGAAAGAATATGATGAATAAGGGGAGAAATAAGTTATTCAATGGGCAACTATTACCGAGTTAGACAATGATAAGATCATGATGTTTACATTGTTTTGATATCATACATATGGTATTGATTGTAAGGTTAATACTACACTATGTTACCGAGCAAAGAACCCAATCGGTAAACCCTAAGGAACCTAGTCGGTAAACCCTAAGGAACCTAGTCGGTAAACCCTAAGGTTTGTTGGAACTCATTAAAATTGAGTCAATTTTAGAGGCCCATTTCAAAAAAATTCTCTACATGACAGAAAAGTACCTAAATGAGTCAGTTTGAATGGCCTAGTTTGTGAGGGCAAAATGGAGCCGGTTGATTTTCAGAGGGTAAGGCTCAAAAGACATGTCCTACACCTTTCATTTGTCCTATGAAGTGATGCAAAACTTTCAGAATTCAGTTTGGAGAAGTTTACTAGGTACCCATTTCGAGGGGTGAGCTAAAAGTGCATTTTAGGCACAAATGCAGATTTTATTGAGTAGCCTACTTTGAGTGTTTGTATCTTTTGCCCTGTTGATTTTCATGAAAAAATTCAAAATGGATTCAATTATATGCATAAATGTGAGTCAGTCTACAAAATTTCAAGTCCTAACATATCCATTTGCTCAATTTTCAAAGCCAAATCCATTTGCAGTTTGTGTGTTTTGGCTAGTCTCTGTTTCAACAGCTAGTCGGAGCCCTGTTTCGCATAAGTGTAAAAGTTTCCTCAGTAAGTGCTATGACATAATGTTTCTTCTGGGTTAATTTTGGTATAAATGATGAGCTATGTTTCAAATTTCAAGCCTCTGTCAATCCGTTTGATCGGTTTTCAAAAGAGTTCATTTAGCCATTGTTTTCAGTTATCTGTACTTTTGTTGCTATATCAGTTAAAGTAGCCATTTTCATGAGCGCGCCATTTGCATCTTGTCAAGATTTTGGTCAAACTAAGAATTCAATGATTTAGTATGTACTTCAAGGTACCTATGTTTCAAATTTGAGGGCCTACAGAGGTCGTTTGATATTTTTGAGAAGGGCATCATGTGTTGCCAGAACATTGACTTCATCAGGTCCACAGTGTCGACAAAGCCAGTTTCTCATTTTTGCCAATTAATATTTCTTCGCTCGGGACTCATCTGGAGAAACCATTTGGTATATTTCATGCTTGTATATCAGAATACACGCCTATAAATTTTCAAGATCCAGAAAGGTGTTTTGACCACTTTGAAAAATACGTCTTCGCGATTAAATGCGAAAATGTGGCGCAATTGCTTGAAGGTTGCAAAATTCAATTTTATGATCCGAAAATGGTGCCGATCGTTTCCAGATGCATGTTTAAGGTTCATGAGGCATTTCGAAGGTCAGTTGCATGAAAACGAAAAAAAATTTAGTCGGACCCACTTTGGGGCCCGACCTGGCTCATGCCTGTGCATCAATTTTATGGTAAAGTGTTCTTCATGCATGCTAATGTTGTTACCGCTTGCTCGGTCTATATTATGATCCTTTGTGTCTCGTTACTTTGGTGAATAGAGCAAGGTGTAATTCCAATATGCTCCCTGCATGGTTTTTGAAAGGGGCGTTTTTTAAAACTTCAATCAAATGTAATTGGTTGGTGAAAAAGCCATTGGAAACTTTCAAGTAAATGAAAAGAGGGCAACATAAATTGCAAGACAATTTGCAATTGATAGAGTGGAGTTGGGAGGCATTTAAACCTCAGCAAGATGCAATTATCAAGTCTAAAGTTCAATTTCCATGACAATTGCCAGCATTCTTCACTCTCAGCCATGGTGTTGAGAAAGCTTTATTGAATTTGAAGTAATACTTTGGGAAAATGAAATACCAGTTAAACCCCCCTCATGTGCCTCCCCATATCCCTGCTGGTGGTGTTATGGGAGCATGTTTTAAAACCTTTATCAGCAAGTGAAGGCAACGTGGCATGGCTAAGAAAGGGCAATGGAAATGCAAACAACAGTTTGACTCCTTGCGTGGAGTTTTAGAGAGCAGCATTTGACCATAGCAAAGACAAGCAGTAGTATCATTCCCTATGTAGAGGCTGTTTGGAGGCCATTTAAAATTCAGAACTTGGAGGCCACACAAAGAATAAAAAAAAAACCTCAGAGCCAATGCAACCTGCCAGTCCTCCCTCTCTGTGGTGTTGAAACTTCATCAAAATCAATAGGTGGAAATTCCAAGAAGTTTCAAACAGCAGCAAATGCTTTTGGCATGTTGAAATTTAGCAAGTTCCTCCCTCTACATGGATGGCCAAAGGGCACCATTTAAAATCTTCTAAATTAAATGCCATAAGCAGCATCCTCCCTTCATAGCCAATGCAATTGGTGGTTGTTTCTCCCAAATCCAATGATTGCCAGCATCCTTTTCCCTGCGTGACATGTAGATGGGCAAAGTTAAAAGAAACCAGTTAGTGCAATTGCCAGTCCTTTGTGTGGAGAGTAGGAGAGTAAAAGGAGACTTTCAAGGAAATGCAATGTGCAAGTATATATAAATTCCATGGCCCAATGCCAAGTCCTCCTGCAGGCAACATGGTGTTTTGGAGGCTTTTAAACTTTTAACCAAATGTATTGGCAACAATGAAAATGGCACATAAAACTTCTAATACAATTACCAGGTGAAGCCAACACTCTCCTTCACGTGGCTATTAAACTTTCAAAAAATCCCATTGGCAAATGAAAGCCCCAGGCAAGGCGCCATTAAAAGTTTCACAAAATGCACAGTTTCATGCAAACACATTATCCCACATTCACTGTGGAGGGGAACGTTTTGCTATTTATAAGTAAATCTCTACACAAATATAATGTCAAAGCCACAAAAGGATTTTGACAGATGGTGCTCATGCACGCCCAAGTGGACCCCACACACACGGGCATGCTTCTCGAGCTGACTAAGGAGGCTAACTGAGCAGTGACAAGCGGACTCCACGTGGGAACGGATCTTGAGGCAGGCAAAATTTTGCAGAGAAGGAGCAAATTAACCAGCGAGCATGTTGAGGAGATCAGATGGTGCACATGGATTCGTGAAGGGAAGATGCTCGCCAGTTAAGGGTTGCGAAATGGCGAAAAGCCTAGGCCGAAAATGAGGAGTTAAAGATCGAGCAAGTCCATAGAGATCCGACGGCCCATGTGATTTTGGAGCTTGAAGATGCATGAAGGTTAAGCATTGTGAAATGGCGAAAGCCAGGTGGTGGGTCTAGGTGGAAAGACAGCTCGCAGGTCAAGTGGCGCACAGGTGGCAGTCCAATGGCGATGACGTGGCATTGAGGTGGCAATGATGTGGCCTACAAGCAAGCGGACACGTGGCGAAGTGATGATGTGTCATCCCAGGTGGCACCTGATAGATCCCATCAACCAATCAGGTCCCACCATGTGGCAAGGCATCAGAGCACAAAAAGAGCCAAAAATGAAAGTTAAATTCAGTTTATTATATAGTTCAAACTATAGAGAAAATTCGAAAAATTTAAATGATGGCCTATTGTTCAAGATTAATTCTCTCAGGGCTCAATTTTTGGTCAAAATATGAAGTATTATATGTTTCTGGAAAGCTCTCAGAGTGAGGAATCCAATCAGGTAGTTATTTTTAACCAATTTGGGATATTTTGAGAGCAGTTTCCATGGGAATAAAGAAGATATTTTTGCAATTAGGGACAGAGGAGACACTTGGCTTGTTCTTATGAGATCTAATCTTTCCCTCTCCTTCTTATTCCCAATTCTTCTCAATTGCAAGGGTTCTAGAAATTTGGAGAATGGCTCCATTTTTTTATGGCTTCCAATTCTGAGTATTCTTCAAGATTGTATAGGGCAATGCTTCTCTTTCAGTAATAGAGTATCTTCTTGCTGTAGATGTTTTTTGTTGCAGGTCATGTATGTGTAAGGCATATACACAGTTTATTGGATTGTCTCTAAGCATTCTCTGTTTTCAATAAATCTAGTCTTCAAGGGAGTCTGGGTTTGTCCTCTCAAAGTGGGAGTGTAAGGGTTGTTTTCAGGTACTCTTCAAGGAAGAGTCTAAATTCTATGAGCAATCATTATGGATTCAAGATAATGTTTAGATATGTATGATCCTCTGTCTGAATTTAGAATGTATTAATGTCAAGCATTAATAGAGGGATATCTTCCTTAATAAATTGGATTTTCACAAAGGTGTTCATTTTCAGTTTGATGTATGACTCTATTGCCCTTAGATAAGGCACTGATCTTGCAGATTTTGGGGTTTTCTCAGAGATTTAAAATCAAAAGAAATCAGAATATCTTTTCTTTAGTGTATGTTATGTTTTGAAATGTTTCATCTATCTCATGCTCAAGCATAGTTGAGTTTTATGTGCAGATCTAGCCCATCTGCAATAAACTATTTGTTTTGGAGCCCTGGTGAGATCTATCTATTTATGTTGATGTTGTCATAGGTGTGTAATAGGTTTAATTCTAAGCATCAAAGGTATACCCACCTAGGTTTTGCAGAGCCTGAAGAGTAGAAGGATTCATATCCTTGTCATGTTGTCCAAGCCCTGAGGTTTTTCATAGATTGAATTGGCTACTTCATAGATCAATTGCAGGTGTTCTTGGGTTATCACTTTTGGTGAACAACAAAAATGGCGACTCTGCTGGGGAAGTGTTGTAATAATTAATGTTGAATCGAATCCCAAAGTTGTGCCAAAATTCATTTGGGGAAAGAGATGTAAGAATTTTGTCAAGTCAAATCCATGAGTCTGGCCATATCCATTGGAGGAAAGAGTCATAAATGTATTATAAATCTGAAAGTGTTTTCAGATCTGTAGTTATTTGCCTGGTAGTGTTGTGTGCCAAGTGTTGAAAATTTGTTATCCTTTTATCTTCATGTGAGTCCAGATCTGTTCATGTTATACAAATGATTTTATAAATTCTCATAGCAATGAGTGGCAACTCTGAAAGATCTCTACACCAATGTGCACTATTGTAAAAAATTTAAAGGATTTGGTGAGCTTGTAGCAAAGAGGTAACAGAGGCTTGGAGTTTTGAGATTGAAGGTCTCAGTCAAAGGGAAAATGAAGTGAACAGCAGTAGCATTGACTTTGCCAGGTATTCCTCAAGGTTTTTGTGAAATTATGTGCTCCTTATGAAGTGAAAAAGTCACCATTGAAAGGAAAAGAAATTTACAATTTACATCATTGAAATAAGTTTTTAGTCAGAAATATGGTGAGAAGTGTGTATGATTCTGAAAATTAGTGACTGCATATGTTTTGAAATGAATTTATGAAAAAATAAGATGCATGGTCAAAAAATAATGGTTCAGTAGATGTTTTAAACCCGATGGATCTAGATGTATTTCCTAGATCTCCAAATCCTTTGTCAAATCTGAAAGAAATTGACAAAGAGATTGCAATATGTCTTCAAGAGATCCAAGATAAATTTGTTTGGTTTTTAAGAAGAAAAGTAGGGAAAAGAAAAGAAGAGTCATCATATGTTTTCTATGAAAGATTTGTAGCTGCATTGAATGAGCTTTCAGCTGATGCTAGACCCCATGAGTCTATTTTGATTGAGTTATTTTTAGAGCTTGATGAGCCTGATTCAATTAATTGGTCTACTACCTTGAGAGAAGAAAGTGTTGTATGTATTAAGGAATGGATATATGAGATTGAAAGAATGAAATCTGAAAATGTACACAAGATTGAGGACAGTGAGGGAGATGAATCCGTGAGTGGATATGCCTCTTATGATGCTAAAGATAACTCTTATTCTTAGCATGATAGTTTAGATGTGTATTCAGAGAAAGAAGAAATTTGTGAGAACATAAGTAATTGTTCAACTAATCATGAGCTTGTTGAGGTTTTAGATTTTAATGATATGGATCACCTTGTTGATTTCAATCCACAAAATGTTGGCAAACAAAGTTGTGAAACTATGTTGCAACATATAGCAATACTTTATGAGCAGCATGATAAAGGTTATGATGCAAATACAAGTTGTTGTAATGATGAAACAAATATGCATAGAGACATGAGCATTGCTGATTTAATACCTTTATCAGATTGGGACAATGTTTACAGCTCAGAGGATGAAGCCAAGAAAAATGGAAATGAAGAAGGAGGTTCACTATGTAGTGAGCAAATTTCAGAGCTCCTAGCTGCTGATTTTTAGAGGTATGCATCCAAAAATGCGCCCAATCTCTCACGCCCAACCAAAACCTGTTTAGATATTGATGATGTTTTTGAGGGTGTGAAGTATGATACATATGCTATTAATTCTTTCCCTATATTTGATTTGAGTGATGGACAAGATAAAAATGCATATATGGTTGATAGGTATGATGATGTAGATTCATACGTTGATATGAACTCTGGCTTTGATATGCATTATATGGATTTACCTTTTAAAAGACATGACAGATCTGAGGTGTTTTTCTCAAATTTGTAAGGAGGAAATGAACCATTGTCAAGTGATAATCACGTATTTTCATGTGTGCAAAGTGCTGATAGTTTTTGTGATCAACAAGTTGAAGTGCAGTCATGTTATGAGGAAGTTTTCCTCTCTAGTTTGCAAGCCATCATTGTGGAGGAGTGTTCATCATTTGAGCAAACTAGTAATAGAGATGTGCCTGATGTTTTCAACTTTCAGAATAAGTTAGGCCACTTTTCATTTCAGCTGGGAAAGAGTGGTAAAGAGTATGGCACTCTTATGTCACCTAGTGATCAGCCCTTTCAGCATTTGTTTGGTTCTCAAGGATTTTATGATTATGAACATGCTGCTAATTATGTTTTATGTGATTAGCTAATTAGAAGTGGAAGTGTTTCTGAATAGGTGGATGTGAATGATGATTTCAACTTACCTTTGATTTGTGGAAAAGAAAATCATGTGTTCGACAGAGGTAAGAATTGATTTCAGTTTTGATGGCCCGAGGCCATTTATAAGTTGTATATTTTGTACAATTGCTTTGCTTTAGTTGTGTGGTTTTCAATAAAGTGCCCTGCTACTTGGGTAGAATAAGGAAGCCCTATTTTGAGAAGAGAAGAAATGAGAAATGATCCGTGTTTGGGTGGTCTGCTTAACCATAGACATGTGGATTCTTGTGTTGATCTTGCAATCAACCATCCCTAGTCAGAGCCACTATTGGGACTCATTAAAATTGAGTCAATTTTAGAGGCCCATTTCAAAATTTTGTTCTGCATGTCAGAAAAGTACCTAAATGAGTCAGTTTGAATGGCCTAGCTTGTGAGAGGGCAAAATGGAGTCGGTTGATGTTCAGAGGGTAAGGCTTGAAAAACATGTCCTACACCTTTCATTTGTCCTATGAAGTGATGCACAACTTTCAAAATTCAGTTTGGAGAAGTTTACCAGGTACCCATTTCGAGGGGTGAGCTGAAAGTGCATTTTAGGCACAAATGTAGATTTTATTGAGTAGCCTACTTTGAGTGTTTGTATCTTTTGCCTTGTTCATTTTCATGAAAAAATTCAAAATGGATTCAACTATATGCATAAATGTGAGTCAGTATGCAAAATTTCAAGTCCTAACGAATCCATTTGCTCAATTTTCAAAGCCAAATCCGTTTGCAGTTTGTGTTTTGGCTAGTCCCTGTTTTGACAGCTAGTCGGAGCCCTGTTTCGCATAAGTGTAAAAGTTGCCTCAGTAAGTGCTATGACATAATGTTTCTTCTTGGTTAATTTTGGTATAAATGATGAGCTATGTTTCAAATTTCAAGCCTCTGTCAATCCGTTTGATCAGTTTTCAAAAGAGTTCATTTAGCCATTATTTTCAATTATCTGTACTTTTGTTGTTGTATCAGTTAAAGTAGCCATTTTCATGAGCGCGCCATTTGCATCCTATCAGAATTTTGGTCAAACTAAGAATTCAAAGATTTAGTATGTACTTCAAGGTACCTATGTTTCAAATTTGAGGGCCTACGGAGGTCATTTGATATTTTTGAGAAGGGCATCATGTGTTGCCAGAACATTGACTTCATCAGGTCCACAGTGTCGACAAAGCCAATTTCTCATTTTCGCCAATTAATATTTCTTCACTCGGGACTCATCTTGAGAAACAGTTTAGTAGATTTCATGCTTGTATATCAGAATACACGCCTGTAAACTTTCAAGATCCAGAAAGGTGTTTTGACCACTTTGAAAAATACGTCTTCGCGATTAAATGCGAAAATGTGGCGTAATTGCCTGAAGGTTGCAAAATTCAATTTTATGATCCAAAAATGGTGCCGATCGTTGCCAAATGTATGTTTAACGTTCGTGAGGCATTTCGAAGGTCAGTTGCATGAAAACGAAAAAAAATTTAGCCGGCCCGACCTGGCCCATGCCTGTGCATCAATCTTATGGTAAAGTGTTCATGCATGCTAATGTTGTTACCGCTTGCTCGGTCTATATTATGATCCTTTGTGTCTCGTTACTTTGGTGAATAGAGTAAGGTGTAATTCCAATATGCTCCCTGCATGGTTTTTGAAAGGGGCATTTTTTAAAACTTCAATCAAATGTAATTGGCTGGTGAAAAATCCATTGGAAACTTTCAAGTAAATGAAAAGAGGGCAACATAAATTGAAAGCCAATTTGCAATTGACAGCGTGGAGTTGGGAGGCATTTAAACCTCAGCAAGATGCAATTATCAAGTGTAAAGTTCAATTTCCATGACAATTGCCAGCATTCTTCACTCCCAGCCATGGTGTTGAGAAAACTTTATTGAATTTGAAGCAATGCTTTGGGCAAATGAAATACCGGTCAAACCCCCCTCATGTGCCTCCCCATATCCCTGCTGGTAGTGTTGTGGGAGCATGTTTTAAAACCTTTATCAGCAAGTGAAGGCAACGTGGCATGGCTAAGAAAGGGCAATGGAAATGCAAACAATAGTTTGACTCCTTGCGTGGAGTTTTAGAGAGCAGCATTTGACCATAGCAAAGACAAGCAGTAGTATCATTCCCTATGTAGAGGCTGTTTGGAGGCCATTTAAAATTCAAAAATTGGAGGCCACACAAAGAATAAAAAAAAACCTCAGAGCCAATGCAACCTGTCAGTTCTCCCTCCCTGTGGTGTTGAAACTTCATCAAAATCAACAGGTGGAAATGCCAAGAAGTTTCAAACAGTAGCAAATGCTTTTGGCATGTTGAAATTTAGCAAGTTCCTCCCTCTATGTGGATGGCCAAAGGGAAGCATTTAAAATCTTCTAAATTAAATGCCATAAGCAACCTCCTCCCTTCATAGCCAATGCAATTGGTGGTTGTTTCTCCCAAATCCAACGATTGCTAGCATCCTTTTCCCTACGTGACATGTAGGTGGGCAAAGTTAAAAGAAACCAGTTAGTGCAATTGCCAGTCCTCTGTGTGGAGAGTAGGAGAGTAAAAGGAGACTTTCAAGGAAATGCAATGTCCAGGTATAAGTAAATTCCATGGCCCAAAGCCAAGTCCTCCTGGAGGCAACATGGTGTTTTGCAGGCTTTTAAACTTTTAACCAAATGTATTGGTAGCAATGAAAATGGCACATAAAACTTCTAATACAATTACCAGGTGAAACCAACACTCTCCTTCATGTGGCTATTAAACTTCTAAAAAATCCCATTGGCAAATGAAAGCCCCAGGCAAGGCGCCATTAAAAGTTTCATAAAATGCACAGTTTCATGCAAACACATTATCCCACATTCACTATGGAGGGGAACGTTTTGATGTTTATAAGTAAATCTCTATACAAATATAATGTCAAATCCATAAAAGGCTTTTGACGGATGGTGCTCATGGGCACCCAAGTGGACCCCACGCATGCGGGCGCACTTCCTGAGGCGACCGAGGAGGCTGACTAAGCAGTGATAGGCGTACTCCACGTGGGCATGGATCCCGAGGCGGGTGAAATTTTGCAGAGAAGGAGACTTAGATAGCTCGCAGGTCATTTGAGGTGGCATTGATATGGCACACAAGTGGCACACAGGTGGCAGTCCAATGGCGATGACATGGCACTGAGGTGGTGATGATGTGGCCGACAAGCAAGCAGACACGTGGCAGAGTGATGATGTGTCATCCTAGGTGGCGCCCGGTAGATCCCAACAGCTAATCAGGTCCTGCCACACGGCAAGGCATCAGAGCACAAAAAGAGCCAAAAATCAAAGTTAAATTCAGTTTATTATATAGTTGAAACTATAGAGAAAATTCAAAAAATTTAAATGATGTCCTGTTGTTCAAGATTAATTCGCTCAGGGCTCAATTTTTGGTCAAAATATGAAGTATTATATGTTTCCGGAAAGCTCTCGGAGTGAGGAATCTAATCAGATATATATTTTTAACCAATTTGGGATATTTTGAGATTTGTTTCCATAGAATAAAGAAGATATTTTTGCAATTAGGGACAGAGGAGACACTTGGCTTGTTCTTATGAGATCTGATCTTTCCCTCTCCTTATTCCCAATTCTTCTTAATTGTAAGGGTTCCAGAAATTTGGAGAATGGCTCCATTTTTTCATGGCTTCCAATTCTGAGTATTCTTCAAGATTGTACAGGGCAGTGCTTCTCTTTCAATAATAGAGTATCTTCTTGTTGTAGATGTTTTTTGTTGCAGGTCATGTATGTGTAAGGCATATACATAGTTTATTGGATTGTCTCTAAGCATTCTCTGTTTTCAATAAATCTAGTCTTCAAGGGAATCTGGGTTTTTCCTCTCAAAGTGGGAATGTAAGGGTTGTTTTTAGGTACTCTTCAAGGAAGAGTTTAAATTCTATGAGCAATCATTATGGATTCAGGATAATGTTTAGATATGTATGATCCTCTGTCTGAATTTAGAATGTATTAATGTCAAGCATTAATAGAGGGATATCTTCCTTAATAAATTGGATTTGCACAGAGGTGTTCATTTTCTTTTTTATGTATGACTCTATTGCCCTTAGATAAGGCACTAATCTTGCAGATTTTGGGGTTTTCTCAGAGATTTAAAATCAAAAGAAATCAGAATATCTTTTCTTTAGTGTATGTTATGTTTTGAAATGTTTCATCTATCTCATGCTCAAGCATAGTTGAGTTTTATGTGCAGATCTAGCCCATCTGCAATAAACTATTTGTTTTGAAGCCCTGGTGAGATCTATCTATTTATGTTGATGTTGTCATAGGTGTGTAATAGGTTTAATGCTAAGCATCAAAGGTATACCCGCCCAGGTTTTGCAGAGCCTGAAGAGTAGAAGGATTCATATCCTTGTCATGTTGTCCAAGCCCTGAGGTTCTTCATAGATTGAATTGGCTACTTCATAGATCAATTGCAAGTGTTCTTGGGTTATCACTTTTGGTGAACAACAAGGTTATCGCTATCGGTTAATGAAGGCAGAATGTCTACCGAGTGAAGTTTAGTATTTACTGAGTTGCAACTGAGTAATAACAGAATACATTAAATGATTACATGCATTATTTAATGAAGGACGCTGATGAGATGGCTATGATTAAATGATTGGTATGTCGTGAGTGAAGTTTGTTAAAGAATCTATGGCAAAGGAAAATTGGTAGGAAGATCTACAGCTTAGATTGAACCGCAATACCCTAGCACAAGTTCCAAGAAATGTATACAAGTTCCAAGGTGGGGTAAAACGTTTTTAGATTGAAGAATACATTGAACCTGGTCAAAGTTTGAAGATCTGATGGCTATGATTGATCATGGGAAATGTGATCAAGGAGATTAAGTGGTTGGCGAATTGTTTATAAATAAGGAACTGATTGATAAACAATGTATGCGGGCAAGTGTATGCATAGGGATGCTACATAGTGATTACTGAGCACAGAAGCTTGAAGACCTATTTGAATAACAGAGTATAGAGCCCAGCAGATGGACAAGATTAGTTCTATGTCTATATTGTATTGAGCAAATAAGAATCTTCTTTAGCATTTTTAGATGTGAAGTTGCAGATAGATTTTTATTACTGTTATTTTGTAAAGTGATAGAAAATCTCTTTACCGAGTGGACGTAACAGTCTTATTTGTAAAACCCTCTAGCAAGGTGACATTTTGATTGAGTGTTTGAAATCCTTTAACAAGGTCACTTCTAACAAGGTGAAGATCCTAACAGATCTGAGGGAAATCCCTTAACCGGGTCACATCTAGCAATGTGTTTGTAATCTTTAACACGATTTTCTTTTAACCGAGCATACTCTAGAAGAGTATATTTCTTAGTGGGTCCAAAATCCCATAGTGGTTTTTCCCTATTAGGGTTTCCACGTTAAATCTAGTGTTATGAGTGTTATGATGTTTATATGCTTTTGAGTTTGCATGTGTTAGCAGTTTTGGTTATATTACTGAAGTATAGGTTACCGAGGTTGAATCTGATGTTTTTATGGAAGATTAAGTTTGTATGATTCACCCCCCCTCTCATCTTATTAGTTTGGCATCTGTACTTAACATTAAGTATCAGAACTATCACTCTTGTTCCTCTGTGATTAGTTATAAGGAAGTGGTTGTTTCTGCAACTCTTCCTATGCAATGTGTTTGTCAAATGGGAGTTATTTTATTATATGTTTGGTTCTATTTTATTTGGGGAAACCCTATTATTCTATCTCTTGATGTATTTTTATGAGTCCTAGATCAATCTCAGACCCTAATTGTGCCTTTGCCCGAACCTGGGCACACCTATCAGCCATAGCGTACCCATAACTCTTTGATTTTCCTTTTATCTTCTATGCACTAATATTTTCCTAGTATGCACTAATATTTGGGGTGGATGCGCTAAATTTTGGGGCGTATGCTCCATTC
Organism: Cryptomeria japonica; assembly: GCF_030272615.1. Classification (NCBI taxonomy): domain Eukaryota; kingdom Viridiplantae; phylum Streptophyta; class Pinopsida; order Cupressales; family Cupressaceae; genus Cryptomeria; species Cryptomeria japonica. Next base: position 559,466,805 of record NC_081408.1, on the reverse strand, counting down.
TACACCCCCAATGTGCCATTCTGCAGTTTGCATGTGTTGAACTGTTTATGCTTTCTAGGTTTTGTCAGTTTTGGTGGATTTTGATCTCCAGAGGCTAGGGTTGGTTGTATTGATGATTTTTGGGAATTAATCTATTCTTTTGAGATATGATTGAATCCCTTTTTGTTTCTTCAGCAAGATGTATGCATTCCTTCTTATTGAGGATGTGCTTATGCAGCTCCAATGAGAGGGTTTGTTATGCCTCGTTGAGGTCTATGTGATACCATTGGATTCATATTATTTCCCTATTTTTATGTTTATACCACTTTTGAGGTTCTCTTTATTGTTGCATTATGATGCATTGAACTTATGGCATGATCTTGATATGTGGCTTTTTATGTAAGTACATAAGTTATCTTTATGATTCAGTTTTGTATCAGTTTTGAGATGGTATTTTGGATGCTTCCCATGTTGAGTTTCATGTTGTTGTAAAATGTATCCTTCTATGTTTCTACCCTATGGTCTTGGTCCATGTTCGGGAGAGTGGGATCTTGCATGCGTTGGACCTAGATTATGAGCACTAGATCTCTAGGAAGGGGGTCTAGACCTATGGAACCACATGAATAGTTTGTGGTTTAATTGGAAGTGATAACATTAATAATAATTAATTAGTGGGTTGGGTATTTAGGAATTTACCTAATAAAGATCAAGAATATGATGTTGTATGCCGCAATTAGAAGGACTTGGAGAGAGGGTTTCAAGATCCTAGAATGGGAAGACCATTGGAGCGGTATACCTGATCACCCTTGAGTGACTCCAAGGTGGAGATAGATGCCACATGAAGTTAGCATGTGATGACACTCTATCGCACATGTGTCCATTATCCATATGTCATGATTTGTTTATTGTGCCTCTGGAGGTTGTTTGCTTGATTTAGCCATGTGATGTATTTTGATGTTATATGTCTTATGTTGGAGTCTTGTGGTGTTATGTTGTATCCTATGATTGTTAGGTGTTAGCTTAAGTCTTGAGTGTGAGTTGGAACCTTTGTCATCTCATAGCACAGGGGTGGTTCCTATTTGGTTCCACATGGTCGGGTGGTTTGATGCCTTCTTCTATTGGGATCTCTTTCTTCTTGGTTAGCGTGCATGGATTGGATTCTTGGATTCTTCATCATGCAATTATTCTTGGAGCTGATTCTATGTTCCTATATAAGAATACAGTGTACTTGGATTCTATGTATTAAAAAAGAGATCATGTTTTGCTATGCTATGTAGTTGTAAAGGAAATTTATACTCTATGTTATGTATTTTCATAGGATGTAAATTGAGAAGGGATATGATGTAATTGTTAGGTGAAGTTCGTATGGTTATTCTTTGATGTTTTAGCTACTTCCTTTATGTAATGAATGATCTTAATGTTATGTGAAAGAAAGAATCAATGTTTTGTACTTGCTTGTGTTGATATTTAATGAAGTAATTTTTTTTATTTTTTTTATTTAATTAAGTAATTGTATGTGTAAGCCTATAGGAAAATTAATTGAAAATATGGTAGTTGTTGTTATGATCTATGTTTAAGTAATGGAAATTATCTTGTTCTAAGAATTAGGTTGTCGTCTAAATGAGTTAGTTATCTTGAATTATGTAATAAAGCTTTAAGGTTTCTCTAGTAGTATTCTTAAGGAATGGTTATGATAATTTGTCCCCATTTTCTTCCCAGCGGGCACGAAGATCTCCAGTGCTACCATGCCAAGGTCGTTTGGGAACTACAGTAGATTTTCTCTTCCCATGACTGCCCTTCACTACAAACACCCAACTAGAAGGCCCACAAGCGTGGTTTTTCCCGACGTAGGGGCGCCCTAACACAAAAACTCTAGCGTTCGGACTAAACGCATTGCCATTTCTTTTTATTATTATTATTTATTAATGTTATTTTGTGGATCATAATAATTTGGCATTTATAATTATGTGGGGATATTATGGTATTGAGTTTAAATTATATTGGCTGGAGCATTTATATTTATTTGTGCATTTAATTGATTTAGTTATTTAATTATTTATTTATTTGTTGATTGAGTTATTTATTTATTAGTTGGTCATTTGTTGTTTATTTATTTACTTTTTATTTAATTATTTACTATTTTGATTATTTATTTGCTTTATTATTTATTTATTTATTGGTTATTTAATTATTGATTGATGGTTTATTCATTTGTTATTATTTATTTACTTACCCCCTATTGTGATTGGCTTCTTGGGAGTTGTGTTTGTGAGACAATTTCATTTAATTACTTATTTATTTTATTGACTCCATTTTATTATTGGCCTTTGGGAGTGGTACTTGGAAATTAATATTATTTATTTATTTATTCATTGTTTAATCTTTTATTTATTTTATTATTTTATTTACCTACCCTCTTTTACTATTGACTGTGAGATTTGGAGATTTAAATAAATATTATTTAATATTATCATTGTATTGATATTTGAGCTGGTTGGTAAGAAACATAATATTTTTAATTATTTTTTTATTGACTAGGGGATTGTATAGTTTTGGATTAATTTTTATAAATAGAGAATTTTGAAAATTTACGGGTGTTCTTTTAGCTAGAGAATTTTTTTGTATTATCTAAAGATTTTGGTTTTCGATTGGATTGGAGCTTGGCTTGGTTTTCTTTGGATTGTGGATTGTGCTTCTTCAACTTTCATAAGCCATAACTTCAATTTACCAGGTTGGAGATTTTACCTTCTTGCATTTTGATTGCAAAAGATTGTCTTGAAAAGATTGTCTATGAGAAAGGAAAATTGGGATTTATTGTATGGTTATATATATATATATATATATATATATATATATATGAGATCTTGGGTTATTGTATTTTAATAACGTCTAAAATTGGGAGCTGGTATCTTATTTCTCTATGTTATCATGAATGTTTGAGTCTGTAAGGTTGTGCTTCTAGTTGTTGAAGTTGGATACCTATGTAATGATGGATTTGTTCATTGTGTCTCAGAGGGCTTGAGATTTGATATTTCCATGTTGTTGGGTATTTAGTTTTGTAAGTCTAGTAACCCTGTTATTTTGAGTGTCAGTATGATTTTCTCTATCGGGATTTTTCTTCATCAGAAGTTTTTTAAAAGTGTTGTAATGTTGGTTGTTTATTAATATGATGTTTCCCTTGATTTTGAATGTTTGAGCTCATGTGGTTTGTCTTTGGCATCAATTGATCTTTATAAATTTATTCATTCTACTTTGTCAATTATTGTATGCCACGCTTGAGACTATTCAACTCTACATATGTCATATATGCGCTACTCTTTTGGTCATATGTGCGAGCATGTGGCATGTATGCCCTAACGTGGAAGGTGAATGCGTTGTTCTAGTTTTTATATGCATCATTGTTTTGCGTATATGCAATATCGAATTAGGCATATGTGTTATTTCTTCTTTCATATGCACTATCTCATCTTGCAAGTGTGATAGTCTAGTTAGCAAAAGCACCACTATGTTGTGTATATACGCAATTCTGGTTTATAGAGGCACCAAAGAAAGTTGTGTATGCAGTGTTTAGTTGTGCAAATGCACCAGACTACCCCATTTTTTGTTCTATGGTCTTTTTGGATTTTTGAGTTGATTTTCTAAGTTTATATTTGTACTAGAGGCTATTTCCAGTTTCCTTTGATTTCCAGAAATGGGCTTATTGATCAAAACTGATTTTATTTGATCATAGATGTTATTTGTATTATTTTATGGCTTCATCTAGATGGTTTCACCTTGCTATGGAGTAATGCATTATTATGGCTCCAACAAGATGATTTGTGCCTTGTTGTAGAGTATTGTATTGATTATGGCTAAGCAAGAGGGATTATTCCTTGCTCTTGATTTTTGATTATTTGATGAGGCTCTTATTTCATTATGTGATTGGCATTATGGAATTTTGGTTATTGATTCAGATTTGTATACTTATATGTGGATGTTACATGTGATTATGGATGAGCCTCCTTGTTCTTGTTATTTATGTGGTTACCCTAAGGTCTTGGAACATGGTTAGGGGGATTGGGCTTCCATGTGATGACCTAGGTCATGAGAGAATAGGCTACTAAGAGGTTCCTTGGAGTCTAGACCACCAAGAACACATTGGAGTTGTTCTTGATTTAAATAAGTGATAACCATAACAATTAATTAGATGGGTTGGGAAAATACGATTCATTGAAACAAGATAATAAATGGATCTTTTGGTGCCCCACCTCATATCCCTTGAGTGGAGACTTGAGATGAGCATGGGAAGGTCATGGAGACAACGTAACTAAACTCCTTTTATTCTCTCATAGGTTGACATGGTTCCACATGTCTATCAAGGTGATGGGTGGAGATTCCAAAGTATATATATATATATATTGTAGACGTCTAAAAATGGTCAATGCTTGCGGAATCATACTTTAACATTGGCGCATTGCCTTATTTTAGGTTTTTACGTCGCATTAACATTTCTCCTATGTTGTGTACTTGGTCTTTATCATTTGCGAGCATCGAGTCCTTCTTCTACATTCTTCATTTGCCTCGCTTTCGATTTTGGTCTTGTCGATAACAATCTTCAGTCATGATTTTGATCGATCTTATCCTGTTGCATCAATGTGCGTGTTAATTTGTCATCATTTTGGACATCGTCAATCCTAATTAGGGTTTTGTCCTCTTTTCAATCTTATCATCTTGCGATCGATTCGTCATCGATCCTTGTCCTCTGATCAAATTGTCATCAATCTTGTTGTCTTGTGATCGATTTGTTAATCAATCGTTGACATTTTTAATCTTTTCATTTTGTGATCAATTTGTCATCGATCGTTGTCATTTTCAATCTTGCGATCGATTTGTTATCGATCGTCATCCTTGTCAATCATGTCAATTTGGATCAATTTGTCATTGTTCCTCATCAATTGGTGCATTTATCAATCAAATCATTTGTCAGCATTGGTCCTTTGTTAATCAAAATCATGATCAAATCGACATCAAATCGATCTTACATCAAGAACTAATTGTCGTCCTTGCATTTCTAATTCATCTTCCAAGGTTTTATGATTTATTCATTTAATCTTGTTTGTCATTTTTCCCTCTAGGATTAATAATTTATTTATTTATCCTAAGTCTTCTTGTCACAATTAAATATTTATTTAATTGGCTAATTAATTCTTCCTCTTTTTGTGAATTAATTAATGAATGAAAAATTGTTAATTAATTCACTGATTTACCTAATTTTCCAATTTACTAATTTCTCTTAATTCCTAATTTTCTAATTTTCATCAATTTTCTAATTTCCTAATTTCTAATTCATCTAATTTTCAATTTTTTCCTATATTTCTCCTAATTTCGTGGGAATGACATAGCAATTTGTCATAATTTGTCATAATTGACAATCAATCAATTTTGACATAGCAATTTGTCATAATTATCAATCAATCAATCTTGCATAGAAAGTGTCAATTTGTCATAATTTGTCATATTTGTCATTCTTGATTTGAAATTTCCTTTCAAATCTCTTCATGCTAATCTTGTCATCTCTCCAATTTGTCTATAAATTGGATGAATTTCTTCAATCAAAGATCCCAATTGATCACTTTTTCGAATCCCTGGTCGAATCAATCACGCTTCTAGTACCCCTTATGTTGTCATCTTCTCTTGACAAATATTGCTTTCACATTAGGTCTATGCACTTGAAGGTGAGATCCACAAAACAAAGCAATTTGAAGGAGAAAGAAGGACAATGGAGCCACATGAAGGAGACATCTGCATTTGGTTTGCTTAGATTTCATTTAGAATGTCTTGTCTTCATGTTTTCATTGAATGTTTTTAGGATTGTTATCACTGCATTTTAGTTTTCGTGATTGAGCTAGGCTAATTCCTATTTGCTTTGATGATTTCCACATTTCCTAGCTATATATATATATATATATATATATATATATCCCTTCTATGTGAGGATAGCATGTGATGACACTCTTTCATACATACGTCTGTGTTCCTTATGCCATGTTCTATTGGAGAGCCTTTGGGAGTTTAATGCTTTTGATTTATCCTTGTGATGTGATTTGCGATTATTGATCATGTGGTTATTTTTAGTTATAGTTATTATGGTAGTTATGTCCTTTGGTTGTTAGGTGCCAGCCTAGGTCTAGAGTCTGTGGGACCTTATGTTATTCTTCATAGCACGGGGGGTGGTTCCTTATGGTTCCACATGGTCGAGTAGTTTAATACATTCTTCCATTGAGATGTTGTTTGTTGGATGCTCTTATGTGTGGATGTGGATTCTTTATCTCTTCAGCTTATGGATTCTTGGAGCAAATTGATGTAGTATGGTTCATGTGACATTTATATTAGCAAGATTCATGAGATATTTGTATTTGTATATTGAGGATTATGCATTCTTATGTAAAGGAAAATGATGTAATAGGTTGTGATTATGGTTCTTGTAATAGGATATGATGTTGATATTCCTATTATATGTTGGATATTGATCATTTGTGAAACAAAGAAATTGGATTCATGGTTAATGTAAAGATGTCATTGGATTAATATTAAATGGAATAGAGTATATGTTCTTGTTGTTGGCAATTGACACTCATTGGATTCATATGTTGTCATTGATGGCAACATGGAAACATGGTTACTTGGAAACAAGATTCATAAGGAAGCTTACACCGGCACTAGAAGGCATTCACCAGTACACACCGGCATTGGAGAATCTAGGGTTACACTGGCACCGACTTCCAACACTTTAGTAAAGCCGACATCAGGCTTGGACCCAAAGGAATTTTTATTTGTAAAATCATTTTATTGTATAAAGCCAACATTGTATATCTTTTGTAATACATTATAAGCCAACATAAGGCTCATTATTTGTAAGGGTATATAGGTCAATCTGCTAGGTCATTTTGATAATGGTGACATAGGAGAATATAATAGAACTGTATAATGTGAAGTATATGTATGTAGATCATTTGTATGTGAATTTTATATCATGCAATGATTTGTAGATAGTTTGGAAAGAATTCTTGGAGGAGAAGAGATACTGGTAGAAGTGTTCAGGGTTGATGAACCGGTACAGAGTAGAACTATAACTGGAACTCTTTTTGGCATAGCAGATGCATTTTGTGGGTTCATTATTACTGCTTCATTTCAGCAGAAGCTTGTAGTCAATGAGACTCTTTTTGTGGTGAGTAGTGTGCTCTAGGCAGTGTGCCTTCCTGCATGTGCAGGCCCCCATTTTATGTAATATCCTTTCATATGGCTAGTGAACAGATATTGTGGGTCAGAAATCCCACCGTGGTTTTTCCTCTTTGAGGTTTCCCACATATAAATTATGTGTGTTATGGTGTTCATTTATGTGGATTGTTTATTTTCTTCAAGTTATATGTTTCTTCATTTACCGGTTTATATGTGTATGTTATAAAAGGGTAAAATCATATCTTACCAGCATAACACGGATTCACCCCCCGCCCCCCCACTCTCAGTGTTCTTGGATCCCAACACTTGTTTGAAAAAATAATCTATTTCCTTATCATATTTATTTCTTGGATATGGTTATGTATTGAGCATTAGGTTGATTTGAATGGTATATTCTCATTAAGGAAAATAAATAAGATATAGTGTAGGAGATGTTTAGAAATGGAATAATGATGGCATTTATATTATAATTGAATGTATTTGTGGTGGTTGAAGATGGGTGTTCTCTTATGTTACTATAAGAAGTAAATGATAGAAAGAAATGTTAGATTGTAGTGGATTATGGTAGTGATTATGATGCTATGTTCTTGGTATTACTTTAAGTAATGGTGTTGAAATACCCCAGGGAATGTTAATTGATGAGTCGTATTTATTTCCTCTTGTGAATGGTGTCCATATGATTATGGTTTAAATTTTATTATGTGTTTTTCTAGTATATGGTATTTTAAGTATTCTAGATATATGTTTTGCATTAGTTGATGATATTTTTTTTTTAAAAATCTACTTGCATGTTAGTTGGTTATATTTATCTAGGGTATTTTGGTGGGCACTACATTTTGTCACTAGCATTTTATCTTCTTTATGCCTAACTTTATCCAGCTAAAATATCTTTTTGAAATTTCATTCCTAGGTTAATCACCATGCCACTTTTCAATACTGTCTCCATGGCTTCTTTTAGAGTGACACCAATCTCTTGTATCCTCATCTCTCTCAAATTTTGTGTTGCAATTTCATCATGTTGGGACTCATCTTCCCCCATCTTGTTCATTTTCACTCTTTCTTCATATCTACTCATCTTCATCTTAGTCAAAAAATCTTTAAATTTAGGAGTCTTGATGAAATCATCATCCTCCATATACCCGAGGGAGGCTCTGACCCTCTCATCCTCATGTGGTTGTTGTCCTTCTTGTACTTGCATATGCACTCTAACTTCAAGCTGGTGACCCTTGGTTTCAACCCTAGGGGGTGACTTTGGAGGTTTATCTATCTCCACACCATTCCTCATTTCTCTTAACACACTTGCAACCTCTTTTGTATCCCATATTTCCTCAATCATGTCACATGGTACAAGGGGGTCCAGATCATTAGTCTATTATTTTTAGAAGTAGGTTGATTAGGTAGTGAGCTTGGTGAAGAAACCTGTATTGAGACTGCATCTAGATAGGTTTCAGTTATCACAACTCCTTTCAGTCTTCTGACCAAGATTTTAGTGAGCTTAATTAGTTGTCCTTCCACTTTAACTACAGTCTTTCCATATATCCTTTCAAAATTAACCAAGATCACACCAATCCTTTTAATAGGATTTCCTTCGTTCATAAAGAACCCTAAGAAACTTGGGTCTTTTTTTCTTTTCCTCCTTAATCTTTATAAGGATATTCCACTTTCTCATCCTTTGAAATACTTAGGATGTCATGACATAATTCCTTATGACATATTCTTTATAGTACACCTCATGTGGAATAATTTTTTTTCGTAAGGACTGTACACCTCACCATGTTCATATGATCTTCAGGTTTGAAGACACTTTCCATCCCAGACCTCAAAGCATACATACTTTCTAATTATTTTCACTTCTTCCAGAGTATTTGAACCAATTGAAAACTCTACACAATTAGTTACACGTGGCCAAGAAAAATCCTTTTTCATCCTTTCCACAATATCCTTTTCCATCCACATTATTTGCCACATAAATTCTAGGAAAGCTACCTTTGCAGAAACAAATTTTGTTAAATAATGGGGTTCCTATTGGCATCCATAAACTTTAATGAGTGTGTAATTAGACATAAAAAACCAATCTCCAAAATTATGTGTATGACCTCATTCTGGCATCAATGCTAAAGGCCTCAACACCTGCATTATTTTTTGAGGTAATCTAAGTGAAGTGTGGCCCAAGGTAGCCATAATGATAACTAAGAAACAGTCATGAAAAACCACATAATCATTGTTTTTTCATTTTCTATCCCATATGTAACACCACAACTAGACAAGCAACCTATTTCCTTGATTAACCATCATTCCCAAATTTAGTTAGTTCCATTTGTTTCTATTTTGATATAAACTTAAATGACAAAGAAAAGAATAATGCTTGAACTCAATTAGGCCTTTCCCTTCCTTTACTTTATTCAATTGCTCGTGTATCAATTTTTCTATCTCTGAAACAAAATAAAACTCCAATTTTACTTTTAAATTTGTATCCTCATAGCCATCATCATTAGGCCAATTGACATCTTGTTCCTGACATCTATTCTAGGCACTTGACACAAAACAAAATATGCCCATTTGAAATATTCCTAGGAATCATCTACTACAAGGGGCTCACTGTCTGCAATTGCCACTGTTTTTTTATTCCAACCCCTCCTATATAATGGAATCTCATTACACCTATAGGTATTTCTCAGCCTTTTGTAATCTTTCTCAATCCTTTAGAAAATCAATTTTGGTGAGAACTTTTTTGTTTAACATAAAACACTCAGTAATTGCAAATTTGGTCACTTCCATCACAGGGGGCCCAGTTGGCATTCTCACTATCCTATTCATTGGATGATAATATTATGCCAATACCCTAATAAACTTGACATCTATGAAAAGATTTGGAACTATCAATTTGGCTAGGTCTATCATCTAGGGATTTGAAACTGGAACTTTTCCATTTCATTTATCATAAAAATACCAAAACAAATCCCAACCAAGAATGGGAATTGCAGCATCTCTACGTCTATGTGCATCATCCTTAAAAATATTTTTAGGAGCTCTATCATTATATTTTGGCAATATATCTAACAGTGATTGTTGCAATTCTCTTTTCTTTTCTTTAGGGGCAAAAGACTCCCTTTTTTTATGATTCCACCTTATGGGGCATTGTAAAAAAATTGTACTTAAAACCAACTCTACTTGAATTCCAATTCACCAAACAACTGAAATCAAGAATGCAAACAATTATTTCCACCATTTAGGAGAAAGTTACTTACTTATTTCAACCTTGGCATGCCGTTGAATTATTTCTACTAGTTGCTTAGAGCTCCAACTCTAAATTCCTTTGAATGCAAAGTGACAATAATCAGGTTACAACTAAATTTTAAGCACTTTTGAAATCTACCTTTTCACCATTAATGCATGCTCATGCCAAGGTGGTCAGCCTCTAAATTTGAATCCCTATTTCAAATTTTCATAATCATACTTAATTACAAATATCCATTCCGCTCTACCACAACCATTTCTTTAATCTCCCTTTCCTTCTTGTGGGGTTGGGGTAACAATCGATGCCTTACCTTTATCCTCCCTTGAATAATCTACTACCCCACCCCCCCCCACCAGAATGTTCTTGTAAACCATCTTCATCATAGTGATAGACTAGTGGTAAGCTTAGATGTGTGTATTATGACACTGCAACCATCCTTTAAACAATTTTCTCTCCCTTTGTGGGATGGTGGGATTAAATTTGGATTATTTTTTCATTTTGGTCTCTACCCTACAAGATGCCTTTACTCCTTGCCATGTGGATAATCATGTGGGTTAGCGGCTTTATCACTCTACCGCAAGTCTGCTCAAGCCTTGACTGTTGATGAGTGTAGTACTATGCTAAGAGTAATTATAAAGAAGCACCACCTTGCCAACAATTCTTGACATCAACTAATAACTCTTGTGAGACTGCAAGGAAAGTGACAAAGTCATGATACAAAATAGGTCAATAAAATTCTAAGAATTAGACCATATACATGAGGATTTCTAGCTTTGGAAGACAAAAGAAAAATTGAATCAAAGGTTTAGGGTTTATTTTTTTGCAAATCAGGACAACTCACACAAAATATAGTAATTTGTTTAATTTTATCTTCTAAATCATGGCATTCATAAGTGGAATGGCCATGGATTTGATGATACTTGCAAAAAGAAGGAATGTGTTGGTTTTTCTTACGATTATTTTTTTGGTTTTCTAAAGGGGGAGTAATCAAGTTGGCTTTAAGAAGCTCACACAAGATAATCCCTTGTTGCGATGAGAAGTTGTAACAAGACATATATGTACTAGATAATGGGGAATGGGATGTCAACAAAGGAAGACTTTGGAAAACTAGACCTTATTTGGAAAAGTGATGTAGATTTCTCATGACCATCAAAACTTTGGTGTACACATCTTAAGCCATGTCCATTGTATCCATGCATATAATCAAATTTATGTGTTGAAATGTCCAAAGGAGAGGGTTCATTCTTAGTGTCAAAGTCTGAATAGCCCCCATCATCATTAAGACATGTGTTGGAATGAGAGGTAGGAATTTATTTAGAAAAATCTTGGATAATTGACACACAAGGCCCCTTCAAGGCTTCATTCTTAGATTGAGGGATCTTATACCCATTGAAGGAGGGTGTAAAGTCTAATGTACCCCAGTTCCTTACTAAGGAAGTTTCATTTATAGTAGATTGTGTTGTTGAAGGATTCATAGTAGTAAAGGAGGAAATGCATCACACTTCATCATGAATGAAATTATAAGGATTAGGATCAACCTTGATTATGTGAAGTTCATTGTTATATATGAATTTGATTATGTGGTGAAGAGTAGAAGGGACTTCTTTCATAACATGACTCCATTATCTACCTAGAGGAAGGTTATAATTAAGATGGTTGGGCATGACTTGAATAGGGGTAGGTAAAGTCATGGGTCCTACCTTGATAGGTAATATGACTATATCAAGTGACTCTCTAGGAACATTGTCAAGGCCAGAAACACAAAGAGGATCAGGTTGAATAGAAGAATCATCCCAATTTATCTTATCCAATAATTCAGGATGGCAAATGTTAAGTGGTGACCCATTATTAATTAAAGTCCCTTTTATGTTTTGTTCATAAATGCGATGAGTAATCATAAGGGGATCATTTCTATTTTTAACCTCTATAGAATGTAATTCATCTTGTGAGTATAATATCATTTGGTTTCACCTTTGTAAGGCTTCTTGAATCAACCTATGGTATTAAGGTAAAGTTTGAATCAAGTCCCAAAGGGAAATCTTAGTTGAGATATCATGGAGTTTCTCAACAATATTAGGTTCCTTGTCAACATGTTTTTTAGGATGAGGGGGCGGAGGGAAGTTAGAAGAATATTGGAATCTTTCTTGTTGTTTCTAAAGTCAGACACCTCAATACCATATTTTTGTCCTACTTTCCTTTCCATAGCACCTCTTTCACATCTGTATTTTGCAACTTTTAGGATATTGGGAGATTTCTTGGGCTTAGGCTTCTTATAACTAGAAACATGAATGGTATTCACTTGATTAGGTTGTTTGTTCTCCAAGGATACATCTTTAAAAATGAGAGCATCAAGGAAATTGATAATGATTATTATTACAAATATATGTTTTGTTGTCATTGATGTCAAATAGTGTGGTATGGATGGGTTCTGGTTTGAACATTAGCAGAGTTAACTACAATGATGAAGTGTTTACAATTATTATTTTGGTCCAAAGGCCACAATTGATTGGTACTATGGTTTGGACTTGGACAATTTTCTTTAGCAATTGATCTGATTGATGTTAGTATGTTTTTATATTAATCTTGTTACTTATTGGTGATGAGGATAGTTGGGATTTTAATTTTTATGGTCCGGGTGTTGCTTGTTTGATCTAGACTTTCACAATTTTTAATTTATATGATTGGTACATGCGTTCAGGATATGTTATCAAAGTAAGATGCAACATATATTTTTGGTCCAGTGATGGTGTGTGAATTATTCTTTTGGTCCGGTGTTTCACATTTGGTTTGGTTTTGGTCTATATTATGTTCTATGTGTCTCTGTTAGACAGATTTGATACCGGAATAAATTGAGAGGGGCGGTGAATTAGTTTACCATCAAAAATTAGAAATAATGCATATCAAAACCATTAAACTGGAGCACAAAGAAACCAACACAATGGATAGAACATGAAAGCACTATACACACAACACTAGTATTTTGACGTGGAAAACCCGATAAAGGGAAAAACCATGATGGGAAACCCTACCCACAACTAGATAATATTTCTGAAGTAGTATGTGAAATTACAATGGAGATTACACTTGCAATCAGGCCAACCACCTAGAGCTCACTTCTCATCACAAAAATAAATCTCACTGACTTACAAAAACATCAGATTACAATCCACAAAGAATGAACTGTGAAAGTAGCATCTCCTAATGCTTGATATAGTTTCGATTAAGCACAGATGGCTGCCCTACAATAAAAAAACCTTCACTGAATGATATATCACTTATTCATACATAAACCTTCCTTTGATAATGCAGACATAACCATTGATCCCATCCATATGCAAATTACATGAATAAGTCACCTATAAATATAGATCATCAACCTTATTGACAAGGTCGACTAAACCCTAAACCCATAAACCCATAATAACAAAAATTACATTACACGGTATCACCGAACCAATATTAGGATTTATATTACATAGCATGGACCTAAATCAAGTAACCAAACAATTCCATCTGCCGAAAATTCTAGTAAGACCAAAATCCAACAGGCTTAACCAACCAATAGAAAGCTTTAGTGAAGTAACACAGAAAAGTCTAATCGAATCCAAATAGGACCACCATAGCAGCACGCCAGCCAATGCAAAGTCACCAAACACTCAGAATATGATCAAGAATCACCTTCAATGTGATATAAACCAATTCCATAAGCCAGACCAAAATCGTCTGACCAAAACACCAAATATCACTTACCGGTAAAGCTAACTGGTACTGAGAAATACCAACCGGGAACATAAGCGATAGTTACCAGAGCACCAAAACATGAACCAACAAGAATATGGCAAGTAAATAATGATCCAGAGTAAGCATCCAAAACCGATTCCAGAGTTTTGATCATACTAGATCAGAATCAAAGCCAAAACCAAGATGATCACCAAGACTAACCGAGATAGCCTCCAACCAGGATACAGTGTTGACATCAATGACAACACTTAATCAAATATAACATATTACCAACAATCTCTCCCTTTGGCATTGATGGCAACACTGAATGTGAAAAACATCCAAGTGCCAAGGAATGCCAACAATATCCCTCAAAGATATATTGATTTTCACATGAATACCACCTCTCCCCCTTTGACATCAATGATAAAGGATGGATACCAAACCAAAAATACTGAACCAAACAACTGACTACTCCACCTGAGTAGTAGCATCATATCATCAACCCGAATCAAAGAAAATATCTACTAAGCTTACCTGATGGATGCATTCATGTATCTCTAAGTCTCTTCCAGAGGGTTGGTAACCCCCAACTGATCTCTGAGATATTCAAAAGTATCTTTAGGCAATGGTTTATTTATAATATCTGCAATCTACTCCTTAGTAGGCACATAAACCAATCTAACTTCCTTTTCTTCAACCTTTTCCTTCAAGAAATTGTACCTTATAGAAATGTGTTTTGATTTGGAATGAAATACTAGATTCTTTGACATATCAATAGTAGTAGTATTATCACAGTGAATAATAATAGGTTCACCATAACTTACCCTTATATCTTTTAACATTTATTTCATCCATAAAATCTGAGTGCAGTTGGTAGCAGTAGCTACATATTCCTCTTCAATAGTAGATAATGAAGTACATGATTATTTCTTGCTAAGACATGAAACCAACTTCTTCCCAAGAAAGAATGCATCACCAGTAGTTCTCTTCTTGTCATCCACATCTCTTGCCCAATAAGAATATGTATATGCACATAATCTAAAGTCATCATTCTTTGGATACCATAACCCAAGGTCTCTTGTACCTGCCAAATACTTGAATATCCCCTTAACAACAATATCATGAGTTTCTCTAGGATCTAACTATAATCTATAGGCAATACGAATACCATTTATAATATCAGGTCTATTCTGAGTTAAGTACAACAATCCACCAATCATTGATTTGTATCTACTTGGATTCATCATCCTTTGACAATTTGCAACCAGTTATCATAGGAGTATCGACATGTTTGGAATTCTCAAGTTCAAATTTCTTAAGTAACTCCTTCACATACTTAGTTTGACAAATGAAAATACCTTTATCAGTCTGAGTAATCTGCAAACCTAAGAAAAATTTCATCTCACCAATCATAGACATTTCAAATTCATTCTCCATATCATCAACAAATTTCATGCATAGACTATCTTCTCCTCCAAAAATGATATCATCCACAAAGACTTCAATTATTAGTATGTCATCATGCTCAATTTTGTAATATAGGTTACTATCAACATTACCTTTACTAAAACCAAGCTTAGAAAGATATTTGTCTAATCTAGCATACCATGCCCTTGGGCTTGTTTTAGTCCATATAAAGCTTTCTTCAATCTGCAATCCATATCCTTGTCTTTTGATAAAGAAAATCCATCAGGTTGCTCAATGTAGACTTCCTCTTCAAGATATCCATTCATAAATGCGCATTTGACATCCATCTGAAATACTTTGTAGTTCTTGTGTGCAGCATAAGCAAGAAAAAGTCGTATTGCTTCAATTCTTACAACCAAGGCATAAGTCTCATCATAATCAACACCTTCTTCCTATGAATAACCTTTGCAAACTAATCTATCCTTGTTCCTCACAATTTGACCTTCCCCATTCAATGTATTCCTTAAAACCCATTTAGTTCCAATAATATTCTTGTCTTTAGGTCTAGGAACTAGTTCCCGTGTCCTATTCTTTTCAATCTGATCTAATTCTTCTTCCATTTCTTTTATCCAATTTTCATCTTTACTTGCTTCAATAAATGATTCCAGTTCAATTTGAGAAATCAAACATACCTCTTCAGTAGCTAGCCTTCTCCTAGTCATCACACCTTTGCTTTTATCTCCAATGATTTGATCTTCAAAATGATTTAGTTTCACATACTTGGGGGTCTTTGAATTTTATTGATTTACTGACTCTTTCTTTTGTTCCTCTGTCATAGTTGAGTTTTTTGATGTTACTGAAGTGACAGGTTCACTATTCTGAGAGGCTTCATGCATTACCAGTTTAGTTCTGATAAATTCATCTTCTAGTCCATAGTCATATGATCCGATCTGATTATTGTCATGTTCATCCACGTTGACATCTATGCTCTATGTTATCCTATTCAATATTTTGTTATAACATCTATATGTTTTTCTCTTAGTAGAATAACCCAAAAATATTCCTTCATCACTTCTAGGATAAATTTTTCCCAATGCGTCATCTCTTCTAATGTAACATTTACATCCAAAAATTCAAAAATATCTGACAGTAGGAGTATGACCAAACCATAATTCATAAGAAGTCTTACCGATATCACCTTTTATGTGTACTCTATTGAAAATGTTTATAGTTGTACTGATAGCTTCCCTCCAATAAATATCATGCCGACATTTGGCATAACTAATGCAAATGAGGTGATGCAGTTGAAGATGGATGACTACATCGGTAAAGGATAGAAGTCTATTTGTGATGAAGAGATTGATATTTTGTGAATAAATTACATGATCAGTTATTTGTGTTGTCATTGATGGCAACTGATGTCAACTGATGTTCCTGATGTCTTGATTTGTCATCTAAGTGATTTGGTTTACTAGAAGACAGGGTTTACTGACAGAGAACTAAAGTCTATGAAATAGGACTTTAACTTATAAAGAAGAGTTATTTTGATTGGATCGATCGATTGGCGATGATTGGTGATTTGTGGTTTGGATGGTGAACTTGTATCATGGAAAGGTGTATCTGACTGGAACTGGAACTTGTGGAGATTACTAGAAGACATGTTTCAATTTTTTGATGAAGTTTTGCTAAGGTTTTAGTAGGGTTTAAGACCGGTGAATAAATCATCAAACCGGTAATGAATTTATGTTATGACGGTGATCAATGATGAGTCTACATAAATTTGGTAAAATGGCACAACCTACATGACAGATTTAATTGTTGTTTTGGTGAGATTCAAGGAAGAATTTCTTGGGAATCAGTGAAACGCTTGGTAGAGTGTTTTGAATGTTTGACTTTGGTATAGATGGATTTTCATGATGGATTATGATCAACCAACAATTGATATTGCATTTTAATTTATTGTAATGATCTGTATAATGATTTGTGATGATCTCTTATGATTTGAATTGTAAATTCAAGATGTAATTAGGGTTTTGTGGCTGACCTAGTTGAGATGGCTATTTAGGATGACACAATTGATGTTTATTGTGTCGGTGGTCTTAGAGAATGTGTTAAGTTGTCCAAGTGAATTGTGAGATCTACCTGACAATTGCAGAGTGTTGTGTATAACTGGATCTAATCAAGAAAGAAGAGAAGTGCAAGTAAAAAAATCATTTTTTTATTGTTGTTCCCTAACAGTTGCAACAGGTTAAATCCCTTAACCGAGTAGGTCCTAACAGGCCTTAATCATTTAAGTCCCCTAACAAGGAAACTCTCAAATGAGTGTTAAATCCTCTCACAAGGTTGATCCTAATAGATCATCAAGCTCCTAACCGGGCTGCAAGGCAAATCCCCTAATCGGATGTATAATGCCCCGCTAGGAACCCCAAAGGAAAACCAAACAACTAAGAAACTAAGGGTTTTTTTTTTGGTTTTTTTTTTAAGTATAAATCACATTAAGTGCTTTAATTACTACATTGCACAAAATAACACAAGTGGAAGACTAACACAAGAATTCCTAAAAGGTTACCAACGAAGAATAAAATGAAAAGTTAAATTCCACAATTAAGATTAATCCAACTAATCATCAATTACTCATTGAACATAATAAACTATATACAAATAACAGATTTCATCATTTAAGATTGAAAGTATTACAATATAATTTCTCTTCAATATAGCATTTGCACTGATCATAAGGAACACTGATGAAATAAAAATCAATAACTTAAGATTACATTGATCATAAAATACATGGCTTCCAATAATACATATAAAGTTTAAATCTTTACCAAATATAAGGTTACTTAAATCTATTAATACAATTGACCACATAGGTCTCAAAAGGCAATAATCTTTGACATGAGACAATGCACGAATCATGAACCACAAGAACACCTGTGAAGCCAATCCTCGCACAAAGGCACACAAGAACATCTAATGGAAAGTGGCACTACCACCCAACCATGTGATCCCAAAATGGAATCACCCCACCATGCTAGGAGATAGAAGAGGACCCTCAAGAAAGCATAAGCAAGACATGGATGATAGAACAATACGACTCCACAATACTCCAGGTGAACTCGACATCACAATACACTAGTGACCCTAAAGAGAGAGTGTCATTGCATAGCTTATGATGGTTACCCTAGATAGGCCTCCATAGGTCTCAGCCCCCATCATGGGTTATCCTGGTAACCTTTCCCGAACCCCCAGTTCCATCAAAGTCTCATGCGGACCCTACCAACCCTTTGTGAATACAAGGTGGTCGGTTTGCCATTCCAGGCCTTCCCACTACATATTGAGCCTATACAAGCACTCAACCATGTGCAGGGTACAATATCTTAATTAATATTAAAAATTTCCCACCCCCTAATCAATTATTAGGTTATCACTTATTATCTGACTTTTGAGGGGTTATCCTACCAACCACTTCAGGAGCGGCCCCCACTCGAATGCCACTCTCTCATAGGACACTAAATGAACATGGTTACTCTACAAGGACCCTATGGCGAAACAAGCAGCCATAACACCACTATCAAAATATAGGTGGCCCAAAACAAAGACTCACTAACCCTTGGTTAACCATAAGGAATAGGTACAACATGGTTAAGACAACAAGGTCATAATACATCACCTGGTCAAGAGATACAAAATACGCCACAACAGGACAACTAAAAAAGATGAGAAATTAACAACCAAATAAACCCCTTGCAAGAAAAGTTAAATTCACTAAGTCCGAGCTCAGTCAATCTTTGAGAATAACAACATCATATACAGTTGCAATTTCATCGTTGTAAATTAAATAAAACATCACCATGAAAATTACGAAAAATTCAAGTCATCATTGAACCAATAGGACTAGAAATCTTACTAATCATAAATAATTAATTTACCTCTTTTAACTTGAACCATCAAAAATCATAATAATTAAATGAACAAACACCCCAAAATAAATAATACATTTATTCTAAAGGCATCATTTAATATATAAATTAAACCATTTCATTAAACTATTAATAAATTAATAAAAACTAATATATATATATATAACTATTAACTATTAATAATTAACAAAACACTAAAATTATAGTATTATTAATTATTAACTATTAATAATAACAAAGCACTAATATTATATTAATATTTTTTTTAAATATAAAAAAATAATTTTAAAAAATAATAAAAAAATATTAAAAAAAGCAAAATGTTCCATGGTGGGTCCACGGGTCTATGGTAGCAACGCAATTGTTGGGGTGCATGGCTGGGTCGAGCCCAGCTCCCCACCGCACCTCCCTAATAAAATAAAATAAAATTATAAACTATAATAAAATAAAAAAAGATTTTCATTTAGTCTTTCTACTATTTTTTTAAATCTCTACAACAAAACAAAGAGCAACAGATTTTTTTTTTTTTTTTAATTTCTTTCCCCAAACAAGATTTTCAGTAAACCAAATGAAATAACAAGACCCAAATCAAAATCTGGGCAAATTTAAAGAGAAATAAACAGAAATAGAGGGAATTAAATCAATTCCTACATCTCTTCACACACAAGAAGAATTTTTGGATCAAACAAAGAGGGCAAAATTGACAAAATTTTGTCAGCATAACCCCCAAATTTGGACAAATAGAAACTTGCAAACACTCAGAAAACAAATTCCATTCCATACTACACTAATAAAGGAAATAATCAAAAACCAAATTTTTGCAAGAACTTGAAAATACACAGCCAACAAAAAATTGGAAAAACTCTTCAACAAAACAAATTAAAATGAAATTTAAATTGAATCCAATAGAAAACTACTCCATTTTCCAAAACAAGCTCCCAACAA
The DNA here is from genome assembly GCF_030272615.1 of Cryptomeria japonica. Lineage (NCBI taxonomy): Eukaryota > Viridiplantae > Streptophyta > Pinopsida > Cupressales > Cupressaceae > Cryptomeria > Cryptomeria japonica. The sequence continues at coordinate 559,446,369 of NC_081408.1, read as the reverse complement.
GAGTCTCCAACAAGATTTCACAAATTTAAATCAAACACACATGAAGAAAGATCAACATTCAAAATTTTAATTGCAAAACAAGAAGAAGACTACCCAACCTACAAAGCAATCCAGGAAGCAAATTTGTGGAAGAGCTTCAACCTTGCATACAATTTCTAAATCCAGGTTCCTCCTTCCAAATGGATTTCCAAATTTTTTCATTCAAAATAATCCTCCTCTCTTCTTGTGAACTCACAGGCAATATAGCCAAAAATATTTCAACCTAAACTTTTAGGTTAAGAGGTTTTTCCAACCAATAAGAATAAACTATTTAAAAAGTAAAAGAACTCTGATTTTCTTTTTCATGACACAATCCCTTTTTAAACAAAATAAAATCTTAAAGTTAAATAAAAAAGGTAAAAGGGAAATGCCTTTATTCAATTTTCATTTTCTTTTCCCATGAGACTTTAACTAAACATTAGCATTTAAAATTTAAATAGCAAAGCATTTACTTATTTCTTTTTCCAATAATTTAATACAACTATAACACAATATATTATGCAAATTTAACTATTTAAATATAACAACTCCATTTATTTAATTAAATCAATAAACTCAAGAGCATATTAAATAACTAGTTACGCCAACACAATAACATCATTCACTCAATTTTAATAACTGTTCAAATAATCAGAAGCATGCAAAACAAGGAATGATCAAATGGTGACTCACAAAATGAAAATACCAAAACACTATGACTCGCATACCAAACAAACGGGAAAGACGTCTGACTAACAACACTCACATGAGTGTAACTGTAGTCAAGTTAGGGTCCAACAATTATCTCCTCCACTCCCATCAGACAAATAAGGTATGCTCAGACTTGTGAAACCAGGTGGAGTCGATACCCCGTAACTACCCGGTACTTGTAACTGCAATGTCATGCATCAATGAACCACATGTGCATATAGATAAATATATAAATGGACACGGCACACACACCGATGAAGGAGAATCGTGATGTTTCCTATCCCCACGCATCCCACACACTTGCAAACACGAAACATATAAATAACACATTGCACATATAAAGTAAATGTGTCAGTCCATGTCAGTAATCCATAAAAATTTACATTTAATCATAAGTACTGAAATACTGCATGAAAGCATACACCACATATCCAATTAAAGTATGTAATAACATCGCATAAGGTCTGAATAAAGTATACCTGTAATGTATCCATTGAACAGTCAACTGAAGTCAAACATTAGTCTAAAAAGTCTGATCAAGAAGGGGTACTACAAGGTGAGTCCTAAAAAGGTCTACTCCTAACCGGGCATAATGTAAGCTCTTAACAGGGCTAAGCTCCTAATAGGGCATACTTCAAAAGAGTACAAATATCTGTGGGTACCAACCTCCCACTGTGGTTTTTCCCTATTTGGGTTTCCATGTCAAAAACTTGTGGTTTTCATGTGGAATATTTTTCATGTGATATTCTTGTTTATATTTCATCCCATGCATTATTTTTGAGACACCGTTTATGATGTTTTATCAGAAGTTTATCAGAGGTTACCAATACTGATAAGAATTTATTTGAGAAAGTTTTTGATCTGATAAGGTTAACGAGTTGGTAAATGATCAAGTTTATATGATTGCTTTGGTGGTGAAAGTTGTGGTAAATTATTTCATTAATGTGTTAAGCAAATATGATACAGAGGGTATTAGATCTGATTAAAGAAGCTGAGATATTTGTTAAATGGTTTCAGATCTGATATAAGTTTGTTTTGAGTTAAAGTTTCAATTGGTCTTAATATTGATTCACCTCCCCCCCCCCTCAGTATTAACTGGATCCTCATAGTATTAACAATTGGTATCAAAGCTTTGGTCCTTTGTGTGCAGAAAGCCTAACCACTTGAGGAAAAGATTATGAGGAAGTCAAGATGATGAAGAAAGAGGGTCCCAAGTTCAAAAAGGATAACTACAAGATCTGAAAAGACGGAATGAAGATCTACATCAAAGATCTTGGTGCATAATATTGGAAGAAAGTTGAAATAACATATGTTGCTCCTAATACTACTCCCTTGACACCGGATGAACTCAGAGAACAACAAGATAAAATGCAAACCCTAGAAGGTATTGTAAGTACTTTATTTAATTCAAAATATATTGATATTCGAGGATTGGAAATTGTAGGTGAGGTTTGAGAAAAGTTAGAGACAATCTATGAAGGAGATGAGCATGTTCAAAGATCCAAAGAGGAAAGCTTGAGAGGAAAGTTCGATGACATGAGAATGTTTGAAGGAGAGAATATTGCACAGTATGGTCAAAGAATCAAAGAAGTTGTTGGCAGCATAAAGAGCATAGGAGCTAAAATAGAAGATGATACAATAGTAAATAAAATGTTGAGAACTCTTCAACCTCAGTATGCTATAAGAGTATCGACAATCCAAGAACTTAGATCTATTTCAAAAGATAGGTAACTGTTGATTCATTGATTGGTAAGCTTACAAATTTTGAGTTAAATAGTTTTGACAATAGTGTGACAAAATCTACTAAATTTGCCTTTAAAGCTTCTATGACCGGTTCATTTGCTAGAAAAATAAAATCTATATGTCAAAATCATGAGTGCAGGACAAGTCATGGAAGTAATCGGGGAAATGAAGACAATGAAGATCAAGTGATGGAACTTATTGGTCATATTTCTACTAACTACCCTAACACCGATAAGAAATATAAGTTTAGAAGATTCAAAGGAAAGGGCAAGAAACATTGTTATGTTGCAGTAGATGAAGGTGTGACCGATGAGGAGTCTGAAGATGAAGATGACAATGAAGAAATTGTGTTTGTAGCCATGAAGGAGGTACTATCAGATGAAAAGGCACGAGTATCTCATATGGAGAATAGTGATGAGTGGATTATAAACAGTGGTTGCTCACACCACATGACTAGAGACAAAAGTAAGTTCATAACCCTTAATGAATTAGATGGAGGTGTTAGATTTGGAAACAACTCTCCTTGCATGGTGAAAGGTAAAGGTTCTATCTCTCTAAATGGGAAGAGTAATGTTGATGATGTATTTTGGGTTGATGGTCTTAAGCATAATCTTTTAAGTGTTGGTTGTTGGCTTCATGATGATTGTAATGTATTCATCACTTGTTGTCATTGATGAAACACTCTCACACACACATGTGATTACATTGACTACCGGTGTAACTTCATTTATTTACACTAATAACTGGTATGTTTAAGTTCTATCTCTAACTGGTATACTGTGTCAACTGGTATGTGCCTAAGAGATAACCTATGGTTACATTAAGTTGGCATCAAAATGAAGATGAAGATCAAGCAGAAGATTCCCAGACAACAGTTCACATATTTTGTTCCAACTGGTATTGAATATTCCAACCGATATCCATTTTTGTGATGAGTTATGTTTAATTGTCTAAATACACTGCACCTAAGAAATTGTGTTCCTATGGTCGACATAAGATTTGTATGTCTATTTAAAGACATCTTAGTGAATCATTTAAAGAGAGAGAACTGATATAGAAGAGGAGATTTATGCGAATACTAATATGCATAAAGAGTGAAATATTTTGCTGAAGAGTGATAAGTGTTAAGATAAAGAGAAGTGTTGAATGTACTTAGAATGATCTGATCAAGTTATTCTTGTGCTACTCAAAACATATCAAACCTTTCTTGTTGTTTTATAATCATTACAACATAATCAAATTCCCTAACTGGGTAAGCTCTAACAAGCTTCATTGTACAAATCCTCTAACAAGGTGATCCATTAGTTTGGATTCTCAAATCATCTAGCAAGGTTACTCTTAACATGGTAGTACTCTTAACAAGGTATAAGCTTCTAATCAAGCTTGGGATCTCTAACAAGATTCGTTCCTAGCAGAACACTTTGTAAGACCTCAACCGGTCAGTTATCTATTATTGCAGATAGTTAACTTGTGAGTTCCATCTCACCGTGGTTTTAACCTATTTGGGTTTTCCACATATAAACACTTGTGTTATGGTGGATGTTCTACTTTATGTGGATGTTGTTATTTCATTTTGGATAGCATGTATTTTGTTTAAATGCTTGGTTAAGTTCATCTACCGGTTAGTGTTTGAAGTTGTGTTTGTTTTGGTGTCACTGATTAACCCCCCCCCTCTCAGTGTTTTTCAAGACCATCAATTGGTATCAAAGCCTAACTTATTTGAAGCCTAACTGCTTAGAAGGGAATCTTGAAACTACCATGGGGTACAGGAGCTACTTTGAGATGGTTAGAGAGCTAGAAGATAGCAGAAATGAAATTAAATCCTTAGGGGAAAACAGAAAGTTTCTCAAGTCAAAAGGAGAGAGCTATCTGAAAAACTATTGGAAATATCTAATAATAGTTCTTCAGATGAAGTCAACATTGAAGCTTTAGCTGATGAAGTTGAAAAGGTGAACGGTGAAAAGCTGAATCTAAGGAGAAAGCTAGAAGGTCTCACTATCCGCATGAGTCAAGAACTGGACGCCAGAAGAGCTGTTGAAGATCTTATCAAGGTAAGAGATCAAGAGATCATAAAGATCAAATGGGAAAAAGATACTATACATGAGGACTTGATTGCTGAAATAGAAGAAAAGGAGAATCTAAAGCTAGATCTTGAGTTGGCATCATCTCTAAAAGAGAATCTGTCTAAGCATAATGAAGATCTTGTAAAAAAGCTTACTGAAGCCAATGATAAATTGGAGAAGTTCATCAAAAGTTCTACCATGCTGGAAGACCAAATTCAATCACAGAGAATGAAGGGTGATATCTCTGGGCTTGGTTCTCATACAACTGAAAAAGGTGAATCCTCTGGTACAAAGAACAAAACTTCTTCTCAAGTCAATAAGACTACCGGTAAGAAGGTTTTTAAACCTGTCTACTTTGTTTGTCACAAGCCTGGTCATACTACAAATTTTTGTAGAAACAAACCTAACAGAAATGCAAATTACAATACTAATGCTAGGTATGTGTCTAGAAAGTATGAAGGTCATTGCTACACATGTGGAATGTATGGGCATAGACATATTGAGTGTAAATATGGATCAAACAATCTTGTACCACACATGCATCCTAGACCAAATGGTGACCAGATAATGAATTTTGATAACCGGGTAAATTGGAACTGGCAAAGATCCTATGGCAACTGGTTTAGTCCATTTGAAATGGAAAAGACAACAAATGTTGTTTGCGCCTTTTGTAATAACCTTGGTCATGTAGCTATGAACCGCAGAAGAAGAACAGGAAGAGGAAATGCAGAACCCTGGAGATCAACTGGTATGGTTTGTTACCACTGCAACAAACCGGGGCACTTAGCAAAGTTTTGAAGATCAAGAAATAACAGATCGGTCAACTCCTTTAAGGATCAGAAAGGCAAACATAAAGTTGATATCAAGGAAACTAGAGAAGAGATGAATCAAATTTGGAGAAAGAAAGGTGATGACTCACCTAGAGAAGAAACTATTCCTTCACCCAGTGAAGAGAACCCAACATCGGTGACTTAAGCCTATCTAACACGGCTAAGGGGAGCTTAACGGTAAAACATCTCTGGACCCCTTGTAAAATGAGCAGGAAAAAAAATTTGAATTATAAATTTTTTATGACTTTTTGTTAACATGTTATCAACCGGTATTTCACTTGAGTGGTAAATAAAATTAGGGTTTGTAACCTAAAGTGTGAGCATTTATTACAGTTGGTAAAGAGGATAAAAACAAGTTTTACTTTATCATTTTTACCCTAACTCCTTCGAAAAAGAAATTTGAAGCAATTGAAGAGCAGAACAAGATTTTCTTGTTGTCAATTGGAAAGTTGTTTTGTGTTTAGAGAAATCAAGTTGAATCAAAAGTTGCAGAGAGGCGAATGGGTGCGCATTTGAATATTTCAACCAAGAAATGGAGCGACGTGCAAGATACAAGGTATTTGTTTGTATACCGCTTTGAAACTTGTTTTTCTAGAATGGCATCTAGTTCTAAGCTTGCAGAGAAGTTGATGATCACTATTGAGCCTGAGGAAGCTCTAAAGGCAGATGAACACATAAGAATCATCTTGAGTCGAGTCCACAGAGAAAATATGTATTTGGAAAGGACCCATACAATAACCAAGGAGGCTATTAGGGTTGTAACGGGTTATTGTTCAACCGACAAAATTCTTGTGTTAAGAAGAATTTCAAAAGATATTGTCTTCAAGTTAACCGGTTCTACATCTGGTAAGTGTGCTTTCTCTATCAACACTATTAGAGACCCTGCGGTGAAACTTGCAGCAATGGTGATAGGCTACCGGGTATTCTACTCCAATAGACTTAATAGTGTTCCATCTACAGCAATTCACACAACACATAGAATGATTGTTGATAATGCAGACTATGATATTTTTGAAGCTATCAGAGACCAATTATTTCAAAATTTGAAATCCATTAAGAAGGATAATACACAAAAGTTCAAATATGGTCATCTATTAGCCGGTTTATTTTTCTATTTTCAGAACTTCCTACCAAGTATTGGAGATATTGAATGGTCCAAGGAACAACCGGTCAATACACAGATCAAGAACAACATTAAGGTTGTGAAGAATACTTTTTCAGCTGTCATGAACAAGTATTTTAATGAATTTGAGAAAAAGATGAGCATGAGAATGCGGTTACCTGAAGATGTGGTAAATCACTTTGCAAAGGACATAATCTTCATAGTTACCACTGACTTTTGCTTGATGCAAGAAATGGAACCCAGAGAGGAAGAGATGGAAGATATGAGCTATGAGGTTAATCATGATTTACTGGTCGACTATGCTAATACCCTGTTAGCATCGCCCAAAGATAAAAACAAGGCAAAATTGGACATTGTGGCAGTCCAAGTTGCACCAATTGAAACCAGTATTGCACCTGTAGCTAAAGTGAAAGGAAAGAAAAAGAAGTCTAATGAAAAATATCCTGTGAAAAAGACCACAAGGGTGACTCAGAGTGTCCTAACCAAGAAGGAACCAGCACCTAAAGTATATGTAAAGAAGGAGAATGCACCAAAGAAGAGAAATAGGAAACTGATTTTCCAACTAGAGTCTGAGGGTACAGATTCTAAAGAGGAACCAAAGAAGGAAAAAGAAACCGGCAGAACACCTAAGAAGGTAAAGGTAGTGCCAAAGGCAACTACACCTATAGATATTGCTACATACAAACCTGACATAGTATTTGAGAGGACAATGAAGTCACTAGGAAGAAATAGGTTTGATAATGTTAAAGAACATTTTGATTCTTTTACTGAAGATGAGCAGAAGCAAGTAATCCAACAGGTAATTACTTATTTGGGTCATTATAATAGATTTCCACATGATTTTGAGAAATATATTTCAATCTCTTTGTATAATACTTTGTTAGATAAATGGGAGGAAGCAATTCAATTGGAAAAGAAGATTTTTGATGAAATATTTGTACAGTATTTTCACAATCTATCATCGGATGGAATTAGTGCTCTAATTGAGCAATACAAAGCATATTTTGATTTTAAAGTGAGAAGATTTAAGCTTCTTAATGCAAAAAGGTCAGTTGTTGAGTCTGAGACACATCAGCTAGCCTGTGTAATTAAAAAGAGGGAAGAAGTCATCCACTCTAGCAATCAGGATGATACTATAGATGATGTTCCTCAACCAAAAATGGGTGAAGAGGAAATTTTTCAAGCTGACATAGTCTATCCAACCAAGAAGAAGGATGATTCCATTATTCTTGTTGATGAAGATGTTCAGGACATAGTAGACCTATCTCGAGACATTATTGCACTAGATATGGATCCTCCTACAATCACTGAAGTACAACTTACATCAGTTGTACAACTAGGCATTCAACTCACAGTGGACAATGAACCGGCAACAAAACAATTAGAGAAACCCAAATCTCCACCGGTCATTGAGACTACTCAAAAGGAGTCTATTGAGGAAGCTATTACTTAGCAAACTGAAGATACCACAGAGAACAACACAAAAAGGGCCATCATTAAGAGTGTATCCCCTGAACTGAGGAAGCATAAACTAATTGATGATGATGATGAAGATTCTTTAAGTATCTCAGGACCCATTGATATGAACACCTTGAGTGCATCAAAAATGATGAAGATTGTTAATGTTATGCAATCTCGAGCACACAAGAAGCAACTGAAAGAGAAAAGGATTGAAGCAGAGACAATCTAGAATGTAGTAGAAATTTTGTCTAGTTTACTACTAGAAACAGCTGTTGCACATCTTCCCACTCCCATCAAAAAACTTGATCAGTTAGTTGCAGATGCATCTAATCAAATCAAATCACTTGAATATGCTTCTTAAATGTCTACTAAGAAGAGCCACAAGAAGTTATAGATGGAGATAAACTGGCTAAGAACATTGAAAGTGGCAAAATGGCTTTATCTCATAATGGAAGCCTATTGAAGAAAGCTATTGAATCTGGAGGGAAGTATCTTGCCTCTACCTCCAATGTTACTTTCTTTTATTCTGATATTTCTAAGAGTCGAGTTGAAACCAAGCATGAAATAGAAAGGTTATGCAAGGCATATGTCCCACTTCAGGACTCCATTCATGCCTTTAACCGGTCTATAGATGATTTGCATGACAGATTAAATAGGAATGATAATGAGAAGGCTAAGAGATTCTGATCTCGAAGAGAGCTCAAGAGTCATCTCACCTCACAAGTCATCATTCTTCAGAGAGCCTACTCCAATGCAGAAGCACAGTAGACTCAATGGAAGAATTCTATTCCTAGTTGATGTCTACCTTTGAGTATATGGATAACATACTTGAATAACGGGAAAATTCTTTATCCCAGATGAAGCAGAGTTTCAATGATATTTTTATGAGACTAACCAATGCATGAACTTGTTTAAAATTGTAATATATGATGAACACTTTGATACAGATTTTTTATATATATGTATATATTTTACTTTATCATTTTGGCATTGTTGTCAAAGGGGGAGTAATAATAAGTATGTGTGTTTTTGAAAATTTTGTATTTATGCATGCATTAAGGGGGAGTATTGCATTAAAAAAGGGGGAATATGAGTACATATGTATATATGTTGTGTATGCACACTTAGCGATATTGTATTACTCTGAATTTTTTTTTCTCTAAGTGTTGCCATCAATACCAAAGGGGGAGATTGTTGGCTTGATGATAATTGTAATGTATTCATCACTTGTTGTCATTGATGAAACACTCTCACACACACATGTGATTACATTGACTACCAGTGTAACTTCATTGATTTACACTGATAACCGGTATGTTTAAGGTCTATCTCTAGCCGATACTCTGTGTCAACTGGTATGTGCCTAAGAGATAACTTGTGGTTGCATTAAGTCGGCATCAAAATGAAGATGAAGATCAAGAAGAAGATTCCAGGACAATGGTTCACATATTTTGTTCCAACCGGTATTGATTGTTCTAACCTGTATCCATTTTTGTGATGAGTTATGTTTAATTGTCTAGATACACTACACCTAGGAAATTATGTTCCTATGGCTGACATAAGATTTGTATGTCTATTTAAAGGCATATTAGTGACTAATTTAAAGACATATTAGTGAATCATTTAAAGAGAGAGAACTGATATAGAAGAGGAGATTTATGCGAATACTTATATGCATAAAGAGTGAAATCTTTTGTTGAAGAGCGAAAAGTGTTAAGATGAAGAGCAGTTTTGAATGTACTTAGAATGATCTAATCAAGCAAGTCTTGTGTTACTCAAAATAGATCAAACCTTTCTTGTTGTTTTCTAATCATTACAACAGAATCAAAACCCCTAACTGGTTAAGCTCTAACAAGCTTCATTGTACAAATCCTCTAACAAGGTGATCCATTAGTTTGGATTCTCAAAACCTCTAGCAAGCTTTCTCTTAATAAGGTAGTACTCTTAATAGGGTATAAGCTTCTAATCAAGCTTGGGATCTCTACCAAGATTCGCTCCTAGCAGAGCACTTTGTAAGACCTTAACCGGATAGTTATCTATTACTGCAGATAGTTAGCTTGTGAGTTCCATCTTGGTGTAGGAGCACCCTTCCAAGCTCTCCCCCCTTCTTTTTTTGTTGGTGTTATGCTTCTTTTGAAGCCTTTGTATATAAAATAATGAGCCATGTGCTCATAGGTCCTAGTTAGGGTCCTAGTTGAGGTCTTAAGGGTTATAAGTCAAGATTGAGGATTTCTTGAAAATTGAGGGTATGTGTGCCTTGGAGGTGTTTAGGGGTCCTTTATAGCATGGTGGTGTCCTTAGGTTGGCCCAATGTGGGTCTAGGAGTCAAGAAAAGCAACATTGGGAAAGTTGCTCAAAAGTTGCAAAAGTTGCATGACAACTTTTAAAAGTTGTCAAGCAACTTTTCCACCATGAGGTCAAAATCCTTAGTTTGGAATGGACAACCCTAATATGGGCACACAAACTGAGAAGAGGGTAGTATAAGTGTTTTCAAACCCTAATTTAATGGGTTGGATGTCAGACATTGTATGGCCCAAGCAAAGTGACTTGACTGAGACTGAAAATTGGTTACCAGTCAGTTTGAATGAAGCTACCGAGAAAGTTAATGGATTGAATTGTGTGAAAAACTTTGTGGAGTGACTTCTATGGTGTAAATACTTTCATTGTGAGCAACTATATTAGGTTTTTATTTGTAGGTGTTGTGTGTTTGTAAATACTTGTAAACTGTCTTTTCTTTATCCTGTTTTGGACTGGTTTGTGCAAATGAAGTCATAACTCCATTCCCCATTGTGGAATCACCATGAAACCATGGGGAATGGAAGTTAAGACCTTTTACCATAGTAAAATACAAGAAGGGCCCATGAAAGTGTAGGGAGGCCATGTAAAGACCCACTCCTAGGCAAGACTGGACAATGCTCGGCTAGGAGAGGTCAAGTTGCAGAGGTCTTGAAGAGCAAGGTTGGTCAGAGTAGAGTGCATCCTTTGGGGCAGTTGCAGAGGGGTGAGTCAAGCACCATTGGTGTGAAGGAGGAGCCTCCACCAATCTAGAAAAGGTGGCAAAAATACAAAACATTCACTGAGACCCTGGCAGACCCTAAAAACCCTTGAAAACCTTAAAGTCCACCTAGGGCAGTGTACGGACACTTGGAGCCCTAAAACCTAGAAAATCCTTGAGTCCTTTCCAAATGAATAGCAGGTCTTTTGGGAATTTTCACAAGAAAGTGCATCTTTTGTGAGAGGGATCCCTAAAGGACCAGGTAGGAGGCCTAATTGGTCCTAATCCTTGTAGCCCTATCTTGTAAGCAAAAAGACAAAATTGTGAAATTGGTAAGAGGTAGGAAGCTTGTAACCTCTTGGGGGCACATGAATGGGTGGAAAAACCATGAAATTGACCTGACCTAACCTTTCTAAGACCTTGGGAGGTGTGGAGCAAGCCAAGCCCTTATTAGTCAAAGTAAGGGGTTTTGAGTCTCATGAGTAGGTGAGATCTTAGGAGCAGCATTGCAACTCATTGGTGGGTGGATTGGGAAAGGTCAGGGGATTCCTCAAGAAAGGGAAGTCCTAGAGACCCTAGGGTGTGAAGAGAACACTAGGTGATCCAAGGGAAGGATCTGAGAGCATAGACTAGACTAGTCTATCCCAAACCCCATCCCATCACATCTCACCATGGTTTTTATCTATTTGGGGTTTCCATGTATAAACACTTGTGTTATGGTGGATGTTCTACTTTATGTGGATGTTGTTATTTCATTTTGGATAGCATGTATTTTTTTTAAATGCTTGGTTAAGTTCATCTATCGGTTAGTGTTTGAAGTTGTGTTTGTTATGGTGTCACTGATTACCCCCCCACCCCCCCCCCCCCCTCTCAATGATTTTCAAGACCATCATTGGTCAGCTCAATGATAAAGGTTATTTTCTTGAATTTAAGAGTGGAGTCTGCAGAATACTTGGAAGTAATGGTGAACTGATTACTACTGGGAAGAAAACTAGAGGTAAATTATTCCATTTGAATAGTAATATTAATAATTGTCTAGTTGCAAGAATGAATGATAGTTGGTTGTGACATAAGAGATGTTGTCATGTTAATTTTGATAATTTGATTAAGATAAGAAATTCAAGTGTTGTAAGAGGATTACCCCAACTTGTCAAACCGTATAGTGTGATATGAAAATATTGTCAAAATGGTAAGATGACCTCTATTTCTTTCAAGAGATAGAATGGTATTTCTAAGAATGTTTTAGATTTAGTACATACTAATCTCTGTGGCCCCATGAGAACAAAGAGTTCTTACGGTGATAGGTATTTCATGATCTTCACCGATGACTATTCTAAAATGATGTGGGTGACATTTTTGAGAGAGAAATCAGAAGCATTTAATAAATTTAAATCATTTAAAGGTTTGGTTGAGAAGGAAACCAGTAAAAACTTGAAGTGTTTAAGATCAGACCTAGGAGGTGAATTCACATCTGATGAATTTGTTAAGTATTGTGATGAACAGGGTATAAAGAGATAGATGTCTACTTTGAGGATACCAAAGTAGAATGGCATAGCAGAAAGAATGAACATAACAATAGTTGAAGATTCAAGAACCATGTTATTACAAGGTAATGTATCCAAAATGTTTTGGAGAGAAGTGATCAGTACTGATGTATACACTCTAAACTGGGTACTGGTAAAAAGAGGTAACAATAAGACACCCTATGAGCTATGGTATGGGAAAACCCCTTGTGTAAGTTATTTCAAAAAAATTGGAAGTCAATGTTTTATTAAGAGAGATAACTACACTGAGAAATTTGATACAAAATCTAATGAGGGAATTTTTCTTGGTTACTCTTCTAAGAGTAAAGCATATAAATGTTACAAGAAGATAAATAAGAAAATTGTTAAAGTGCTAATGTAAAATTTAATGATCTATCTGATAAGTTTGAAGGTACAAGTAGATCAAAAACTGAAAAGGATGATAATGAGGAAAAGTTTGTGATCATTGAACCGGAAGCAAATAATAATGAAGAACCCTCAAATGTAGAATTGAATGCTCAATTGGTAAGCGATGATAGTGAGGAAGAAAATGAGAAACCTAGTGAAGAAGATGCAGAACTGACACAGGAAATACCTAGATATGTCAGATTGAATCATTCATAAGAGCATATAATTGGTGATAAGAAAGCAGGTGTGCAAACCAGGAGAAAGATCTGAGAGAACTCATGTTTGATGTCTGCAATTAAACCCAAGACAGTTAAGTAAGCACTAAAGGATGATGGTTGGGTGAAAGCAATGAATGGAGAATTAGATCAAATTGAGAATAATCAGACATGGTCACTTGTTCCTAGACCAGAGGATAAGAATGTAATTGGAACAAAATGGGTCTTTAGGAATAAATTGGATGAAGGAAATATTGTAAGAAATAAGGCAAGGTTAGTCTGCAAAGGGTGTGGTCAAGAGGAAGGTGAGGATTATGGTGAAACTTTTGCACTTGTTGCTAGATTAAGAGTAAGAATGCTACTGGCATTTGTTGTATATAAGGGATTCAAAGTCTATCAAATGGATGTCAAATATGTTAGGTCCCTGAGACAACTAAGAGGGGGGGGGGTGAATCAGTTGTCTAATAAATTCAAACCAAAACAACTTAATCAACTTTAATGATTAATACCGGCAAACCAGTCTTTTGTGTCGGTAGATAGTTTTATCAGTTAATTACAGTACCAGTAAAGATTAATGTATGAAATAGAAAGACAATATCATCCACAACATATAACACCAAATTTTGTATGTGGAAACCGTGTAAGAGGAAAAACCATAGTGGGAAACCTTACCCACAATCAGATGATACTACTACAGATAGTAGGTGTATACAAATGGGGTCTGCACATGCAGAAAGGCCAAGCACCTAGAGCTCACTGCTCAAACACAAATAGGAGTCACACTGACTTCAATTGGATGGTTAAATCCAATAAGGATGTACTGCTCAAAGTAGCATTTTTCTATGCTGGATTCAGTATCGGTGTAGTTCTGATTGTCTTCACAAAAACCCTCCTTCAACCTTCAAATGATGTCTATGTGTATAGCTCTACTTATTCTCACATATACCTTCACACAATTATTTTTTCGCATTCCACATCTGATCTTACAAATAGGATCTTACATTTATATCATAACCTAAGACCAATTTTAGTAGGTCAGCTCTACAGGATATTACAATAAAATCAATTTACAAATAAAACAATGTCTGGTGCAATAACCGATTCAACATGTCAGCTTGATGTATTTACAACAATAATAAGACATCTCCATAGCATGTCATGCTCATCTGGAAAAGATTAACCTGTAGATGTATAACCTAGACCTATTTGTCGATAATAGCAAATATGCAAATATGAATATGCCAATGAACAAATATCAAAGACAAAGTGTCCAAACGGTGTCTTCGACATAACCAGGTGTTTTCCATGCTATTCCAAGTGTCGATGAACATTATATCTTGTCAGTGTACTAGATACCGATGACTGTGCATAATTCATTTGCTTGTCGATGAATGTTGTTGATTATCCAAAGTGCCAGATTGATAAGTGTTAGTAGGCATTGACATCAATGACAAAACCATACCAAAATACCAACAATCTCCCCCTTTGGCATTGATGGCAACACAAGATGGAAAAACCATCAAAGTGCCAAAACAAAAATGCCAAATACCAAAAACCAACAATCTCCCCAAAGTAACAATCTCTCCCCTTGGGAGTGACATGTGTTTTTCTTGTGTTTTTCCATACCAATCTCTCCCCCTTTGACATCAAATGCCAAAGTCAATACAAAACCAGATGTAAATACAAAATACCAACCAATTCAGTATACCAACTACTCCCCCTGAGAAGTAGATTTCTCATCAAAGCCGGAATAAAAGATTTCTCTGTTAATTCTGTCGGTTGATGACTATCATCAACTATCTAAGTCTCTACCAGTGGGGGTATGACCCCAAGTTGTTCTCTGAGATATTCAAAAGTCTCCTTAGACAGAGGTTTAGTGAAAATATCTGCAATCTGTTCTTTAGTACTCACATAAACTAGTTTAATTTCTTTTGCTTCAACATTTTCCCTTAGAAAATTTAGTTTGATAGAAACATATTTAGTTTTAGAATGTAATACTAGATTCTTAGATATATCAATTGTTGTAGTGTTGTCACAATAGATAGTTATGGGTTCCTTGCATTTTACCTTTATATCCTTCAACATTTGCTTAAGCCATAGTACCTGTGTATAGTTAGTTGCTGCTACAACATATTCCGATTTAGCTGTTGATAAAGATGTACATTAAACCTCCTATCATACATTTGTACCTAGATGTTCTTGTTTGTGTCAAATACAGTAAACCTCCTATCATACATTTGTACCTAGTCGAATTAACACGTGTAGTTTCATCCCTTAGTGATAATTTGTCATTTGTAGTCATAGGTGTGCTTACCGGTTTAGAGTTATCCATCCCAAATTTCTTTAGTAACTCCTTCATGTACTTGGATTGACTCAAGAATATACCTTTATCAGTCTGTGAAATCTGCAATCCTAAAAAGAATTTTATTTCTCCAATCATAGACATTTCAAATTCTTGTTGCATTTCAATAGAAAAGTCTTTACATAATCCATCTTCTCCTCCAAAGATTATATCATCAACAAAACCTTCTATAACCAAGATGTCATAATTAGTCACTTTGTAATATAAGGTGTTGTCAGCATTACCTTTAGAAAAACCAATCTTCAAAAGATACTTATACAATCTTGCATACCAAGCTCTTGGAACTTGTTTCAACCCATACAAAGCTTTCCTTAACCTGCAAACCATATCTTTGTTATCTGTCAAAGAATATCCATTAGGTTGTTCAATGTAAACTTCTTCTTCAAGATCTCCATTCAGAAATGCACATTTAATATCCATTTGATATACTTTGTAGTTCTTGTGTGCTGCAAAAGCCAAGAATAATTTGACTGCCTCAATTCTAGCTACCAGTGCAAAGGTTTTATTACAATCAATTCCTTCTTTCTGAGAATATCCCTTACACACTAGTCTTGCTTTATTCCTGATTACCTTACCATCTTCATTAAATTTGTTTCTGAATACCCACTTTATTCCAATCACATTTTTGTCTTTAGGTCGGGGAACTAATGTCCATGTGTTATTTTTCTCATTTTGTTCTAGTTCCTCTTCCATAGCTTTAATCCAATGTTTATCTTCACATGCCTCATTAATTGATGATGGTTCAATTTGAGAAATAAGGAATACGTCTTCATTTGCCAGTCTTCCTCTTGTCATAACTCCTTTATACTTATTCCCAATTATCTGATCTTCAGAGTGATTCAGTCTTACATACCGAGGTGTCTTCATTTGTTGTTGTTCCTCAGTTACTGTGGGATTTTCAAATGATACCGGTGTAACTGGATCTTCATTTTGTACCAGTGGGTTCAATGTAGGCTCATTTGTTAGAATCTTTGTTCCAGTTCATAGTCTATATACCTTGAAGTTCCTCTGAATTGTTCACCAATCTTCACATTTGTACTCTCAACAATTTTCAGCAATCTCTTGTTAAAACATCTATATGCATTGCTCTTAGATGAATAACCAAGAAATATTCCTTCATCACTTCTAGGATCAAATTTGCCAATATACTCATCTCTTCTAATATAGCATTTGCTTTCAAATATTCTGAAATATTTAAGAGTATTACTCATACCAAACAATAGTTCATGAGGGGTCTTACCGATTTCTCCTTTGATGTGAACTTTGTTGAAAGTATAGACCATTGTGCTTACTGCCTCTCTCCAATACACATGTGGTAGATTTGCTTTTGATAGCATACTTCTAGTTGCATCCAAAATAGTTTTGTTTTCCCTCTCTACAACTCCATTATGTTGTGGTGTCTGGGGTGTTGATAGTTGTCTTCTAATTCCATTCACTTCACAGAATGCATTAAATTCCTTAGATGTAAATTCTCCTCCTTGATCTGATCTCAGACATTTGATTTTCTTACCGGTTTCATTCTCTACCATTGCTTTGAATAATTTGAACTTTCCAAGTGCTTCTGATTTTTCTCTAAGAAAAGTAATCCAACACATTCTAGAGTAGTCATCAATGATTAGCATGAAATATCTATCACCTTGCAAACTTTTAGTTCTAGCTGGACCACATAAATCAGTATGAATTAAGTCAAGAGCATTATTTGATTTTTCTAGAATATTTTTAAAAGTAGCTCTAACTTGTTTTCCAAATTGGCATTCCTTACATACTGTATTGTGAGGTTTGACAATTTTAGGTAAATTTCTAACTGCCTTAGTAGTACTGATTTTTACCATGTAATCAAAATTTACATGACAGAGTCTCTTATGGCATACCTAACTTTCATCAATATGTGCAATCGAGCATGTCTTTTCACTATTATTCAAATGAAAGATATTACCTCTATTTTGATTACCAGTTGCAATTTCCAAACCATTTCTATTCATGATTTTGCATTTTCCATTTTTGAATTGTAACTGAAATCCTTTCTCAACTAATTGACCAACACTTGAAAGATTATGCTTTAAACCTTCCACATAGTAAACATTGTCAATATTATGCTTACCATCAAGAGATATTGTACCTTTACCTTTGACCAAACAAGCTTTATCATCTCCAAATCTTATTAAGCCTCCATTATATTCTTGAAAGTTCAAGAATTTTCTTTTATCACCAGTCATATGATGTGAGCATCCTGAATCGATGATCCATTCATCCTTAACTTCAATTTTAGCTGCCAAGGCTTGTTCTACTAGTTGAATAGTAGGTGTCGGTTGATCTTCTGTTATAACAACAAAAACCTATCCATTATCTGTCGGATCTTCATCAGAATCATCAGTCACTCCTTCATCAGCAAGATAACAAGATTTATCTTTATTTTTCTTAAATCAGTATCTCTGATATTCAACGTTAGGCTTTTATGCTCTCCTAGCTTCTTCTCTTAGTCTAGCATGTCTATCGGGGCATCTAGAAGCCATATGACCAATCTTATTATAGTTAAAGGATTTAAAGGGTGCTTTACCTTCATACTTACTTCCAACTAGACCTTTAGGCATTTTCCTTGCAAATAGTGCTTCAAGTTCTTCAAGTTCTTCATTTTCTCTCCTACTTTCCTGAAGTTCTCTTGCATAAAAGGCTTTCCAATCAGACTTGTCAAATGATGGTGTAGATGATGTTGATGCCTTAAAAGCTAAATCTCTCTTTATAGTAGCAACAGGACCAAATTCCTCAATTTCAAAAGCTGAAAGTTTTCCAATCAATGTATCCCTAGTTACTGATGTATTAGGCATTGTTCTTAACTCATTTATAGCAGTAACCTTCATTTTATATGCCAGTGGCAATCCTCTTAAAAATTTTGAAACAATTTCATCTTCACTTAAGGTTCCTCCACAACATTTAATACCCAAAACAATTTCATTTACTCTTTCCATAAAAGCAGAAATCCTTTCATCTTCTTCTGTTTTCAGATTTTCATACCTGACCCGAAAGCTTTCAAGTTTTGCAATTTTGACTGTGGAATATCCTTCATTCAGTGTTTCCAAATGATCCCAAATAGCTTTATCAGTTGATCTATCTGATAATCCCATGATTTGTTGATCTGTTAATGCGCTCAAAAGTGCTTCTCTTGCTTTGCAATCATTTTCTTCATCTTTAGCCAAGTTTGGTGGATTAGGCTGACTGGTTGTAGGAGTTGTATAGCCATTCTTTGTAACATCCCAAATGTCCTTTCCAATGCAATTCAGATGTGTCTCCATTCTGATCTTCCATATGCCATAGTTGGTTCCATCAAGTTTAGGATTGTCCTTCCTGAAATAGTTAATAGACATTGGATCTCCTCAAGCTGTTAAACTTCTGCAAAAGGAGGACTAAGCTCTGATACCAATTGTTAGGTCCCAGAGACAACTGAGAGGGGGGGGGGGATGAATTAGTTGTCTAATAAATTCAAACCAAAACAACTTAACCAACTTTAATGATTAATACCAGTAAACCAGTCTTTTGTGCTGGTAGATAGTTTTATCAATTAATTACAATACCGATAAAGATTAATGCATGAAATAGAAAGACAATATCATCCACAATATATAACACCAAATTTTGTACGTGGAAACCCTGTAAGGGGAAAAACCACGGTGGGAAACCTTACCCACAATCAGATGATACTACTGCAGATAGTATGTGTATACAAATGGGGTCTGCACATGCAGAAAGGCCAAGCGCCTAAAGCTCATTGCTCAAACACAAATAGGAGTCACACTAACTACAATTGGATGGTTAAATCGAATAAGGATGTACTACTCAAATTAGCATCTTTCTATGTTGGATTCAGTACTGGTGTAGTTCTGATTATCTTTACAAAAACCCTCCTTCAACCTTCAAATGATGTCTGCATGTATAGCTCTTCTTATTCTCGCATATACCTTCACACAATTCTTTTTTTGCATTCCACATTTGATCTTAAAAATAGGATCTTACATTTACATCATAACCTAAGACCGATTTTAGTAGGTCGGCTCTAAAGGATATTATAATAAAATCAATTTACAAATAAAACAATGTCCGATGCAATAACCAATTCAACATGTCGTCTTGATGTATTTACAACAATAATAAGACATCTTCATAGTGTGTCATGCTCATCTGGAAAAGATAAACCCGTCGGTGTATAATCTGGACCTATTTGCCAGTAACAGCAAATATGCAAATACGAATATGCCAATGAACAAATCTCAAAGACAAAGTGTCCAAATGGTGTCTTCGACATAACCAGGTGTTTTCCATGCCAGTGTACCAGATACCGG
Organism: Cryptomeria japonica; assembly: GCF_030272615.1. NCBI lineage: Eukaryota > Viridiplantae > Streptophyta > Pinopsida > Cupressales > Cupressaceae > Cryptomeria > Cryptomeria japonica. Next base: position 559,426,583 of record NC_081408.1, on the reverse strand, counting down.
TGACTGTGCATAAGTCACTTGCTTGCCAATGAATGTTGTTGATTCGCCAAAGTGTCAGAGTTGATAAGTGTTAGTAGGTGTTGACATCAATGACAAAACCATACCAAAATACCAACAAAATCAGCCTTTCTAATGGGATTCTAGAAGAAGAAGTCTGCATTGAACAGCCAGATGGATTTTCCTTGACCGATGATAAAGACATGGTGTGTAAATTGCACAAAGCACTAAATGGTCTAAAGCAGGCACCAACAACATGGTACAAGATATTACATGCACATTTGATCAAGATTAGATTCCAATGTACTAGTGAGGACAATAACATTTATCTAAAAATTGATGGAGACAAGATGCTGACAGCAAAAGTGTTTGTAGATGACATAATTTTTGGTGGAAATGATGACATGTGTATGGACTTTGTTGATATAATGAAAAAGGAATTTGAAATGTCTCTAATCAGTGAAATAAAGTTCTTTATTGGCTTACAAGTTCAACAACTAGATGGTGGTATCTTTATTTGTTAGACCAAGTATATCAAAGAGGTGTTAAAGACATTCGGCATGGAAGATTGCAAACTGCTAGGAACATCGATGGTGACTGGTTGCAAGTTGTCAAAAGAAGATGATTCCCTTGTTGCTAGTGAAAAAGAGTACAGATCTATGATTGGCAAGCTACACTATGTTGTTCATAGTAGACCGAATATTGCTCATGATGTTGGATTAGTGGCTAGATTTAAAAAAGAGTCTAAAGATAGTCACATGGTGGTTGTGAAGAGAATTTTTTAGTACCTCAAAGGCACAATAAACTATGGTTTATAGTATCCCTATAAAGGAAATTTTACTTTAGATGTCTTTACTAATGCTGATTGGGCAAGTAATGTGGATGATCGGAAAAGCACAATTGGTGGAGCTTTTCTACTTGGAGGAAGATTAGTGGTATGGACAAGCAAGAAATAGACTTGTGTTTCTCAATCTATAGTTGAAGCAGAGTATGTAGCTGCATCCATGAATTGTATGCAGGCAATATGGATGAGACATGTGCAAGAAGGATTCAAGGTAGATATTTCTGAACTAGTGACTATCTATTGTGATAATAAAAGTGTAATCAACATTTCTAAGAATCTTGTACTTCATGTTAGAACCAAGCACATTGAATTGAAGTATCACTTCCTAAGAGAAAGAGTTCAAGAAAAGGAGGTGAAGATGGAATATGTGAAGAGCAAAGATCAGTTAGTCGGTATCTTTACTAAGCCCTTACTGAAGGCTACTATTAAGTTTATTAGAGGTAAACTAGGGGTTAGACCCCTACACCGGAAGAACTAGAGTGATGGAAATCCATCAATCCTATGGATTTCATGTTTATTTTTTACTAAGGATTGATGAAGGTGCAGGCTACTCCTTTGGGGAAGTGAGTCTGATGTAAAGTTCTGATTTAATGCTCTGATATAATTTTTATGATTTGAGTAATAGATGATGGAAGAGGCAACAACAAAATTGAAGACAAGTGATGCATTTACATCTTTGGAATTGTTGTCAAAGGGGGAGAAGAAGAGAATAGAAATCAGATATGGTAGATATGGGAGAAGTTTAAGATCAGAAGATCAGATTGATTGAAGCATTGGTTAAGGGGGACATGACAAAAGGAGGAGAACCGACAGATAATGTGATAACAGAAAGCAAGTTGCAGATGATGATGTTACTCTGATTGTATATCTGATTAGTGTTTCCATCAATGGAAAAAGGGGAGATTGTTGGAATTGGGCATAACTGATGCAGATGAGTTGATGCAATTGAAGATGGATGACTACATCGGTAAAGGATAGAAGTCTATTTGTGATGAAGAGGTTGAGATTTTGTGAATAAATGACATCGTCGGTTATTTGTGTTGTCATTGATGGCAACTGATGTTCTTGATGTCTTGTTTTGTCATCTAAGTGATTTGGTTTACCAGAAGATAGGGTTTACTGGTAGAGTACTAAAGTCTGTGAAATTGGACTTTAATCGATAAAGCAAAGTTGTTTTGATTGGATCAGTCGATCGGCGATGATTGGTGATTTGCGGTTTAGATGGTAAACTTGTATCATGGAAAGGTGTATTTGACCAAAACCGGAACTTGTGGATATTACCAAAAGACATGTTTCAAATTTCTGGTGAAGTTTTGCTAAGATTTTAGTAGGTTTTAAGACCGGTGAATAAATCATCAAACCGGTAATGATTTTTGTTATGACAGTGATCGACGGTGAGTCTACATGAAGTTGGTAACATGACACAACCCACGTGAAAGATTTAATTATTGTTTTGGTGAGATTCAAGGAAGAATTTCTTGGGAATCAATGAAATGCTTAGTAGAGTGTTTTGAAAGTTTGACTTTGGTACCAAATCGGATTTTTGTGATGGGTTATGATCAACCAACGACTGATATTGCATTGTAATTTGTTGTAATGATCTGTATAATGATCTGTGGTGATCTCTTATGATTTGAATTGTAAATTCAAGATGTAATTAGGGTTTTGTGGCCAACCTAGTTGAGATGGCTATTTAGGATGACATAGTTGATGTTTATTGTGTTGGTGGTTTTAGAGAATGTGTTAAGCCATCCAAGTGAAGTTTGAGATCTACCTAAGAGTTGTAGAGTGTTGTTTATAATTGGATCCAATCAAGAAAGCAGAGAAGTGCAAGTAAACAAATCATTTTCTTACTATTGTTCCCTAACAGTTGCAGCAAGTTAAATCCCTTAACTTGGTAGGTCCTAACAGGCCTTAATCATTTACGAGTGTTAAATCCTCTCACAAGGTTGATCCTAATAGATCATCAAGCTCCTAACTAGGTTGCAAGGAAAATCCCCTAATAGGGTTTGCTCCTAACCGGGCATATTGTAAGCTCCTAACAGGGCGTACTTCAAAAGAGTAAAAATATTTGTGGGTGGCAACTCCCACCATGGTTTTTCCTTATTTGGGTTTCCACATCAAAAAATTATGGTGTTCATGTGTGGAATATTTTAATGTGATGTTCTTGTTTATATTTCATCTCATGCATTATTTATGAGACACCGGTTATGATCTAAGGATGACAATGCAAGTGAAGGATGACAATTAATGTTGATTTACCCATCCTCTCAGCATTCGGTGTGTGTTCATCAATTGATATCAGAGCAAGGTTCCTCTTGAGTAAGCTTAACCGCTTGAGGTACATCCAGAGTTTTGAACACTATGTTTGAGGAAGAGTTGAATAATACATGGATGCTTTAGAACAAGGTGATGTTGAATATCCAGGCAACTAAGAGGGGGGCGAATCAGTTGATAAATTAAATCAATTTCTTTTATCCTTTTTCACATATGATGTAACTAACAAAATTAATTAAGATAGATATAGCATGAAAACATAAACATACAACAAATCTTACAATGAACACCAGATATGATGTGGAACACCCAAGAAAGGAAAAACCATGGAGAATGTTAGTTCTCAATATAAAACATCAATTAAGGTGACACCAATTAAGGTTGTTTTTACAAAAGGTGGCTCACTGCTAGAATGCTCACTACAGCAGGGCTCAATACCTAGAAAAAGGCTCTTTGCTGAAGAAATAAAGAAAGAAAGAATCCACCACTGTAACACAAGCTACAAAGACAAACTCCTTCTGGTGCCTCAATACCAACACACTTCGCACAACATCAACAATTAGATCCTTCCTTATCAATCCCGCATATCTTCAATAACAATGTTGTATTTTTTTCATGCTAACACAATCAGATCATCCTCATATATATACTATCTTCTGGGAAGCATAATCTTTCAAGTCAGCTAAGACAGGGATCTAAAATAGGTCAGTACTAAACATTCCAGTGGTGGGAAGGAATGAGAAGTAGACCATACCACAACGCACATCCATGGTCAGATCAACACATTACAACCATTACAAATTCCAAACCTAAATCACAAATCACACACTACACTAATGCCACTACACATCCTCAAATTTTGAACTTAATCCAAACCCAAAAATCATTGTCCAATACACCAAAATTAAGAGTGGAACTAGGTAAAAGCACAAAACTATGTCATGTTTTAGGCCAACTTATCAGAACAAGTGAATTTAAGTAATTCTAACTAAAAATTCATTTTAGTCAAACATATAGTCTATATAGATTCATTATAGATAAGTTATATATGGGCCACAACTTTTCCAATTGGAAATGTCTAATAAATGTACATTTTATACCACTTTGGGTCTAATTACCAAAAAAAAATTAAAAAAACTATTTTTCAACAACTCCGAATCTTATAAATAATATTTTTTTGAAATGTAAAAATATCCTTTTATAGATCTATAAGTGAATTTTCCAAAATATATATCTTTTAATATTTTAATTAATTTTTTATATTTTATATTTTATTTTATTGAAAGTAGGTCATCAACACTAAAATATAAGGTTGATTATCTTGTTAAGGAAAAATACTAAAATTTTGAAAAAAAAAATTGAAAAAAATATGATGCTATAGAGAAAATAATCTATATCAAGATGATATAATTTTTTTATAATTTGGGTAAACAATTAATAAAAAAGGTGGTGGCAATTGGAAAGAGTTATATTTCAACACACAACTTTTCAAATTTATTGAAAAATATATATTTATAAAAAATAGTATAAAATATATCCATGCACTAAAGTTTCAAATTATTAATAAACGCAAAAAAAAATGGAAAACAGTAACATTTACTAAATGAAGTGTGGCAACTTGTGTAACTTCAATTTCAACATTTTATCAATAACTAAACTATAGTGTTTACTTTATAAAAAACTACATTCAAATATTTTATTTTTTTAATTTTAAATTACAAACATAAAATAGACAAAAGAATATAAATTTTATTAGTTTACATCATTTCAAAATTCAAAACATATTTCACTTTTCTGATTAAATTTAAAAAGTTGAATCAACATTGACCATTTTCTTTATAAAAGTGTGACACAACTTTGTACTTTTACCCAACCAAGATACTCATGAATGCAATTGATCAAAACTATATCCGATAGACAGAGATATTTGGATCAACATCAACACATCTTCCGAAGCACCAAAGATTTTGGGAACACATCTTCCAGATCACCAGCACCAAGAACACATGTTGACAGTGATGGTATAATGAAAGAATAAGTATCTGGTAGATTACTGAGAGGGGGGGATGAATTAGTAAATAAAAACTGATACAAACTTCTGAAACTCAAACTCAATCACACAAAGTAAACTTATCAATGAAATACAACTGTCAAGATCAATACTCAAAATAATATCAGTTGACTATTATAGCAACTTAATAGTAAACAACATTTAACTTGTAAACATCCAAATGCTTCACTACTCAACACTTCCGATTATCATATCTTATCAGAAATAATCAAATCAACAATAAGATCATAACCAAAAAACATTCAACACATGACACAAGTATCTATATGTGGAAAACCCAAATAGGTAAAAACCATAGTGAGATGGGACTCACAAGAAAATATTTGAACTCTTCTGAAGTTCGCCCTATTAGGAGCCTAGCTTGTTAAATCTTTTACAAAAGTCCTATTAAGAACTGATCCTGTTAGAAATCACCTGGTTAAGGGATTGACTACAAATGCCTTGTGTTATCACTGTTTTGACCTTGGGTGATTTTGTTTCATAATCGGCTAAAATCTAATAGGTTGTGCTTAGCATTTCATGTTGCCTCTGTTTTTTTGGGTCAAAAAGGGTTTAGGGTTTTTGAAATTTAACCTTTCCTATGTTCTGAAAGCCCTTGCGTTCTATTTTTGTGTTACCTTTTTCAACTTAACCGAAAGGGTAGGTCTGTCATGAAAGGGTCCCCCCTTTACAAACTACCTTAGGAGGGTCTTTATTAAATCTTGTATTTAAGCACCCTTTTCCTAAGTTTTCATTTCCTTGTCGGGCTCTATAAAAATCGTGCAAGTTCCAACAAATCTAACGGTGTGCGCAGTCTCACAAAGGAAATATGCATGAGCTTTATCTTTCGCGAAATAGAAAGAGGATAGGTGGGTCCCAGAAGTAAACGGATCCTTTGGATAAAGATCGATCAACTTGGATTTGATCCAACGGTGTGCATGGATTCGCAGCCGAAAGTTGTCTGAAGTTTACCTTTTGCGAAGTAGCGAAAAGGTGGTGGGCTCGGGTAAGGTGGTCACGAAAGGGCTAACAGAAGATCATCTCAGAAAGGATCTAATGGTTCACATTGATTCGTGAAGAAAAGTTATCGGGGTTTTATGTTTCGCAAAATGGCAAAAAGCTGGCAGGCTCGAAAAGTAAGTGGATCCTTCGGTTAAAGACCGATCAACTTAGGATAGATCAGGTGGTCCACGTTGGTTCGCGAAGAAAAGCTGCCAAAGATTTAAAGTCTACGAAACAACGAAAGAGATAGTGGACCCAGGTGGCCAGGTTAAAGAATGAAGTTAAAAGTTGAGCATCTGGCTCAAGATCTAACGGCCCGCGTCGTTTCGCTGGGTGAAGTAACATGAAGTTTACCTTTCGCGAAGTAGAGAAATGAGGTGGTGGTTGCATGACAGATGATGTGGTAGAACAGTTGGATGTCCAGCTAGGGCAAATGATGATCTGTTGATATAACACGTGGTTCCAAGTAGATCATGGATGGCCTATTTTCATTGGGCGGTGATGGTGATGAAATCTATGGCCAAGATTAAACACATGGCCATTAAGATGCAGAGTCTGATAGAGATCTGACGAATTTGCGGCTGACATGTCACAGCTATCTACCAGAAATAAAAAGGGCACATGGACTCTGTGCAAAGGGCCCACTTTGAAGGTTAAAGGGCGTTAAAGGCCACATGCCTCAAAGGTGATCCAATGTTGAGTGATATTTCGCAGCTCGGAGATGCAAGGTCTTTAGACTTTGCAAAGAAACGAAGACCGTTAGTGGTAATGATTCCCTATGGTTAGTGAAAAGACAACCAGTCACCGTGTGGAGTAAAGGTTGAGCAGATAATAGAAGATCTAATGGATGGTGCTATTTTGCATGGAAGAGATGCGTAAGGTTTATGCTCCATGAAATAGCGAAAGGAAGGTAGGGCCCAGTTTTAAGCAGCTTGACCCAGGTAAGGTAAAAGATGTGCGGGTTTCATAGGATCCAAAGGACAGTGCTACTTCGCAATGAAAAGGTGCATGGATTTTAACCTCTACAAAGAAACACATAAAAAATGTTATGATCCATTGGAGTCATTTTTCGAATTCAGCTGCGAATTCAATTCTGAGTTGATTGCCGAAGCATGCAGTTTTAAATGCTCCAATTCATTTCTATGTTGTCATATTTAGCTTCACATCAATTTGACATTGGCATCATTTCAAAGAGTTCTGCAGAGGAGTCGGTGCACAGAGTGAATTTCTTCAAACAACCAGTGTGTTTCCGCATGTTTCTTGATTGTTACTACTTGAATTTGGATCATTGCATGCTCATTTTCTCAGAGGTTAGTCAAAATTTTAATTAATATAGTTGTGATTCTGGGATAGCACCAAGAAGGGATTTCATGGGGATGGTGAATTATAAGGATAGAAACATATGTGATGATTTCTTGGAACAACTAACTGTGCCCACAAATGTCGCGGCCAAAATTAAAGAATTGGTACCTAAAGCCCCCCGTCTAAGAATTGGAGATGGTTTGTATGACAAAGGTAACTAGTTGAGAGATCCACAGATAGGGATATCAGGTCTATATCTTTTCAAAGTAGGATTCAGTCAAAGACATGCCCTCACCCCAATGAATAGTATATGGGAAATAGATGTCAGAAATCTCATAATCCCTAGGGTTTTCATGGATGTTGATTTGTTAAACCAGATTGCACACAATTATGACCTAGTTGCCAAATGTATTAGGAATGTGAGTGGAGGAGCCCTTATTGAGATCAATGATGATGAGTTTAGAAAAGTGTTTAAGCTTAGTGAAGTGTCTAATTATTTAGAGACCATAAATTTTGATACACTGGCCCAGGTTTAAAATGTACAAAGGGATCACCTCAGGAGTGGACCTTTGAAAGAGTTTTTTGTTAAAATAGGAGGGTTAATTGTTGTAGGCCCTAGTACCATGGAGCCTTTCTCCTAGAATTTGTTTACTCTAAGGGCTAAAGGAATGTATTGGTCACTATGTCAAATCTTTGGGGAAGATGTTGAAACAACTATGCCAGCCCATTATATGTTGATGATAGCACAGATTTTGAACCCCTCTCTGGCAGTAACATTTGATTATGCACCTTATCTCATAGATGCAATCCATGCAGGACTGATAGGGATAAAAAGTGCTAACATAGACAGACCTTTTGGATGGTACTCCCTTCTCATGCACATGTTTTTATTTAAAGGTGCTGATTACTTTGCTAGTGAAATGGATCTAGTGAAGGAAAAGGATGGTGAAGAGATGCATGTACAACTATGGAGCACCATTTTGTCATGGGACAGAGAGGATGCCAGCTAGCTAAGGTTTGATAGGTGTTTTGCATCTAAGATTAGGATTATTTTATGTTCAGAGAACCTTAGGATTCCCAAAGCTCTTTTATAATTCCTTAGGCCTAAGGAATTTGCTGCAGGTATCAAGATTGTGTACAACTAGGGTGACATATACTTATACCCTGTCTCTATAGTTTTCAAAGTTTATGGTTTTAGAGGCACTCCATATTTACTAGCCTATCAAGTCCCATTAAAGATAGGAATTGCAGAGGTCCTAAGGAAAATTGGAGGTGTGCAAGAGGCAGAGCTAACGAATAGGGGAAAAGGGACTATTTTCCCAACTGTCACTGTGGCCCATCAATTTATGATTACCAAGGGTGGTTCGAAATACTTTGATGAATTCTTTCAACCATATAGGTTGCCTACTGCAGTAATAAGGTTTGCTGATCCTGAGGATTTTTTCAATGGCATGTTCAGGAAGACAGCAGTATGTAAAGGTAGGCCACACTAATTCCATTTCCCAGAGGATTTAATTGGAAATGAGTTCAATTTGGATGAGTGGGAATTGAGGAAAGAAAAGTGGGTGGCATACAAAAAGGCTCTCGATTTTATTCATCAATTTGATAGTATTTATGACCCTCTATCTAGCTTTAATCCTTTTGAGGAAAAGATCAAATTCTTAATTCTTTATTTTGAAGATTTAATGCAAACTTTGAAGGAAAAGAGGGAAGCTATCATAAGAGATAATCTTGATAAGGCTAAGATGGTTCTAGCCAATCCTGTCTTTGCTAAGGCCATCCCTCTGAGTAATTATGTAATGCATAAGAAGTCAAAATACATTGTGTTGATGCCAGTAACAGGTGAGCCCTCAACTTCAAGAGGGAAGAGAGAAATTGAAGATGTCATTGACATCAAAGACTCCCCTAAAAGGCAAAGGGTGGGGAAGGAAGTGCAAATAGGTGACTCTCTGTACTCTCCATCTCAATCCCCTATCCATATAGGAGATGAATAGTCAATAGTAGAAAATTGTTGCATTTAGGGAGTCTTGGAGAGATTCCTTATACATATGAGGAAACACAAGCAGGAATGCTAGAAGAGCCACCGAGTGCTAAGATGAACTTAACTATGGATGAGTTCAAAGGTAAAGAGCTAGACCCTATTGTCAAGCAAGCCAGTGAGGAGTTCTTGGCTTATAGTAATTTTGTCACAACAGGGGCCTTCATGAAATTTGTTTGGAAGCAAAACATAGAGCAATTCAAGGAAAGGTGTAAAAAGAGGAAGAGTGAGCAGCCTCACAAAGATGCAACTTTGGTGGAGGAAGAAGTAAAGCAAGAAATGATTGCAGAATTCAAGGCCATTACTCCTGAAAAGGGAAGAGAAATAGTGTCAAAGGTTGGTGTTCTAATTCTCCCTAAATGGGATATAGTAGATGCCTTGGTACTTGAAGTAGGCAGAAAAGAAACTAAGACTATGGAAGGAGTGACATTCAGCAAGGATAATGTTGCTTTAGTCATGTGGTCCTTAAAGAGGGATGAAAGTAGAAGGAGGAAAGATACCTCAGAATCCAGTTTCCTAGGAGGTATGATAGTTAAAAGAGTCCAAGACACAGGAGTGGTGGAAGTTTCCAGCATAGTTCTAGAAACTACAAAGTTCAGTGTGGCGGTGGTTGAGAAAGAAGCAAAGGAGAGAGCTAATCTCCAAGTGAAACTAGAAACAATTCTAAAGGCTTATGATGAAGCCAAAAAGGAGGTAGCCAATAGGGACAGTATTATTGCTAGACTGCGGAGTGAATTGGTAGGACAACACCAAGGAGGTGAATCCTCTACTCTAATGATTGCATCTTCTCTAGCAAGACCTCCACCCACCAGTCCTATTGTTGAATTTCCTTCTTATCATATGCCTTCTAGTTTTCAACTAGCTGAGACCATTCAACATGAATTGGAGAAGTTAAAATAGACTCAAGCCTTATTTGCAAATAAATATGAAGAGAAGGTAAAGGCCACAATTTTGAGTTTTGCTAATACAGTAGAAGCCCCCATTGTGCACACTAATATGAAAAGAATTTTGGATACTTTGAGTGAGTTGAATGAAGACAAGGCTATTTTAGAGCCGATTTTAGAAAAGTGGATACCTAGGGAAGTGGATCTAGAACTTATGTGTGCATCCTATGATGAGGTAGGGTCAGATGCCATTATTAAATCCACATGTGAATTATCAAAAGGCATGGCCAAGCTAGCAGAAGGAAGAGCCAGTGTAGAGAGGAAGGCTAACTTATACAGGAAGGAATATACTGAGCATAAATTTGAATTGTTTCCTAGGGGTTTTGCTAGCCAAAATCAGTTGTAGGACAAACAAGTATGGCTTGATGAGCTAGGAGCTAACTTGTCTTTAAAGGTAAATGAAATCATCTATATAGATGACACATCTTTGTTTGTTAAGACAATTGAAGAAATAGAAAAGATAAAGTCACACTACGACTTTTTGGAATCAGAGGTTAGGAAAGTGAGAAACTCTTGGAAAAGGTTAGTTAAATTGAAGAAGAAAATTGTTAGCTACTCATGGCTTGATGATGACGTGTTCCAAGAGTGGACCAAAAAGTATGTGGTGCAAGAAGAGGAAATCCCAAAATAGTTAGAAGATGTTGTGGTGGAGAAACAAACCGAAAAGGGCGCTGAGACTGAAAAATGACTTGTAACTATTTTTTGAAGGAAATGGCGGTTGTAACAAGTTATCCTTAGGAATGTCTGAATCTTGTTTTGCATCCATGTTTTTATAAATGGATACCAGGACTTAGGAAAAGCGATCACAAGAATTTGTAAAGAAACTCTGCTAAAAAATATCTAGCATTTTTTCTAGCTATTACAGAGAATACTTTGAGTTATGTAAAATTTTCTCATGTTTTGGAATTCTAATATTATTTGGGTGACTCTGTAGCCCAGATAAGGCACTGGTATTAGTTATGGAATTCTTTCTATCTTTCTTGAGGATCAATACTAAAAAACAAACACATTTTTTTCTTTTATTGTTTCAGTTTTATTAAGGTGATGAAGTCCATAGGTTTTTAGCATTGGTTTACTGTGGATCTCAAATTTTAAAGTGTGAAAGTTTTCACAGAAGGTATACTCACCTGAGCTTTGGATAAGTTCGAAGTGTAGAAGGTTTTTTTGAAACCTTGTTATATGTTATTCTAGAGTTCTAATTTTCTTGGTGTCCTCCTCATATGCAAACAGAGTTCATTATATTTCTTACAGGGAGGATAGAAGGGAATCAGATTTTGAGAACAAAAAAAGTGGCGACTCTACTGGGGAGAGTCATAGTGTGTATCTATGTTATAGATTGGTGCTTGAATTAGTTTGGAAGTTTGTTTGGATATCTGTGTGTTTGTTGCAGATTGCATTATCTCTCATTTGTGCTATCCTTTTCTCTGAAAATCCTCCTAATTTTTTAAATCTTTGCAAGAGATTTGTCAAAACTTGTTTTCTTATTTCCCCACAATTTGTGTGGGTGGTAACTTTGACAAGTATAACCAGTTCTATTTGAATAAGTATAAGTCTTTTAAGATAAACAAGTATAATGCAGAGAGGAAGGAATGTCAGGTCTTTCATGAGGAAGCATCCTCAAGAGACGTTGCAAGAGGTATTACCCGAACAGGCACGTAGAGGCCAAAAAAGATCAGTTGTACATGAGCCATCTAATGTTGCCTGGGTACAAAAGAGAATTAATATAGGTAAGTCATCTGAAAAACCCATATATACAAATTCAAATTCTTCTTCCCGCAAATCTGAGCAGGACATTTTGGGTTTCCATTCTAGTTTGTTTGGTAATAATGAAGATGTCCAAGTTTTAAATCAGAGGATCTCTGATGCTAGTTTATCTGGGAAGGACAGGAATAGTTCAAATATTAAGATGAATTTTGTACCTAGAACAGTTGATGGAAATATTAGTTTAATTGATATCGACCAAGTCAATGTGTTGGATTGTGAAGAAATGTTCCCTGATGAAGATAAGGTATCCCAAGAAATTGAGGCCCTCAATAGAAGAGTCCATCACTTAATTTCCTTAAGAGCAAAAAAGGAAGCAAATAAAGAAAAGGAAGTGAAAGATAAATTAATTGAGAGGGATAGGCTTCTAAGATAGATTTTTGATCTTGAGTTATTCACCAAAGAGAAAGCTAAGAGTGAGGATGAAGGTCCAATCATCAGAGAAATTTTAGTTGCCAAAACCAACCCTGCATACAAATCTTGTTGGCATATGCACACTCCAATGAGACATTGTATGTGATTGAAGGTTTTGTCATTGATGGAAACCTTGCAATCCTATGGCACCAGCAAAGACATTATACTGGCATCAGCAGATCACACTCAACACCGGCACTCAGGACATCGACACCAGCACCGACACAGAAGAAAAGTATACCGGCACAAAGGCTGACAGGATTTTGTTATACAATATTTTTTTTATTATTGTAAGCCGACTTGGAAAATTGTAAAATGACTCTTATATATAAAGGAGATCATTGTAGACATTTGAAAGAGTGATGTAGAAGTAAAAAGGAAAATATTAGGCAGACCTAATGTGCGAAATATTGGTCAAAGGTATATGTAAAGAACAGAGCAGGAACCGGTACTGAATCTAGCATTAAAGATGCTATTGTAAAGCAGTACAAGTTATTAGATTAGTATAATCCTTATTTGTAAGTCAGTGTGACTTCCCATTGAGTAGTGAGCTCTAGGCAGTTGGCCTTCCTACATGTGCAGGCCCCTATTGTAAGTAATATTCTCTTATTGGCCAGTGAGTGAATATTGTGGGTCACAAATCCCACCGAGGTTTTTCCCACACCGGATTTCCTCGTTAACATCTTGTGTTATGGTGTGCTTTTCATGTGGATGTTCTTGATTCTATTTATTGCATTATTTCTTGCATACCGGTACACTGTTATATTATGTTCTCCATGTTTTAAGTTAAGAAATTCTAATTACCGGTTAGATACTAATTCACCCCCCCCTCTTAGTATCTGTGGGACCCCTAACAATTGGTATCAGAGCTTGGTCCTCTATTTTTAGAAGCCTAACAGCTTGAGGAAGATCTTGACACCAGTAAAGATGGAAAATCTGATGAAGCAACTTGAAGGAGCTCTTACAGACTATGATGCAGAAAAATTGAAAAATATCAAACTAGAAGATGATTTAAGGGCGGCTCGGGATATCATTCAGGCACTTCAAGAAAATTTTACTATTGCAAGAAATAAGAGAAGATAACTTTTTGAAAAATTGCAAAATGAGAATGATGAAAAGGAATCACTTAATGATACAATAAGCAAGTTGAAACAAGAGATCATGATAACAAAAAATGAAATGCAGGATATGACTATGAGATTTTGCAAAGAGATTGAGGATAGGAAGAAGAATGAAGAAGAATTGACTAGAAGACTAAGTGATGTAGCAAATGAGAACACAAGAATTAGCTATGAAAATGACATGTTGAAGACAGATCTGATGCATACTCAGAATGACTCAAATGAACTGATGAGACAAAAAAAAATCTTAGAAAGAGAACTGGAAACTGCAAATCAACACAAAGAAAAATTCAAGAAAAGCTCAGAGGAACTTGGCACCTTGCTGAAGAATCAAAAACCTAAAGGTGACACTTCTGGAATTGGCTTTGAAGTTGGTGAAAGCTCCGGTACTGCAAATACTCAGGATCACAGCAAACCGGTAAGACAACCCAATGCTTATAAATTCAATGGTAAATGGTTTAACTGTAATAAGTATGGTCATAGAGCAAATGAATGTAGATCTAGAAATTATCAGAATATCAACACACCCACCGGTCAATGTTCTAAATGCAACAAAGTTGGTCACAACTCTGAAAACTACAGAATGAATGTGAGATGTTATGTTTGTGGAAGATTTGGACATTTATCTAATCAATGCAAAACACAAACTGGCATAGGTTATGGGAAAGCTATTCAGAAAAATAATGTAACTTGTTATGAATGTAACAAGATTGGGCATATTGCTAAATTCTATAGAAGTAAAGGAACACCAGTAGACAACAAAAGTTCTAGCTTGAAAGGTAAAGAAAAAGTTGAAGAGGTTAAGCAAGAATTCTCAAAACAATGGATTAGAAAAGGTGATCTAAATATTGGGAATACTCCTCCACCGGTAGAACCAATCAATGCTTCACCGACAGGATAGAGTGATGCTTCACCGATAGGATAGAGTGATGCTTCACCAAAAGGACAAAGCAGTGCTCCACCGACAGGAAGTTCTTCATCTAATTGAAGAAAATTTCCTTGAGGGTTTGGCAATCTATTGATACATGTGCTAATTATTCCCTTGGTTAGAGATAAGAAGTTGAAAATTACTTATTACCGGCAAACAATGTTAAGTGAATACTTAACTGGCATGCATTTAATGTGGTAGATGGTGAAAAGACACTATAAAGTTAAGGTTTTGGCTCCATTTCATTTCACCGAGATTTCAAATTTTCAAAGAGCGCAAAGACTCCGAGCTAAGGCATTTCAAGCAACAAAGCAAGCACACTCCAAGCAGTCATCCATCCAAGGCAGTAAAAGGTATTTAATCATGGCATCCACCTCTACAATTGAATACATAGCAAACCTACTATTGTTGAAGTAATAAAAAGACCTAGGCCCGTATTTTAGTTAGTTCCCGAGATAGCAAAGAAGGATGATACCTTAGGTGCTTTTTCTCAAATTCCTAAGGGAGTTGTATATGTTGAAGACCCCAGAATGTACATCCACTGCAACATTGAAGAGTTAGGAGATGAGAAAATTAAAACCATGTATAAAACCGTGATATGTGATAATACCGGCAATGTTAAAGATGAACATAAAATCATTGAGACCCTAGGATTTACAGAAATCCTTAGCATTCCTGAATTTCGAAAGGATGTGATTAGGATAGTTTTAAGCAAGGTACATGGAGAATTTTTCTGGTTAGATGCAATCCATAAGATCACCAAGGAAGCTGTGAAATCTGTCACAGGGTTACCAACCACCGGCAAGAAACCAGATAAAACCAAGAAGGTTTCCAATGACCTAGTTATAAACCTAACTAGTGCAACATTTGACAAAAGGTCTCTAAGGGTTAATGATGTAACAGATATCAATGTGAGATTCATCAGTATGATATTAGGTTATAAAGCTACTCATGCTAATAGACTTAATTCAGTTTCAAGTTTATGCATTAAGAGTGCTTATGACATGGTCATAGGTAATGCAAAAATTGACATATGTGAGTGGTTAAAGGATGAACTAATTGACAACCTTGGAAAGATCAAGAAGGACAAGAAAGGAACTTTCAGATTTGGAAATCTATTAGTATGCCTAATGCTACACATAACAAAATAGGTTCCTGGTATAGGTTACAAAGAACTTGGATATGACATACCGGTAGGAAAACAATTGACTGAACTATTCAAAAACATGGGTGAGAACAAGGAAAATAATATTCATGACTTTTTTCAAGCATTAAAAGCTAAAATGAAGAAAAGAGTAAGGTTATCTCAGAAAATTGTGGACAAATACAAAGATGATATATGCTTTGTCATCAAGAAAGATGAAATCTGGATGGAAGTGGTCATCCCAAGGACAGTTTGGGTAACCGAGATGGGATATGAAACAGATGATCACATGGTTGAAACATATGCCAAAGCACTTCTGGAAGCCCCCAGAGAGCCAAAGGAAGAAGTATTTGGTAGTGCAGAGAATATTGAAAGACAAATTCAATCAAAGAAAAGGGTGAAAAAGGTTGAGGCAGTTGTAAGGAAAGGATCTAGACAAGCAAAAGCCATTAAAGAAGATGTATTGAAGAAAACCGGCATAACAGAGGATGAGTTAGCAGCTCCACAGCCTGAAACTCACCTATCACTGGTAGGTACTTCTTCAGGAAGTGACATGCCTGCAACTTTTAAAAGAGTTGTAAGAAAAAGAGATCCCTCACCAGCAACCACACCTTCACCTAGGACAAGGCAAAAGCAACAAGCTGTGAGATCTCTGGTAAGAAAGGCCACACCAAAGAAGAAACTGACACCCAAGAAGAAGAAGAGGACAAACAGAGACTTGGCCCCTCTTGATGTACTGCTAAATGAAATCGCAGAGGAAGGTAAACTGAAGAACATAGAGAAAATATATGACACTCTAACAGCTGATGAGAAAGAACAAGTTGAAAATAGTGTTATAATGCACATGGATATGTACAAGAAATTTTTGATGGAAGTAGTCAATGAAATTCCTGATGAATTATTCAAAAGACTAGAGGCAAGAAGATAGGCAGTGATAGAATTGGATAAGAAAATAAAATTTGAGAAATTACTTGTTGTATATCTGGTAAACTCTCCACAAGAAATTGATGATTTAATTGATTAAGCAAACCGATCAATATTCTCTACTGCACACCAGCGTATTTCACTAATGGCGGGAAGAGTTAATGAAATGACAGAGGAAACAGAAGATGGATGGGATATATTCCTAGTTGAGAAAGAAAAATAAGAAGAATACAGGAACCCTAAACCTATAAAGGTTTATCAGAAAGATAGAGACAAGGGGAAAGGTAAAGTTGGTGGACCACCAAGCATCAAAGTTAAAGACAACTTACCCCCACCTTCTTTAAATACTCCACCGATGAAAACAACAACTACTGAAGATCAACCAGCAGCTGAGAGTATGGATGTAGAGGATAATAATCTTAATTCAGAAGTTCTATACACTATGGATGTTGATACTCAGAAGATCAACATAGTAGTAGACAAAGATACAACCGATAAGTTAGATATGGCTAATGAGCCTCTGGTAGCAGGGGAAACAGAGAAACCGGCAGAAGATAAAGAGAAAAAGGCAGAGACTAAGTCACAGACTGAGGCAATTCAATATAGAGAAACAAACAGAGCTAAAGACTCCAGAACAACATCAACCAGAATAGGTACATAAGGAAACAATGCCACCGGCAACTAGTGAAGTAGGAAAACTAGTGCTTAAAGAAATGCAAACACAAACTGACCTACGAGAGGTCAATACAAGCTTGGTTACTTCCACCGGTACTCAGATTGTTGGATCATGATCAACATACAAATCAATAAATGTGACTGAGGTGTTATTAGATTCTATCAAGAAAATAACTGACTGTAGCTCACAAGCTTACAAAGCAATTGATGATTCCATACCAATTTTGAAGGTAATAGCTCCCAACTGTAATATAGATAATAAAGATTCTTTAGGACAATTGGATACATTGTGTAAATATATTTCAGAATACATTGAGAAAATAAAGGAAGAGCCAGTGAAGGATAAGGTAGAAATTGAAAAATAGAAATTCTTTGATGAGGAAATAAAGAAGTGTAATAGAGATTTTGACACACTTCTACCGGAACTATGTAATTTGTTGAAAGAGTACAAAAATATGTATAAAGATACCTATAAAACAAACTTTTTGACTATAGATATTGACAAGAAAATAAGCAAGGTACAGGATGAGATAAATAAACTTGCAGATAGCTTTGTCAACTCACCTGATACACTATCAGTTTTTGAAGAGAAGATAGCAAATTTTGAGGAAGAACTACTCAAATTGGAAAGAGAGAAAGAAAGAATAATAAATAAGGCAAAACATTTGAGATCTAAACTAAGTCCAAGATTGGACTATCTAGCATCTCTGCAAAAGGAAATTTCTAAGGCATTAACATAGGGAAGCAAAACACTGGCAGAGCATTTGCAGCATCTCACCAGTACAGTGAAGAGAACTGAGACAACAATAAAGGATAGTAAGAAGTTTATGGATAGTATAAACTTGATTTTGGGAGATCTTTTTCAGATTATAACTACCTAGCTACAAGGTTGAGGTTATGGATAGTTGAAACTACAAACTCTACTGACATCTTGACAACCTTTGTCATTGATGCCAAAGGGGGAGTAGTGGGATGAGAAAATTCAAAACACAGGAATCACATGCTTAGGGGGAGCTCTCACATTTTTGGTAACATTTTTGGACTACACATTTTTGGATACTTTTTGAAATTTCTCATGAGTGTTGCCATCAATGCCAAAGTGGGAGATTGTTGGCATATGCACACTCCAATGAGACATTGTATGCGATTGAAGGTTTTGTCATTGATGGAAACCTTGCAATCCTATGGCACTAGGAAAGACATTATACTGGCATCAGCAGATCACACTCAACACCGGCACTCAAAACACCAACACCAGCACCGGCATAGAAGAAAAGAAGTATACCGGCACAAAGGCTGACAGGATTTTGCTATACAATATTTTGTTTATTATTGTAATTTGACTTGGAAAATTGTAAAATGACTCTTATATATAAAGGAGATCATTGTAGACATTTGAAAGAGTGATGTAGAAATAAAAAGGAAAATATTAGGCAAACCTAATGTGTGAAATATAGGTCAAGGGTATATGGAAAGAACAGAGCAGGAACCGGTACTGAATCTAGCATTGAAGATGCTATTGTAAAGTAGTACAAGTTATTGGATTAGTATAATCCTTATTTGTAAGTCAGTGTGACTTCCCATTGAGCAGTGAGCTCTAGGTAGTTGGCCTTCCTGCATGTGCAGGCCCCTATTGTAAGTAATATTCTCTTATTGGCCAGTGAGTGAATATTGTGGGTCACAAATCCCACCGAGGTTTTTCTCACACCGGGTTTCCTCATTAACATCTTATGTTATGGTGTGCTTTTTTCATGTGGATGTTCTTGATTCTGTTTGTTGCATTATTTCCTGCATACCAGTACACTGTTATATTATGTTCTCCATGTTTTAAGTTAAGACATTCTAATTACCGATTAGATACTAATTCACCCCCCCCTCTCAGTATCTGTGGGACCCCTAATAAATATGTTGTGCAATCAAACAGGGAGGTCCTTAGTGACCCACAACCTATTAGAAATAATGTTGACAAAGGAAAATAGAAGTGCATGGAAGATGGGTCTAGATCTAAGACTACAGCAGAAATTTCTCATATGTTATCTGCGCATGAGAGAGAGATAGATAGGATGAGGAAAGAGAAGGAAGATCTACAGAGGGAGTTGGAAAAGGCTAAATTAGAAGTAGCCAATCAAGAGGTTAAAAGAAAGATTAATTATATAAAGGCTCCTCCTATAATTTTTCCTTCAGCAGACCCAAATAAACCTATGAGCTAATCAAGCCCCTATTACTAATCAAGGTAACCAAATCCCTCTGACTCATGGTCCTAATGTAAGAATGAATATGGGAAATAACCTTACTGCTAATCAATTTCAGAGAAGGCCCATTAACTTGGAGTTATACAGACAACTCTTCTTTGATGGAATCCCAGGATACCCTAACCATGTTCCTACAAAATAAAGAGATAGACTCCTCAAATGTGTTGGCAATAATGCAATTAGTGCAGAAGAGCATCTAAAATATTTTGGTGATTTAATAAATGATTATGAAATAGTTGATGAAGATGTCATCATGAAGTTGTCTATACAATCCTTAGTAGATGATGCAAGGGACTGGTACAGAGGTCTCCCTGTGAATAGCATCGAGTCTTGGGAAGATTTTTAAAACTGTTTTCAAGAATAATATGGTGACAAAACAAATGTGAGCTTCATGCTCAATGAGTTTAATAATATTAGAAAGTGTGATAATGAAATTGTCACAGATTTCAATGCTAGATTTCAGAAAGCAATGCATAGGCTCTATCAAGTAATGAGATTAGATGATAATATGTGTCTGAACACTTATTATAATGCTTTCGATTCCAAAATGGCCTATATTCTAAGGGACAAAAACCCACACAGTTTGAGAGATGCTTTTAGAATCGCTATAAATGTTGAATGTAATACGAAAACATCTGGGAAAGTAGGAAGGAGAACTGATGGAAGGTTGTGGCGAGAATCAAAACAACAACCTAATAAAGTTTTCAAGGAAGATGACAAAATAGAAAAGTTAATGATTGCCATGAAAGATCTTACTACCAAGGTAAGTAAAAATGATAAGCCTCATTACAATTGTCAAGATAAGCCTCCTAGATTGCATGACATGCCTTACAATACAACTTGGAAGGATGGAAAACCCCAAAATGAGAAGCCAAAAAACACCTAGATCCAAGATACCCTAAATCCTTTGAAAGGAGGATATGTTCATAATATGGATAATACTCCTTGATGCATGGCTTGTGATGGACCACATTCTCCTCATCAATGTGTTGTAGCTCAAGCCCTCGAAGAATCCATGAGAAAAGAGGTTGAGCCTGATATTAATATGTTTGAAACTGTTATTGAAAGTGATGATGAGTCTTTACAAAGTGAATTTAGTGAATGTGATGTGCTAAATAGTAATAGATCTTATCAAGGACAGATAACACTTGATTGGCATCCTACTTTGAATGTGGTAACTATTGAATATGAAGGAGTTCATCTCTGAAGACCCAGTGATGAAGAGGTAAGAAATATTACTAAGGCTGCCATAGCCAAAGCCAAGCATAATTATAACTCAAGAAGTAGTAATAAGGATGGAGATCAAGGGGAACCTAGCTCAATGTTCATAAAAGAAGTATCTCAGAAGAAAGCAGCAAGTCATGGCATCTTTCCTCAAGATAGTCAGGCAAAGAGTGACCAATTGAAAGATGTAGCCAAGGGTATGGATAATAATGCTACTAGTGATATGCAAGGAACTGCTACAGTGAAGAAGGCAAGTCAGCCTAAGATAGAGAAAGATAAGATTAATATTGAGTTGATTAATAATTCAACTTTTGATATGACTCAGGCTCTTACCCAGATGAAGGTCACAGTCCCATTGGTAGAACTATTGAAAATAAAGGAACATAGAGAAATATTACTAAGGCTGCCATAGCCAAAGCCAAGCATAATTATAACTCGAGAAGTAGTAAGAAGGATGGAGATCAAGGGGAACCTAGCTCAATGTTCATAAAAGAAGTATCTCAGAAGAAAGTAGCAAGTCATGGCATCTTTCCTCAAGATAGTCAGGCAAAGAGTGACCAATTGAAAGATGTAGCCAAGGGTATGGATAATAATGCTACTAGTGATATGCAAGGAACTGCTACAGTGAAGAAGGCAAGTCAGCCTAAGATAGAGAAAGATAAGATTAATATTGAGTTGATTAATAATTCAACTTTTGATATGACTCAGGCTCTTACCCAGATGAAGGTCACAGTCCCATTGGTAGAATTATTGAAAATAAAGGAACATAGAGAAGCTGCTCTATCTTTGTTTTCTAAGATATCTGACAGTAGTACAACTTTGCCTTCAGGTTCAATGAAGGATGAAAAGGATCTTGAGCTGCAAACCCCAGAGGTATATGTTGAAACAACTATTACACAAGAGGCTTCACGGGTTGATCCTTTCTATGTTACTTTGTTAGTGAATAACTGGTTAATTAAGAACTGTATGATAGATTCTGGTGCAGCTGCAAATGTGATGCCATATGGTGTCATGAAAGAATTAGGATTGTCAGTAAGTACAGTGTATGGGACGTGTTATGCTATGGATAACAAATAATTACTAGTGATAGGTACAATGAAAGATGTGGAAGTAAAAATAGCAGCATTTCCTGAAGCAACATATAAGATGGATGTCATAGTAACTGATACAAAACCTCATTATGGCACGTTATCATCTAGATAGTGGGTTGCAGCAGTAGGTGGAAATGTTCAGTTGGATCTGTCATATGCTACAATCCCAATCAATGGAAGCTAGGTTAAGTTGTATAGAGAACCAAGTGCCCCTAGGGTAATTGAGAAGATAGACCCTAATATGTTAAACTGTATGATTGATGTGGATCTTGACAATTTTAGAATACAACCAATTTTACCTCAGTTGAAAAATATTGATTCTATTGTGACTGAATTGGAATCTCAATAGCATGGTTTATGGCACATGTATTTTGATGGAGCTTTCTCTAAAGAAGGATCTGGAGTAGGAGTTCTTTTTTTGTCCCCATCAGGTATAACCTTCAAATACTCTTTTCTGCTAGCCTTTCAGTGTACAAATAACACTGTTGAATATGAAGCCTTGTTATTGGGGCTTGAAGTTGCAAAGAAGCATGGGATTCAGTTGTTAAGAGTACTAGGGGATTCGGAGTTGGTTGTTTCTCAGGTTAGATCTAAGTATGCATCTAAAAATGATCATTTGAAAAGATATAAACATGCAGTTTGGGATGTGATTGAACATTTTTCTGCATTCTCTATTAATTGGCTAGAAACATCAAAAAACATAATGGTTGATTTCTTATCAAATGTTGCATTAAATAATGATGACATAACACTAACCGGTGTATCCATAGTTGAGATAAAAGCTGGGCCTGCCATTCTTGATAATGTATATAATTGGCAAGTGTTTGCAGATGATGAAGACATTCTTAGATTCATACAATGCATTGATGACTATGATGGACAAAAAATTGATTGCAATGCATTGGTAGAAGTGATGGAAGATAGAGAAACTGTGTTTGGAAATGACATGGTTCAGTTGGAAATTAATGAAATACCTAAAGGATTAGTAGAATTGGAAGGTATGTTCAGTTACAGTGATAGTCATTTACATTAGCAGTCAACCACCAAGTTAGATGAGTTGGAGGAAGTGAACTTGGGGACAAAATCATCCCCTAAGTTGGTGTATATTGGAAAAAACTTGTCTCCTCATGTTAGAATTAACCTTATTAATTTATTGAAAAAATATAAGCATATTTTTGCTTGGTCTTATGAAGATCTGAAGGCATATAGACAAGATTTGTTTCAGCATGAAGTCCCTTTGCTTCCAGATGCTAAGCCTTTTTGACAGAAACAAAGACCCATCAACCCCCTATTGGAATCTAAGATGCAACAAGAGCTAACCAAGTTGAGGGAAGGGGGGATCATTAAGCCTATAAGGCATTCATCATGGGTGTCTAATTTGGTCCCAGTTAGAAAGAAGAATGGGGACATAAGGCTCTGTGTTGATTTTAGGAACCTAAATGTTACTTCTTTAAAAGACAATTATTCTTCTCCCAATATGGAAGCAATGTTGCAGAGAGTAACTGGATGTGACCTGTTGTCTATGATGGATGGGTTCTCAGGATATAACTAGGTGTTAGTGAAAGAATCTGAACAATTCAAGACTGCTTTTACTACCTCTTGGGGAACATATGTATATGTAAGAATGCCTTTTGGGTTAAAAAAATGTTGGAACTACTTTCCAGAGAGCAATGGATGTAGCTTTCAAGGAATTCATTAACATTATCATGGTTGTGTATCAAGATGATTTAACATGTTTCTCCAAAAGGGTAGATGACCACTGTGGGCACTTGGAAAAGGTTTTCAATAAATCTCTTGAATTTGATGTTTCCTTAAATCCAAAAAAGTGTCTTTTTGTTGTCACTGAAGGAAAGTTGCTCGGGCATATTGTCTCCAACGAAGGGGTTAGAATAGACCCTGAAATAATTGAAGCTATAAACAATGTACTTGAGCAAAAGAGTGTCAAAGGTGTCCAATCTTTCTTGGGAAAGGTAAATTTTGTTAGAAGGTTCATTGCCAATTTTGCAGAAATAGTTAAGCCCATTGTTAGATTGCTCAAGAAAGACACAAAGTTTTATTGGGATGAAGAAGATTCAAAGGATTTTGGTGAAATTAAAAGGGCTATTCAAGAGGCGCCAGTGTTGAAGTCCCCTGATTACAGTAAGCCCTTTTCTTTGTTTTCTTTTGCCTCTTATCATACAGTGGCTGCAGTCCTTCTACAAAAGGATAATGAAGGATATGAACACCCTATAGCTTTTTATAGCAAATCTTTACAAGCTACAGAGCTAAAATATGAAATTATGGAGAAAAAAGTGTATGCTCTGGTTAAGGTTGTAAAAGCATTTAGGCCATATCTTGTGAATGCACAAGTAATTTCTTATGTCCCACATGCGGCTGTCAAGGACATTTTATCTCAGTCTGAGGTCACTGGTAAAAGATGCAGATGGATAACCAAAATTCAAGAGTTTGATTTAGAGATTAAAATTACTAAATTGGTAAGAGGTTTAGGTCTTGCTAAGATAATGGCTCAATCAAACCTTCTTGATGTTGAGGTGAATAATGTTGAAATTAAGGACATCCTGGTCACAAGTATTGAGACACAGCCCTGGTACTCAGAGATAGTGTATTTTTTAAGGGATACAACATATTCAGAGGGAATGACCCACAACCAGAGAAGGACACTGAGACTAAAATCTCAGAAGTATGTCCTTATTCAGGGTAACCTGTATTGGTAGAATAGAGATGGGGTACTGTTGATGTGCATGAACAAATCCCAGGCTAGAAAGATGTTAAATGAAATGCATGATGGAGTATATGGATGTCACTACTCTGCCAAGACAACAGCTAGTAAGATAGTGCAGGCTAGATATTATTGGCCTACTTTGTTCAAATATGCCCATGAACATGTTCGGAGGTAAGACCCATGCCAAAATATTTCTTCCAAATTGAAGTATGAGGGAGATTTTCCCCTCAACCCAGTCATAGTGGAAGCCTCTTTTGTCCAATGGGGCATTGATTTTATTGGAGAAATAGTTTAGAAATCAGGAAGACGTCATAGGTGGATCATAGTGGCCACTGATTATTTCACTAAGTGGATTCAAGCTATACCCACTAGAAAAGCCACAAGTAAGGTTGTTATTGATTTCCTAATGGATAATGTTATAACCAAATTTGGTGTTCCTGTGAAACTGGTAATGGATAATGCCATGAACTTTAGATCAAAGAAGTTTGTTGAATTTTGCACTAGTCATGGAATAATTATGTCCTATTCTTCACCATATCATCCTCAGGGCAATGGGCAAGCTGAATCCAGCAATAATAGCCTTCTGAACATTATTAAAAAAATCCTTAAGGAGAACAAAAGGTCTTGGGATCAGAAGTTGAAGTTGGCCCTATGGGTAGACAGGGTTACTGTCAAGAAAGCAATTGGTGTGTCACCTTTTGAGTTGGTTTATGGCATGCAATCTAGGGTGCCAGTCAACAATCTTCTTTTCTGTATACAAGTTCCTACAAGCTGAGGATATGGAGTTATCTGAACCTATGGAAGACATAATGATTCAAATGGTGGAGGTGGAGGAAATCAACACTTTGGCCCATAAGAGAAATTTGAAAATTCAATTGCAATCCAAATATTTGTTTCACAAAAGAACCTTTGTTAAGAAAGTTTCAAATTGGCGATATGGTTCTTCAATGGAATGCGAAAGGGCAAGATAAAGGAAAACACAAAAAATTTGAGTCACTGTGGATAGGTCCCTATGTGGTTTATGATCTTAATGGAAAGGATTAATATTTTTTGCAAAAAATGAATGGTGAGGTATAAGAATTTCCAGTGCATGGACAATTCCTAAAGCATTACTTCTCTTAAGTCCATGCACAGTAGGTTTTAGTTTGTACATAGTAGGTTTGTTTCTGTTGGTTGTTTTTGGGCTTGTGTTTGGTCTGTTCTTGAGAGTTTCTATATTCTTATGTTGATTTTGCAATCAACCATCCCCAATCAGAGCCACTGTTATCACTGTTTTGAAATCGGGTGATTTTGTTTCATAAACAACTAAAATCTGATAGGTTGTTCTTAGCATTTCATGTTTGTCTCTGAGTTTTTTGGGTCAAAAAGGGTTTAGGGTTTTTGAAATTTAACCTTTCCTATGTTCTGAAATCCCTTGCATTCTATTTTTGTGTTACCTTTTTCCACTTAACCGGAAGGGTAGGTCTATCGTGAAAGGGTCCCCCCTTTACGAATGGCCTTAGGCGGGTCTTTATTAAATCTTGTATTTAAGCGCCCTTTTCCTAAGTTTTTATTTGCTTGTCAGGCTTTGTAAAGATCATGCAAGTTCCAACAAATCTAACAGTGTGAGCGGTCTCGTAAAGGAAATATGTGTGAGCTTTATCTTTTGCAAAATAGCAAAAAGATAGGTGGGTCCCAGAAGTAAGTAGATCCTTTGGATAAAGGCTGATCAACTTGGATTTGATCCAATGGTGCACGTGGATTCGCAGCCAATAGTGGTCTAAATTTTACCTTTTGTGAAGTAGCGAAAAGGTGACGAGGCCGGGTAAGGTGGTCACGAAAGGGCTAATAGATGATCATCTCAAAAAGGATCTAATGGTTTGCATTGATTCACAAAGAAAAGTTGCCAGGGTTTTATGTTTCACGAAATGGCGAAAAGCTAGCCGGGTTGAAAAGTAAGTGGATCCTTCAGTTAAAGACCGATCAACTCAGGATTGATCGAGTGGTCCGCGTTGGTTCACGAAGAAAAGCTGCCAAAGATTTAAAGTCTGCGAAACAGCAAAAGAGATGGTGGACCCAGGCGGCCAGGTTAAAGATCGAAGTTAAAAGTTGAGCATCTAGCCCAAGATCTAACAGCTCGCGTCATTTCGCTGGGCGAAGTAACATGAAGTTTACCTTTTGCAAAGTAGCGAAATGAGCTGGCTATTGCATGATAGATGATATGGCGGAACAAATGGATGTCTAGCTAGGGCAAATGATGATCTATTGGTATAACATGCAGTTCCAAGTAGATCATGTATGGCCCATTTTGATTAGGCAGCGATGGTGATGAAATCTATAGCCAAGATAAAACACATGGTCGTTAAGATGCGGAGTTTGATAGAGATCTGACGAATTGGCAGCTAACACGTCAGAGCTATCTGTCAGAAATAAAAAGGGCATGTGGACTCCATGCAAAGGGCCCACTTTCAAGGTTAAAGGGCATTAAAGGTCATGTGTCTCAAAGGTGATCCAATGACGAGCGCTATTTCATAGCCCAGAGATGCAAGGTCTTTAGACGTCGCGAAGTAGCGAAGACCATTAGCGGTAATGATTCCCCACAATTAGTAAAAAGACAAGTGGTCACCGTGTGGAGTAAAGGTTGAGAAAATAATAGAAGATCTGACGGATGGCGTTATTTCACGTGGAAGAGATGCATAAGTTTTATGCTCCACAAAATAGCGAAAGGAAGGTAGGGCCTGGTTTTAAGCAGCTTGACCCAGGTAAGGTAAAAGATGTGCGGGTTTCACAAGATCCAAAGGACAAAACTGCTTCACAATGAAAAGGTGCACAGATTTTAACCTCTGTGAAACAGCAAAAGGAGAAACACATAGAAAATGTTATGATCCGTTGGAGCCATTTTTTGAATTCAGCTACTAATTCAATTCTGAGTTGATTGCCGAAGCATGCGGTTTTAAATGCTTCAATTCATTGCTATGTTGTCATATTTAGCTTCACATCAATTGGACATTGGCATCATTTTGAAGAGTTCTACAGAGGAGTCAGTGCACAGAGCGAATTTCTTCAAACAACCAGTGATTTTTTGCATGTTGCTTGATTGTTACTACTTGAATTTGGAACATTGCATGCTCATTTTCATAGAGGTTAGTCATAATTTTAATTAATATAGTTGTGATTATGGGATGGCACCAGGAAGGGATTTCATGGGGAAGGTGAATTATCAGGATAGAAACATATGTGATGATTTCTTGGAACATCTAACTATGTCCACAAATGTCACGGCCAAAATTAAAGAATTGGTACCTAAATCCCCTCGTCTAAGAATTGGAGACGGTTTGTATGACAAAGGAAACTGGTTGAGAGATCCACAAATAGGGATATCAGGTATGCATCTTTTCAAAGTAGGATTCAGTCAAAGACATGCCCTCACCCCAATGAATAGTATATGGGAATTAGACGTAGGAAAGATCATAATCTATGGGGTTTTCATGGATGTTGATTTGTTAACCCAGATTGCACACAATTATGACCCAGTTGCCAAATGTATTAGGAATGTGAGTGGAGGAGACCTTATTGAGATCAATGATGATGAGTTTAGAAAAGTGTTTAAGCTTAGTGAAGTGTCTAATTATTTAGAGCCCATAAATTTTGATACACTGGCCCAGGTTTACAATGTACAAAGGGATCACCTCAGGAGTGGACCTTTGAAAGAGATTTTTGTTAAAATAGGAGGGTTAACTGTTGTAGGCCTTAGTAACATGGAGTCTTTCTCCTTGAATTTGTTTACTCTAAGGGCTAAAGGAATGTACTGGTCACTATGTCAAATCTTTGGGGAACATGCTGAAACAACTATGACAACCCATTATATGCTGATGATAGCACAGATTCTGAACCCCTCTCTAGCAATAACATTTGATTATGCACCTTATCTCACAGATGCAATCCATGTAGGACTGATAGGGATAAAAAGTGGTAAGGTAGATAGACCTTTTGGATTGTACTCCCTTCTCATCCACATGTTTTTATTTCAAGGTGCTGATTACTTTGCTACTAAAATGGATCTAGTGAAGGAAAAGGATGGTGAAGAGATGCCTGTACAACTATGGAGGACCATTTTGTCCTAGGACAGAGAGGATGCCAGCTACCTAGGGTTTGACAAATGTTTTACATCTAAGATTAGGATTCTTTTATGTTTAGAGAACCCTAGGATTCCCAAAGCTCTTTTAGAATTCCTTAGGCCTAAGGAATTATCTGCAAGTATCAAGATTGTGCACAACTAGGGTGACATATACTTATACCCTGTCTCTACAATTTTCAAAGTTTATGGTTTCAGAGACACTCCATATTTATTTCCCTATCAATTCCCATTAAAGATGGGAATTGCAGAGGTCCTAAGGCAAATTGGAGGTGTGCAAGAGGCAGAGCTAATGAATAGGGGAAAAGGGACTATTTTCCCAACTGTCACCGTGGCCCATCAATTTGTGATTACCAAGGGTGGTTGGAAATACTTTGATGACTTCTTTCAACCATATAGGTTGCCTACTACAGTAATAAGGTTTGTTGATCCTGAGGATGTTTTCAATGGTATGTTCAAGAAGAGAGCAATATGTAAAGGTAGGCCAAACCAATTCCATTTCCTAGAGAATTTAATTAGAAATGAGTTCAATTTGGATGAGCAAGAATTGAGGAAAGAAAGGTGGGTGGCATACAAAAAGGCTCTCAATTTTATTCATCAATTTGATAGTAGTTATGACCCTCTATCTAACTTTAATCCTTTTGAGGAAAAGATCAAATTCTTAATTCTTTATTTTGAAGATTTAATGCAAACTTTGAAGGAAAGGAGGGAAGCTATAATAAGAGATAATCCTGATAAGGCTAAGATGGTTCTAGCCAAGCCTATCTTTGCTAAGGCCATCCCTCTAGATAATTTTATAATGCATAAGAAGTCAAAATACATTGTGTTGATGCCAGTAATAGGTGAGCCCTCTACTTCAAGAGGCAAGAGAGCAATTGAAGATGTCATTGACATCCAAGACACCCCTAAAAGGCAAAGGGTGGGGAAGGAAGTGCAAATAGGTGAGTCTTTGTACTCTCCATCTCAATCCCCTATCCATATAGGAGATGAATAGACAGTAGCAAAAACATTATTGCAGTTAGGTAGTCTCAGAGAGATAGGTTATACATATGAGGAAACACAAGAGGGAATGCCAGAGGAGCCACCGAGTGCTAAGATGAACTTAACTATGGATGAGTTCAAAGGTAAAGAGCTATACACTACTGTCAAGAAAGCCAATGAGGAGTTCTTGGCTGGTAGTAATTTTGTCACAATAGGGGCCTTCATGCAATTTGTTTGGAAGCAAAACATAGAGCAATTCAAGGAAAGGTGTGAAAAGAGGAAGAGTGAGGAGCCTCACAAAGATGCAACTTTGGTGGAGGAAGAAGTAAAGCAAGAAATGATTACAGAATTCAAGGCCATTACTTCTGAAAAGGGAAGAGAAATGGTGTCAAAGGCTGGTGTTCTATTTCTCCCTAAATAGGATATAGCAGATGCCTTGGTACTTGAAGTAGGCAGAAAAGAAACTAAGCCTATGGAAGGAGTGACATTCAGCAAGGATAATGTTGCTTTAGTCATGTGGTCCTTAAAGAGGGTTGAAAGTAGAAGGAGGAAAGATACCTCAGAATCCAGTTTCCTAGGAGGTATGATAGTTAAAAGAGTCCAAGACACAGGAGTGGTGGAAGCTGCCAACATAGTTCTAGAAACTACAAAGTTCAGTGTGGCAGTGGCTGAGAAAGAAGCAAAGGAGAGAGCTAATCTCCAAGTGAAACTAGAAACAATTCTAAAGGCTTATGATGAAGCCAAAAAGGAGGTAGCCAATAGGAACAATATTATTGCTAGACTGCAAAGTCAATTGGCAGGACAACACCAAGGAGGTGAATCCTCTACTATGATGATTGCATCTTCTCCAGCAAGACCTCCACCCACCAGTCCTATTGTTGAATTTCCTCCTCCTATGTCTTCTAGTTTTAAACCAGCTGAGACCATTCAACATGAATTGGAGAAGTTAAAATAGGATCAAGCCCTGTTTGCAAATAAATATGAAGAGAAGGTAAAGGCCACAATTTTGAGTTTTGCTAATATAGTAGAAGCCCCCATTATGCACACTAATATGAAAATAATTCTAGATACTTTGAGTGAGTTGGATGAAGACAAGGCTATTTAAGAGCCAATTTTTGAAAAGTGGATGCCTAGGGAAGTGGATCTAGAACTTATTTTTGCATCCTATGATGAGGCAAGGTCAGATGCCATTATTAAATCCACATGTGAATGAGCAAAAGGCATGGCCAAGCTAGTAGAAGGAAGAGCCAGTGTAGAGAGAAAGGCTAACTTATAGAGGAAGGAATATACTGAGCATAAATTTGAATTGTTTCCCGGGGGTTTGGTTAGCCAAAATCAGTTGAAGGACAAACAAGTATGGCTTGATGAGCTAGGAGATAAATTATCTTTAAGGGTAAATTAAATCATCAATAAAGATGATACATCTCTATTTGTTAAGACAATTGAATAAATAGAAAAGATAAAGTCACACTACGGCTTTTTGGAATCAGAGGTTAGAAAAGTGAGAAACTCTTGGAAAAGGTTAGTTAAATTGAAGAAGAAAATTGTTAGCTACTCACGGCCTGATGATGATGTGTTCCAAGAGTGGACCAAAAAGTATGCAGTGCAAGAAGAGGAAATCCCAGAACAATTAGAAGATGCTACAGTGGAGCAACAAACCGAAAAGGTCCTTGAGACTGAAAAGGACTTGTAACTATTTCATGAAGGAAATGGCTGTTGTAACAAGTTATCCTTAGGAATGTCTGAAGCTTGTTTTGCATCCATGTTGTTATAAATGGATACTAGGAATTAGGAAAAATGATTACAAGAATTTGTAAAGAAACTCTACTAAAATATATCTAGGGTGTTTTCTGGCTATTACAAAGAATACTTTGAGTTATGTAAAATTTTCTCATAAATGAATATGAATATACAGATCAAAACTTTTCAGGCCTAAATCTGTGTTGTCTTCTGTTGTGCACTTGTTAATTTGTTGGTTTCATTTGAATAGTCTAGGGTTATTCGACTGAACATGGATTGTAAGGCGATCATATGGATGTGTTTCTATCTTTTCTCTTCAAGGGAGAGGAATTAAATATGCATGAAATATCTCTATCAGTAAATCAATTGTTTTCTCATTTTGAATTTGATGAACGGTTTAAGTTTTAAAAAGATAAAACTCATGTATATGTCAGGCATGTATGGGGTCAAATAAGGCTGAGATGGTGAAATGTATGGGAATGTTTAGTTTTGGAATTCTAATTTGATTTGGGTGACTTTGTAGCCCAGATAAGGCACTGGTATCAGTTGTGGAATTATTTCTATCTTTCTTGAGGATCAATACTGAAAACAAACACAAGTTTTTCTTTTATTGTTTCAGTTTTATTAAGGTGATGAAGTCCATAGGTTTTTAGCATTGGTTTACTATGAATCTCAAATTTTAAAGTGTGAAAGTTTTCACAGAAGGTATACCCACCTAAGCTTTGGATAAGTTCGAAGTGTAGAAGGTTCTGTTGAAACCTTGTTATATGTTATTCTGGAGTTCTAATTTTCTTGGTTTTCTCTTCATATACAAATAGAGTTCATTATATTTCTTACAGGGAGGATAGAAGGGAATCAGATTTTGAGAACAACACCTTGTTAGAAGTAAATACCCTATAAGGAGTAACCTCGGTAGAGGATTTGAGAATCCAATCTAATGGACCACCTTGTTAGAGGATTTAATAAGTAACCAAGCTTGTTAAAGCTTACCTGGTTAAGGGATTTCAATTCTTGTAATTATCAGAAAACAATAGGAGTTTCTTGATCTGTATAGCACTGCATTTGATTGATCAGATCCATTTAAGCTTATATCTTCCTTTACTCAAACTGCAGACTCATTCTCCAATTAGGCAATCACACACTCAACTGATTTCTGCCAACTCTTGCCAACACTTTAAAAAAAAAACTTCATCGACCTTAATTACAAATCAATTAGGTCTATTATACAACAAAAATCTAATCCTCATCATCAAGATTACAAACAAGTCGGTACAAGCATGACCGTTAGATTACATAGCAATCTCATCACATCAATCAAGAAAACCTCAATCACTCCTTGATTACCGCTTCCACGAGCTCAGTAACTCATCACGCGCTATCGATTAGATGCAATACACTTTTCTCCTTCCCTAGACAAACAAACGCACAAAAACAATTTGAACTTGTCTTCATACAATGACCTTGCGTGTCACCATCATTACCGCTTAGATCATAAACTAGCATAACCAATTCAACAACCTTAATTAGTTAGGGTTTAGCAAAAACAACTAGTAGGGTTTACCGGTTATATAACATAGAAAGGGTTTAACCTTATACACCAATTACCAGTTCAACTCACAAACTTACATACCGGTTTATAATATCCTTAACAAAACTCTTCCTACCGATTACAAGACAATATCAACAATATCATTACCAGTTCAATTGACATCAATGACAACATAACATATCATTAATGCAAACTTCATGCAAATTCCAACAATCTCCCCCTTTGGCATTGATGGCAATACAAAATATCAACACCATTTCTTGTTGTTGTGAATGTGAATAGGAATCCTAGTTTACATTACGAAGTATTCACATGATCTTTGTGCCTTCAGTCTGTCATCGGTTTTCCTACACATAATCATATAATTCTTCTCCCCCTTTGACAACAATGCCAAATTGAAATTAAAACATGTAATATCAAATTTTCACTGTGCATCAACAACATACTACAACTTGATGCTCCCCTTGTGGAATACATCCACTTCTACATCAACTCTTGTAAAATTTTTGCAAGTAATTCAGGGACTGATGCACTCAACATCATATTCAACTGACTTCATGAAGAGGGACAACCCCTAACTAACTTCTAAGATACTCAAAAGTAGTCTTAAGTAGGGGTTTGGTAAAAATATCTGCAAGCTACTCCTTGGTAGAAACATGCTCTACGATAACATCTTTACACTGAACTTTTTCCCTCAAGAAATGATACTTCAATTCAATGTGCTTGGTTCGTGCATGCAAAACATGATTCTTATAAATATTAATGACACTTGTGTTATCATATAAGATCTTTATAGGTTCTAAGATCTTCATCTTAAAACCTTCCAAAATGTGCCTCATCCAATTAGCCTCTGTGCAATTCGTATAAGCTGCAACATACTCAGCTTCAGCAGTAGATTGTAAAGTACAACTCGTCTTTTTACTACTCTATGAAACAAGCCTTCCTCCAAGAAAAAATGCTCCACCAGTTGTGCTTTTCTGTTCATCAACATTACCTACCCAATTAGCATTTGTATATGCCTTCAAATCAAAGTTTCCTCCATATAAATACCATAATCCATAGTCAACAGAACCTTTCAGTTATCTAAAGATACTCTTGGTTTCTATCAGGTGTGTCTCCTTAGGATTCTTCTGGAATCTAGCAACTATGCCAACTACATGGGAAATGTTTGGTCTGCTGTGAACAACATAGTGTAATTTTCCAATCATTGACTTGCATTCCTTCTCATCAATAGACTTAGATTCATCTTCCTTGGAAAATTTATAACCTGTAACCATTGGTGTCCCAACTGGTTTATAGTCACTCATGCCAAATGTCTTCAAAACCTCTTTCGCATACTTAGACTGTGTAATAAAAATACCATTCTCCATTTGTTGTATCTGCAAGCCTATGAAAATTTTTATTTCCTCTACTAAAGACATTTCAAACTCATTTTTCATTTCATCTATAAAATTGTTGCTCATGACATCATTACCTCCAAATATAATATCATCAACAAATACTTCACTAACCAGTAATTTATCTCCTTCAGACTTGAGATATATGTTACTATCATCATTGGTTCTTAGAAAGCCTATCTTCATTAGATTTGTATGAAGCCTTTCATACCATGCTCTAGGTGCCTTCTTTAATCCTTATAAATCCTTATGCAATCTGCATACCATGTCTTTCTCATCAGTCAATCCATAACAATCTGGCTTCTCTATGTATACCTCTTCTTCCAATATCTCATTCAAAAATGCAAACTTAACATCCATCTAATATACCTTGAACTTGTTATGGGCTGCAAATGCAAGTAAAGTTCTGACACCTTCCAGTCTTTCTACTAGTGCAAAATTTTCCCCATAATCTTCTCCTTCTTGTGCATAACTCTTGCACACTAATCTTTCCTTTTTGTGAACTACAACACCATCTTCATTCAATTTGTTCCTATATACCCATTTAGTACCTATAACATTCTTATTTACTGGTCGGGGTACTAGGGTCCAAGTGTTGTTTTTCTCAATTTGATCCAATTCCTCCTCCATAGCTTTAACCCAATAATCATCACCAAATGCCTCCTTAGCAGTTCTTGGTTCAATGGTGGATATCATGCAAGAATTCTCTCTGATTCTTCTTCTGGTTAGTACTCCAACATCCTTATCTCCAATAATCTGCTCAGGATTGTGATTTAGTCTCACATATCTAGTAATAGCATGATTGTTATCTTCGAGTTCAGCTTCTTCTTTGTCATCATCTTCTTCTGAATTTATATGTTTCAGTTGGACTATTGTATTAGAATTTGCTTTGTTGGTTTCAGATTTCACAGTTGTTGGTTCCAAAAACAAAATGCAAGGATCTTCATCCTTTTCCTCTGAACTGGTTCCTTCTGAGACTTCAGTAAACTCATCCACTCGAACATCAACACTCTCAACAATTCTATGTGTCCAGTTGTTAAAACATTTATAGGCCTTACTCTTGGTGGAATAGCTAAGAAATATGCCTTCATCACTCTTAGCCTCAAATTTCCTAATGTAATCACCTCTCTTAATATTTCTTCCAAATATCTTAAAATAGCTAACATCAGGTGATCTTCCATACCAATATTCATAAGGAGTCTTTTCCTTACCTCTCTTTACCAGAACCCAATTCATTGTGTAGATAGTTGTGCTAAGAGATTCTCTCCAAAAGGTTTTTGCTACACCTCCTTGTATCAACATTGTCCTAGTAGCTTCAACAACTAACCGGTTGTTTCTTTCTGTAATTCCATTCTGTTGTGATGTCCTCAGTTTAGAAAGCTATCGTTTGATACCATTATCTTCATAGTACCTAGTGAAATCCTCAGAAGTAAATTCACTACCTTGATCTATCCTCAGACATTTTATCTTCTTACCGCTATCTTTCTCAGGTAAGGCCTTGAATGCCTTGAATTTATCAAAACCTTTAGACTTATCTTTCAAGAATGTAACCCACATCATCCTTGAGCAATCATCAGTGAGAATCATGAAATATCTATCACCTTGAGTACTTTTTGTTCTTATGGGTCCACATAGATCTGTATGAACCAAATCTAACAAGTGCTCTGTTGAAAAGGATTTTCTTTTGAAAGTTGAAGTCATCTTTCCTAACTGACATTCTTTGCAAAAAGCATTAACCGATTTGTCTAACTGAGGCAAACCTCTCATTGTCTTGGACTTACTCACTTTAATAATGTTATCAAAGTTTATATGACAAAATCTCCTATGCCAAAGCCAGCTATCATCTATTTTTACAATAAAATAGTTGCTAACTTTAGAAATGAGATAAAATAGGTTACCTTTAGTTTGTTTCCCGGTTGCAATCAATTCACCTTTATTATCAAATATTTTGCACATGTCATTTTTAAATTCTAGTGGGTATCCTTTATTATTGAGTTGTGCCACACTCAAAAGATTGTGCTTTAGACCTTCAAACCAGTAGACATCCTTAGCACTACTCTTCCCATTAAGAGAAATAACTCCTTTACCTTTAATCATACAGGGTGAGTCATTGCCAAATCTAACACCACCATCAAATTCATTCAAGGAAAGAAATTTGCTCTAATCACCAGTCATATGATGTGAACAACCACTATCAATGATCCAATCATCAAAATTATTCATCCTGGATACTAATGCCTTATGGTCTGATATCTCTTCCTTAATAGCTACAAACACAATATCTTAACTAGCATCATCATCTGATTCTTCATCAATGATAGCACTATCAATAGCAATAAGAAAATCTCTCTTGCCTTTACCCTTATACTTCTTGAATTTGTCTCTCTTCTGTTCATTTTCACCATTACGACAATTAGCCGCTATGTGACTAATCTTGTTGCATGCAAAACATTTTAAAGGTAGTTTACCTCTTTATTTACCAGTGCCTCTCGCTTTGCCAATAATGCTTCAAGCTCCACTAAACTATCTTCATCATCATCATCTCTGTTGGATCTAGATTCATAACCATGACTAGTATCTCTACTTTTTCTCACAGATGGGTTAGAAACAAAAGCTCTAAATGAAGACTCATATTTTTGTATACTACCATCATAATCGTTTAATTCAAAAGTAGTAAGCTTGCCAATGATGGAGTCAAGAGTTACCTTAGTTTTGTCAATGGACTTTAGCTCCTGAATAGCTGCAACTCGAATAGCATAGACTGGTAGCAGGGTCCTCAATACCTTACTGATCACTGTGGCATCTTCCACTTTCCCTCCAACACTTTTAATTTCACCGACTCTCTTTTATCCTTTGACCATACTATTGGATATTCTCACCTTTAGACATCTGCATGTCATCAAACTTTCCTCTTAGACTCTCTTCTTTAGCAATCTTTACATGTTCATCATCGCTATAAATCTCTTCATGTTTTTTCCATACTTCATATGTAGTTTCAAGACCATGAACATCTACATATTCAACATCAGACAGGGAACTGATAATTGCTTCCAGTGCTTGATGATTTTCTTGATGTTCTTTCTTTTGATCATCAGTCAGAGTTCTAGTAGGTGCTATTTACTTAGTTTCTACATGATCCCAATACTGACTTCCCAGACTCTTGATGTAAATCTTCATTCTGTCACTCCATATCCTATAGTTATCTTTGTTGAACTTCAACCTTCCTTCTTCATCATGATCTAGCAGATCTTTTCCTCAAGCTGTTAGGCTTGGAACTTAGAGGACCTGAGATGCTCTGATACCAATTGATGGTATGATGAAAGAATAAGTATCTGGTAGATCACTGAGAGGGGGGGGGGTGAATCAGTAAATAGAAAAAATAATACAAACTTCCCAAACTCAAACTCAATCACACAAACTAAACTTATCAATGAAATACCACTATCGAGATCAATACTCATAAGAATACTGGTTGACTGTTATAGCAACTTAACAGTAAACAACATTTAACTTGTAAACAACCAAATGCTTCACTACTCAACACTTTCGATTATCATGCCTTATCAGAAATAATCAAATCAATAATAAGATCATAACCACAAAAAATTCAGCACATGACACAAGTATTTATACATGGAAAACTCAAATAGGTAAAAACCGTGGTGAGATCGGACTCACAAGAAAATATTTGAACTCTTTTGAAGTTCACCCTGTTAAGAGCCTAGCTTGTTGAAGCTTTTACAAAAGTCTTGTTAAGAACTGATCCTTTTAGGAATCACCCAGTTAATGGATTGACTACAAATGCCTTGTTAGAAGCAAATACCCTGTAAGGAGTAACCTCAGTAGAGGATTTGAGAATCCAATCTAATGGACCACCTTGCTAGAGCTTACCTGATTAAGGGATTTCAATTCTGTTTTAATTATCAGAAAACAACAAGAATTTCTTGATCTATCTAAATAGCACTACATTTGCTTGATCAGATCCATTTAAGCTTCTATCTGCCTTTACTCAAACTGTAGACTCATTCTCCGGTTAGGCAATCACACACTAAACTTATTTCTACCAACTCTTGCCAAAACTTAAACAAAACAACTTCATCGACCTTAATTACAAATCAATTAGGTCAGTTACACAACAAAAATCTAATCCTCTCATCATCGAGATTACAAACAAGTCGGTACAAGCATGACCATTAGATAACATAGCAATCTCATCACATAAATCAAGAAAACCTCAACCTCTCCTTGATTACTAATTCCATGAGCTCAGTAACTCATCACGCGCTTTGCATTAGATGCAATACACTTTGCTCCTTCCCTAGACAAACAAATGTGCCAAAACAATTTTAACTTATCTTCATACAATAACCTTGTGGGTCACCATCATTACCGCTCAGATCATAAACCAACATAACTAATTCGACAACCTTAATCGATTAGGGTTTAGCAAAAACAACTAGTAGGGTTTACCGGTTACATAACATAGAAAGGGTTTAACCTTATACACCGATTACCAGTTCAACTCACAAACTTACATACCGGTTTACAATATCCTTCACAAAACTCTTCCTACCGATGATAAGAAAATATCAACATTAACAACAATATCAACAATATCATTACCATTTCAATTGACATCAATGACAACATAACATATCATTAATGCAATCTTCATGCAAATACCAACAGACACTAATGACAATCGTTATGTTTACATCAATGACAACCAATCATAATCATCAACATCACATTTGCAGTAGGTTATTGGGATGATATTGAAGGAGTTGTTGATATGGAATGAGAACTGAGATCTGCACTAGCTGATCTAGATGAGTGTAGAGACAAATACAAGAAGGCAATTGAGAAGATTTCTTTCCTACGGGGTTTATTGGACAAAGGAAAGAAGGATATTGATGAATATGAAACAAATATAGATGAGATGACTAGAAAATATTCAAAAATATGAGAAGAAGTGATGAATCTGAAAAAGGAACTCAAAGATCCTAAAGATTGGATGAAAAATTTGTACACCCGGGAAGATGTGAAAAATTTTGGTTTCAACCACAGCATGTGAGTTAAAAACTCTCCTAATTTAAGGAAAGGCTCTCCCTTTTCTACTAATACTAATCAACATTAATGTATAAACATTAATCTAACCTGGATAGGACAATACCCTTTTCTCTTTCTTCAAAAAAGATGATAAATTCTTTTATGTTTTTAGAAAAGAAATGGTAGTTAAGAAAACAAATACAACAACTTACAAAGATTATTATACAAAAAGTAAAGTTTATGTGAAAGCTTAAAGACTTCTTTCACTTTCCCAACATGAGAAAATAGAAATAAATCTCAAAGTCTTTACTTTCCACTATCTTAGCTACCTTTCAAAATTATTAGAATAAGAACAATGGACAAATACAACAACACAGTCTGTTGATATGGTGCACTTCTAAACTACTACAAATGGGAGCAAGTACAAGCACAAAGTCTTATAATTCCTCTTTACTATGAACACTTAGTTGTAATAATTTAATCCTTAATACTTATAGCACAAAATCTACAAGAGGTTAGATTAAATCTCCTTTCAACAATCTCATTAGAACCTCAAGCAAATGTAGAAAAATATACCACTATGACATAAGAACACAATGGATATAAGAACAAGGCTTCAACAAAAAGTCTAAAACTCAAATGCTTTCTTAATATTGCCTGAAAAACTAATTTACAAGTATGAAGCACAAAGTATTTATGCCTCTAAATTTCTACAAAGTTTTCTCACTTGCTAAAAAGATAAAAATTGCAAAGAACACCCTTCGATATATATAGGAGAGGAGCTAAGAGCAAAAAATGGGAGAAGTCCAACTAACTAAGACTTTTTCCACAACCACTATGACTTATTCCAAATTACAGTCCTACTGAATTTCAAATTGTAATTTGTTTACATGTAGTTACAAGTTACAAGAATACAAGTAATGTGACAACTTGCAATCACAACTTTTCACTTTACATGTAATTTGTCAAAACTAAATTACAAATGCATAATTGAAACTAATCCAAGTGTCTAAGACACGACTCAATTTACATCATCCTTAGTCTAAGAGGTCTTATGTTGCTACAACAGGTTGGCACTTGAAGTATTCAAGATTGGTGAAGATATTTATCCAAGAACATCAATTTGCATAATTAATAGTGAAATTCATTTCTTTTTGTCACATAGCACTACTATAATGCATTGTAACAATACATTACTCCTTCACTTGTCAAATCCTCTCTACTTTATGCTTCATGATATTTTGATCCTCTTTGTACATATGACAACATACTCCTTTCATTTTACATCATTACTACCATCAGCATATGACAACAATAGCTTTTGCTTGTTGTCCTTACATTCATTGAGACCCCTTGCAAGAAACCCGAATGCAATTAATCAAAGTGTGTCTCCTTGTAGTTGAATCCTAAAGACCCAATTACAAGTATTAATCTTGCAAAGGGAAAATGTGGGAATGAGAGCATGTGGAGAATAAAGGCGAATTTTGGATCTTTGGAGGTGGAATGCAACTGCAAGTGGATCATAGCGAACTTGAAATGTGGAAATGAATGAAGATGCTTACACTTGCAGTCATGCCTCAAAGACCTAAATGTAAGTGAAGATGAATGCAAGATAGGCATTAGATTGTAATTAGGGCTTTATGTCCCAACTATAAATGTGAAATGAAGCAAGATCACAAGGAGGTATAAACTTGCGATTGGAGTTTCAAGACCCAATTGCAAGTGAAGCACGTCAAAGTGTTCATGCAATGTTGTCTTGCATTCGATTTTTGAAACCCTGATTGCAAGTGTAAGGAAAACATGATAAGATAACACACTTTTAATATGAAAGTTATTAGAGTTGAGGAAAAATCAACTCTATAGCTCCCAAAGATCACCTACATGCAAACCTGTCACAGAAGGAGAGAAGCAAAAAAGCTATGGAGGCCAGAAGTTCAGAGATCCAGAAAAGAGGAGTTATATTGATTGTGCAACAAGAATGCAATTCAACAATTATGGTTGTTATGAAAATACAAAGAGAGAATTCTTATAAAAGGATACTCGAAACCCTAAAGGTGAAAACCCTAAATAATTATAAGATTCTTAAGTTTAGCTTAAGCATAGAGCATAATAGACTAATAATTAAATAAATAATTATTAGATAATAAAAGATAACTCTAACAAAAGTATTAGCAAGAGACTCTGCACAACTAGTCAGTTGTTGTCATTGATGGAAACCCATCATTTCTCCCATCCACATTACATAGTTTGATCATACTAAAAGTCAGATTGGTGATTTTCTTAAGTTCGGCAAGCCTAGAATAAAGCATCTGATAGTGATCAACATTTTGGTCTAGATTTATTTTCATGTTAACATTTTGTGTTGTGGATTTGAAGGAAGGTAGATGGATGTCTGGAACATCTTATTCTAGATTTTTGGTCTCTGGTGATAATTGGTGTGCAATTTACAAGCTTTTGAGTACCAAATTTTAGTCTGCTAGTGCAGTGCAAGCTAACTTGTGTAGTTGATCATTGTGTGGATTTCATGAAGCGGTTTTAGTGATTGATTTTGTGATCTAGGAAGTTTAGCCAATATTTGGGAAGAGTGTAGACAATTATTTTTGGTCCGCATAAGCATTGGACTTTGAATTCAGCCGACAGTTCATACTAGCGATGGATATGATTTCATGTTGCAGATATATATATAATCGATGTTTCTAATTATTTTAAGTAGCAAAAAGGTGTTGGTGATCGATTGTGTGCAGTTTCACATGTGCAGGTTAGAGATCTATGCTCTGGATTTGTGACAGAGCAGTGTAACAGACCAGTGAGAAATGAAGTGTAAGAAATCAGTGTATTGTGCTTAGCTGGAACTGTACTTTGGCATTCTTAGATGTCATTATTCAGTTTAGACATTTCAGTTATCTTTTGTTAAAGATTTTATAGGTAGTGAGCATCCTTTTGAGAAGTGAACTCTAGGCAGTGTGTCTGAATATATGTGTTTTCCCATTGTAAGACCTTTATTTGAGTATACTTATTTTGTGGGTTCAACCCCACAGTGGTTTTCCCCTTAACCAAGTTTCCGCGTATTAAATGTTGGATATTGTTGCTGCTAGGATATGTTGTTGTTGTTGATGTCAACATATTCATGTGTTTTGGCATTGCAAAGAGTTGTTTTGTTGATATGGTGTTTGCAGTGAGTTGATCTGGTTGCTTTATATGTTTGGGATGTTGAATCAACTAGAGATACTTCATTCATTATTGATTCCATTATGATATGTGATGATTTGATCGAGTTGAGGATTTTGGTATGGAGATTTGTTTTCAGTATTCAGTATTGCAGTGTTCTGGTGATTAATTTGTTGTGCTTTAGTATGATTATATCTTGTGTTGCGGATTTGGGAGAATTTTTTTGATGTTCATGTGTATCTTCATTTCAGATGGCTCATTATTTGATTCTCTACAAGTTATCTTTCTTGTCCAAGTTGTTGTTGATAAATGTTCTTGAGTGTTAGCGTGTTGATCGATGAAGATTTGAATAAGTGGTATTGGTGCAGCTATTGCAGATAGTTTTAATGTTCTTGTTGATGTTTCCTAATCATGTCCTATTTGTTTTGGTGGTCTGCATTGATTCTTGTGCGATTTCTTGAAGATCTTATGGGTCTGGTGATATTCTTCATGCTATGTAGTATTTTTAGTGGTGTAACATGTTGCGATTGATCTTGGAAACATTTATAGTGATTATGGGCATTTGAGGAGTTGATTTGGGTCTATGCTATGTTGTCTATGGCATTGTATTGGTCTGGTGGTTGATTTATGTATCATGTGATGTAATTTTGTAATTAGGTGTTGAGGGTTTGGCCAACCTTGTAGTCAAGGTTGATGATTTGTACAAATAAGTGTTATATTTGTTGTTCAAGGAGGCATGGTGTTGAGTCTACATTATCAAAGAGTGGTGTATGTACGAACAAGTGAATTTATCTTTCGATGTGATGTATTGAGTTGAGATTGTTGCAGGACTAACAAATGAGTTTTACTGAAACTTTCATTAGGCATTAGCAAATGCTATCTTTATAGTTAATCCTTACCGAATTGTAGTCCAAATATGTTTGTAAGGTAGTGAACCTTCCTTGAGGGTTGTAGCCTTTTGGTTTATTATAATATGAGCAGAGAGCTCTAGGCAGTGTTCTTGAATGCATGTGTGTTCCACATTGTAATATTTTTTTATACTACTACAGAGTATCATCTTATTGTGGGTAGGTTCCCACCATGGTTTTTCCCTTAACTGGATTTTCCATGTCAAAATCTTGATGTTATGTGTGTTGGTGTAATTGTGTTTATCTGTGTTCTTGATACTGTTGAGATTGTTCTTAAATTATTTAATCCGATCAAAACTGATTCACCCCCCCCCCTCTCAATTTCCTTCCTTGATGTTGCCAACAAGTTCTATTAGA
Source organism: Cryptomeria japonica (assembly GCF_030272615.1). NCBI lineage: Eukaryota > Viridiplantae > Streptophyta > Pinopsida > Cupressales > Cupressaceae > Cryptomeria > Cryptomeria japonica. The sequence continues at coordinate 559,382,610 of NC_081408.1, read as the reverse complement.
GCTAGATCCTCTGAAAGAAGCTTAACCACTTGAGGAGATCTAGGATGGAAACCTATGTGTTCAAGAAGGAGAGTCCTAGATTCGATGGAAACAATTATACTATTTTGAAGGATCAGATAGAAGTTCATCTGAAGTGTCTTGGAGAAGATTATTAGAAAATTACAAAGAATGTCTACAATGTTCCTCCAAATGGACTGGTTACTACTGATGAAATCAAGGAAGTTGAACATAACATAAGAGATAAGGAAGAAATGTTGAGTGCCTTAACCAATTCAGAAATGACTAATGTGATGGGTTTGAAGATTGCACATGAGATCTGGAAAAAGTTAGAGACCTTGTATGAAGGAGATGCACAAGTTAAAGCTGCTAAGTTGTAGAGTTTGAAAGGAAAATATGAGACATTGAAGATGGGAGAAGATGAGAATATAACATACTTTATGGCTAAAGTAAATGAACTTGTTATGAACATCAGATGTGTCGGTGGAACTCTTGAAGAAGATGGGATTGTTGCTAAGCTGCTGAGATCCTTTCCTTTTGCTTATAAAGCCAAAGTTGTTGCTATTGATGAGATCCGGAGTGTGACTACTGTGACAAGTGATATGTTGGCTGGTAAGCTTGCTACATATGAGTTGAGTGAATTTGAAAAATCACATGGTAAATTTGAGATTGCATTTAAAGCCTTCATATCCAAGAAGCAGAAGTATGATCTGGGAGAGAGCTCATGTAGGGTGTCTAGATATGAAAGGGAGATGAGAGAGATGGAAGAATAGGAGAAAGAGTTGGATGAGCTTGAAACACTTATTGCTAGAAGATTTCCTAAGAGAGCCAGTAATTATGATGGAAAGTTACCTTTGAAATGTTTCTCTTGTAGTAAGTTAGGACATTTTTCTTCTGGGTGCCTTGAAAGAATGTCTAGATATGATAAGCATGATAAATTTGAAAGGCATGATAGATCTAATAAGAATGATAGATATGATAAGAATGAAAAGTATGATAAGCCCTATAAGCCTAACCAGAAGTATAGATATGAGAAGAGATGTTATTATGTTGTTGATGAAGGTGTGACAGATGAAGAATCAGACAATGGGAATTCAAAAGAAGAATTTGTATTTATTGCTATCAAGGAAGATGATCTGGTACCGGCGAATTCTGCAAGATGCATTGTTGAGGAGAAATTGTTAGCTACTAAGATTAAGGAGAGAGATAAATGGGTAATTGACAGTGGTTTTTCACATCATATGACAAGTGATAAAATAAAATTTGTGAATATGGAGAGGTATGATGGTGGTATAGTGAGATATAGAGGTTATAAAGCTTGTGTGATCTATAGTAGAGGTTCTATTTCCTTTGGTGGTAAGAATAATATTGATGATGTCATATATGTTGAAGGTTTAAAGAATAATATTTTGAGTGTTGGATAGATGGTTGACAAGGGATATGATTTGCAATTCAACAATGGTAAATGCAAGATTCTGAATGCCTCCAGAATAAAGATTGTATTAGGAACAAATATTAAAGGTAATATCTTTCACTTGAATGTAAGTGAGAAAAGTTGCTTGATTTCTCAAATAGATGAAAGTTGGTTGTGGCATAGGAGGATCTGTCATGTTAATTTTGACTTCATGATAAGGATAATTTCTACTTAAGTTGTTAGAGATCTACCTAAAATTGTAAAGCCCTCTAATCTGATATGTAAAGAATATCGGTTGGAAAAGAAAACAAGAACTTCATTTAAGATTAAGTTGTATACATCTAATGGATTGTTATATCTTGTGCATATTGACTTATGTAGTTCTACAAGATTCAGAAGCATGCAAGGTGACAAGCATTTCATGTTGTTGATTAATGACTACTCTAGAATGATGTGGGTTAATTTTCTAAGGGAGAAATCAGAAGCATTGGAAAAATTCAAGATATTCAAAGATATTCAAAGCTAAGATGGAGACTGAGATAGGATTGAAGCTGAAGTGTCTGAGATCTAATAGAGGAGGAGAATTCACATCTAGTGAATTTGATACATTTTGTGAGAGGAATGGAATTAGAAGACAATTATCTACTCCTAGAACCCCTCAATAGAATAGAGTTGTTGAAACAAAGAATAGAACTATTTTGGATGCTGCCAGAACTATGATGATTGAAGAAAATGTTGTGTAGACCTTTTGGAAAGAATCAGTTCACACTATTGTTTACACATTCAACCAAGTGCATATAAAAGGTGATTTCAGTAAGACTCCTTATGAGCTATGGTTTGGTCATGTTCCTACAATTTTTAAGAAGAAAATGTTATATCAAAAGAGATCGGGATATAGGAAAGTTTGATGCAAGATGTGATGAAGGAATCTTCTTGTGATATTCTACTAAGATAAGAGACTAAAGAAGATAGTGGAAAGTGCAAATTTGAAGGTTGATGAATGTCATGGAGAGTAGATCAAAGTATGTGGGTATGAGATTGGTGATCAAGACATTGTTTCAAAGCCTGTGCAAACTAAGACCCTAAAGAAGAATTCTTTGACAGAGATAGTTAATCTAGATATTGTTGTTGTCGGTGAAGGAGTTCAAGAGCCTAAGAATCAGAACAATCTGAAGACTCTAAGGTATATAAAATTGAATCATTCATAAAATCAGATTATTGGTGATAAGAACAAGCATGTGATGACTAGAAGAAGACTTGTTGCTGAAGAGATATGCCTGATTTCAAAGATTGAACCTAAAGATGTTGTAGAAGCATGTAAGGATGAGAATTAGATAAAAGAAATAGAAGAAGAGTTGACTCAGATTGAAAAGAATAACACATGTGATCTTGTTTCGAGACCTAAGGACAAGAATATGATTGGTACTAAGTGGGTGCTCCAAAATAAACTAAATGAAGTTGGTGAAGTGTTGAAAAATAAAGCAAGATTGGTATGTAAAGGGTACTCTTAGATGGAAGGTATTGATTATGTGGAGACTTTTTCTCTTATAGCTAGAATTGAAGTTGTTAGATTGTTGCTTGCATATGTTGTTGTTTATGGTAAAAATGGAAATAATAATATTGAAAGACTAAATGAATTCAACCACAAAACCCTAGCCTAACAACAACAAAGATCCACCATAACATATGAAGATTACCTAAGACAATGCAAATAAAATTAAAATCACAAAGATTATACCATCACATGTCCAATAGGTTTTGGATCTCCATTCTTCCTATCTCCATTGATCTTGCTTGACATATTTGCTCTCAGATTTTATGTGTGCAAAAGAGCTCAACAAAGAACGGAAATGTGGTTGCAAGTAGGCTTGATCGCATGGAAAAATTTGAAAGTGTAGTTGGGGGTTGATAATGAAGGAAGTATCTCCTTATATAGAAGACACTATAAGAAATGGAGGGATACGATTAAGAGGTGTAAAAGATAAATGGTCGGCTAAGATTAGAGGGTAGGTAGAGGAAATAAGAAAGTAATGAGAGGGTAGGTAGTGTATGAATTAAGAGATGAATGACATGTGTCGTAGGTGAAAAAGGCTAATAAATAATTTAAATAAATAAAGATTTGTTTAATTAATAGAGGAAGTGGGATCAATTAAATAAATAAAAAATTTATTTAATTTACGAAAAGGATAATTGAAATAAATAAATGTATTTATTTAAATGAGAAATAAGGTTAGAAGAGGATAAATGAATTAATTAAATAAATAAAGATTTATTTAATTAATAGAAGAATTAGGCTTAAATAATTAAATAAATGAAATAGTTATTTAACTAGATAGGACAATTTTAGGTGTCTACATTTTGCCCCTCTTTGAGGCAATGTAGCTTGTCGTGTTGTTTCAAAGAAGATAACATGAACTGATACAAAGTTGCACCAAGATGGGAATGATATGCCCCCTCGAGAGATTGGATGAAAATGTCTGAAAAAGATCATAGACAATCTCTCGATAAGAAAGAAAGGCCAGAAAGGATAAGAGTGACAGAGTCACGAGATAAAGAAGACTGACTCAAGAGACTAGGGCTAGGGTAGTCTATAAGATAGACTACGAGGGAAAACATCCTCATTGTCATCCACACATCTAAGAGATCAGAGTGCAGAGAAAGCAAAGATCAGCCAGCAGCGATGGCATTGGTGCATAGATTCGAACGCATTTGCCGATATCAGAGGCCAATAGATGCAAGAGAGTCAGTGAGTACCACAAAACCTCCTTGTACTTTGGTGCATTAATTATTGTCATAAATATTGTTGGTGTAAATAATTATTCACCATGGATATTATTACACCTTCCTTAAGTTTACTTAGGAAATGCATTTCATAGTAGTTTGGGTATGAGACACTTGGGTGTTTGTGCCACATTGGGATAGTGTGTGTAGGATAATTTCCACCTTTTATGGTGTGATCTTGTTGTTACACTCCACATTCAGTGGGTGATCCACCTCATGTGGAATATTATATTGTTTCTCCTACCTACCCACACCTATTTCTTACCTACCCTTGTTTCTTATTGAGCCACATGTCATGTTTGTGTGCTCACATATACATATACCCTTTCCTATATAAGTAGGCTCATATTCATTGTATGAAAAACAACGATTGATGATCCAGTTGATCAGTATTTTCATCTTGATAAAATACAATTTATTTCTATCATATATTTTGTCTCTCTATTTGTGCTTTCCATTGCCTCTAGATCTTGGCAAAATATTACATGGTATCAAAGCTGGTCCATGTCTCACATGGTATCAGAGCCATTAAAGTGTCATTGGTTTGCTAATTGAGAGAAATTTGATGCTATTTGGGGTTATGTATTTTGGAGTTTTCTATTGCAAGTTATTATTGAAGCTTGATGGATCAAATCTGAGGTTACCATTGGATTGAGAAGGACCAAGAAAGTCATTTTTGCCTTTTGTTTCATCCAAATCGGACTTCGGAGGCCAAATCTAGAGGCATTTGAAGTTTGACGCTGCGGCGGAAATTTTCCAAAAATTATAATTTTGCAGGCATTTTTCAAATAGCGATATCTCACTCATCTGGACTCGTTTGTTCGAGAAATTTTTTTTGTTTTGGGGTAGAATTTTGTGATCTATACAGTGGTGTAGGAGTTTTCTAATTTTCAGATACAGGTTTTTTGAAAATCATGAAATCCCAATTTTTACAACTTTGGAGGCTTCGTTTGGGACCATATGGACTCCTTTTCAAGTGCCCTTTTTTTTAAAGTGCATATTTTTTCATCTACTTTCATAATCTGCCATCTGTTTGCAGTGATTCTAAGTAGAAATTGTACTTTCTATATTTGATCATTTTTGGCATATTTGGTACTTGTATTTTGCTTGGATATCAGTTTAGATCACTAGCAGTATTTGTTGAAGTCTCTTAGATCTCATTTTGAGAAGTTGTAAATTGAAATTAGAAGTCCACTTTGCCTTGTTTTGCAAGTGGTCCATTGTATACGCACTAATTATAAAGTGTCAAAATCACCATTTTGGGGGGTTTCTTGATTGAGTATTTTGGGGGGGTGTCTTGTGTGATTGTGTCTCTCTCTCTATCTTGTATGTTTTCATTTTGGTGCTATGGGTTTTCCTAAATTTCCACTTTTAGCTCCTCATAATTATGCATCATGAAAGATTAAGGCATGGAGTAAACTAATGGAAAAAGGACTCATTCATTATGTAAATGAAATTATTACAAGACCACCCAATCCTAAGGCTGATCCTAATGCTCAAATTGAATGGCTTACTAAGAATGCTATGACACTTGGAACTCTTAGAAAGTATGTATCAGATGACCTCATTTTTCACATTGATAAGTGTACAACAATTAAAGAGGCTTGGGATATTTTTAAGAAATTGTATGGTCAAGTTGATGAGATTAAGGGCTGCAAGCTTAATAGTGAACTCACAAATTTGGATCCCAAGGATTTTGATACAATCCAAGATTATGTCACAAAAGCAACTGAATTACGAGAAAAGCTAAAGGATTGTGGAATTGATAAAAAGGATGCTCAATTGGTTTATAACTTGTTGGACAAGCTTCCTTCAGAGTATGCAGCCTTTGTATCTAGCTTTCACACCCATAGGTTAGCTCAAGGTTCCTCATACACTTCTCCCTCATTTGATTCATTCACAGAGATGTTGAAACTTGAGCAATCTAAGTTGACCACGATGGGGATTCTCAAATCTTCAAAGTCACGAGCTTTGGTGGCTAACAAAGGGAATCAAAGTAATCAAGGAAAAGGCAAGAATCAAAAGCAACTTAAGTCTAAACCACAACAAGATGGAGCACAATCTTCCTCTCCACAACAAGGTGATTCACCATTCTCACCTAAGAGGAAATCATATAAGGACAATTTTTTTGTGGATATTGCAAGAAGTCGAGACATGATGAACATCATTGTTATAAGAAGTATATTGATGAGTTGAAGAATCTTCTTAAGAAGAATAGAATCAACCTACCTTCTAGAATGTCTACATTGGCTTCTTCTTCCAAGGATAAAGGAAATGATCACTCTTTTGGGATAGATAAAGGAAAAGGGCAAGCTCTTTGTGCTACTACAAGTCATGATTCAGGGAGATGGCTTCTAGATTCAAGGGCTTCTCATCATATGGCATCTTCATAGTCTATGTTTTCTAAATTTGAGCCTTTTCACATGCCACAGATTTTGATGGGAAATCATACATACATGGATGTGATTGGGAAAGGATCTATTGCCATTGAGGATAACTCCTTCAATGATGTGTTGTGTGTACCCCACTTGACAAATAATCTTCTTTCCAGCTATCAAATCACACATGGGGCAACTAGGAAAACTGTGGAGCTCACACCTGATTTAGTTATCATTAGAGACTTGGAGAGTGGAGCTATCATTGCGACTGGGGTGGTTGATCATGCATTTCAGTTGTACTCTTTTTCAGATTTCGGTCCTATTGATAAGGGTGATTCTTCCTATGTTGATGATTCAGATTTTGAGGAGAACTTTGGGCATTTGAACTTGGGGATTCTCACATATGACCCCGTTCTTGAGCCTTGCATTTCATCTCCTTCTATTGATATCACACCACCTATTGCACCTGATGATGCAGCTAGTGCGACAGTTTTGCCTTCTTATGATTCAGGCAGCAAGATATTTCATGTCTTCCAGCTTCAGTTGATTGGGATACCTACTTGACAGACATTGCAGACTTGTTTGTGGACTCCTACATTGCAGATTTGAGAGACACCATTGATGACATTCATCTTCTCTTTGATGAAGATGATCCTTCTTTGATTGTTGTGAGGGATCACTCTGAACCCTCTTGTGCATTCTCCACATGATCAATCTTTAGAGGTTGACATGATTGTGGATACTTTTGTACAACACTTGGAGGAGGTCTCTTTATCTTTTGAGGAGACATATGAGTCTTTGGATATTGTTCTACATTCATCTCCACTAGATCTTGGAGTGCCTTTTTCAGCAGTGTGGCACAGTTTACCACCTTTGGAGGGGGTATCTTTCAACATCGACATGGGGACACTTGAGCAGTTTTTAGAGATTTCTTTCATCATGAGTATTTTTGCTTCATCTTCCCTTCATGATTGGGGAGACTTCATGGATACACCTTTGGTTTTGTTTCTTCCTAAGGGGAGGAATGTTGTTTGACATTCATGGAGTAGTTTCTTCATTCATCTTCGAGCTTCTATCATTGGTGCAGATTCCAGATTGAGGGGGGGATTCCTAGTCTCTCTTCTTCTTCTCTCATATGGGGGGGACTTTTTCCTCACATGGGGTTTTGTCCTTCACACACTTCTATGAGAGTTCTTTGTATCTAGTTTTCATCTCTCTTTCCCTGCTTTGTGAGAGATTTCATTGAATTGGTTTGCATGCATTTGCATTTGTACATGGGTACCTCACATGGCCTAGTAGCCGGGACCCATCTTGCATTGCTTAGTTGCATTGTAGACTTAAGTGAACTCCCCTAAGTTGCACTTAAGGGGGGGTGTTGGTGTAAATAATTATTCATCATGGATATTATTACACCTTACTTAAGTTTACTTAGGAAATGCATTTCATAGTAGTTTGGGTATGAGACACTTGGGTGTTTGTGCCACATTGGGATAGTGTGTGTAGGATAATTTCCACCTTTTATGATGTGATCTTGTTGTTACACTCCACATTCAATGGGTGATCCACCTCATGTGGAATATTATATTGTTTCTCCTACCTACCCACACCTATTTCCTACCTACCATTGTTTCTTATTGAGCCACATGTCATGTTTGTGTGCTCACATATCCATATAGCCTTGCCTATATAACCAGGCTCATATTCATTGTATGAAAAATAATGATTGATGATCCAGTTGATTAGTATTTTCATCTTGATAGAATACAGTTTATTTCTATCATATATTTTGTCTCTCTATTTGTGCTTTCCATTGCCTCTAGATCTTGGCAAAATCTCACATGGTATCAGAGCTGGTCCATGTCTCACAAATGCATGTCAGGTAGTGTAATAAATGCATATTAGGTATGTCATAGAAAAATGTCAAGCAGGGGGGGGAACATTAAGGTGCATCTGTGTTGGTGTTAGATGCGTCTAGGTAGGCTAGGCACGTTTAGGAAGGATGAAAGCGTGTTTTTGTCATGAATGCACGTTTATGTCTTCAAGGCCAAATCAGAAGTTCTGTGATAAAAATACATTGTCGATTGGATAAGCTGCTGAGAGGATACACTCAAGTAGGTCCTCTTGGGAAGACTACGGTAGTAGATAGGTCTAGGATTGAGAATTTTGTGATAGAACATACGTTGCCAATCATGAAACTACTCAAGAGGATACACTCAAGCAGAGGCCCTAGGATAGGATAGATCAAGGCACTTTGGATGAATGGGGAGTACCAAAGAAATTGACAATTATGTGATAGAACATACGTTGTCAATTGGATAAGCTACTTAAGAGGATACACTCAAGCAAGTGCCCTAAAGATAGGATCAAAGCAGCACTTTGTGATAAACAAGGAATGCTACTAAGATAGGAAGCAGCACTTTATGATGAACAGGGAATGCCACTAGGATAGGAAGTAGTACTTTGTGATGAAGAGGGAGTACTAAAAAGAGCAGAACTTTGTGATGAATAGGGAATGCCACTAGGATAGAGTGCCATATGATAGATATAAGCACTAGGATAAAAAGTAGCACTTTCTGATGAACATGGAATGCCACTAGGATTGACACAGTTGATTTGCTTGATTGCAAGAGGACTTACCTATGCTGGAGTCACGAGAGAGATTCTCGTCGACTCAAAGTTTATGACCAAAGCTGACACCCGAGGATAGAGTAGCAGCTCAGGCTATGGGCTTGTGATATATTTTATATGTGCCTGAGTTTCGGGCGAACATGGGATTGTTGTCTACATTAGCTAAGAGATGGCACTCACAGACTTGCATGTTTCATTTGTCGATGGGTGAGATGACAGTCACCTTAGAGGATGTGTATAGGATACTGAGGATACTGATCAATGGGGAGTTAGTTCCTTACGATCAAGAGGGAGATAGGGATGCATTGAGATGAGTGTTTCAGGATCCAGGACTGGAGATGAGGGTTGGACATGTGGCTTAGGGATACTATGACAGCAACAGGATTGGCGCTACCAGCAGTGTTGGCAGGAGTTATCAGTGGATTCCTCTGTCTAGATAGGGTGAAATGAGGGTTGGTTGTGGGATGGGGGAGGAATTTGGAGACATTGGTGATAGAGCACACCAGGTTTGCATGGGGGTCATGTCTGCTGGCACACTTGTACCATGAGTTGCATCAGTTTGTGTATCATGGATCAGCAGGATTGGGGTGTGGAGTGACCTTGTTGCAGGTATGGACTTATGAGCATCTGCCAGTTACATGTACAATACACTTCAGGGGCAGAGGACATTGGCGTAGCTATGTACACCTATATGATATGATTACTTTGCAGCCATGGATTGGGAGGCTAGAGTATTTGTGCAAGGTTATTGATGAGATTGACAATGTAGTATGGAGGCCTTACTTAAACTGTGAGGAGTAGGAGGATGATGCAGTGGAGCTATCGTATGTATTCAGGAAGAGGTATCTGATAGGGAGGACACCATATGTGATTGAGGTAGTTGGTAGATAAGGTGGGCAGGTAGTTTGGCAGGATACAAGGGATGCCACAGGGTTCAGGGATGTATACACAGACAGTGAGGGATCGGGTGCATTTGGGGCCATTGCTTTCTTATGATCAGGCTATGACACAGATGGTAGAGATGGTTCCCATGCCTTGGGATATATGGGTAGATGTAGAGGATGTAGGGATGGATGCAAAGTACACTGCATATTGGGTATATCATCCCTTTCCATGGCTGATGGATCTAGGGAAGCCGATAGAGGGAGACAGTGGAGGTGATGGAGATGATAGAGGCGATGGCGGAGGTAGAGGCCAATGGTGGAGATGAGGCATAGTGACAAAGAGGAGAGTGGCTCTGAGGAGAGAGGGCAAAGAGGAGAAACAGGCTTAGTAGGCTCGTGTAGTGAGGGGCAGGGGTGGATTGGCTTTACAAGTGCCATCAACATAGGTTCCTAGATAGGTACAGGGATGGGGACAAGGAGTGGAGCAGCCACAAAAGTAGCCACAAGGACAGGGTGAGGAGAGAGAGGAGGAGGATGAGCTACTATCCTTGAGGGAGATCTACCAAGGATAGGAAGATGAGATCTAGGATCTAGAGAGGGAGACAGCTAGACTCAGGAGACAGTTGAGGGACATTGAGCGGGAGAGGGATCGGGTTATTCAATGCTATACAGAGGCTAAGACAGCACTGGGGGCAGGGAGGTAGGAAGTAGAGGACATAGGGGTCGGGTACACCTATTTTCTATAGGAAGGGGAGGAGATAGCCTACTGGTGAGACCTGTACTATGGAGCGATGCCACTAGATCAGTGAGCTAGGAGCTTCCAGAGACCATCATGAACTACGATGACCACTAGAGGGAGAGACAGGAGACAGGCATCTAGTGGTGGGGACATGCGTCCTCCACCACCACTAGATAGAGGGGGCAGGAGAGATGATCCTGGGGTGGGTCCTTCCAGGGCTCAGACTCCATCGAGGCCAGCTAGCTTCAAGGGAGGGAGTTCATCATAGCCTTAGAGGGCTCCCTATGTATCAGTTTTGTACCATTTTGTATGATGACACCTTCGGGTGATTGTAGCCATATGATTTTGACATAATTGTATCATGACACTTATGATTTTGAGATATATATATGAGATGATTCATCCTTGTGGCAACTATATGCATGTGTACCTATGTGATGTTGCTTCTATGTGATGCATGTTTCTATGATGTTTATGATATGGATGCAAATATGTACATGATGGTATGCAATATATTTTTGTTCTTTTATGTTTTTAATATGTTATGCATATGCAGATGAATATGATAATGTATAGGATGAGGTGCATGATGAGAATGTAAAATGTGCTAACATGCGTTGTGTGCAGGATATGATGCAATTGTGATATCTATATGTATGTATGAAATGAGATATGTGGTAATGCAGGTGCAAATTATATGAAATGCAAATGTTTTTGGTGTGTCATTATACTTAGTCATGTGATAGCATGCTACACAGACATGGGAAGGACAATGGAGGTCAATCAAGAAAGGGGGATGAAAGATGGAAGTGAAAGAGCTTCTTGTGCTATCATCATCATTGAGATTTATTATGCAAAATAAGTTATGACAATCAAGGTATGTGTTTGACCCAGAAAGTCATTGTACCCATTTCCATGCAGATCAGATCGTCACAAACAAAGAATGCCCCAATTCATACTAGACTCACAGTGTCCTCATATCCTTGGATAAGTCAAAGAATTACTAAGAGACAATCCACAGACATCAAAGAAAAATAAATAGGTGACGATACCTCATCTTGCTTTTCTATTCAAAGACATCCTGGAGATAAAATCTCTAGTCAAAGACATCCCAGAAAAGCTAAAAGACATGTCACCAAAAGATAAAATCAAAAGAAAACCAAGAATCGACACCAACATCCACTGTAGTCCTCAAGTTTAGTTTCTTTTGTCACTTGTATAAGTCTATTTGATTGTGGTCACAATGTTTACTATGACAAAAGGATAGATATCACTGAACAATAATGTTGTCTGAGTCAGTTGAAAGATTTGATTTTGTTGAAGCCCATTGTTGTTGTTGTGTCTCATCTGAAACTGATACTTTATTATGGAGAAGATGGAAATTTATTGCAGATTGGTGATGCAAATGCTGCTTTATTATGGATTGTGCACGGATAGACTGGATAAAATTGGAAGAAACTGTACTCCTCAGAACATGTGATGCTCTTAGTTCCACACCCATCACTAGTCATAGTATTTGCCTTAGCCACAGATAGGAGCTGATATATTATGGATGGAAAGGGTGGAAAGGAGGGATTATTATGAATGGCTAACCAATCTTAGGTAGATCAATAACAAACTATGATGAGAATGGGTAAGTTTATTATGGATGGATAGGTTGTGAGTGTATGCAAAGTGAAAGGATTAGATTGAATCCTGAAGGAGGGAGGAGCAATGTCTCTACACATGGTGTCAGTGACCTGGTTTTCACCATGGTACTTTCCAAGGGCGTCACCAGAGTGGTTTTCACTATTGGACAAAATATTTTTCTTTACCCTTTTTTTTATTTTTTTGTGTCACAAGGCACCTGTTTGCCAGGTTTTTACCAAGTAACAATTTTTATTTTTATTTTTTTGTATTTTTGAATTAGGATATTTTGAAGAGCTATGTGTAAAACTGCAAAGGTGCATGTTGTTGATAGGATCTTCCAAAGGTTCGCCATCTGGGTTGAAATCTGATATGCACTTGATCCATAGACTGTTGTGATGATGTAAGGACCAAGCCAATTTGGTTCAAACTTTCCCTTCTTCTCATTGTCTTTCTAATTTTTAGGATTTTCTCTGAGAACTAAGTCACCCACCTCAAATGTATGAGGCTTAACCTTATGATTGTAGTTGCATTGTTCCTTGACTGAATGATGTGTAGCTCAAGTGACTGTCTTCCTCGATAAGGGAACTGAGATAGAATTACTAGCGTGTGGACTACACAGTCCCATATGCGTGTCCCCTAAAGAAGTTTGGGCATCCCTGATAACAAAGTCCTTTGAGGAAGCTCCATTAAAGGTCCATGATGTATCACCAGAAGGGAATGGATGTGCAGAACAAGTGGATGAGTTATGAAGGCTTATGACTATGAAAAGAAATGAAAGTAGGATGGCATGATGGAGACTTAGGATCAACAAGTGTTCTTTTTGACTTGAAATTGTAGAACTTTTGCTCCCAATTATTTTGATAATAGGGGAGATCATCTCTTGTTGTTTTTCCTTCATAGGATTTTTATCCTTGACTTTGATTTTTACAAATTCCAATAGCTTTTGATTTCGATTTGGACTAAAGGACTTTTATTTATTTTTGACTTTAAGATTTTTCTTGTCAAGGCTTGATTTTTCATCTCCAATAAGTAAGGGATTTTCTAATTCTTGTTGATCCAAGTCTGGGAGAGGAGTGGATGAAATGGTAAAGCTATGTGAGTTCTCAAGAGGGTTGGTGATATGTTCAATAGATTCTTCGCTGGAACCACTCTTAGGACTATTGATATCAAGAGGTGCTTGCACCACTAGAGGAGATTTGCATTCAGACTTAGTAACCACGACACTAGGTGGTTCATACCCAATTCCTTTGCATTGCAAGTTGTTTGTAGGTTGTTCCTGTTGACTAAATGTGTTAGGATATAGTGGGAGTTGATCAACATGAAAGATATACTCACCACATCCCATGTCTTTAATCTTGGATTTGTTACTACTTATCAAGTTGCCATTATTTTTATGTCAAAGTTATTCTATATACTCTTGTCGGTTACTACTATCGAGATATTCAGTCGATATGCACAGTCTAGTAGGTTATTGAAGAAAGTAGTCTCAGAACGTAGTTTACACCGAGCTCTCTACTGAGTATCATTTCATGTCTACCAAGCAGCAAAGATGACACATCAAGTTGTTATACACCGAGTGAAACATGTTACCAGATTCATTGAACCTGGACATACATATGAAAATGTGTTTCAAGATCGAGGAACATCTAACCGTTATCACATTAGAAATTGCACTTAAAGATTCTGTATGATTTTGAGGTCATCTAACCAATGAAATATTTTACATGGTTATTCATTCGATAAAACATGTTTGTAAGATCGAAGCAATGAATGGATCACCAACATAAGAGATCTATTTATACAGCATGAGTTAAGAATTTAAAAAGGGTGTGTGTGCATGAGTGTAAGAAGACTATTATAGAGACACAGGTCACCGAGAAGGATTTTAGAGAACAGTCAAAGAACAGAGTAAACAGAAGGGTTTACCAAGTTACTATATGGGTTACCGAGGTATGCTATAAGCAAGGTAATCTATTCTGAGCACATAGAATCTGCTATAACATTCCAGATGTAAAGTTGCAGATATTTGTAATGATTTATTGTAATATTTTGAAGTTGTAAGAGAAACCTTTAACAGGGTAAAAGACTCTAAACAAGTCTATAAATTGTAAAGCCTCTAACTAGGTACAACACTTAGTTTAAGTGTTGTAAAATCCTTTCGCAAGGTAGATCTAACAGATCTTGTTACTCCTAACAGGGTAAGCTATCAAAAATAGCTAAACATGTAGCTCTAATCGAGCACTCTTTATTATTGCAATAGTGAAGTTGCGGGTGCCATCCCCACCGCAGTTTTTCTCTCTAACCAAGAGTTTCTGCGTAACCAAAATATATGTGTTATGGAGTGAATCATGTATGATTGTTATCTATTTGTTTTAGCTTTATATTATTTACTGCACTATTTGGTTTATGCATAATAGTAAAGTTATTATTGAAGAAAAGTTTTGGAGTACTGATTCACCCCTCCCCTCTCAATACATTAGCTTTATATATTGGGCCTAACAATTGGTATCAGAGCTTCAATCTTGGAAAAGGGTTTAACTACCTAAAGAGAAAGATCTTATCGATGGAAGGCTATAAACAATCTCGGAGAATTGTGATTGTGTATCTGCAAGAAGAGCTAGATCATGCTAATCAAGTGATTGTAGACATGCAAAGACAAATGCAAAAATCTCTCAAAGTAAGAAGAAGATTATCTGATGATTTGCAGAACTCTCAAGAGTTAGTGGAACAAATTGAGACATCATCTAAGAATAGTATATCTAAAGAAATTGAAGAATTGATTGGAGTATTGAAAGAAAAGAACAAAACACTAGCTGATCAACTAAAAGCAATGAAAAGAGAACATGAACATTTCAACACACAGATGACTGAAAATCTTGATGCATTGAGGACACCCGAGGATAAAGTAAGAGATCTACAAAGAGAGAAACAACAACTTTAAGTCTTAGTATCTGATAAAAATGATGAAATCACAAGTATGATTGGAATTCAACAAAATCTGTCAGATCAACTAGGTTATGCACATCATGAAGCAATTCTGAAGGATGATGAGAATCAAGCATTGAAACTTGAAGTATCAAGGTTGACCGATGAACTTGAATCAGAGAAGAAATCCAAAGAAACACTAAAGAAGAGTTATGAAGCATCAAAGATGTTGGATGAGCAACTTAATACAAGAAGACCCAACAAAGATGTAGGACTCGGTTACAAAGGAAAAGACTATCGAGAAGGGAATTCATACTACCGAGAGAGGAGAATCATCAAAGCAAGCTAGAAAAAAGAACAACATCAAAAGAAAGAAGCCTATTTGCAATTACTGTGGAAATCAAGGTCATACTGCCAACTTGTGCCAAATCAGAAAAGGTAAGCAACCAAATGTCACTAAGTCCAAAGGTTATTGTTACAATTGCAATAAATATGGTCACACATCTAATCAATGTAGGACAAAGTCTGTAAACAATTATCAGAAGGAAAAATTCAAAGGGTTTTGTAAAAACTGCAATAGATATGGACATAGTACTGAGAAGTGTTGGTTTAAGCAAAAGAACTATATGTGGTATGCACACCGAGCAAATGCTAGAGGTTACCGAACTCACACACATTCTTACCAACAATATTCTGTAGTACCATGGGATTACAATACAAGAATCTCATGTGAATGTTGTGGAAGATATGGACATATAAGTGCCAACTATTTTATAAGGTTTGGGATGTACAACCGAAGATCATGGAGAAATCCTGGTATGGCATGTTTTCATTGTCACAAAGTTGGACATTTAGCTGGAGATTGCAGAGATCAACCTAGAAAAGACACTGAAGAAATAAAAGACAAATTAAAGATGATTTGGAAAAAGAAGGAAATTGTGTCAAATGAAAAAAGCACCTTACCTACTGAGTTAGGTGCTCCTATTCCAAATTAATCGGTAAAGGTATGAAGGGATTGCTTTCTATCAAGGTTAAATCTTAACAGTTCCTATTTTATTATGTACTTAATTCAAATCTGCATAATTAAGATGTAATAGTAAGTTTGAAATTCTATCAAAGTCTTTTGAAGCACTTTACAGGAAACCTATCAAGTCGGTGAATACAGGAAGCCCATCAAGTCGGTGAGTGAAGGAAGTTTGGTTACTCAGTTAAAGTGAAAAAGGAAAGAAAGTTAAGCAAAACTGAGTGTATTTAATGTTTTTGACCTAACCTGCACGAAGCCCAATAAGGCATATTGTGTACTTAAAAGCATTTTTGTTGTCATTTTCAACTCACCAATTTTCGAGAAAGTAGAGCAAAGTGAATCTAAGGCGATCAAACCTCCTACAAAACAAATTCAAGGTATTTACATCAATCTCAACGCATTACTAAGATGATTTACCGATCGTATCTAGTTGCCATTATTTGCTAAGTGTGGAACATCAGTCGTTTGAAATCATGAAACCCTAAGGATTCTTTGTTAGCTTTTATCTGAAATCTAAAATGGCGCCTAAGATCCAAGATCCCATTGTTGTCAAGAATGTAGAGAAGCCCTCACTAAAATACTCTTTGACTCCCAAAATTGCATCTGAACCAAATGACAAAACTGCTTTTTCACTCATCCTAGATAGAGTGTTGTTAGTCGAGGATGTGAGATTCTTCACCAAATGTCATGTTGAAGAACTCGGTCATGTTGAAATTAAAGACACCTATGATGAATTATGCACAGATGGTAAATTGAATAGCAAGTATGAGCACATCAAGATCAAGGGATTAATTGAAGCCCTAACCTATCCCCATGTATTCAAACCCCAGTGGGTCAAGTTTGTTCTGAGAAGAGTTCACAATGATTTCATGTGGCTAGAAGAGCAACCATTTAAGATTACCAAGGAAATCATTCATCTGATTACCGGTTACCCAATTTATGATCATGCTCGAGCTCAAAAGATGATATCACAGAAGGAATTGATCAGTTTAACCGGAGTGGAATCAGATTGCAGAGGATTAAAATTGAACAATGTCACAGATGAAGAACTAAAATCTGCCATAAGAGTAATAGGTTACTATTTCTTCCAATCAGCAAGGGAAAACAGTGTACCATGTGCAGCAGTAGACCTAGCATACAAAATTGTGAAAAAGGGAATGATAATTGATCTATGTGAGGTACTGCTGAAGAACCTGTTTGAGAATCTGAACACCATCAAGAAGCCAAAGAAGAACAAATCGGCTAATACACTAAAGTTTGGATCATTACTTGTATGCATGTTTTTCTATTTTGAAAAAAAAATTCCATCAGTCGGTAAAGTTGTTTGGGAACTACACCGACCAATCACCCATCAAATCAATGACTTCATTAAGAAGTTAGGTGATAATTTCAATGATATTATGGATGATTACTTCAGTAAATTTTAAGAGAAAATGCATAATAGGTATAGGATTCCACCCCAACTAGTGGAGAAGTACAAAAATGACATATATTTTGAAGTTGACACTAATTACTGTTATGTGAATGTTGTGGAACCAAGAACTCAATCTTTGTCACAGATGGGTTACGAGATTGACTTTGACATCACACAATAGTAAATTGATGCATTTCTTACATTGCCAAGACATGCTACCGAGCTGAGGTATGGAACCTATGAGGAAGTAAAGGAAAAAGTAAAAATGAGCATTGTAGTACCCAAAGCTACAAGAAAGGCAATAAAAATGATAAAGGTGTTATTAGAGAAATTCGGAAAAGAATCTTCCTCTACACCTGTCAAAGGCACCACTGCCATTATCGAAGAGGAATCTGAAGCCCAAGAGGCAGCTATAACACTGAGCACTGAATTACCTAAGGGAAAAGTGTTGAAGAGAAAGAAACAGGACACATCAAAGGCCTCACCAACTCCACCTCCAAAGTGACCTAACACTAGAGCATCAGCAGTTTCACTGAGTAAGAAAACAAAGAGTGTTACTATTCCCAAGGTAACAAAGACCTACAAGAAATCTACTCGGAGACTCATTTTGGCAAAAGAGTCTAGTGATACCGAATCAGAGGATGCAAGCAAATTTCAGATTGTCAAAAGCAAGAAGGTAAATGTACATAGTGTTGAAAAATTTTGTGCTAATCTGAAAGAATATGGAGGATTTGGATCATTTAGATATGTTAAATATGAAACCATAAATAATGATGAGAAGAGACAAATTGAAGAAGCTGTCATCTGCACACTTCTAAAATTCTAGTTAGCTCCATTGGAACTAGCTAAGTCACTTCCAAATGAACTTTATTTGCATATTGATAATAGGTGGAAGTATGCAATGGACTCAAAGAAACAAATTAGAGAAAGAAGTCTGGTTCATCTCTTTCCTGACATGTCAGTAGCTGAAATAAAAGAACATCTGACAACCTACAACTCAAAGTTTCTTGTCAAATAGAAAGCCTTAAAACTGATGAATGGGTTGTATATTGAAGTGGAAAATGAGACAAAAGAAAAATGGCATGAAATCTTTAAAATCAAGAATGTCGGTGAGCAAGCTACAGTTGAAATTATTGATGTCACCGAGCAAGATCCTAGTGTTACCGAGCAAGACCCTGCTGACACCATTCAAATAGATGAAGATGTCATGGATATAGAGGCACGAGAACAGGAAATGATAGAAGGCAATGCATATGAAAAACTTGTATCTAATGAATCAGTCTTGGAACAAGTTCAGCCTTATCCACCGGTCAAATAACCTGTCTCAACCGAAACCCCTCATGACACAGAGCAAGGCACCAAAGGCCACAAGTCTACAACAAGAGAAGGTACTACTCAAGAACAGACATCTCAAGCACCTTCTAGTACTGAGAATGTTGCAACTGAGACACCAAGTACCAAGACACCAAAGGACTCTACAGAGGCTAAAGAAACTGATCAAAATGTTGTCTCTACCAAGAAACCTACCGAGGGTCATCAAGCCTCACAAGCCATTATCTTAGTTCCATCGGTAAAAGGTAAAGAAAAGAAGATGAAAAAGCATAGTTTTAAAGTTGATTTGTCAAAACCAATAGTATTGCCCAATATAGATATATCAAAATTAAAGGTGCAAGCACTCACTGATTTCAGTGAACTATGCAAAGCAAAGGTCGAACAAGAGAAACAAATGGCGATTCAAAAGAAAAATAAGGTACTTTAGAAGGTGAAAGCACTCTTAATAGACATGCTACCTGAAGCTACAGTATCAACAGATGTAGCCATCCACATTCAACTGGATGAACTCCTAACAAAGATAGAGACATCTAGAGTAGGTGCATCGGAGTATTTGACCAAGCTAAAAGACAAAGAGCTCACTGCAAAAATGATAGAAGAGGTACAGAAAGCTCTAGCTATTGGCAAAGTTAAACTTGTCAAATTTATTGCTGAGTTGACTCCTCAACTCAAGCACATTCTTTATTTATTTTAGAAACTCTGCACATTTTCTTTATTCATTAAAGACATTAAAAATAAAACAGAGGCAATTGAGAAAGAGATCACCGATCTCTCAAACAAGTTGACCACAGAGCAAAATTCAGTTCAGAATTTCTATACAAGGTTACAACAGCTCATGGCACAACAATTGGACCTAAGAAATGAAGAACACAAGATTAGGATGGACATAATGACACTTCAGACATTATTCCTTCCTCATCTTTCATCCATCCAAGAACAGATCAACCGAGTCACCTCCTTATCTACTACACAAGAGGGAAGCACTCTAGATGGCTTAATATCATTATTGGCTAATATTCAAGCACATAATTCTTTAATGGATAGTGTAAAGAATGCCCTCTATGTCACTCTCACCGAAGCACGGACCAATTACAAATCCATTTTTGACCAATTACCACCCCCGAATGGTAATTAAGTTTTGATGTTTGTCAAAAAGGGGGAGTAATATGATATAGTATTGGGGAGTGATACAGTATTGGGGGAGTGTAGTATTCAAAGTATCAAACAAAAAGAGTATAGTATACAGGGGGAGTATACCAAGCAGAGTATCCAAGAGCAGTGAACTGAGTAGTGAATAGGATAGTAAGCAAAGATCAAGAGCAGCACACAAAACATTGATCATCAAGCATGCAAAATTAGAGTTTTGTACAAGTATATCGATAAGGGGAGTATATCTGGATATATTATTTCATTGACTATTGTATATACTGTTAGTATAGTCAAATTTTGCAAGTATATAGATTATTGAGTTATAACTTTGAAATTAGTTTTTGTCAAACATCTCAACTAATGTCAAAAGGGGAGATTGTTACTACTTATCAAGTTGCCATTAGTTTTATGTCAAAGTTATTCTATATACTCTAGTCGGTTACTACTACCGAGATATTTAGTCGGTATGCACAATCTAGTCGGATATTGAAGAAAGTAGTCTCAGAACGTAGTTTACACCGAGCTCTCTACTGAGTATCATTTCATGTCTACCGAGCAGCAAAGATGACACATCGAGTTATACACCAAGTGAAACATGTTACCAGATTCATTGAACCTGGACATACATATGAAAACGTGTTACAAGACCGAGGAACATCTAACCATTATCACATTCGAAATTGCACTTAAAGATTGTGTATGATTTTGAGGTCATCTAACCAATGAAATATTTTACATGGTTATTCATTCAATAAAACATGTTTGTAAGATCAAAGCAATGAATGGATCACCGACATAAGAGATCTATTTATACAACATGAGTTAAGAATTAAAAAAGGGTGTGTGTGCATGAGTGTAAGAAGACTGTTACAGAGACACAGAGGTCACCGAGAAGGATTTCAGAGAACAGTCGAAGAACAAAGTAAACAGAAGGGTTTACCGAGTTACTATATGGGTTACCGAGGTATGCTATAAGCAAGGTAATCTATTCTGAGCACATAGAATCTACTATAACATTCCAGATGTAAAGTTGCAAATATTTGTAATGATTTATTGTAATATTTTGAAGTTGTAAGAGAAACCTTTAATAGGGTAAAAGACTCTAAACAAGTCTATAAATTGTAAAGCCTCTAACCAGGTACAGCATTTAGTTTAAGTTTTGTAAAATCCTTTAGCAAGGTAGATCTAACAAATCTTGTTACTCCTAACAGGGTAAGCTATCAGAAATAGCTAAACATGTAGCTCTAATCGAGCACTCTTTTTTATTGCAGTAGTGAAGTTGTGGGTGCCATCCCCACCATAGTTTTTCTCTCTAACCAAGAGTTTCTGCTTAACCAAAATATATGTGTTATGGAGTGAATCATGTATGATTTTTATCTATTTGTTTTAGCTTTATATTATGTTACTGCACTATTTAGTTTATGCATAACAGTAAAGTTATTATTGAAGAAAAGTTTTGGAGTACTGATTCACCCCTCCCCTTTCAGTACATTAGCTTTCCATATTGGGCCTAACAGGATTTTTCTTTGATCTCTATTTGCTTTGATGTAGAAGCTTTTAAGGATTCTACATCCACATATGTTGAAGATGGAACAGCCTCTCGAATGACTGGGATTGTTATTTCTTATCTAGGTCGCAAATTGTTGCAATATATGAATGGGTTTGGATTAGCCTTGATAGTCACTTCAACTTCATTGTGTGGGAACTTGATACATCGATGATATGTAGACGGGACTGCGCTCATCTCATGAATCCATAGACATCCTAGCAATATATTCTATGTGAGATCGAGGTCTAGGACTTGATAAACCACATCCTTTGTAACTGGCCCAACTCTAAGAGGTAAAGTTATTGTGCCTTTAGATGAACTTTCTTCATCATCATATGCCTTAATGGTGATTTTGTTTGTAGCATTCACAGCTTTTTCAGAATATCCCAGTTTCTTAAGAGTATTTAATGTACATATATTGAGACCAGCTCCTCCATTTATCATGACTCATTTTATTCGATGTTTGTGTAGGAAGGCTTCAATATGTAAAGGTGCATTATGTGGTTGGCTTATGGAGGCGTCATCGGCTTTGGTAAATGTAAGAGAATGTGGAACGGAAATGTATCCCACCATGGCTTGAAACTGGTCCACATTCAGATCAGTGGGGATGAATGTGTCTCTCAAATTTTTGTTAAGAATGGCTATATGTGCGAGGGATATGTGTAAGAGCTCAAAGATTGAGATGAGCGTGGGTGTCCTCCCTAATTGTTCTACCTGGCCATATTCAAGTTTGGTTGCTGAGGAAGCGGTGTTTTTAGTTGGAGCACCTTTCAAAGTGACCTTAACTTGATGAGTTGTGACATTATGTTCAGAGGTAGGTTCAGAAGAAGACCCAATTCCTTTTAGGACAACTTTACATCTTTGGGTAGAATTTTCAGGCATTTTGTCCTTAACGATAATGGCAGAGACATGATTATCCATCAAAATGTTATTGATAGTTGAATCATAGTTATAGGATGCTCTGGTATAGTTGGTTTTCTCATTTGTGACTTTGGCTTTTCCCTTGTCATGTTTTGGAAATGGTTCTTTAAACATTTCATGTTCTTGATTCGATGAGTGTCCCTCAATCTCAATGTCACCTTTATCAATAAGATCTTGTATAATGTTCTTCATCCGATGACAATTTCCTATTTTATGTCCCTTGCTCTTGTGATATTCACAATACTCATCATCATTCCACCAATTCAGTTTGACCTTTGGTTCATATGGAGGATTGTTTGGAATTGTTATGATCTTGTTTGTCACTAGCTTCTTGAAAGCTAATTCAAGTAGTTCTCCCAATGGGGTGTATTTCCTTTGTGGTTTGGAAGTTGTTTGAGTATTCACTTGGTTATTTGTAGAACGTGATCCAGAAAAAATGATTTTGGGTCTTACTGTATTAGCATCAACAACACCATCATTGACTATGTTCTTGTTCTTGTTCCAAAATCTTGGCTTGTCTTTTCCTTTAAAGCCCTCTTTGTTTTCTTTGAATATTTTAATTACTCCTTATTCAATTAGGACCTTCTTTGTTGCTAAGCCTTTTTCAATTACGTCTTTGAAGGTGGACAAACAAGCTTTTCTTAAGTCATAACCAATTTCTTTGTGGACATTTTGTGTGAACATCTCTACCATTTGTTTTTGTGGAATTTCACAAGAGCGTCTGATGGCTAGATTCCTCGATCTTTATAAAAATAATGAAAAAGACTCTCCATGCTTTTGCTTGGTGTTGCACAAAGTAGTGACTGATAAGTCTGTCTCTATGTTGTATGAGAAATATTGGATAAATGCCTCTGCTAAGTCACCGCATGACTTAATTCCAGGTGGGAGTTGGGAAAACCATTCCATACCTTGATCACCTAAGCTTTGTGGGAATAATCTCATCAAATATGTCTCTTTTGTTGCTACCTCAATGCAAGCTGTGAAAAATTGTCTTATATGTGCCTTAGGATCCCCTTTTCCTCTGTACTTATCAAACTTAGGTATCACAAAGTGTGTAGAAAATGGAGGCATTGGAATGCTTTTGTCAAATGGATAGGGACATATGTCTCTCATTGTGTAAGTTGGCTTCGGTGTA
The DNA here is from genome assembly GCF_030272615.1 of Cryptomeria japonica. Classification (NCBI taxonomy): domain Eukaryota; kingdom Viridiplantae; phylum Streptophyta; class Pinopsida; order Cupressales; family Cupressaceae; genus Cryptomeria; species Cryptomeria japonica. The sequence continues at coordinate 559,358,711 of NC_081408.1, read as the reverse complement.
TTCATGTCCTCCATTTTCTTTTGTAGGTCCTTAATTTGTTGTTCCAAATTGTTCTTAGGTGGAGACCGACTTCTTGGACCATATCCCATGCCTGAGGCACTGGGTGGAGGAGGAGCATGTTGCATATATGGATGCTACTGACCATACACATGTTCATATGGAGGAGGTCTATAATGATGCTACGTATATGGACCACTTGGCATAGACTCATGATGAGGAATAAAATATTCATTTTGTCCATGTATACCATACTCTACAGGCATGTCATGAGTTTGTTCTAGTGTGTTGCCCCCAAATTTGATGCGGGGTTTCCTAGTGTCGAAATTTTGAACATGCCTTTGGATATCCAATTGATTTAGTGGTTGGTCCTTAGCATTGGTATGTGATTGAGTATATTTTTTTGCATAAGAATTCCATAGTGGTCTACAAAGGTGAATATCATATGCTTGACCATGTGTATGTGGGACCTCAGGTTTTTAAAAAAAAGATGATGGTGATTTAGGAACAATATGTGGTCCTATAGTGCCTCCACTAGTAGGTCTCCTTTGATCAATGTTGAGGTGAGGTTGTTGCAAAGGTTGATTTTCCATTATTTGAGACATGTCAAAATCATGAGGGATCTTGGCTCCACTTTGTGCCATCACTTGTAAAAATATTGTCTATCTCTCCTCATTATTTCCTCAACCAATCGATTAAAATGGGGATCCATAATGGAGTCTTCCACATCTGCTGAATGTATGGAAAAGTTGTCCATATTGTCATTGTGTGTATCATTGTTGTTTGTATTATCCATGTTCTTAACATTTTGAATGTTTCTATAAATGTCCATGTCAGGTAATGTGGTATGATCAGAATTGAAAAAGATATCATTGTCATAATCGTAGGCACTCATGTTTGTGGACTCTTGAGCCTCTTTAGCTTCTCTCCTAGATTTTTGGGAATGGGTTTCAACCATGAACTAGGTCTTGACCAAGATGTGTGAGAGTAGATGAAAATAGAAAGAGTATGGAAGACCAAGCGTTGGATGGAATGTAAATGAATCTGAGGTGTACTTGCAATGTCCAAAATGTAAAACCAAGTATCTATGTAGTAGAGTAGGTGTGGCTTCCAAAGAGATGATAGATTCTCTTGATGAGGTAAGTTGACCTTGACTCTAGGTAAGACCAAATGAGACCCAAAGGTGATAGACCATGATGAGGGACCACTTAGCAAAATGTTGTTGTATGTAGTGTGCTGACAAAGTAAGATGAGGACAAGGAAGTGACCTTTTCACTCAAGTTTAGACAAATGTGTATCTAATGCAAGGTGTAAAGAAATGATGAACTTTGTGAGACCCAAAAACAGGTTGAATGCTAGATGAAAATCTGGAGAAGTAAATTAGGAAGCTCAAGAATTCTAAAACTAATTGCTCTTGTTTGTTGGACTATAGATTTTTCCAATTTGTGAAGTTGTTTGTTGTGACCAAATCTGAACTTTTGATCATTTGTTGTGACAAGAGGACACAATATTGATGAGAACTCAATGTTTGCAAGTGTTTAGACTCAAAATGAATCAAAATAAAGTGTGTTGTTTGATGTAAAAATGTTTTTTCATACACTTGAAGACACAACAAACACAATGTTTTTATGTTTGGTCTTGAATGTTTGAATGTTCAAAAGAAGACAAGCACAATTCTTATGGTTGGCCAGGACAATAGTTGTTGATCCCACATGGGGTTTCCCCCGAGGCTACGCTATTCAAAGTGGATACTTAGATGCTTGACCCCACTGACTCTACCCTTGACACTCACTTCTTTGGGGCAACCAAGCACTAGACCCCACGAAAACTCCCTGTGGAAAACTTTGTATCTCTATTAAGAACCGTATGTGTGTGGGTCGCTCCAGAGGTCCGACCTCCTGCCCCAACAACTAGAAGGATTTTGGCTTTCTAAAACAAAAAGGTGCTAGTAAGAGCATTTGCTCATGTGGCCATACATGTGGCACTTTCAGCTCTGTAAATACAGAAGGCTCCCAATCGGTAGGGGTTACGCCCTACAACTGATCAAATAAATTTCATCAAACGGGTTTATGGGGAGACGTTACCCATGGCTTTCACCATGGATACAGTTATTTATAGTGGTTCAAAAGAGGTGGGTTTTCCTTGCTGCCACTTGGGTCATTCTCTCCTCACTAGTAGTCTTAATGACCACATGAGGAGATAGGCCCTCTAGACATTAAACAAAAAGAGCCTATTGCTCAAGACACAAAAGACACTGGTTCAATTTTAGTGCACCAATTGAAGTGTTTAGTAATCTATGAAAACAAGGCACACAATAAAGATCAAAAACCCTTGCCAAAATTCTACAACAAAGATTTGTTAGTAGCTTTGCAATAATACCCCTCCTGCAAGCACACAAGTTAGGTATTTTTTAGATCCAAAAGACTTTGTGAAATAGGGGGCCTTCAACAATGTGTTTTTTGACAAATTCAAAGATCAGATTTTCCATGAGTTATTTTGCATCATAAAAAAACAGAGAACCTGTAAAATTTCAAGACATTTTCAGAAATGTAAGAAAATCCAAAAAAATTTCTAATTTGCTGCAAAACTTATTTTTTTATGAAAAATCATAAACAATTCATATAAAATGCACAATTGATCCAAAAAATCTAAAAATTTTACTGCGCACTCTTGATAGCCTTCCAAACCCGCATAAAAACATTCCTACAAAAAATTATAATCAGTTTGTTCGATATGATCAAAATAATGCAAAACCCTAACTTTTAAAGATTCAATTTTTTAGGAATTATTTTGCTTCAACATTAAAATCACAAAAAACATATCCTATGTATGATTCTGAGAGATTTCCAAAAATGTAATAAAATCCAAAACATTCACTCATTTTCTCTCAAAATATTTTTTTTATGAAAATGCATAAAAAATTCATAGAAAATTCAAATATGCTCCGAAAAATCTAAATTTTTTACTAAGCATCTTTGATAATGTTCTTGACTTGCAAAACAAATTTTATGCCAAAATTAAAAGCCATTTGTGCGATCTGATAAAAATAATGAAAACCCTGGTTTTTAAAGATCCATTTTTTTAGGAAATATTTTTCATCAAAATTAAAATCACAATGGACAGATCTTGTGTATAATTCTAAGAGATTTCCAAAAATGTAAGAAAATCCAAAAAAAATTCTCATTTGCTCTCAAAATTAATTTTTTTATGAAAATTCATAAACAATTCATAGAAAATACAAATGTGCTCCAAAAAATCTAAATTTTCGATTGAGAGTGTTTGATATTGTCTTCAACCTACCAACAGAATTTGGTACAAAAATTCCAAGCCATTTGTGAGATCAGATCAAATCTCTCCAAGATCTTGATTTTATGTCCAAAATCCTAGCTGCACAAGGTTATTCTCCAAATTGTTTTACAAAACTACAATATAGGGTTAGAAAAATCTGCAAAAAACATAGATCTAACAAAAATCTATGTCCCATGGGGCATGTCAAAAAATTTATGGTGAAAATGGATAGATGAAAACAACAATATTGAAAGAGTAAATGAATTCAACCACAAAAACCTAACCTAACAACAACAAAGATCCACCATAACATATGAAGATTACCTAAGACAATGCAAATCAAATGAAATCACAAAGATTATACCATCACATGTCCAATAGGGTTTGAATCTCCATTCTTCCTATCTCTATTGATCTTGCTTGATATATTTGCTCTCATATTTTATGTGTGCACAAGAGCTCAACAAAGAACGGAAATGTGGTTGCAAGTAGGGTTGAAATTTGAAAGTGTAGTTGGGGGTTGATAATGAAGGAAGTATCTCCTTATATAGAAGACACTATAAGAAATGGAGGGATAAGATTAAGAGGTGTAAAAGATAAATGGTCGGCTAAGATTAGAGGGTAGGTAGAGGAAATGAGAAAATAATGAGAGGGTAGGTAGTGTATGAATGAAGAGTGAATGACATGTGTCATAGGTGGAAAAGACTAATTAATTAATTAAATAAATAAATATTTATTTAATTAATAGAGGAAGTGGGATCAATTAAATAAATTAAATATTTATTTAATTTAGAAAAAGGATAATTTAAATAAATAAATGTATTTATTTAAATGAGAAACAAGGTTAGAAGAGGATAAATGAATTAATTAAATAAATAGATTTATTTAATTAATAGAAGAATTAGGTTTAAATAATTAAATAAATAAAATATTTATTTAATTAGATAGGACAATTTTAGGTGTCTGCAACTGCATATAAGAATTTCAAGGTTTACTAGATGGATGTCAAATCAACATTTTTGAATGGAGATTTGGAAGAGGAAGTCTATATTGAGCAACCGAAAGGATTTTCATTATCAGATGAAGGAGATATGATATGCAAATTGAGTATAGTGTATGGACTGAAGCAAGCCCCTAGAGCCTGGGATGCCAGACTAGACAAGTACTTGATGAAGTTGGAATTTTGTAAAGGTACTGTTGATAGCAATTTATACTTTAAGATTGATAAAGATAACATTTTGATTGTTGAAGTGTTTGTGGATGATATTATTTTTGGAGGAGATGATGATTTGAGCGTGAATTTTGATGATATGCAAAAGGAGTTTGAGATGTCTATTATAGGTGAGTTGAAATTTTTCTTAGGATTGCAGATTACTCAAACCAGTAAAGGTATTTTCATTTCTCAATCTAAGTATATGAAAAAATTGTTGAGAAATTTGGGTTAGATGATTCTAAACTTGTTAGAACTCCTATGGTGACTAGATGCAAGTTATCTAAGAATGATGAATCTCATAAAATTAATAAAACTTTGTATAGATCTATGGTTGGTGGATTTCTATACTTAACTCAGACTAGACCGGATATTATGCATGTTGTTTGTCTTTGTACTATATTTCGGGTTGATCCTAAAGAGATTCATGTTACTGTTCTGAAGAGGATTTTCAGATACTTGAAGGGGACTATTAACTATGGCTTATGGTATATGAACAATGATGATTTCATGTTATGTTCTTATATTAATGTTGATTGGGCAGGTGATGTAGATGACCGAAAGAGCACTACTGGTGGAGATTTCTTTTTGGGGAAGAAGTTGGTTTCATGGGCAAGTAAGAAACAAGATGCTATATCTTTGTCTACTGTAGAAGTTGAATATATGTTGCTACTAGTAACTGTACTCGAGTAGTTTGGATGAAGCAAATGTTGAAAGATATTAGAGTTGTGTATGATGAGCCTATAGTCATTTATTGTGATAATTCAAGTTCTATTAATCTTTCCAAGAATTTGGTACTGTATTCTAAAACAAAGCATATATCAATTAAGTATCACTTCTTGAGGGAGAAGGTCAGTGATGAGGAAGTAAAATTGGAGTATGTATCCATAAAGGATCAGATTGCATATATTTTCACTAAGCCTTTGTCTATAGATACATTTGTCTATTTGAGAGACAATTTATGGGTCTCTACCCCTCCTGATGAGAACTAGGTGCATTGAGATGCATCAATCCAGTGGACTTCACAGTCTTATTTTCTTATCCGAGTTGATGAGTTGGTGTTGCTACTTAGCCGGGGTAGTCAATGTGTTGTTCAGATTTGTGAGTTTATCCTAAGGGGGAGATATTGTCCTTCTTAGAAGGAGAGAAGCATGATTTTCATTTTTGTCTTTGGCATTGTTGTCAAAGGGGGAGAGAAGCATGTAAAAATTGCCTTATCTTTGGAGCTTTGTGTGCATGATTTTAGGGGGATTTTGTTGATGGTGATTTATTCCTTTGCATTGATTGTTTTTCACATTCATATGTTGTCATCAATGCAAAAGGGAGAGATTGTTGGATATTGTTTTTGCTAGGATATGTTGTTGTCATATATGTCAACATATTCCTATGTTTTGGTGTTACAGAGAGCTACTTTGTTGATCTGGTGTTTGTAGTGAGTTGATCTAGTTGGTTTATCTGTTTGGGATGTTGAATCAAATAGAGATACTTCATTCTTTATTTATTTCATGATGTTATGTGATGATTTGATTGAGTTGAGGATTTTGGTATGGAGATTGGTTTTCAGTGTTCATTGTTACAATGTTCTGGTGATTGATCTGTTGTGCTCCGGTATGATTATATCTTGTGTTGCAGATTTGGGATAATGTTTTGGATGTTCGTGTGTATCTTCATTGTAGATGGATCATGATTTGATGCTCCATAGGCTAACTTTCTTATCCAAGTTGCTACTGATAAATGTTCTTGAGTGTTAGCATGTTGATCGATGAAGATTTCAATAAGTGGTGTTGGTGCAGCTATTGCTGATGGTTTTAATGTGCTTGTTTGTGTTTCCTAATCATGTCCTATTTATTTTGGTGGTCAACATTGACCCTTGTGTGATTTCTTGAAGATCTTATGGGTCTGGTGATATTCTTCATGGTATGCGGTATTTTCGGTGGTGTAACGTGTTGCGGTTGATCTTAGCAAGATTTTCAGTGATGATGGGCACTCGAGGAGTTGATTTGGGTCTATGCTATGTTTTTTATGGTATTGTATTGGTTCAGTGGTTAATTTATGTATCATTTGATGTAATTTTGTAATTAGGTGTTAAGGGTTTGGCAGACCTTGTAGTCAAGGTTGATGATTTGTATAAATAGGTGTTATATTTGTGGTTCAAGGAGGTATGGTGTTGAGTCTACATTATCAGAGAGTGGTGTATGTGTGAACAAGGGAATTTATCTTTCGATGTGGTGTATTGAGTACAGATTGTTTCAGGATAGACAAATGAGGTTAACATGAACTATCATCAGGCATTAGTAGATGTTATCTTTGTAGTTCATCCTTACGGGATTGTAGTCTGAATATTTTTGTAAGGTAGTGAACCTTCCCTAAGGGTTGTAGACTTTTGGGTCATTTTAATATGAGAAACAAGCTCTAGGAAGTATGCCTAAATGCATGTGTATTCCCCATTGTAATATTTTCATATACTGTTATAGAGTATCATCTTATTGTGGGTAGGCTCCCACCATGGTTTTTCCCTTAACCAATTTTTCCACGTCAAAATAATGGTGTTATGTGTGTTGGTGTAATTATGTTTATCTTTGTTCTTGTTTTTGTATATCAGATCTGAGATTGTGCTTAATTTGTTTAATCTAGTGAAAACTTATTCCCCCCCGCCTCTCAGTTTTCCTTCCTTGTTGTTTCCAACACCTCTTACACATGTCATAGGCATGTCTCTTTCATGAGATTTACCATGTGCTCTTATAGATTTTACACCTATGATATATGTCATTCTCATACCTTCTCCTTGTGACACTTTTTATAAGGCTAAGATTTTAATCAATGTCATCTCTCTTAAGAAACCCTAGCCATTCATTTGACATTGAATCTTAGCCATTGATTATCCCCATCAAAAATCTATAAATTGAGGCTCTTCCTCTCATTTTGATCATCTACCTTCTTCCTAACTATATGTTGTCTCATTTTCTATCCAATCTATCCTCATCCTAACATCATTTTGTTGGTTAAATGAGCGACCACATTCCACCCAACTACACAATATCAAAGGAGAAAGTGAACTGGAGAAGGTTGCCTTTGCTTCCACTCAATTAGTGAAATGAGCAGGTAAATGACAAGATAATTCTAGTGCCTCTCCCTAACTCATCTTTTATGAAAAAGTGATAAACACTTATATTTATGTATGTCTTGATATCTTTTGTCGTATTCTTATACAAATAGTTTCTTTGACATTAGTGTATTCATGGTGATTTATGCGAATGAGTGGTTATGATGGATTTTCTGGATGACCTTATATGTGCCCATAATCGTGATGGATCATATTGCTTATGAGATTTGATGATATTATGATTATGCTAATCCTACTCTATGGTTATTATGACTAAATTGATGCTTTTATGGCTACTTATGACTCTATTTCTATCTCAGATGGTATTGATGATGCTTGTTACTCTATGTGGATTTATGTTATTTGATATGACTCATGATATTTGATGATGTTAGACATACTATATGACATGTGGCATTTGATGATTCATGTGATGTTAGAACTTAAGATCACCATGATGCATGGATTTATATGATTTATGGATCCATATGTGTTTTTTATTCATATGTGGTTTGTATGACTTATGATGTTACGATGGTACTAACCCTATTTCATGATTATGGTTTTATGTGATACTTTGATGTTATATTGTGTGATTTTATTCGTGAAAGGGATGATGCCTTATCAGTCTTTGCAAGCATGATATGGTGTTGTGATTCTCTTTTCACTTGTTTGTTTATCATGATGTATATATGTTCTATATGTATCATATTGTGTGGTTGCAGGATTGCAGGTACTGAACATCAACTCCACCTAGTCTCATAGGTTTGAGTGTGTCCTATCCCAATGACAAGTTGTTGGAGATGACATAGTTCCCTCACAAACTCAGGGATTAAGTTGTATACCTTGTCAGTTGTGCCACATCACAAGTTGGCATTAGAGTTTTGGGTTGTTGATCATCCCCTTTTGTTAGCTTGATTGAGATGATACGATTATATGTTCATTCGTATTTAGAGAATTCAATAACTTTGAGACCATATGCATTGTAAATGTAACAATATCCTTTGAAAGACTAAGTAGAGTTCATAATTTTGTATCCATTCCACATCATCCTATTGCATTCAACAACTTTATGCCCAAACTTATTGCAATAGTGACAATTTTCATTAAAATATTGATTTCTAATTTGATATTTGCATTCATTAGCTCTATGTCTAATTCCATTGCATGAAAAATAATTACCACTAAAAGATAAATACCTAGAGGGAATGGGAGGAGGTCTTCTGACATTCTTTAAATTTGTGACTGTGGATGAAAGAGGCTCTTAAGGATGTATCATTATTACCATTCATTCTACCATTTCCAAATCTCCTATTTATCCTGCATTCAATAGCTTTGGGACCATATGCATTGCAAACGTAACAATATCCTTTGAAAGACTAAGTAGAGTTCATATTTTGTATTGATTCCACATCATCCTATTGCATTCAACAACTTTATGCCCAGACTTATTGCAATAGTGATAATTTTCATTAAAATATCGATTTCTGATTTGATATTTACATTCATTAGCTCTATGTCTAATTCCATTAAATGAAAAATAATTACCACTAAAAGATGAATACCTAGAGGGAATCGGAGGAGGTCTTCTAACATTCTTTAAATTTTGGTTTGAAATAAAATTCTTTTGATCTTTATTAGAGTTCTTCAAGCCATCCTTGATATTTTCTTTTCCTTTATCATTCTTTAAATATTAACCTTTTTCAAAGCCAAGACCACATTTATCTTTACTTTGTTTCTAAGAATTGAACATAACATCTAGCACTTCACTACCACCTCTGAGTTTTAGCCCATTGTTGATCTAATCATTTCAATTCCTTCTTAAGTCTGTTTACCTCTTCTTCAATTCTTGAACATTATTATTGGAGTTGAGGAAAAATCAACTCTATAGCTCCCAAAGATCACCTGCATGCAAACCTATCACAGAAGGAGAGAAGCAAAAAAACTATGGAGGCCAGAATTCAGAGATCTAGAAAATAGGAGTCATATTGATTGTGCAACAAGAATGCAATTCAATAATTACAATTGTTATATGAAAATACAAACAGAGAATCCTTATTAAAGGATACTCGAAAACCTAAAGGTGAAAACCCTAAAGAACTATAAGATTCCTAATTTTAGCTTAAGAATGGAGTATAATAGACTAATAATTAAATAAATAATTATTAGCTAATAAAATATAACTCCAACAATTATGTAGTCATTTCATCAAGCTTTGTCTCAAATCCATCAATGACTTTCTTTCCTTTATCAAGCAAGCTTCTTAGGTAAGAGATCTTTTCAACTGGCTTCTTATGCTTTTGTCTACTATCATCTAGGTCTATTAATGTAGATCTCATTTTTCCCTCCATGTCAACCACATCATCAACATCATCCCAATCATTTTGATCCATTTCATCCATGTCATTTAAATCTTCACCAAATATAGTGTTAGAAATTCTAGATCTACCTCAAAAGTCAAGCTCTCTTTAGGAACCAATGCTCTGATGCCAACTGTTGAACACAACCAGATGCTAAGTGGGGGGTGAATCAACATACATTAAAAACTTGATCAGATTAAACTACTTAAACCATTCCATCCATTCAAATCAATGTGCATGAAAGTAAACAACATAAACAACAAATGCATCCACACAAGAAGACCAATATTTTATGTGGAAAATCCAAATCAAGAAAAACTGCGGTGAGAATCAAACTCACAATATGTATTAATTGTTTACAATAGTTTAAGCCATAGGCTAGGGAGCTCATTGCTTTAGACTTGCAGGCTAAGGCGCACTGCCTTAGGGCAAGATACAGTTAGAGATTTTCTCAATTGAAGATCATTTTTTTAGGGCAAAGATGCAAAATAATTGTCCATATACAATATGAAAAGTATAGTGAACTGTAGAGGAAATAACACCTATCAATATGCAGATGATAGTTCACGAAACAATACACATTTGTCTGCTCTGCTATATTTCCAAACCACTACTTCGCTTCACATTTGCACCATACTTCTTACTATCTCACATATCCATCATACATCTCCACACACATACATATTCTCTCTCTACATCTTCAACAAACATAACTAGTCTATCTATTATATATCAATTGGATCAGCAATAATATCTATTAGGTCGGCCAAAGGGAAATGTAATGTGTACATAACATTGACCCAAAATATTTCATGTAGAAGATGAAGAAGATGTGCAAGGGTTCACACCTAGTCGGCACACCTTCTGAATGTCACCAAAAAGACTTTTCACACAACCAACCAAACCAAAATACATAAATTGGTACAACCAGTCTACTTAACTCAAAATATCTTAATTCAAACCTAAAAACAGAATAAGCAGTCCACCACTAAGGAAATACAACATCCTCAAATCAATACCAAGATGAAGAAAGGAGCATATTCCTTTGCACACCCCTAAAAATATTGGCAACAATGCAACAAACTGAGAGGGGGGGTGAATCGTCTTGCACAAAAACTTACTGCAACTTAAACCATAAATTAATTATGATAATTAATTGTTAAAGCATGAAACAACACCACATGAATGATATAACACCAATATTTTGACGTGGAAAACCCAATTAAGGGAAAAACCACTGGAAACCTACCCATAATGAGATAATACCCTATTAGGAGTAAATGTAAATATTACAATGGGGAATGCACATGCATTCAAGCACACTGCCTAGGGCTCACTGCTCAAATAAGAAACCCAGAAAGGATACAACCTTTAGGGAAGGCTCACTGCCTTATAGGAAGTCTCACTGACTTACAAAAGCATTCGGACAACAATCCAGATTACATGAACTGTGAAAATAGCATCTCCATATGCCTGAGAACAGTTCCAGTTAAGCTCATTGTCAAATCTTCTTTGCAACACACTTCTTTGCACAACTTCATATAACTTCCCTACTACTAAATGATTGATACAATATTCGCACATAGCATGATATCTCTTAATAATTATTACATTCATCTATATAGGTCATCAACTTATATTTCAAGGTCGACAAAACCCTTAATACAAATTACAAAATAATAACCTCACATGCTACAACAATACATGCAGACCAAAATAATCTCGGCTAAGACATAGTCTAGACCTAAACAACCACCATAAATATGCAACACCTCCAATAGTTACGCCTCGATTATCGATAGCACTCTACAATCACCAAGAATGTTGCATAACATGAAGAAAATCACCAGACAAAGAAAATATTTAATAACGCACACAATAATCAATGTGGACCACCAATACGCATAGAACATAATTGAGAGATATTCACAAGAAACATGAATTGCGCCACAATAGCTACAACAACTCGGATCACTAGAATCGTCATCATCTCACTACTTGAGCTCAAGAACACCAACATAACTGACTATCAACATGAAATATTTGCTTGTGGATTTCCAAATCATGAACCAATCGAATTGAAGATACACATCAACATCCAAAATACATCCCACACATCCGCAACTAAAGATATTATAATTCTGGAGAAATATAGAGCACAAACTAGAATACCGAATAACACGAAAAATAGAATATCAAACTCAATATCGGATCTCATAACTTGATCAAAATATCATGCGGACCTTTGAAACTTCTATTGAATCAACTAGAGATAAGAATCTCAAAACTGATTAAACTGGATCATCTCATCTGCAATACACTGGATAAACCAACCAAACTGCGACATTGGAATACACAGAAGAATATATTAACATCAATGGAAACACATCATTCTAGCAAACTTCTCAGCAGTATCCAACAATCTCCCCCTTTGGCATTGATGGCAACATATGAATGTGAAAAGAAATAAATGCAAAGAAAGAAATAAACTCACAACAATCTCCCTCAAAATCACAAGGATCATCTCCCCCTTAGACAAACAACTCAAATACCAAATTTCAAAATGCTCTTCTCTCCCACAAAGTTTTTCGCATGCTTCTCTCCCCCTTTGACATCAATGAAAAAGGCTCAGGAATCAAGATTCTCTCCCCACAAATCTATACATCTGAACCCACACTGAACACCAACACTGACTACTCCCCTTGATTAGCATCCTTACTCATCAATCTGGATCACAAAATATCTCTGTGAAGTTCATTGGACTGATGTAAACCCATGCATCTTAGTTCTCATCAAGAGGGGAAATTACCCCTAACTTCTCTCTGAGATACTCAAAAGTATCTTCAAGCAAAGACTTTGTAAAGATATATGTAATTTGTTCCTTTGTAGATACATACTCCAGTCTAACTTCTTTCTAGTTCACCTTCTCTCTCAAGAAATGAAACTTGATTGATATATGCTTTGTTTTGGAATACAACACCAGATTATTTGAAATATTGATAGCACTTGAATTATCACATTATATAGTAATAGGCTCATCATAAATAACTCCTATATCCTTCAATGTCTACTTCATCCAAATTACCTAAGTACAATTTCTAGGCAGCAACAATGTATTCAACCTCTGTAGTAGATAAAGAAATAGCATTCTTCTTCTTACTTGCCCAAGAGACCAACTTCTTACCCAAAAAGAATGCACCACCTATAGTACTCTTTCACTCATGAACATCACCTTCCCAATCAGAATATGTAAAAGAACTCAAAGTAAAGTCATCATTCTTAGTATACCACAAACCAAAATCAATTGTCCCTTTCAAATATTTGAATATCCTTTTTATAGCAGTAACATAGGATTCCTTAGGATCAGCTTGAAATCTAGCAACATGACACACATCATTCATTATATCAAGTCTAGTCTGAGTCAAATACAACAATCCACCAATCATAGATCTATATCTAGTTTGATTTTATTTTGGAGAATCATTATCCTTTGTCAACTTACATCCAGTCACCATAGGTGTACCAATTGGTTCAGAGTCCTTAAAACCAAATTTCTTCAACAATTCCTTTACATACTTGGACTGAGATATGAAAATACCTTTATCCAATTGCATAATTTTCAATCCCAGAAATAATTCCATCTCACTAATCATAGACATCTCAAATTCATTAGGCATCTCTTCAGCAAATTTCTTAGATAGGAAATTATTTCCTCCAAAGATAATGTCGTCAACAAAAACTTCAGCAATCAAGATGTTATTCTGATTAATCTTGAAATTAAAATTAATGTCAGCAATACCTTTATTGAATCCAAGCTTTATCAAATACTTATCCAATCTAGCATACCAAGCTCTAGGGGATTGCTTCAATCCATACAATACTTTCTCCAACTGGCAAACCATGTCCTTTTCATCTATTAGTTGAAATCCATCTGGTTGCTCAATGTAGACTTCTTCCAATTCGCCATTAAGAAAGGTTTATTTGACATCCATCTGATAAACCTTGAAATCTTTATGAGAAGTATAGGCAAGAAATAATCTAAAAGCTTCAATTCTATCTACTGAAGAAAAATTTTACTCATCAATACCTTTCATCTGTGAATAACCTTTTCAAACAAGTCTAGCTTTATTTTGAACAACTTCACCCCATTCATTCAACTTATTCCAAAATACCCATTTTGTTCCAATTACATTTTTATCCTTAGGCCTAGGAATAAGAATCTTTGTATCATTTTTCTCAATATAATTTAATTCTTCTTCCATAGCTTTAATCCAATTTTCATCTTTACACACTCCATCAACATTTTTAGGCTCAATCTTGTAAGTCTTCTCCTGGTCATGACACCTTTATTCTTATCACCAATAATCTGATTTAATGAATGATTCAACCTTACATACTTAGGAGTTTTAGGATTTTCTTGAATTTCATGTTCTTGAACTCTTTCTGCATCTTTTTCTTCATTCTCTAACTTTGCCAAATCAATTTGAGCTTGATTTTGGGTCTACGCTTGTTTTCCTTTGTCTGAACTGGCATCTTGATCATCAGAATCATATCTAAAAGATTTAATCTATCTTACATTACCTTCATCAACCTTAACATTATCACTTTCAACAATCTTCCTCAATATTTTATTATAACACCAATAGGCCTTACTCTTTGTAGAATAACCAAGAAAAATTCCTTCATCACATCTAGCATCAAACTTTCCAGGATCATCTCTTTTGATATAGCATTTACTACAAAAAATTCTAAAATATCTAACAGTAGGGGTATGACCAAACCATAACTCATAAGGAGTCTTACCAGTATCACCTTTGACATTTACTTAGTTAAGAGTGTATACTGCGGTACTCAAAATTTCTCTCCATAACACATGCAGAACATTTCCTTCAATCATCATGGTTCTAGCAACTTCTTGAACTGTTATATTCTTTCTTTCCACAACACCATTATGTTGTGGTGTCCTAGGAGTAGATAACTGTCTCTTAACACCATGCTATTAACAATATGCATTAATCTCGCCGAAAGTAAATTCTTCACCTCTGTCAGATCTCAGACACTTCAGTTTCAATCCAGTCTCTATTTCAACTCTAGCTTTGAAAATCTTGAACTTCTCCAATGCTTCAAACTTCTCTCATAAGTAGGTAACACACATCATTCTTGAATAATCATCAATCAAAAACATGAAATGCCTATCACCCTGCAAGATTCTCACTCTAGAAGGACCACATAGATCAGTATGCACAAGATCCAACAAACCATTAGAATTATACTATTTTCTCTTATAAGTAACTCTTGTTTGCTTCCCTAATTGGCATTCCTTACATACTGGATTAGAAGGCTTTATTAACTTTGGTAGATCTCTTACTGCTTTAGTATAACTTATCTTAACCATGCAATCAAAATTTACATGACACATTCTTCTATGCCATAACCAACTTTCATCAATCTAAGCAATAAACAACTTCTACCATCAGCATTCAAGTGAAAGATATTACCTTTAGTCTTTGTACCTAATGCAATTTTAGTTCCAGAGCTACTCAAGATCTCACATTTTTCATTCTTGAATTGAAAGTTATATCCCTTATCAACCATCAGACCAACACTTAAAATATTATGCTTTAAACCTTCAACTTACAACATATCATCAGTATTGTGCTTACCATCAAGATAAATAGAACCTCTACCATAGATTACACAAGCTTTGTTATCACCAAATCTTACTATACCACCATCATACCTTTCCAAATTTCTAAATTACTCTTATCACATGTCATGTGATGAGAACAACCACTATCAATTACACATTCATCTCTCTCCTCAACTTTAGCAGCAAAAGCTTTCTCCACATTAATGCAACTTGTAGAATCTATAGTTACAAGATCATCTTCTCTAATAGAAATGAACACAAATTCATCTCCTGAATTTTCCTTATCTGACTCATCATCTATCACACCTTCATCAGCAACATAATAACACTTCTTATGATATTTAGGCTTATATGGCTTAAATGGATTCTTAGGATTTCTATCTCTTTCCGAACACCTTGATGCAAAATGTCCTATCTTATTGCATCAAGAGCATTTAAGAGGTAACTTTCCTTCAAACTTACTGGTACATTTAGGCAATCTTCTGGCAATAAGTGTTTCAAGCTCCTCAAGCTCTCTTTCTTCATCTTCCATCTCTTTCTCATATTTGGATACTCTTGTAGAACTTTCTCCCAGATCATATCTCTACTTCCCAGAAATAGTATCTTTGAATGCAGATTCAATCTTAGGAAGAGACTCTCCAAACTCACTCAGCTCAAAAGCAGCAAGTTTACCAATCAGCATGTCTCTTGTCACATTTATTATAGTCTAGATCTCATCAATAGCAGCAGCTTTATGTTTGTAAGAAGGAAATACTTTAGCAACAATCTCAGATTCTTCTAATATTCTTCCAGCACATATAATTCCACACACAAGCTCATTCACTTTCTGCATAAAAGAAGCAATGATCTCATCTTCACTCATCTTCAAGTTCTCATATTTACCATTCAAGCTCTGCAACTTAGCAATCTTCACATGACTATCACCTTTCATGCAAGGTGTCCAATTTTATCCAAATCTCATGAGTAGTCTCAAAGTCCATCACATTAGAAATCTCAGAATCTAACAAGGCACTCAGCAATGCTTCATTAGCTCTAATATTGTATTTTGTTTCCTTTATCTCATCCGGAGTAGTAGGACCATTATGAGGAACATTATATACATTCTTAGTAATATTCCAGTACTCTTCTCCAATGAATACCAAATCTCATTGCATCCGGATTTTCCAGAGAGTGTAGTTTGTTCCGTCAAATCTTGGACTATCCTTCTTGAAAGCAAATGTTGTCATCCTGGATCTCCTCAAGTGGTCAAGCTCCCCCCCTCTCAGTTTGTTGTATTGTTTCCAATAGAAACAATACTAGAATTAATCATAAACAATAATTTTACTTATGAACAACCATCCAATCAGGTAGAAATCTAATTCTACAATAATCCATATAGCCATCTGAAACATATCTAGTGCAATCACATATTCCCAACTATGATATTGTTCACTAGAACAATCAGTAGAGATAACACCACTACTTCCAAACTAAACAAAAAACATTAATCCTCTTAAAATACCTCATGTCATCATCATAATCCAAACAAAAAGGTCAACATCAATCTACAAATAACTTTATAACATATAACCAATCTAATAGACATCTGGACGAGCAACCAGATACAATCAGACATCAAGAAAACAAACCAAAATAAACTACCAAGCAAAATACTAGACCATACACTTCTACTATACATCACTTCCATACCACGAACCATCAACACAAACATCACAAGACTACCAAACCATAAGACACTGATACTATCATCACAGTACATCATAGTATTGTTGGACATTGTTGCTGCTAGGATAAGTTGTTGTCATTGATGTCAACATATTCCTACTCCAATGATTGCAGATTGGTTTATTGGGATCTTGGTTTGGTGTATGGATTATTTCTAATATCATTATATTATTTTTTATTGGTTTTGGTGATTCAGAGAGCTTAATTGATCATAGCATATGATCTAATTTTGCTATTTGTTTTTCTAATCAGTGATTTGCAGAGTTTAGTATTTCCTCCGGTATGTGATCAGCTCTTGAGTTGTCTTTGGGAGATTGTTTGGGATGGTCTTATGTATCTTCATTTTAGATGGTTTGTGATTTGGTGCTCTGAAAGTTATATTTCTTCATGATAGTTGTTGTTGTTTGAGTGTTCTTAAAGTTTAGATGTTGATCGATGAAGAGTTGATGTGGTGTTGGTGCAGTTGTCTCTGATGATTCTAGCATGCTTGTTGGTGTTTCCTAATCATGTCCTATTTATTTTGATGATTCGCATTGATCGGTGTGCAATTTTTTGGTGATTTTGCTAAATCGGTGATGTTCTTCATATTATGTAGTTTTCATGGTGATGTAGTGTGTTGTGGTTGATATTGGCATGATTTCTGGTGGTGTTGCATGTTTGGAGATTCGATTTAGGTCCATTCTATGTCATGTATATCATTATTGTTGGTGTAAATAATTATTCATCATGGATATTATTACACCTTACTTAAGTTTACTTAAGAAATGCATCTCATAGTAGTTTGGGTATAAGACACGTGGGTTTTTGTGGCACATTGGGATAGTGTGTGTAGGAGAATTCCCACCTTATATGGTGTTGACCTTATTACTACTTTATCATATCCACTTATTGTGGAGTGATAATTCCACCTTCAATGGGTGATCCACCTCATGTGGAATATTTTATTGTTTCTCCTACCTACCACACCTATTTCCTACCTACCCTTGTTTCTTATTGAGCCACATGTCATGTTTGTGTGCTCACATATCCATATAGCCTTGCCTATATAAGTAGGCTCATCTACATTGTATGTAACAACTATTGAATAACTTTTGATGATCCAGTTGATCAGTATTTTCATCTTGATAGAATATAGTCTATTTCTATCATCTATTTTGTTCTCTCTTATTTGTGCTTTCCATTGCCTCTAGATCTTGGCAAAATCTCACATGGTATCAAAGCCATTAGAGTGTCATTGGTTTGCCAATTGAGATAAATTTGATGTTATTCAGGGTTGTGTATTTTGGAGCTTTCTATTGCATGTTATTATTGAAGCTTGATGGGTCAAATCTGAGGTTACCATTGGATTGAGGAGGTCCAAGAAAGTTAGTTTTACCTTTTGTTTCATCCAAATCGGACTGTGGAGGCCAAATCTAGAGGTATTTGAAGTTTAAAGTTGTGACGGAAATTTTTCAGAAATTATAATTTT
This sequence comes from Cryptomeria japonica, assembly GCF_030272615.1. Classification (NCBI taxonomy): domain Eukaryota; kingdom Viridiplantae; phylum Streptophyta; class Pinopsida; order Cupressales; family Cupressaceae; genus Cryptomeria; species Cryptomeria japonica. The sequence continues at coordinate 559,339,910 of NC_081408.1, read as the reverse complement.
GAAGGCAAATTTCAAATAGTGATATCTCACTCATCCGGACACCTTTTTTAGAGGAAATTTTTTTTGTTTTGGGGTAGAATTTTGTGCTTTGTACAGTGGTGTAGGATTTTTCTGATTTTTGGATACAAGTTTTTCGGAAATCGTGAAATCCCGATTTGTACAACTTTGGAGGGTTCGTTTGGCCTCACATGGACTCCTTTTTAGGTGCCGTTTTTTTTAAAAGTGCATAATTTTTTGTCTAATATCATAATATACCATTTTTTTGCAATGATTTTGATTAAAAATTGTACTTTCAATATTTGGTCATTTTTTGGCCTATTTGGTACTTGTATTTTGCTTGGATCTCAGTTTAGATCACTAGTAGTATTTGTTGAAGTCTCTTATATCTCATTTTGAGAAGTTGTAAAATTTAAATCAGAAGTCCACCTTGCCTTATTTTTCAAGTGGCTCAGTGTACATGCACTAAGTATAAAGTGTCAAATCATGATTTTTTTGGGGGGGGGGATTTCTTGATTGAGTAATTTGGGGGGGTGTCTTGTGTGATTGTGTCTCTCTCTATCTTGTGTTTTTTCCTTTTTGCTGCTATGGGTTCTCCTAAGTTTCCTCTCTTAACTTCTCATAATTATGCTACTTGGAAAATTGATGCATGGAGTAAACTTATGGAAAAAGGATTAACTCATTATATTGATGGAACTATTGTTGCTCCCGCTGATCCTAAGGCTGATCCTGTTGGTCACTTGGATTGGCTCACTAAAAATATCATGGAAATTGGTACCTTAAGAAAGTATGTATCAAAGGATCTCATTTTTCATATTGAAAAATATACTGTAATCAAGGATGCTTGGCAAAACTTTCAAGACTTGTATGGTCAATTTGATGAGATTAGGGGATATCAAATTGATAGTGATATCACCATGTTAGATCCCAAGAACTTTGATACTATATATTGAGCATTGATTTTGAAATCAATAGAATCCCATAGTTTCAACTGAAACTACAAAATTTTTGTTAAAAATTATATAAATCAACCATGCCCTTAAGAATTTCGATAGAACATTTAGTACTTTCATCGACATCAGAATTCAAAGAACTATCACTCAAGATGAACTCATCAAATGCGCACATTAATTCTTACCTAAATATTTAATCTGATCGAAATGATATCGATGAAACCCATCAATGTTTCACCAATAAGTAACTCATCGAACAGACTTGAGCCTCGATGATCTCCGAAAGCAATTCACCAAAAGCACAATTTCCATTGATAAGTGATATGTCGAGCAAACCATGGGAAGATTTCATTGAAAGTAATTTTCGATAAAAAGAATGTGTCAAAGAACCACCAGAAATGCTGACCGAAGACATTTTTACACCGAAGAAAAGATATCGATAAAACACAAGAGACTCCCATCGAAGACCCATTATCGACCAAACATAGAGAGTTTAAGGACACCATTTGTCTTTCATCGAAAGAGGATATTTCATGGACACCAGCACAAATGTGGCATGTGAGATAAAACTTTTTGATGAAAGTGAAGAGGTTGATGAAGCCACAAATCCCCTTGACGATGATGATAGTTCCATCGAAACTGATACAATATCGATGAAAGATGATGATTCGAGGAAAGATAAAGCCAAGATACTGAAGTGCATAATTTCATCAAGAAAGGGTACAACCATAGAATTGATGAGCATCGATGGGAAACCTGAAATGTTGCTAGATGAATGATTATTTTTTGCAGCGAGAATCAATATGAGTCTTAACAAAGTCACTTCATCAAGAATTCAAATAAATGACTATGTGACCGTTGTGCAACTGGTAAAGGTAACCGATAGAATTGCCATGAATGCTCGATAAATTGGCAAAAGAGGGACATTTCTGAGCAAACGCTTGAAGGATTCATAGTGAGTTTCAGAAAGCTGAGATGATTTGAGGACAAATTCACCAGTGGTCTACCTTGAAATCAAGTAATTCTTCCACTCTCAGAACTCTATAGTGATAATGGAGGAATCATCTTCTAAAAATAATAGAGCTAGGAAAGCTAAAGAAACCTAGCCCCCGAAAAGATAAACCTAAGAGGCAGAAAAATGAAGGACTCTCTTTAGCCCAGGACCTAATTGACCAATGTCCTATATCAAGCCTTGGGTCTAAGAAAATTAGAATGGACGAGGAAGGACTGGAAGATAGATTTGAATGCCTAGGGGATACATAGGCAAAGATAGGGGGTCATGAGTTATTTATTTTTGGGTATAGACGAAGGAGTGCACCCAAACCTATGAATAATATGAGGTTAAATTTGGGGAAATTGGTATTGGCCAATGTCTTTGTGAATGTTGAACTCATGAAGTCCCTAGAAAATAATTATGAACCCAAGACCAGGACCATATGTGACTATATGGGGAGACCAATACAACCAATTACCAAGGAAATAATCGACACTGTGTTTGATTTGGATTGGGGGTTTGAAGAACAAATTGATATTAAAAAATTGATGGAGTATTTCAATTTAGAGAAGTTTACAAGAGGTGGAGACTCCCTGTCCATAGACCCAGAGTTGCAGGATCAATAGTACCATTTGATAAAAATGATAAAGCTCCATATGATGTTAATTTGTTTCATCCCTACTTTAAGTATACATACTACTGTGTTACTCAAGTTTTGGGAATAGAGGCTCACCCATTGATGGATATCACGGCTATGGTCATTTGTGTGGACTTGCAATCCAAAGATCCTTGGTTGTTCAATTTTTCTACGTATCTTATTGATGCTATCATTCATGGTCTAGAGAAGTTGAAAGGTGATGTGATTAATGTTAATTTCAAGTATTATTTTGTACTTATGCATATGCTATTATATGTCAGACAAGACAAGGGGTTATGGCCAGATGAGTTATGCATCATGGAATATAATAAAACTGAGGTAAGAAAACTTGTGCAGTTGTGGGTATCTTCATGGGACCAAAGGTATAGTAACTGCCAATACTGGAATTTTGAAGAGTATTTCGTTAAGATACTACATAGATTATTAGGGCACCTATGTGATCATGCATTGTCCCCTGAAATTTAGAGATTCTTGAGGCCAAAGGATTATGGTGAAGATACTACAATTAAACATAACTGGGGGGATTTTTATTGTTATTCAGATTGCACCCAGATAAGGGTGTATGGATTTGAAAGAAAGTCGTATCTGTTGCCTATCATTGTGCCTAATAAAGTGGCCTGCTTAGAAATCATCAAGCAGTTGTCAATAGTAAGCACCCAACATCTAACAGATCATGGGAAGCAATCTATCGTGCCTAGATTACTTGTCTTTTCAGACTTTGTTGTCAAAAATTCGAGGAGTTATAGTTTTCCACAGAAGAAATTGGACTACTACAAAATTGCAGAAGGAGACCCTAGGCCGAATTTTGATCCGAAAGGATACATAGGGGCTGCAACATCATCCTTGAAACTCAAGGCTGGAGAGCATATGTCACTCATGCCCGATGATTTTATCAGAAATGTAAAAAGGGAAGAATCTAATTAAAAAAGAGCCAAGTATGAGCAAGTCTTCTAGGCTTCCAAATCGAAGCTGTTCCAAGGAAGAATAAATGAGGATATGCTCCAACATATCAACGGCCCCTTAGAGAAAGAAAATAAACTTATGGAGCATGAGTTAGAATTTCTCGAGGGAGTTCCTGCTTATGTCTATGGAAAGCATATCAAAACTGTCAAGGATACAGAGCCTTTAGCCCATTTGTCTCCACAATCTGTTTCAAATGTTTTTCCAATTGACTCTCCCAAAGAATAATATTTGCCTAGATTCGAGGATGATGTGCAAATGGATATGACCACAGGGCAATACAATATCTAAGATGTTGGAGATATAAGGATGTTTGAGCATGAGGGTTTCATTGTTGATGATTGTTTCATCTTTTCAAAAGAATTTGACATATTGTTTTACCAACATAAAGGAAGACAAGTTAGGGATGCCATGAAAGATAAGATAGAGGATGAACAAGCCCAAAGGTTGCAAGAGGAAGTGGACCTTGCTAAATAAGAGATGACAGTCGAGAAAGGGAGGCAATTGCTTAAAGACACTGGTGTGTTGATATATTCAGGGTGGGATATGAGATCTGCATTACTATTTGATGGTTTCCTTAAGAAGCGAGACCCTAACAAGCGGATTATACAAGAAGAGATATATAAAATCTTTATGGGGTCAAGGTATGATCCAAATCAAAAGGATCTCATAATATGAGCCTTATATCCGAAAGAAAAGAGACCTATTTTGGTTTATACGGATCAAGTTTTTGGCCATTTAATGATCCAGCAGGTTGGGAAAACTGATCCCGGGATCACAGCCAAGTTAAATGTGGATGTGGCAAAATTGAACCAAGAACAAACCAATATTTTAGTCAAAGAGAACATCATCTACAAGGGCTTGTATGTGACAGCTACTGAAGAAGTTCAGAGGTTATAGGAACAGTTGTCACAAAAGGCCCCTATTACGAGAGAACATGAACCAAATATGGGTTATCAACCTGACTTCAGGGTCTTAGATGCTATATTTGATGCTACCTACTGGAGAATAAAGACCAAAAAGTTAGCCAAATAATTAACCAGTTCTCAACAAAAGATGAGCATGTTGGTGAATGATGTGATTGAACATAGGTACAAAGCTATGTTACCATATGCTAATCTATATTGGAAAGAATACACAGGAACTGTAAAAGCTCTAAAAGAGCATGAAAGATTGAAAGAGAGATTGCATGATGTACTAAAGAATAAAGAGGCCATGAATGTAGAAGAGAAAGCCCAAGGGGACCAATATCTGGCAGAACATGACAGGTACACGGACATGTTGAATAAAGATCTCCAGATGTTGGACAAAGAATGTATTGCAATGATACCAACTATCTACAAGGATGGTGAATTGACCCCATTAGAGAAATGGCATGAGGAATTTCCATTGATTAAGGAGAAGGAAGAGGTCAAATTCAACCAAAATGAGGATGTAGCCCCGCATATCAACGAGGCAGTGTTCGATCTCTTCTCACTGGAGGCAAATATGAAGCAAAGAAGTGCAGTTGTTACATGCCGTAAGATTGATGGTTACATTAATCATCTCGGCATAATTAATCTTTTTATCTTTCACTTTGTTAAGCAATTGAAATTTAGTTGTTAATGATGAAGGGATGTAACTCTTTGTAGAATAGGTATTGCTCACTTATTTATATAAGCAAGTTTTGTAAAAAAAGGACATCATTAGGAGAGAGAATATCGGATAGATACTTCAGCCTCTGGCATACTACTGTACTTTTCTAAAACTTTAATAGAATCAGTTGTGTTTCTCTATTTATGTGCTATGAATTTTTCCATTTCCTATAGGCATTTTTTTGTGCTATGAATTTTTCCATTTCCAATTGACTCTCTCAGAGAAGAATATCCACCTAGATTTGTGGATGATGTGCAAATGGATATGACCACAGGGCAATACAATATCCAAGACGTTGGAGATATAAGGATGTTTGAGCATGAGGGTTTCATTGTTGATGATGATTTCATCTTTTCCAAAGAATTCCAGACATTTATGTACCACCATAAAGGAATACAGGTTAGGGATGCCATGAAAGATAAGACAGAGGATGAACAAGCCCAAAGGTTGCAAGAGGAAGTGGACCTTGCTAAATGAGAGATGACACCCGAGAAAGGGAGGAAAATGCTTAAAGACGCTGATGTGTTGATATATTCAAGGTGGGATATGAGTTTTGCATTGCTATTTGATGGTTTCCTTAAGAGGAGAGACCCTAACAAGCGGATTATACAAGAAGAGATAGATAAAATCTTTATGGGGTCAGCGTATGATCCAAATCAAAAGGATCTCATAATATGGGCCTTATATCCAAAAGAAAAGAGACCTATTCTGGTTGATATGGATCAAGTTTTTGGCCATTTAATGATCCAGCGGGTTGGGAAAACTAATCCTAGGATCACAACCAAGTTAAATGTGGACATGGAAAAATTGAACAAGGAACAAACTAAGATTTTAGTCAAAGAGAACAGCTACTGAAGAAGTCCAGAGGTTACACTGACAGTTGTCACAAAAAGCCCCTATTACGGGAGAACATAAACCAGATATGGGTATTCAACCTAACTTCAGGGTCTTAGATGCTATATCTGATGCTACCTACTAGAGAATAAAGACCGAAAAGTTAGCCAAACAATTAACCAATTCTCAATAAAACTTGAGCAAGTTGGCGAATGATGTGATTGAACATAGGTTCAAAGCTATGTTACCATATGCTAATCTATATTGGAAAGAATACAAGAGAACTGTATAATCTCTAAAAGAGCATGAAAGATTGAAAGAGAGATTGCATGATGTACTAAAGAAAAAAGAGGCCATGACTATAGAAGAGAGAGCCCAAGGGGACCAATATCTGGCAGAACATGACAGGTACACAAACATGTTGAATAAAGATCTCTAGATGTTGGACAAAGAATGTATTGCAACGATACCAACTATCTACAAGGATGGTGAATTGACCCCATTAGAGAAATGGCAAGAGGAATTTACATTGATTAAGGAGAAGGCAATGGTCAAATTCAACTAGAATGAGGATGTAGCCCCGCATATCAACCAGGCAATGTTCGATCTCTTCTCACTGGAGACAAATATGAAGCAAAGAAGTGCAGCCGTTACATGTCATAAGAGTGATGGTTACATTAATCAACTTGGCATGATTAATCTTTTTATATTTCACTTTGTTAAGTAATTGAAATTTAGTTGTTAATGATGAAGGGATGTAACTCTTTGTAGAATAGGTATTGGTCACTTATTTATATGAGAGAGTTATGTAAAAAAAGGACATCATTAGAAGAGAGAATATTAGATAGATACTTCAGCCTCTAGCATACTATTGTACTTTTCTGAAACTTTAATAGAATCAGTTGTGTTTCTCTGTTTATGTGCTATGAATTTTTCCATTTCCTATAGGCATTTTTTTGTGATATTATCTACAGGAGATAAGGTTAATCATGTTCTTAAAGTGAAGTTTATGTTTCAATATTATAAACTTGGAATAATAAGATCTACTTGTGAATTGTAACTGTTCCCCATAGTTCTTCCTTGAATGGTCCTTTAAGGTAAAGGTTAAATTCATTCAAGCATTTTTATGATATAAACATTTATCAAATCTCATGAGAAACAGTAACTGACAGATTTACCAAAGGGGGTAGGTTTAAAAACTGTCTCACAAATCATACATTAAGTCCTAGAGAAATATAAGACTCTATAGCCCAAACAGTCAAGAAGGCACTGATCATCCATAAACCATAATTATCATTATATGAACGCACCTTTACATTAAATCAATAGGGATTAGTTGAGTAAGAAGTATAGAGTTAGTTAGTAATAGTGTATATATGTAGGAATTTCAAGCATAAAGATCGAATAGCTTCCATAACAACAATCTTGAACTCATCTGAAAGACATCTATTCCAAGAACCTTTGTCATTCTAAGATAGGGGTCAATTAGATCAAAATAATCAATCTGCTATTAAAAAAAAAAACCATTAGTTATCAAAAGCCACTAGTGAATAGGTATACCTGCCTAGGTCTTGCAGAGCCTAAAGTGAGGGAGTTAGTAACCGAATAGGTTCACTCTATAAGTTGGCCAAGTCAATTGGAGGGTTTGATCATAGGAGTTGGCATTTCCTTAGAACCTATCCAATCTATTGATTTGAGATCCAACAGATTGACGACTCTGCTCGGGACACATTCATTTAAGAAAGACTTTGTTGTGAGAAAGAACTCATATACAAAATACAATTTCCTTTCAAGAAGAAAGGTGGTGACTTTGAAATAAGAAATTTTATGTACGGAAGAAGGTCATTAACACAAGGCCACCCAATAGTACAATTAAAATTTAATCAAAAAAGAAATAGAAAGAATCAATAGACAATCTGATGGAACCCAAGAATGACTTCATGAATGAAAAGTATAATCAGTACTATTTTGAAAATCATTCACATCCAGCTTTGAATAAATAGACGTACACAGTTCCTACATACCCATGAAATGAGGACTTGGCAGTTGCAGATACAGAATGAAAAGGGAAATTCCCTCCTGGTTTTGAAAGTCACCACCCTAATTCAAGGGTAGGTACATCAAGTTCTTCGGGTTCAAGCAAAATGGATGCACCAGAACAAATGGTAGATTTGATGAAACGGATGTTAGATGTAGCCATTGAAATGAAGGATACTGGATGGGTACGAGAGTGTTTAGAATTATTTGCTAAGTTGGGTATGAATTTCAATGAAGATGACATTGATTGTGACTTGGATATATACAAGGCAAGGTGTGAACATGCAACCCAAGGATAAAACAAAGGGGGGAGAAATAAAGATGAAGTCAATATAAAGAACAATACCTACAACATATCTAGAAATCCTTTATATGATCATAGACACAATAATTTTCCATTAACCAACACACCTCCTAAGCACCAGCACAATCACCTTAACAATTTTCCATGCACCAATATACCTCCTAAATATTAGCATAATCATTTTAACAACTTTATGCATCAAAACCAATTTCCCCCTAGTAATAATAATATGGGTCAAAAATATGGAAATTTCTTCCAGGGGGGATATGGATTGATGAATACATAACGCATCAGATAGTTTGACTTTTTGGGAATGATGGTATATCTTCATCCCATTCCAAATGAAATTAGAATTGCGATACCAAAATTCACTGGGGGTAATGCTATCTCAGAAGAAACACACTGCAAATCTTTTGATACAGTCATGGAAGATTTATGCCTCCCATATGAGGATGTTAAAATAAAATTATTCATGCATTTGTTGATAGAGGATGCACAAGATTGGTTCAAAGCATTACCTGATTTTTCAATAAGTAGCCTTGCAAAGTTTAAAAGACTTTTTCTTGAGCAATATAGAGATCAAAATAGCCTTGAGTTTGCACTGCATGAAATCATAAGTATCAAGAAGGAACCTAATGAGATGGTTGTTGATTTCAATGAGAGATTCAACAAGGTTATGAATAAAATTCCTAATAGGATAAAATCAGTCCCAGAGGTAAGCATCTTGTACTACATAAATGCATTTGACAGCAAGACAAACTATGAGCTCCGAACAAAGAATCCTACAACTCTTCAAGGAGTTATGAAAGCTGCCATAACTATAGAAAACAATAAAAAGGCTACTGGGAGAGTTGGAAAGAGAGAAGACACTAGGTTGTTTATCCCAAGAGCTCCCAAACAAACTAAAGATGAAGATAAATTGGATAAGGTACTAAATACTCTAAAGGATTTGTCTCTGAGGGTGAATAAAATAGAGAAATAGCATTTTTTCCGTCAAGATAGACCCAGACTACATGATATGCCTTACAACACTACCTGGAAGGATGGGAAGCCAGTGGAGAAAAATCAAAAAGATAATGTGCAAATACCAGATCCTCTAAAAAGAACTATGAATCAGGTGTCAGATGATAACTTGTGGTGTTTTTCTTGTGACATGCTACATTCTCCTTACCAATGTATAATAGCAAAGAAATTGCAAGAAGAAGAGGAAGAATGTGAAGGATATATGGATGACCATGCCATAATTTTTCTTTCATTTGAAGAATATAACTCATTTGAGGAGGAGGGAGATAGTGATGTGAATTCCAAACGCATCAATTAGGAGTGTTGTGCACAATAGTTATTCTCAGATGAGGAAGAAGAAATTAAACTCAGGATCCCCACTGAAGAAGAAAGAGAAAGAATCACAGTGGCTATAGTGGAACAAGCCAAAAAAGCCTATGCTCTTAGGAATAGAACTATAAACCTTGATCAAGGTAAGCCTTCCGGTATGTTCATGAAATAAACCAATAAGATATATAAACCAACAGATAACATTCACAACAAGGATTCAGGAAAATCTAAAGAGAGGGATGTTCAAATCACAAAACCACAGAAGGGAGAAAAGGAGAGTATAACAAATGCTTCCTCAACACCAGCCACTACATCATTTGACATTGTGAATGCTTTGATGCAGATGAAGGCCTCTATCCCATTACTTGAGATAATGAAGTTCCCTAAATATAGAGAAAAGACTTTGAAAATGATCGCAGATGTCTCAGGAGAAAAGGTGAAGGAACGCAAGAAGGGTGGTCAAGATCATTGTGGTGAAGGTGATACAATTCCAGCCATATATTTGGGATCAACAATAGCAAAGAATCATTCCCAAAAATCCTTTTTACTTAACCTTGATGGTCAATAACAAGACGATCAAAAAGTGCATGATCGATTCAGGAGCAAAGATAAATGTTATGCCCGTAGGAGTTATGAAAGAGCTTGGAATGGGGGTGGATACAACGTTTGGTAAATGCTATGCTATGGATAACAAATCTATCCCAGTTGTGGGTGTTATGAAAGATATAGAATTCAAACTAGCAGCATGCCCTGAAGCATCCTACAAAACAGATATTATTGTAGTAGATGTCCCTCCTAATTATGGGATGTTATTATCCAGACAATGGTCAAACTTGATAGGGGGACATGTCTAGTTAGACTTTGCATATGCAACCATACCAGTAAATGGACATGTGGTGAGAATCAAAAGAGAGCCTCATTCCTCATATATCATCGAGGATTTGGGAACGCCTAAACTGACATGTTTTATTCAGTCAGACATGGATAATTTTAAAGTACAATTGACAAAACCAAAAACTAAGGATTTGTCTCCAATTCAATCTTGTGTCAAAGAAACTAATGATCAAGTATGGCACATGTTCTTTGATAGATCATGTAGTAAAGAGGGAAGTGGGGCTAGGATTTTATTAATTTCATGAACTGGAGAAACATTTAAATATTCTTTTAAGTTATTATTTGAATGTACCAATAATATTGTTGAGTATGAGGCTCTAATTACAGGACTGAACCTAGTAGTTAAGCATGGAATTAAGATCCTTAGTGTATTTGGGGACTCAGAACTGATAGTATCCCAAGTTAAAGAAAAGTATGCCTCTAAACATATCAGACTCAAGCAATATAGGAATGCAGTGTGGGATACCATTGAATTATTTGTTGTCTTCTAGATAAATTGGGTTGATAGGTTGAAAAACATAATGGCTGAATTTTTGGTGAATAGTACAAGTGGAAAAATTTTCAAGATGATGTCGACTTGTTGACTTTCTTGCAGTGTGTGGATCAATATCAGGTGTAGGCTATTAATTTTAATGACTTTATGGAAAAGGCTGAGGGGAAAGAAACCTTGTTTCGATAGGAAATCATACAGTTGAAATCAAACAAAATACCAAGAGGTTTGGTTGCATTGGAGAGGACTTTCAATGCACAAGATAGGATAGAAACTAAGGTAACTACAGCTAAAGAAAGTGATGTTGAACAGGTCAACTTGGGAAGCAAGGAATCACCAAGGCATGTGTTTGTCAGAAAGAAATTAACTCCAAAACTGAAGTAATAATTGACAATACTGCTCAGAAAATATAGGCACGTATTTGCATGGTCATATGATGACCTCAAATTTTACAGAGAAGATCTTTTCCAGCATGAAATACCCCTCAATCCTGATGCCAAACCATTTAGACAAAAACAAAGACCTATAAATCCAACTCTGCTTCCCAAGATGAAAGAAGAAGTAATAAAAATGAAAGATGGAGGGATAATCAAACCTTGTAGGTATTCCTCTTGGGTTTCAAACCTAGTGCCTGTCAGGAAAAAGAATGGAGACATAAGACTCTGTGCAGACTTTAGGAACCTGAATATATCATCCTTGAAAGATAATTACCCATTACCAAATATGGATATCATGTTACAGAAAGTAACTAGATGTGAACTATTATCTATGATGGATGGATTCTCAAGATATAACCAGGTGAAAGTCAGGGAAGCTGAGCAATACAAGATGGCCTTCACAACACCATGGGGTACCTTCGTATATGCAAGGATGCCATTTGGCCTAACTAATGCAGGGACAACTTTCCAAAGAGAAATGGATGTGGCATTTGCAGAACTAATAGATGTGATAATGGTGGTATACTAGGATGATCTAACCGCATACTCAAAAAAGGCTGAAAACCACTACAATCACCTTGAAAGGATATTTAGGAAAGCTTTAGAATACGAGATTTCTCTAAACCCAAAGAAATGTCATTTTGGAGTTAAGGAAGGAAAACTTCTAGGACACATAGTATCTAAAGAGGGAGTAAAAATTGATGAAGTCCCCATTCCAAAAACTGTTAAAGCCATTCATTCATTTTTGGGACAAATAAACTTTGTCAGGACATTCATCTTAAACTTAGTGGATATTATAAAACCCATAGTGTAGATGTTGAAGAAAGGAGCCAAGATAGATTAAGATGTAGAAGCATTGGAGTCCTTTATAGAAATCAAGAGAGCAATATCTGAGGCATCAGTACCGATATCACTAAATTTTAGTAAACCATTTCTGATATTTTCTTTTGCCTCTTGCAACACAGTGGAAATAGTATTGGAACCCATCGCATATTTCAGCAAGTCATTGAGCCCATCCGAGATCAAGTATGATATAAATGAGAAACAATCTTATGCTTTGGTTAAAGCAGTGAGACATTTTACACCGCACTTGGTAGGGGTGGAGATCATAGCTTATGTTCCTAATGTAGTAGTGAAAGATATTTTAAAGCAGACTGAAGTAACAAGGAAAAGGTGCAAATGGATTAATCAAAACCAAGAGTTTAACATTCAGCTCAAAATCACGCAAGTCATTAAGGGCCAGGGATTAGCTAGACTTATGGCAGGAGCAGATTCCAAAGAATTTCAGATAAATGAAGTTGGGTTTGAGGACTCCAATTTCAGCATCGAGCACACTGCTTGGTACACAAATACTGTATATTACCTTAAACATATTAAGTGTCTAGATAATATCACTTATAATCAAAAGAGGACCTTGAAGTTAAAATCATCAAAATATGTGATCATTAATGGTGACTTGTATTGGAAGAACAGAGATGGAATCTTGTTGCTTTGTTTGGATGAACATCAAGCAAAAGAAATCCTACAGGAAATGCATGATGGGGTATGTGGTGGTCATTTTTTTGCTAAACCCACAGCTCATAAGATACTGAGAGCTGGATATTATTGGCCGCATGTATTCAATGATGCCTATGCATATGTTAGGAAGTGTGAGGCATGCCAAAGGTTCTCAAGGAAACTGAAGTATCGAGGAGCCCTCCCATTAATACATATGCAAGTTGAAGAACCTTTTTAGCAATGGGGGCTAGATTTTATTAGGGAAATATCAGAAAAATCTAGTGGAGGGCACAGATGGATATTGGTAGCCACTGACTATTTAACCAAATGGGTAGAAGCAATTCCTACCAAGCAAGCTACTAGTAAAGTGGTAATCAAAATTCTTGATGGAACATATCATTGTCAGGTTTGGTGTCCTTAAAAGTATCAACACTGACCATGGTATGTGTTTTAGATTTGAAGAATTCAATACCCTCTTTGAGGAGTATGGCATCATAATATCCCATTCATCCCGTATCACCCTCAAGGTAATGGGCAAGCTGAATCCAGCAATAAAAATATTTTCAAAATTATCAAGAAGATGTTGGGATAGAATAAGAGAGCATGGGATTCAAAATTGAGTCTAGCACTTTGGTCTGATAGAATAACAATCAAAAATTCCACCGGAAGGTCTCCGTTTGAATTGGTTTATGGAAAGAAAGCTAGACTTCCATTGGATAATCTTCTTCCTATCCACAGATTTATGATACAAGAGGAAATTAACGTGGAAGATCCTTTGCATGAGAGGTTTGGTTAGCTAGTAGAGCTTGATGAGGTCAAGATAGAGGCCCAGAGGCAGAATGTTAAGGTACAAAATCAAATGAAAAGACTATATGACAAAAGGACAACAACCAGGAAGTTTGAGATAGGAGATTGGGTCCTGATGTGGGATGCTAGAAACTAGGGCAAGGGTAAGCATGGGAAGTTTGAACACCTTTGGCTCGGGCCATATGTGATTATAAAAAAGGCAGGGGAGGATGCTTATTTCCTACAAAGTGTGACAGGAGACAATCAGGAACTACCAGTACATGGACAGTTCCTGAAGAGTTTTTTCTCTTAAAATTCTATTTCATGTAGAGTAGATTAGGGATCATCCTTCATTGTATATACACTGCCAACCATCATTAGTAAGTTCCTATTCACTAGAGATTGTAGATTCTTGAAAGAATTTACAATATACCTCCACCCCCAGTTAGAGCCACTGTTGAGAATTGATTTTGATATCAATAGAATCCCATAGTTTCAACTAACGCTACAAAAGTTTTCTTAAAAAGTATATAAATCAACCATGACCATAAGAATTTTGATAGAACCTTTAGTACTTTCATCGACATTAGAATTCAAAGAACTATTGCTCAAGCCAAAGTCATCAGATGCGCACATTAATTCTTACCTAAGTATTTAATCTGACCGAAATAATATCGATGAAACCCATCAATGTTTCACCGATAAGTAACTCATCGACCAGACTTGAGCCTCGATGATCTCTGAAAGCGATTCATCGAAAGCACAATATCCATCGATAAGTGATGTGTCGAGAAAACCATGGGAAGATTTCATCAAAAGTAATTTTTGATAAAAAAGAATGTGTCGAAGAACCACCAGAAATGCTGACCGAAGACGTTTTTACACCAAAGAAAAGACATCAATAAAACATAAGAGACTCCCATCAAAGACCTGTTATCGGCCAAACATAAAGAGTCAAAGGAGACCATTTGTCTTTCACTAAAAGAGGATATTTCATCGACACCAACCCAAATGTAGCATATGAGATAAAAAAATTTGATGAAAGTGAAGAGGTCAACGAAGCCACAAATCCCCTTGACAATGATGATAGTTCCATCAAAACTGATACAATATCAATGAAAGATGATTTTTCGAGGAAAGATAAAATCAGGATACCGAAGTGCATAATTTCATCGAGAAAGGGTACAACCATAAAATTGATGAGCATCAACGGGCAACCTAAAATGTTGCTAGATGAATGATTATTTTATATCATGAGAATAAATATGAGTCTTAACAAAGTCACTTCATCATGAATTCAAATAAATGACTCTGTGACCATTGTGCAACTGGTAAAGGTAACCGATAGAATCGTCATGAATGCTCAATAAATTGGCAAAAGAGGGAAATTTATGAGCAAACACTTGAAGGATTCACAGTGAGTTTCAAAAAGCTGAGATTATTCAAGGGCAAATTCACCAATGGTCTACCTAGAAATCAAGTAAGTTTTTCACTCTCAGAACGCTGTAGTGATAATGGAGGAATCATCTTCTAAAAATAATAGAGCTAGGAAAGCTAAAGAAACCAAGCCCCCGAAAAGATAAACCTAAGAGGCAGAAAAAGGAAGGGTGCTCTTTATCCCAGGACCTAATTGACCAATGTACTATATCAAGCCTTAGGTCTAAGAAAATTAGAACGGATGAGGAAGGACTGGAAGATAGATTTAAATCCCTAGGGGATACATGGGCAGAGATAAGGGGTCATGAGTTATTTATTTTTGGGTACATATGAAGGAGTGCACCCGAACCTGTGAATAATCTGTGGAGGTTAAATTTGGGGAAATTGGCAGTAGGCAATTTCTTTGTGAATGTTGAACTCATGAAGTCCCTAGAAAATAATTATCAACCCAAGACCAGGACCATATGTGACTATATGGGGAGACCAATACTACCAATTACCAAGAAAATAACTGACACTATGTTTAATTTGGATTGGGGGTTTGAAAAACAGATTGATATTAAAAAATTGACGCAAGAGTATTTCAATTTAGAGGAAGTTTACAAGAGGTGGAGACTCCCTGTCCATAGACCCAAAGTTGCAAGATCGATAGTACCATTTGATAAAAATGATAAAGCTCCATATGATGTTAATTTGTTTCATCCCCTCTTTAAGTATACATACTACTGTGCTGCACAAGTTTTGGGAATAGAAGCTCACCCATTGATGGATATTGTGGCTATGGTCATTTGTGTGGACCTGCAATCCAAAGATCCTCGGTTGTTCAATTTTTCTACTTATCTTGTTGATGCTATCAGTCATGGTCTGGAGAAGTTCAAAGGTGATGTGATTAATATGTATTTCAAGTATTATTCTATACTTATGCATATGTTATTATATGTCGGACAAGACAAAGGGTTATGGCCAGACGAGTTATGCATCAAGGCATATGCTAAAATTGGGGTAAGAAAACCTATGTAGTTGTGGGTATCTTCAAGGGACCAAAGGTACAGTAACTACTAATACTGGCATTTCAAAGAGTATTTCGTTAATACATTACATAGATTATTAGGGCACCCGTGTAATCATGCATTGTCCCCTGAAATTCAGAGATTATTGAGGCCAAAGGATTATGGTGAAGATACTGCAATTGCACATAACTAGGGAGATTTTTATTGTTATTCGGATTGCACCTAGATAAGGGTGTATGGATTTGAAGGAAAGTCATATGTGTTGCCTATCACTGTGCCTAACAGAGTGGCCTGCTTAGAAATCATCAGGCAGTTGTCAATAGTAAGCGCCCAATATCTAACTGATCATGGGAAGCAATCTATCGTGCCTGGATTACTTATCTTTTCAGTCTTTGTTGTCAAAATTTCAAGGAGTTCGATTTGCTATAGAAGAAATTGGACTACTACAAAATGGCAGAAGAAGACCCTAGGCCGAATTTTGATCTGAAAGGATACGTAGGGGTTGCAAGGTCATCCCATAAACTCAAGGTTGGAGAGAATATGTCACTCATGCCTGATGATTTTATCAAAAATGTAAAAAGGGAAGAAGATAATTAAAAAAAGAGCCAAGTATGAGAAAGTGTTCCAGACTTACAAATGGAAGCTCTTCCAAGGAAGAATAAATGAGGATATGCTCCAACATATCAAAGACCCCATAGAGAAAGCAAATAAACTTATGGAGTGTGAGTTATAATTGCTCGAGGGAGTGCCTGCTTATGTCTATGGAAAGCATATCAAAATTGTCAGGGATATACAGCCTTTAGCCCATTTGTCTCCATAATCTGTTTCAAATGTTTTTCTAATTGACTCTCTTAGAGAAGAATATCCACCTAGATTTGCGGATGATCTACAAATGGATATGACCACAGGGAAATACAATATCCAAGATGTTGGAGATATAAGGATGTTTGAGCATGAGGGTTTCATTGTTGATGATGATTTCATCTTTTCCAAAGAATTCTAGACATTTATGTACCAGCATAAAGGAATACAGGTTAGGGATGCCATGAAAGATAAGACAGAGGATGAACAAGCCCAAAGGTTGCAAGAGGAAGTGGACCTTGCTAAACAAGAGGTGACACCCGAGAAAGGGAGGAAAATTCTTAAAGACACTAGTGTGTTGATATATTCAGGGTGGGATATGAGTTTTGCATTGCTATTTGATGGTTTCCTTAAGAAGCAAGACCCTAACAAGCGGATTATACCAGAAGAGATAGATAAAATCTTTATGGGGTCAACGTATGATCCGGATCAAAAGGATCTCATAATATGGGCCTTATATCCGAAAGAAAAGAGACCTATTCTGGTTGATATGGATCAAGTTTTTGGCCATTTAATGATCCAACGGGTTGGGAAAACTAATCCTAGGATCGCAGCCAATTTAAATGTGGACGTGGAAAAATTGAACAAGGAACAAACCGAGATTCTAGTCAAAGAGAACAGCATCTACAAGGGCTTGTATGAGAAAGCTATGAAAGAAGTCCAGAGGTTACATAGACAGTTGTCACAAAAGGCCCCTATTACGGGAGAACATGAACTAGATATGGGTATTCAACCTGACTTCAGGGTCTTAGATGCTATATCTAATGCTACCTACTAGAGAATAAAGACCGAAAAGTTAGCCAAACAATTAACCAGTTCTCAACAAAACTTGAGCAAGTTGGTGAATGATGTGATTGAACATAGGTTCAAAGCTATGTTACCATACGCTAATCTATATTGGAAAGAATACACGAGAACTATAAAATCTCTAAAAGAGCATGAAAGATTGAAAGAGAGATTGCATGATGTACTAAAGAAAAAAGAGGCCATGACTACAGAAGAGAGAGCCCAAGGGGACCAATATCTGGCAAAACATGACAGGTACACAAACATGTTGAATAAAGATCTCCAGATGTTGGACAAAGAATGTATTGCAACGATACCAACTATCTACAAGGATGGTGAATTGACCCCAGTAGAGAAATGGCAAGAGGAATTTGCATTGATTAAGGAGAAGATAGTGGTCAAATTCAACTAGAATGAGGATGTAGCCCTGCATATCAACTAGGCAATGTTAGATCTCTTCCCACTAGAGACAAATATGAAGCAAAGAAGTGTAGCTGTTACATGTCATAAGAGTGGTGGTTACATTAATCAACTTGGCATGATTAATCTTTTTATCTTTCACTTTGTTAAGTAATTGAAATTTAGTTGTTAATGATGAAGGGATGTAACTCTTCGTAGAATAGGTATTGCTCACTTATTTATATGAGCGAGTTATGTTAAAAAAGGACATCATTAGAAGAGAGAATATCAGATAGATACTTCAGCCTCTGGCATACTACTATACTTTTCTGAAACTTTAATAGAATCAGTTGTGTTTCTCTATTTATGTGCTATGAATTTTTCCATTTCCTATAGGCATTTTTTTGTGATATTATCTACAAGAGATAAGGTTATTCGTGTTCTTAAAGTGAAGTTTATGTTTCAATATTATAAACTTGGATTAATAAGATCTACTTGTGAATTGTAACTGTTCCTCGTAGTTCTTCCTTGAGTGGTCCTTTAAGGTAAAGATTAAATTCATTCAACCAATTTTATGATATAAACATTTATCAGATCTCATGAGAAACAGTAACTGACAGATTTACCAAAGGGGGTAGGTTTAAAAACTGTCTCACAAATCATACATTAAGTCCTAGAGAAATATAAGACTCTATAGACCAAACATCCAAGAAGGCACTCATCATTCGTAAACCTTAATTATCATTATATGAATGCACCTTTACATTGAATCAATATGGATTAGTTGAGTAAGAAGTATAGAGTTAGTTAGTAATAGTGTACATATATAGGAATTTCAAGCACAATGATCGAATAGATTCCATAACAACAATCTTGAACTCATCTGAAAGACATCTATTCCAACAACCTTTTCCATTATGAGATAGGGGTCAGTTAGATCAAAATAATCAATCTGCTATAAATCGCATTAGTTATCAAAAGCCACTAGTGAATAGGTATACTAGCGTAGGTCTTGCAGAGCCTAAAGTGAGGGAGTTAGTAACCGAATAGGTTCACTCTATAAGTTGGCCAATTGAATTGGAGGGTTTGATCATAGGAGTAGGCATTTCCTTAGAACCTATCCAATGAGTTGATTTTAGATCCAACACTATACAAGATTATGTCACTAAGGCAAAAGAGTTGAGGGCACAACTCAAGGATTGTGGCATTGATAAGAAGGATACTCAATTGATCTTCAATTTGATGGGCAAACTTCCACAAGAATATGTAGCATTTATTTCTAGTTTCCAAACCCATAGGATGACAATGGGTTCAAGCTACATAATGCCTACATTTGATGCTTTCGCTGAAATGTTGATGTTGGAACAAACTAAGTTGATAAGCATGGGCATTCTTAAGACTTCTAAGTCTCAAGCATTAGTGGCAAATCAAGGAAACAAAGTAAATCAAGGAAAGGATAACTCAAACAAGTAGAAATGGAAATCAAAGCCTAAGGACAAAGAATCACCTTCTCCACAACAAGGAGATTCATCCTCTTCCAAGAGGGACAATTCACCAAAGAGAGAGAGACCTACTTGTGCATATTGTAAAAAAAAAATTCATGAGGAGCATTGTTGCCATTCTAAGAAGATTGATGAGCTCGTGCACATATCCTCAAAAAACATAACATTGATTTGCCTAATATCTACAAGAAGGATGATTCATCAACTTCCACTTCCTCACATTCAAAAGGAAAAGGGCAAGAATTCATGGTTTCTACAAGTGGGAAGACTCACTCTTTTGGGACAAGAAAAGGAAAATCTCTTTGTGCTACTGCAAGTCATGATTCAGCGAGATGGCTTCTAGATTCAGGGGTTTCTCATCATATGGCATATTTGTAGTCTAAGTTCTCTACATTTGAGCCTTGTACCATGCCGCAGATTCTGATGGGCAATCATACATACATGGATGTGATTGGGAAAGGATCTATTGCCATTGGGGATAACTCCTTTAATGATGTGTTGTGTGTACCCCACTTGACAAATAATCTCCTTTCCATCTATCAAATCACACATGGAGCAACAAAGAGAATTGTGGAGTTCATACCTAAGTCAATTTTCATTAGAGACTTGGATACTAGAGCTATCATTATGACTGGAGTGGTTGACAATGCATCTCGGTTATACTCCTTTTCAGATTTTGTTGATGATGATGATTTCACATATGTTGATTCTTCACATGATGATCACACTTCTTGTGATGGTTCAGATTTTGAGGAGAACTATGGGTACTTCAACTTGGGTGTTCTCACATGTGACCCCATTCTTTAGCCTTGTGTTTCATCTCCTCCTATTGATATCACATCACCTATTGCACCTGATGATGCAACTAGTGCGACAATTTTTCCTTCTTGTGATTCAATACAGCAGGATATTTCATGTCTTCCAGTTTCAGATTCTTGGGATGATTACTTGACAGACGTTGCAGGTTTGTTTGTAGAATCCTACATTGCAGATTTGGGAGACATCATTGATGATATTCATCTTCTTTTTGATGAAGATGATCCTTCTTCGATTATTGTGAGGGATCACTCTGACCCTCTTGTTCATTCTCTACATGATCATTCTTTCAAGGTTGACATGATTGTGGATACTTATGTACAGAAGTTGGAGGTCTCTTTATCCTTTGAGGAGACATGTGATTATTTGGGACTTGTTCTATAGTCATCTCCACTAGATCTTGGAGTACCTTTTTCAAAAGTGTGGAGAAGTTTACCACCTTTGGAGGGGTTATCTTTCAGCATCGACATGGGGACACTTGAGCAGTTTTCAGAGACTTCTTTCATCATGAGTTTTTTTCATACATCTTCCCTTCATGATTGGCAAGACTTCATGGATACACCTTTGGTTTTGTTTCTTCCTAAGGGGAGGAATGTTGATCGACATTCTTGGAGTAGTGTCTTCATTCATTCTCTAGCTTTTATCATTGGTGTGGATTCTACATTGAGGGGGGGCTTCCTAGCTTCTCTTCTTCTCTCATATGGGGGGACTTTTTCCTCACATGGGGTTTTGTTCCTCACATGCTTCTATGAAATTTCTCTTGTATATTTTTCATCTCTCTTTTGGGGGAGGGTTTTTTCCCATTGGGTTTTCTCTCTTTGCCCGCTTTGTGAGAGATTTCACTGCATTGGTTTGTATGCATTTGCATTAGTACATGGGTACCTAACATGGCCTAGTAGTTGGGACCCATCTTGCATTGCTTAGTTGCATTTTAGACTTAAGTGCATTCCCCTAAGTTGCACTTAAGGGGGGGTGTTGGTGTAAATAATTATTCATCATGGATATTATTACACCTTACATAAGTTTACTTAGGAAATGCATCTCATAGTAGTTTGGGTATGAGACATATGGGTTTTTGTGCCACATTGGGATAGTGTGTGTAGGAGAATTTCCACCTTATATGGTGTTGATCTTATTACTACTTTATCATATCCACTTATTGTGGAGTGATAATTCCACCTTCGGTGGGTGATCCACCTCATGTGGAATATTTTATTGCTTCTCCTACCTACCACACCTATTTCCTACCTACCCTTGTTTCTTATTGAGCTACATGTCATGTTTGTGTGCTCACATACCCATATAGTCTTGCCTATATAAGAAGTCTCATCTACATTGTGTTAGAGTAATCAAGTCTTTACTTGATTAATTAAACAACATTTGTTTAATTATTTAAGTTCCCTTTATCTCTTTTACACTTAAGCTAACTTTAGGTGCATAATAATTAATTCTTTTATTAATTATTATGTGTAAGCCTAGGTTTTCATTTTTAGGGTTTCTTGACCTATTAGAGGTTAATTCTTTTCATTGTATCATGGATTGATGATTTATCACTTTACACATTTTGTGAATATTGAGCTCTCATTTTTTTGAGCATATTTTATGTGTATTTGTTTTTCCTTTGTTGCTTCTTTGCTTCTCCTTGTAACAAGTTTATTTCAGCTTGCAGAAATCTTTTGGGCTCCTATGGTGTTATATTTCTCAACTCTCGCATGGTATCCGAGCTTCAGATCTGTAGCTCTCTATTCTTGTTTTAAGATTTTTTGCATTGGAAGTAAATCTGGGGTTTTTCAGAAGTTTTTTATGCATCTAGGGATAGGCCTTTTTCTGAGCACTTTGGGCCTAAACAAACCTCACCATCATGCTCAGAAGGCCCAAAAACCCCTATGGTCATATAAAACATGACCTATTTTGACTTCTAAGCCTCTGGGGGTATTTTTTTCTCCAGTACCAGGTTGTACGACCCTGGCACGCAGTTCGAGAAAAAATTCAAAAAAAAATGCCTTTGTATGGCATGCAGGCCGAATGATTTTTTTTTTTTTTTAATATTCAAAAATTAAAAAAAAATCAAAACGGCAAAGTTCTTTTTCAAAAAAATAAAAATTGTTTTTGGGGGTTTACCCCACGTACGCAGGGTACCGTGGGGCCCCTTGGCTCTGCTACTGTCATCCTTCTCTGTCACAGCCACTAGCCCTGTCAGCGTGGGCCCCTTCGCCCTCCCTCTCCAGCCCCTATTAGCCCCCTCCAGCCCCTACGCCCGTTGCCACAGCTCTGTCACCGCCGACCCCCACCCCTATCGGCCCCTACGCCCGCTGCCGCAACTCCATCGCCGCCGGCCCCTACCAGCCACCACAATGGCCTCGTCGCCCTGCCCGCAGCCTACCTGCGCCCCGTCACCACTGGCCTCTCCTCACCACCGCCAGCCACCATAGCTCCACCTGTTGTCGTTGCTCCACCCGTCCGCCACTGTTGCACCACCCGTCCGCCACCGGAGCGCCGCCCATGGGCCACCTTTACCTGCCTGCCACCAGAGAGCCACCCTTTTTGCCTCTTTTAGGGGGGGTTGGTTTTTTTGTCATAACTTGGGCAAACGGAGATGTTTTTTCAAAAATGAATAGGCATCAGAAAGATGGTTCCAAGCTAGACCTCGTGGTATTAGAATTTTTTCCACTTTTGCTTTTTTACTATACTTTTTTCTAGTCAAAGTGGGGTCTCTTTTTTGCACTTTTGGGGTTGTAGAATGAGCATCCGAACTCCATTTTTCAAAAATTTTATATAGTTGGAAAGCTTGTTCTGTGTACTTTCTAGCTATATGAGTTTTGTTGCCAGATTCTGCTCCAGGAATATTTCATTCAATTTTTTGCTTTTCAGCACTCTGGTAAATATCTTGGTTGTTTTAGGTCCTGGGATCTCTTCTCTGAGTAGGATGTCTCGATTTTGGTTGTTCTTTCTCTTTCTAGTCTTCTTATAATTGTAGCTTCTTTTATTGAAACACACTAAGATAAAGTGCCATCATGCATTGTTTACTTGGGATCTTACACATCTTGTGCCTTATTGTACATGCACTACTTATAACGTGTCATGGGGGGTTGATTTTTGCCTTTTGTTTGCCATCTACCTTTGTCCGGTGAGTGTTCCTTCCATGACATTCACCTCATGATGTGTGTCAAGTGAGTGTTCCTTCCATGACACTACGTACTTTCTCAGCACCTTCGATGTTCCTAGTTCTTCGTCATGCAGTTCTTGTTGGTCGTTCATTTCAGTGTACATGTCCCTCTCCCTTTTCAGCATTATGGGGAGGTTTGTCCTTTTGGTTCTAATGCTTCCATGGTTTGATCGATCAGCTCTTCAAGCTTTGGTTTCTCATGCCATCTGTATCTTCAAGTTCAGTTGTTTGCCTTTTTTTGCCATCTACCTTTGTCACGTGAGTGTTCCTTCCACGACATTTTCCTCATGATGTGTGTCAAGTGAGTGTTCCTTCCACGACACTATGTACTTTCTCTACACCTTCGATGTTCCTGGTTCTTCGTCATGCAGTTTCTTTCAATGTACATGTTCCTCTCCCTTTTTAGCATTATGGGGAGGTTTGTCATGTTGTTCTAATGCTTCCTTGGTTCGATTGATTAGCTCTTCAAGCTTTGGTGTTTCATGCCAACTCTCACACATTGTATGTAACAACTATTGAACAACTTTTGATGATCCAGTTGATCAGTATTTTCATCTTGATAGAATACAGTTTATTTCTATCATCTATTTTATTCTCTCTTATTTGTGCTTTCCATTGCCTCTAGATCTTGGCAAAATATCACAATTATATTGGTCTGGTGGTTGATCTTTGTATCATGTGATGTAATTTTGTAATTGTTAGTTGAGGGTTTAGCCGACCTTTTTTCCAAGGTTGATGAATTGTATAAATAGGTGATGTTGTCATGTAATTTGGGTATCGAGGTTGTGTCTACATTATTAGAGAGTGGTGTATGTGCGAACAAGAATTCATCTTTCGGCATTGTGATTGAGAAGAGATTGGTGTTACATGGTAGACAATTTTGTTTAATTGAAACTGTCATCAGGCATTTGGAGATGCTATTATTGCAGTTCATTCCTTCCAGATTATCGTCTGAATCTTGTTGTAAGTTAGTGAGACTTCCCTGAGAGTTGTAGCCTTTCAGGTCATTATATTTTGAGCAATGGGCTCTAGGAAATGTGCCTGGATGCATGTGCATTCCCCATTGTAATTTTTTCACTTACTACTACAGAGTATCATCTTATTGTGGGTAGGTTCTCACTGTGGTTTTTCCCTTAACTAGGTTTTCCATGTCAAAATCTTGGTGTTGTGTGTTGTGTTAACAATTTTCTTATCTTTGTTATTGCTGCAGTTTATTTGATATGTATTTTTTATTAAGTTTGTTGATCCAATGAAAACTGATTCACCCCCCCTCTCAGTTTTCTTGCATTGTTGTTGCTAACAATTGGTATCAGAGCTAGATCCTCCAAAAAAATCTTAACTGGTTGAGGAGATCTAGGATGGCAACTAGAATTGGAGGTATTATCTTTAAGAAGGAGAGTCCAAGATTTTATGGAAATAACTATGCTATATAGAAGAATAGGATGGAAGTGCACTTGAGATTTCTTAGAGAAGATTACTAGAAGATTACAAATAATGCCTATTATACTCCTCTAAATGGGTCAGCTACTGCTGATGAGATCAAGGAAGTTGAACATAATATCATAGCAAAGGAAACACTATTGAGTGCCCTGACTAATTAAAAGATGACAAATGTAATGGGACTTCAGAACGCACATGAGATTTGGGAGAAGCTTGAGACCCTGTAAAAAAAGAGATAAGCAAGTGAAAGTTGTTAAGTTGGGGAGTTTGAAAGGGAAGTATGAAATGTTGAAGATGGGAGAAGATGAGAATATAAATACCTTTATGGCTAGGGTGAATGACCTTTTCCTAATTATCAATGTGTTAGTGGAACCCTCAAAGAAGATGAAATTATTACTAAGGTGCTAAGATCTTTGCCTCCTGCTTATAAACACAAGGTAGTTGTTATTAATGAGATCTGGAGTGTGACTACAGTAACAAGAGATATGTTGGTTGGAAAGATTGTTGCATTTGAGTTAAGCGAATTTAGTGAATCACATGGAAAGTCTAAGACAACATTTAGAGCATCTGTATCCGGAAAGAAAAATTATGATCCCAAAGAATGCAGAATATCCAGATATGAAAGAGAAAGAAGAGAGATGGAAGAGATAGAAAGAGAACTGGATGAGCTTGAAGCATTCATCTCTTAGATATTGCCTAAGGGAGCTAGTAAGTATGATGGAAAATTACCCTTCAAATGTTTCTCTTGCAATAAGGTAGGGCATTTTTCTTGTAGGTTCCTTGAGAGAATGGCTAAGTATGATAGGCATGATAAATTTGATAAAAATGATAGATATGAGAAGCATGAGAAGTATGATAAGCCTTATAATTCTAACTGGAAGTATAAGCATTAGAAGAACTTATATTATGATGTTGATGAAGGTGTTACAAATGAAGAATTAGAAGGAGATGAAGTTGTGTTTCTTTCCATTAAAGAAGATGGATCAATACCTGTTGATTTCACTAGCTACACAATTCAGGAGAAAGATTTAGTAGTTAAAGTTGAAGAAAAGGATGAATGGGTAATTGACAATGGTTGTTCACATCATATGACTGATGATGAAAGAAAATTTGTGAGTATGGAAAGATATGATGATGGTCAACACATTGTTCTAAATCCTATTCAGACTGAAAAATTGAAGCAGAATGATCCGGTAGAGACAGTTAATCCGGATGTTACAGTTAGTGGAGAGGTGAAGGAACCTGGAAAATCAGAACAATCATACGACTTTGAGGTATGTAAGATTGAATCATTCTGAAAATCATATTATTGGAGATAAAAATAAAGGTGTGATGACTAGAAGAAGGCTAACTACTAAAGAGGTATGTTTAATTTCTAAAGTTGAGCCAAAAGATGTTGTTGAAGCTTCCAAAGTTGAAAATTGAATGAGAGCTATGGAAGAAGAATTAAGATTAGATTGAAAAGAATAACACATGGGAGCTTGTGCCTAGACCTAAAAAATAAGAATGTTATAGGTACTAAATGGATATTCAAGAATAAATTGAATGAAGTCGATGAAGTTGTCAGAAATAAAGCAAGACTGGTATGCAAAGGATATTCACAAAAAGAAGGAATTGATTATGAGGAGAATTTTGCTCTGGTGGCTAGACTTGAAGTTGTTAGACTGTTGCTTGCATATGTTGCCTATAAATATTTCAACCTGTATCAAATGGATGTCAAGCCAACTTTTCTGAATGGTGATCTTGAGGAAGAAGTCTACATTGAGCAACCTGATGGATTTTCATTATCAGATGATGGAGACATGGTATGTAAACTGAAGAAATCTCTTTGTAGATTGAAACAAGCCCCTAGAGCCTGGTATGCTAGATTAGATAAGTACTTGCTGAAATTAGGATTTAATAAAGAGACTAGTGATAGTAATCTATATTTTAAGATTAAGAATGATAACATCTTGATTGTTGAAGTCTTTGTTGATGATATTATCTTTGGAGGAGATGATGACTTGAGCATGAAGTTTGTTGGTGATATGTAGAAAGAATTTGAAATGTCTATGATAGGAGAGATGAAATTTTTCTTAGGTTTGCAGATTTCACAAACTGGAAAAGGTATTTTTATATCTCAAACTAAATATATGAAGGATTTATCGAAGAAGTTTGGATTAGATGACTCCAAACCGGTTGGAACTCCTATGGTGACTGGGTGCAAATTGTCTAAGAATGATGAATCTTCGAAAGCTAATCAGATTTTGTACAGATCTATGGTTGGTGGACTGCTATATCTTACTCAAACTAGGCCAAACATTATGCATGTTGTGTGTGTGGATGCTAGATATCAAGTTGATCCGAAAGAGAGTCATGTAACTGATGTAAAGAGAATATTCAGATATTTCAAGGGAACTGTAGATTATGGTTTGTGGTATCCGAGGAATGATGATTTCATGTTATGTGCCTACATTGATGCTGATTGGGCTACTGATGTTGATGACCGAAAGAGTACCTCTAGTGGTGCTTTCATTTTGGGGAAGAAATTGGTTTCATAGGCTAGTAAGAAACAAGATTCAGTGTTCTTATCTACTATTGAAGAGTACATTGTTGTTGTTGGTAGTTGCACTCAGGTGGTTTGGATGAAGAAAATGCTAAAGGATATCAGAGTTATATATAATGAGCCTACTGTCATATACTATGATAACTCCAGTGTTATTAACATATCAAAGAATCCAATGCAACATTTTATCATTACTTTAGAGAAAAAGTTAGTGAAGAAGAAGTGAAATTAGAATATGTATCTACAAAGGAACATATTGTTGATATTTTCACTAAGCCTTTGCGTGTAGATACATTTGTCTACTTGAGAGACAAGTTAGGGGTATACACCCCTCCTGATGAGAACTAGATGCATTGAGTTGCATCGATCTGGTGGACTTCACAGTCTTATTTATTTATCCAGATTGATGAGTTGGTGTTGCTCCTCTGGTGGAGTAGTCTGGTTATGTGTTTTATGGGGGAGAGATTTATGTTTTGGGGGAGAGTGGGTTTGGTTTTTGTTGACGATTGTCTTGACACACCCACCATCAGTCAGGTAGCCAATGTGAACACTCACCACCTCTCCTGAAAAGAAATGAATCTGGTAAAATGCAGTACCCCAAGGTCTCTATAGTTAGGTCATGACGGTGATGGGCAGCCCAATGGTTGATGTGGTTGTACCTATTAAGCGGCCTACTGGTTGAAACTAAATCTCGCTGATCGTGAATGGCTAAACTTCCCTTTTTTTGTATTTTATGATTTAAGATTATCTGGAAAATAAACTGTGAAGAGTAAAAGGGAAGAAGAAAATAACAATAAAACCAATACAATAACAACTTAATGAGCTACTCAGTTAGTTCCCTGCAATCTAAGAAATTATCAAATATTATCCAAGTTAGCATTCAACAACGGACCTCCAGTAAACCTGCAAAATCATCAATTTCACAGACCTATGGAAATAAAATCATCAACAATATGGCCTATCACAGTAATTCTCATACACCACTGACATTTGCAATATGACTCATAAAGTGATAAACCAAAAAGATCAAACCACATTGCTAACTCCAAATAATAGACATTACCAGATTACATAGAACAATTTAGTAGAATATAGACGTAGATCAGGCAATCTACAAGTTGCTTCTTATATTAATCTCAATGAATGCATAAAAAAATAACTCAACTTCTTAACAATCTGCAAAATACTCTAAAAATATCTAAGTGGGCAACAAATCATCAATTTGGGGACCCTTACAAATGAATCTAAATTATCAATTTATAGATGTTTTCTACCCTAATATCTAGGAAATAAATCTAACCTAAATTAAGAACTGAAACTAGGAGTCGCAATCAACTTGCAAGTTTCTGGCTTGATACTCCAATTAACTACTACAGAATGGGGGCTGCATGAGCACTACGAAGGCCATGTTGGATGAGCCACATTTTCATAGTCATGCATAATTTTTCTAAAAATTGGAACCTGAGTTGAAGCTGCAGCTGAAAATACAAAATTGGGCATCATGCAAAAACCCTGCTATCTTTAGCAATTGTATGTTCATCCTTCATTTTTTAATAAAAGCTCTATAATTATCCATTATGCATGTGGCTTCTTGGATAGGAGGATCAGCTATGTGTTTAATTCTAAATTTATACTTCTTTAAAACTCCATCTGCATGCTTCTTTCCTTTCTCTAACTCCCTTATTGTCAAATTGTCGCCTCTTGACACTAAGTGATCAAGTATGTGTACCTATCCATGAGGCCAACATCGAACTAGGTGGAAGGTCCTAAATATTGAGACTTGTATGCATCGCACTAATTCAAAACTTGTTGTTTCTCCATTATTTCGGTAATAGTTAATTTTAAACCGAAGGCTCCAAGCATATGTTTTACAAAATTCTCATATTTCAAAATTTATCTGAGGAGAGGAACCCGAATCTCTGCCATATCCTTCATATACTGCTGAAACATCTCAATCTTTAGCTCCAAAATATACACATAGGACTGCAAGTTTTCACAATTGTCCCCTCCTAAGAGGTCCTCCTCCATTATTGTCTCTTCCCCTAACCGCAATACTTTATTCAAAATTTGGAACTACTTATAAAAAATGCTTAGCTTCCATTCCCATTGCATGCAACAAGAAGCTAAAGCTCCGTCTGCCTATACTACCCCATGGTATATCCTCATAGTATCCTGTAGAAATAATCTAATCTTAGCTACATTTACTTGGGCCCATGATTTAGCTACAGCGGCCACCCATCTCACCTCCACTAGTGCCTTCACTTCTCCCTCTGGCAATGATGAGTTTGAAGGTAGGTCATCAGCCATACAAGAGTCTAGAGGTTTGCTCATTTCAATCAACAGTTGCATGTATTGCCCTAGTTGTGCTTTGAGCTCCATGTTTGAAGTACATTATTTTTCTACACACCCCCTGACAACACTTGTGGCTAGTTCCAAAGTATCTATCTCTCCCCACTTTGTTTGCTTACCCAAATTTACCTGGGATATTTGATACTTAGGGGAAGCTTGTCCCTCAACTTGGAGTGGAACTTCCACATCTGCAACTTCATCGGAGCCCATTTTTTATAAATGATATATGGTTTTTGGCTTCTTAACCTTTGCTAGCTCCTTGGTGATTACTTGTTACAAAGTGGCCTTAGGAAGCTCTGATTTTCTCTTTTTTTTCCAAAAGTGAACTCGAGCCATTGCAATATATCCTCATCCTTATCACCTTGACGTGACATTATATCTGTCGTTATAGCATGCACCTTCTCCTGCTCCTCTGCCTCTATTTGCCCAGGATCTTGAGGTGAGGTAACTTGGTAGGCTAGATTGGTTTGGAGAGCATGTTGCTTATGTAATTCTCCCAATTTTCCACTAACCTCTTCATTGAATGTCATCTCTTCCTCATCTCCCTCTGTTTCACCTTGCTTGACTGCTATGTCCTTGAGGAGGTCCTCTCGATCTTGAGGGGTTAGAACTAATCTTTCACTCAATAGGTCCTCTGCCTCATCCCCTCCTTTCTCGCCTCCTAGTAGTTGATGTTGCTTGAGATCCTCTTCCTCCTGATCTGAATTAGATTTAATGTTCCTAACTCTTATTCCTTCGGTGCTAGACCTAAATCCTTGCACTCCAGGCTTCCCTATGGGTATATTAACTAGTGGTGGTGCAGGGGCGTTGGTATCTGGATCTTGTGTGGAAGCTATTGAAGGTAGTTGAGTAGGTATATCTTTAGTAATTTATATTTCTTCCTCTTGCTCCTAGGTACCTTCTCCTGTAGTCTTCCCTATAGCCGTCCTTGGTGGAAGGAATTTGGCGAGTGGTACTACTCCTAATCCATCAACACTTTAAGGTATGTTTCCTTCTTCAATAGCTCAAATTCCTTCATCTTATCTTGGAGTTTCTTCAATAAGCCCTTAGTGCTTTCTTGAGGTTTCTCCCCCTCATCAGGATCAGTGGACATATTCTATCTTGAGCTTGATCTCCTCTTCCAAGCATACTCCTTATAACCCCTTGATTGGGGTACCCCTGAAGTGGGCTCCATTTGTTTCCCCTTTGAGGCACTTGGCCTTACCCTCTGGCTTAGCCATTTCTTGGTCCTATTGATGACCACTTGAGAAACATTTTCAATATTCACATCCTCATTCGCGAACCACCTTATTGGGGAGAGGGGATTCTTATCAATTTCTAATCCTTTATAAGCTGCATCGAGTAGGTCTCCATCATCCCTAAGGTCTTTAGGGAGATTGGTCTCAATTTTGAAATCTCTTATCTGTGGCATAGATAACCTATTATTGTTTTTCTCTCTAACCTCAAAATTGTCCAGGAGGTTGGCCCAAAAATCCTCCAGTCTCAACCTGTGTCCCTCACATGCCTTGGGCATAGCTTGTTTGAGCTTCTTGTAGAGATCATAAAATTCCCTAGCATAATCATATTATTTCAAGTTCAAATCTTGAAGCTCTGTCTCTACTATTTTTGCAACCTGTATCTTCGAGCATGAGAAGTATCTAATAGATACTAAAAAATCAATGCTTGTTTTATATTTTGAAGATAAGAGAGATTGGAGGCCCAATAGTTGCCTTACATATTCCAACAAAATTACTCTTTCATTGCAGTATCTGGTAAGCAACATTGGGTTCCCTATGAATCCGCTGGCCCTAATGTAAGTAGAGTGTGGGTTTTGGATAAACCAACATGCCCACTCTCAGATAATAGCCATGGCCTCTGGGCTAGTCTGGTATCCTGTGTCTCCTGTTAATTTAATTATTACCGGAAAAATGAAGGCATCATTAATTCTTTTGAAATGAGCCTTTGCATTGACTAGGGGGAGTTGGTAATAATATTTCCATACCTTCTTCTGTCCTTCCTCATCCTCTAACTGACCCTCTACTTGTATTCTCAGAAACTTTCCAGCTCTGGCAACCACCCAGATGACATAAGATGTGAAAAAGAATTTTAGGGTTTGGTGGACCTCCTTCATTTGTTTGCAAATGTTGTCAGAGAGGATGTGGCCAATCAAAATATTGCTTTCCAATTAAGATAGTGGTCATAAACTAGAACATCCATGGATGGAAATGCCTACAATCAGGCTTGAGAAAGGCCCTGCTCAGCATAATAATCAAATCTCTTTGGGGCTCCTTGAAGTCTGCCCTCAGGATCTCTGTTGCCTTGAGACCTATTTTTCTCTCTTCTTCCAACCAGTTTTCATTCATGTGCCTTTTATTTGCTACAACTTTGGCATTCCATACCTTTAAGGCCTCCTCTTTAGTTGAGAGGAATATATGTTCTCTGGTTGGGATACCAAACACAAATCCCAGCATGTCAGGAGACAAGTCTATAACTATCCTTTCCTGTGCATCAATGCACTTTCTATTATCTAGGTTGTAAAACTGAGCAATTGTCATTATAAATTTCGGTGCTTGCACTGATTGTGGAAAAATAGTTGTCTCCACTAAGCCTGATCTTTTGATTCTCCTGTGTAGGGCCTCCAGTCTGGTCTTATTTAGTTGCATTCTGATATCTTCAATTTCAATATGGCCAATTTCTGTGTCAGTGACCCATTTGACTTGATCATCCAACTTTGAGGAGTAGACTTGTCCTTGATAGTGGCATTTCATGGTAGCTGGAAGTTTGTCAATATCTTTACTTCTTTTGCTAGAAGATGAGTCCATCTAACTACCTGAACCTGTAAGAAGAAAAATGAGGATCAATTCTTTATCAAAAACATAAAAAGTTCATTCACTTTGAGACTTCGGGTTTCTGGAGTATGGATTTTTTCTTTTTAAAATAGGGTCCGGAACTCCGGGGTTCCAAGGTTCTGGGGTAGGCACTCATGGATGCAGTCTAAAAATCTAGAGTTTTAGGGTTCCGGGATAAGGAATTTAAGCTCATCTCATCATCTCATGGTCCCAAGGCAAATAGCCAAAAGGATTTTAGCAAGAGCATTTATTAAAGATAGACCTTAGAACTCTGGGGTTCCGGGGTAGGTGATAGGACTCCCTCACAAAGAAATAATCCAGAACTCTGGGGTTCCGAGGTTCCAAGGTCATCAAAATCAAGTTTCAACAAAATCCTAGAACTCCAGGGTTCCAGGTTAGGGAAGAGAAAACCGCTCAGAACTCCAAGGATCTGGGGTTTCGGGGTAAGAACTAGGCGACGCGAGGACACGCGAGAAAACACACAAAAAATGAATAGAAGAGAAAACAAAAACAAAAACCCCGACAAAGAAGAAAATAAATAAATCTAACCTACAAATGACCAAAAGGGCAAGAAAAATCACCTACTTGGTGGATCAAAATTCCCAAGAATGTAAAAGGAAGCTCGGTAGTTCGAAGGCTCACAGTTAGGAGGCAAGGAAGAAGGAGCTCTAAATGCACAAATGAACTTTAAAAGTTCATCATTCTTATTTATACCCCCTCCCAAACCTGTTTGTATGAGCACTTTAAAGAGGACCTCGGGACTCCGGTTCTAAGCTTGGCAACAAGACACAAAACAAAACATCCTACCCTGGGACTCTAGGAGTCTGAGGTTCCGTGCTAGGAAGGCAAGCAAGCAAGGATCCACCTCGGGACTCCAAGACTCCAGAGTTCCAAGGTAAAGGACTCAAACACATACCTCAGGACTCTAGAACTCCGAAGTTCCGAGGTAAAGAAAAAGAAAACAAAAGACAAAAAAGAAGGAGACCAACCTTGGGACTCCGGGGATCCGGGGTTCCGGGGTTGGTAAAAGCAAAGAACAAAAAGAGACCTTAGGACTCTGGGACTCCGGAGTTCCGAGGTAAAAGAAAAAAATGAAAAAGGACAAAGAAAAAGTGAGCAAAAACAGGTGACCCATATTGTAACACAAGGAAACTAATGTGGAATAGATATGCAAGGCATAACAAATGGCGACTATTTGGGAAAAATGACTCTAGGCAATTTAGAATTTTAGAATCTATGGTTAACCCGATGCCTAAGGCTATTATCATTCAAAAGGATGTATAAGAGAAAAAGATGAGTGGACCAATGAACAAACAACCAAGTCCATAATTGAACATGATTAACTCAAGTGTGTGCGCATGATTTATTACTCAATCATTTTCAATAATGCAGATGATCATAGGAAACTGGGTGCAAGTTACGTAGGTGAAGCCAACCAATGTGTTTCGTGCAATGTTATCATGGGCATAGCTCTGCTGTCAGCCAAGCATCTATAGCCCTGATAGAGATACCTCTAGTTCATGTCAAGCAATGCTCCACTGCTAGCCAGGTGTCCATAGCCCCAGTGGAGGTTACTTGAAACACCCATTTTAGTTTCTTTAAGAGGATCATTTCTTTTCTCTTTTTTTTTTAAACATTATAAAACATAGAATGACTTCTTTCCTTAATAACATTTTAAGCAACTTTTTAAACATTGAAGTTTGATTACTGGGTTCGGAACCACAGTGGATAACGTGAAACATCTTAACTTCAAATTTTTCACTTGAAAACTAGTTTATCCGATATCTTACAAAACTTTCTAATGTATCTTTATGTGATGGTAGTGTTGAGTTTATCAAGCTAGCCTTTTCCAATTGAAAGTCAAAAACTCAAATCATATTTAAACCATTATATACCACCTTGAATGAGTATAGACAAAGGTTTCAAAATTAATCCAAATGACAATGAAGTCGTAAATAGCAAAGAGTTGAAGTCTCTCAGAATTTGGTAATATGTTATGCAAAGGATACCTTCCTTTTAGAATCTTTGAGAACAAAATATGTATATCCCAATAAAATGAAAAGGAAACAAACAAAACAAAAAAAAAAAGGGAAACAAGCATGCAAAAAAATGAAAACACAACAAGCATGCAAAAACCCAAACAAACAACGAAGCAAAACTAACAAAAAAAACTTATCTACTATATACAACAGGTCAAGCTTCACTAGGGGTTAATCGAAGTAATGTTTGAGAAACTGACCATTGACGGGCAATGGTACAAGTTCTCTAGTCAAAGAACTTAACCTAAAGGTGTTCTCCCGTAAAATTTTGGCTATTTGGTAAGGACCTAACCACAACCTTTCAAACTTGTGGTGATCACCTTTCTTCTCTCTGGCCTTGTCCCATAATAGGACTAAGTCAAAGAACCAAAAATCTTTCACTTTAGCCCTCTTATCAAACCATCACTTAACAACGGCTTGGTGCTTGGCAAAGTGTTGTAGAGTATTAATCCTTTTTTCATCAAGTATTAATAAATTTAAGAGGCGGACCTCTACCTGATCCTCAATGTTAAGTTCTTTCATTAATTGGAGGACCGGTATTTATAAGTTGATCGAGAAGACAAGGGTCTAGCCATAAACAAGGTAATACGGAGAAGTTCCCAGGGCGGCTTTTACTCTGGTTCGATCAATCCATAAGGCGTACCTCAATTGATTATGCCAATCCCTGGGATTTTTCTCGAGTAGCTTCTTAATGAAATCTAGGATGTTCTTGTTCATAGATTCAGCTACTCCATTACCTTACAGGTAGTAGTTGGATGAAAATTTCAATATCACTTTATATTCATATGACCATTGCATCAACTGTGCAGAAGTAAAAGCAAGGCCATTTTCACATACTAGAGCGAACAACATACCAAACATGGTGACTATGTGCTCTTGGATAAATTTCAAGACTACCTCAGCAGTAGCATTCCGACATGCAATAGCTTTCGTCCATCGGGTGCAACAATCTATTGCAATAAGAATAAACTTTTCCTGTAGACGAGTTAGGATTAATAACACCTACGAAATCCAGTGCCCATTGGGTGAAAGGTCTAACCTCAAACACTGGTTGGAGAGGCATGGTGGGGTTTCTTTCTCTGGAGGCTACGGTTTGGCATGTATGATAGTGACGAACATGCTCATGGGTATCCTTAAATATGCTAGGCCTGTAATATCCAGCCTTCAAGATTTGATGTGTAGTGGCATCTGTCAACCCATGACTTGTACCATATTTCCCATGAAATTCCTCAATCATGTTACGAGCTTCTTGATGGTCAAGACACCAAAGGTAAATACCTTCATAATTCTTTCTATAAAGTGTCGAATCCTTGATCATATAATTGGCACTTCTGAGCCTTAATGCTTGTCTTTGTGTGGTTGTCAACCCCTTAGGACACCTATTATTCAGCAATATAAATACCAAATCTATGTACCATGGGTCCTGAGTGAATGACTCCAACGTATACTATTGGCACTGGATTTGAGGGATGTCAATCGGCATGGCCTAAGACAATCCTTGGCCTTGGACCAACTTCATTGGATGCATCTCTAGATCAAATTCTCTCAATATTGCCATCCATTTCCCTTGACCAGCTCAGGATATAATGCCTGAATTTCTTGACTGCTCTCACTAACACAAAAGCCTATTTTTCAAGAGAAGAGTATCTAACCTCAGCAATATTGAAAGGAGAGCTCATAAATGCAATAGGTTTCTCATTCCCTGCTTGCCTCTGTGTCAAAATAGCTGCCCCAGAGTGTAACGAAGTAAAAAAATATATGTAAAATGGTAGAGTATAGTCAGGGTTGGTTAACACAGGGGCTTTGGCGATGGATTTCTTGATCTGGGTGAAAGCCTCTTTTGCTTCAGTTGTCCATTCAACCTTAGCATCCTTCTTCATCATTTCATTCAACAACTTGACTATCTCTGCAAACCCAGTAATAAATTTTTTGACAAAATTGATTTTCCCAAAGAAAGATCTCATCTCCTTTTTACTGTCGATCATTTGTAACTTCAACAACGCTTCTACCCGATCTAGTTCTATAGATATCCCCCTCTCAAAGATTATGTGGCCAAGTAGCTTTCCTTCAGCCACTCCAAATACACATTTCTTGGGGTTAAGGGAAATCCCATATCTCCAAAATCTTTCCAATACCTTTTGGAGGTGGTCTAGGTGGTCTTCTCTAACCTTGGAAAATATCGTCAAGTCATCCATATAGATAATAATACATTTTCCAATCAGTTCTTTAAAGGTTGTATCCACCACTCTTTGGAAGATCGCCCTAGCGTTGATCAACCTAAATGGCATTCTTCTGTATGCATACGCTCCCCACTTCATCATAAACATTGTCTTCATACGATCCTCATAGTTCACCAAAACTTGGTTATATCCAGAATAACCATCTAAGAATGACATCATTTGTGAACCATTTACTATTTGTAGTACTTCAACCAAAAAGGAAGCGGGTAATTATCTTTCTCAGAGGCCTTGTTTAGATTGTGAAAGTCCACACAAAGTCGTATTTCTCCATTCTTTTTTCTTACTAGTACCAAATTAGCAACCCAAGTAGAATGTCGTACCAGAAAAATAATATTGGCAAAGAGCAACTTTTGTACTTCCTTGAAAATCAAGGGTTCTATTAGTGAATTGATCAGTCGTTGCTTTTTCCAGAACGGCTTTATGTTAGGTTTTAGGGGGATAACATGGGTGATGATCGAAGTATCGAATGTCTTTAAATATTCATACCCCCATGCTATTACATCAATGAACTCTTTCAAGATTTGTAAAACAAATTCTCTTTCATTTTGAGTGCAAATCTTCCCAATATAGACAATCCTCTCTTGTCCTTTTGGACCAATATTATGTGGCTCGTACTTTCTGGCATCTAAATCCATTGTTAATCTCTCCTTTACTCTAGGGTCAGCATCAAAAAGTCTCTCTAAGGTGACCATCCCTTGAGGAATAACGTTAGTTGGTAAATCCATAATATCAGCATTACTCTCGACATCAAGATCATCCGATTTATCTCCCTCATCAATGATTTGCTCTTCAAAAGCCCCTGAATTGGAAAGAAAGGCTAGAATGTGGGCATCATCCCGAAAAACTTGAAGTGTTTGATATTATCAGGTACAGTAGGTGTGGGGATTAACTCTATGGAAAAATTCTTCAAAGAGATTAGCTCACTGGTTCTAATGTATTGGCAGCTACGGCCAATGTATTAGGTATTTCATTTACTTTCCTGGGTACCAGCTGAATATCGAAAGCATCAAAATCCTCAATCAAATCCCATACTCTATTCCTATACGTTGCTAGTCTTTTATCGTGACATGCATATTGGCTTCGCACTTGTTTGACCACCAACTCAGAATCTCCTTGCACTTTCAAACACTTAGCTCCCTTCTTATGAGCGAAGAGTAATCCTCTAACTAGGGCCTCATACTCCATCATGTTATTAGTACAAGGGAATTGGAGTCGGTAAGAGGCTAAAAGAGTTTTCCCTTTTGGGTTTTTTAACTCTACGGCTACTCCACTGCCTTGCTTGAATCTTGACCCATCAAACTAAACATATTTCATCTTTTGGTCTCTTTACATTTTTCACCTTAGGGTCAGTGATAAGATTAGCTTCCAGAGACAATTGTTGTTTCTCAGACTCGAGGTCTTGCGATAATTGAGGTTGTTCAATTTCTGGTTGCATGAATGCTTTAATAGTGTTAGGAACAATCTGTTCCAATTGAGGTTGAAGTTGAGATTGTGTTTCTTCTTTCTCTTGCTCAAGAGGAATATCTTCCTTCTCTTGTTTGACAATCTCAACTGCGAGAATCTCTTGGTTGTATTCTTTAGGTAGGGTAGTCTTACTTATAGGATCCATTGTTTGGGTTTCTAATCCTTCACAACTTGGACTTTGAACTTCTTCCACATTGATGGTATGATCATCTTCTTTGTATGGAACCGAGCTCATCAACTTCGTAATCTCGTTCTGACATGGGATACATGACATCTCTGAGTGCTCCTCATGATGTATCTGACACCATTTTGGAAGCAACAAATCTTGTATCTTCATAGTATCCCCCAACAAACACATTCCTTGTTGTACTGTTGTAGCGAAACCTTTGACCCGACCTCTATATGCAGTCATGTCCACTTGAAATAACTGGAGAGGAGTCGGTGCGGAGAAAGTCAGGATTTCATTGACCCTGTAAACTCCTAGACTTACTTCAGCAAACGCCACCTCATTCGGAGCACCATAATTCGTTACTAACTTCTTCAACTTAGGTTCATTATCGATTCGGATCCGGTTGCTTACCCCCTTCTATGGAAGCCACAAGTATGTAAAACAAGCTAAGAAATATCCTCCCAAAGTCTTTGACCAATCCATACTAAGGAGCATCCCATATACTTCTGAAATATCCAGTACTTGAATGTTAATGTAATGGGATATTCGGGGATTAGCGCCTAATTGGATGTATACATCTTTTAATTCTCTGATTACGTTAACCTTAGTTTTGTCTAGCTGTACCACCTTACTATTTGCATGTACTGGTTTAAGTCTCAACTTCTGACATATAGAGTAGGGAATTACATTTCTTGAAGCCCCTAAATCTACCAAATAGTTGTGTAAATTCTTTCCACATATCCTCAAACTCAGTAAAAATGGTGTATTCTCTATTGCATCACTGCTGACATTAGTGTTGACATAATTAAGGTCTGCCATCTTAACCTCATTTCTATGTGACTCTAACAGTTCCAACTTCCTAAGGAGAGCCCTCTTTTGTTCAGGTCAATATCTCAGTACTTCCATCAAGGACATAGTGTTAGCAGTCCTCTCCATCTCCTTGGTAACATCAAATGATCCTTTCAAAACATAATCTTTCCCTTGAGATTGTCTAGGGCGTGCTCCTTGAAAAGCTTGAGGAGGGTGAGGATTTTTTCTCGCATTCATATCAGGAGGTACAAACCCACCCTTCAAGGGAGGTGACTCTTTTAATGGAGCTTTGCCTTGACTCCTAATATTGTAGTTGTTTCTGGTTTGAAAGGCCTGAGCATCATAGACACATGGTTCACCTTCAGTTTCAACTTGAAATTCTTTGCATTGGAAGGTATCAACCAGCATGGCAATATTAACCTTATCGGGTTCGTTATTAGAACAATCTTTTGGCTGAGAATCAGCTTGAGCAATTCTTATGATCTTCTTGAACTAAGCAAAATTAACCTCAGAATGCACAGTTGAATCATGTAACCTACACCAATTTGTTAGCAAATTCATATCCACAAGGTTAACACTTTGTATGTGGTTTGGATTATCTCATGCGTCAGGGTGATCATGCTTCACCCCACCATTATTTGGACCCGTGTTCCACTGTCTATTGTAAGGTTTGTTGTTATACCTTTGATTTTGGTTTTGGTTATTGTAGTTCCGCTGATTATTATATGGTTGGGATTGATTCTACCCTCCTGGAGGATTCATCTTTAGCTGTCTCAAGTCTAAAGTAACTTGTCAGATCATTTTCTTTAAGGCTTCTACTTCAGCAGATATATGAGATCCTTGATTCTCAGGCATCATAGTTGGAGGTTGGTTTGTTGTGTTAGTATTACCCAACTATTGAATCCCCCTTTGCGCTTGACCAACATATTGTGTTTGAGTGGGGGCGGTATTGGTATTATTTTTCCAAGTCAAAGCTTGGGCAACAAACTATTGATTTGTCTGAGGTTGGGGTGCATAGATTGGCATCGGGTTCATTGTTGGGGCACCTACAGGTAGAGGCGAGGGTACTCTTGGGAGTTGGTTGTAGTTCCCTTGATTTTCCCCTATAGGTAGATTATATCTGATCCCCCTTGGGGTTTGATTCAACTCATGGTTCATACTAATTGCTAGCGTGAAGACTTTTGCCAAAGTGTCTCTTTGATCTTAGGGAACACTCTTCTTAATAAACATAGCAGTCCAAGGGTCAATATCTCTTAGATATGAGTGGATTGCTACATTGGGTGCCACCTGGTAAGGAGATTGTAGCCTCTTAAATTTACTTTGGAAGCTAGTATTAAAAGTTGTTAACGGCCCATTTGGTGACTTCTTAAGAGAAGCGAACTGATGGTATAGTGTTCTGGGATCTACGTACACTCGGAACTAATCGATGAAAGCCTTCTCCAAGATGTCCCAACCTGTGATAGAATTTGCAGGTAAGGTTAAGTACCAATTGTATTCATTCTCCCCAAGTGAATATGGGAAGAGTCTACATACTACATCTTGGTGTTCAATATGGTTACGAACGACCGCATCTTTGAATGCTTCAATATGTTCATCAGTCGTTCCTCCCCCCAAATAATAAAATTTGCTACAAAATTTATCCGGGCTTCTAGGTAGGTCATGTATACCCCCTGGTATGGTTCCTAGTGGTGTGGTGTCTTGGTTAAAGTGGTCCATTGAAGGTGCTAATGGTGGACGTTGAGTCACAAAAGGTGCAACGATAGGTTGAGGACTAGGAATCAATTGATCTTTTACGTTGAGTATGGATGATTGTACTAGTGAGGTTGTTGAGGGTTGTTTCTTAGCTTTGTTCCTATTTCTCCTAGAGGTAGGTCCTAACTCTACTAAGTCGGATGGTGAAGAACTACTCCTAAGGACTCGGTGGAATCTCGAGAGAGAGAGAGAGAAAGATGATATACAACCCAGCTTAGTACCTCAATTCTCTAGTTGAGGAGGTGGTTGTGAATTTTCTTGTGGATTCTCTTGAGGATTAAGTTTTCTTTGTGCCTCTGCTTCTATACGTATAGCCTTTTTTCTTTC
Organism: Cryptomeria japonica; assembly: GCF_030272615.1. Taxonomy (NCBI): domain Eukaryota; kingdom Viridiplantae; phylum Streptophyta; class Pinopsida; order Cupressales; family Cupressaceae; genus Cryptomeria; species Cryptomeria japonica. The sequence continues at coordinate 559,298,162 of NC_081408.1, read as the reverse complement.
ATTGTACAAGACTTACCATGCTCGTAACCAATCGTTATAATCTCTTGTACTGTCCCAAGAAAAATCATATAGTTGGGTAAGAATGTCGTCTTGCTCATAGTTGAGGTTACGTTGGGTAAAGGGCATCAATCCATCTCCTGGAAGTACCATATGTGGTTAACCAGCAAGGGGAGTAGTCTAGCCCTCCTTCTAGTGCTAGTTGTTGTTGACATTTGTTTTGACACACCCACCAACAGTCAGGTAGCCAATGTGAACACTCACCACCTCTCCTGAAAAGAAATGAATTTCAAAAAACTCACTACCCCAAGGTCTCTATAGTCGGGTCACAACGGTGATGGGCAGACAAAAGGTTGATGTGGTTGTACCTGTTAAGGGGCCTGCTGGTTGAAACTAAATCTCACTGATCGTGAATGGTTGAACTTCCTTTTTTTTGTATTTTATGATTTAAGATTCTCTAGAAAATAAACTCCGAAGAGTAAAAGGGAACAAGAAAATAACAATAAAACCAATACAATAACAACTTAATGAACTACTCAGTTAGTTCCCTGCAATCCAAGAAATTATCAAATATTATCCAAGTTAGCATTCAACAACGGACCTCCAGTAAACCTACAAAATCATCAATTTCATAGACCTATGGAAATAAAATCATCAACATTATGGCCTATCACAGTAATTCTCATACACCACTGACATGCGCAATATGATTCATAAAGGGATAAACAAAAAGATCAAACCATGTTGCTAACTCCAAATAATAGGCATTACCAGATTACACTGAACAATTTAGTGGAATATAGACGTAGATCAGGCAATTTACAAGCTGCTTCTTATAATAATCTCAATGAATGAGTAACAAAATAACTCAACTTCTTAATAATCTACAAAATACTTTAAAAATCTCTAAGTGGGCAATAAATCATCAATTTAGGGACCCTTACAAATGAATCCAAATTCTCAATTTATAGAAGTTTTCTGCCCTATTATCTAGGAAATAAATCTAACCTAAATTAAGAACTGAAACTAGGAGTCGCAGTTAACTTGCAATTTTCTGCCTTGATACTCTAATTAACTACTACGAAATGGGGATTGCATGAGCACTACGGAGACCATGCCGGATGAGCCATGTTTTCGTAGTCATGCAGAATTTTGCTCAAAATTGGAACCTAAGTTGGAGCTACAGTTGAAAATACAAAATCGGGGGTCATGCAAACACCCTGCTAACTTTAGCAACTGTATGTTCATCCTTCACTTTTTAATAAAATCTCTATAATTATCCATTATGCATGCGACTGCATGGACAGGAGGATCAGCTACATGTTTAATTCTAAATTTATACTTCTTCAAAACTACATCTACATGCTTCTTTCCTTTCTCTAACTCCCTTATTGTCTCTGCCACCTCTTGACACTGAGTGATCAAGTATGTGTAATTGTCCATGAGGCCGATGTCGAATTGGGTCAAAGGTCCTAAATGTTGAGCCTCATATGCATCCCACTAATTCAAAACTTGTTGTTGTTCCATTATTCTGGTACTAGTTAATCCTAAACCGAAGGCTCCAAGCATATGTTTTACAAAATTCTCATATTTCAAAATTTCTCTGGGAGAGAAACCCGAATCTCTGCCATATCCTTCATATACTGCTGAAACATCTCAATCTTCAGCTCCAAAATGTACACATAGTACTACAAGTTTTCACAACCGTCCCCTCCTAAGAGGTCCTCCTCCATTATTGTCTCTTCCCCTAGCCACAATACTTTATTCAAAATTCGGAACTGCTTATTAAAAATGCTTAGAATTTTTTCCCATTGCATGGAACAAGAAGCTAAAGCTCCACCTACCTGTACTATCCCACGATATATCCTCATAGTATCCTATAGAAATAATCTAATCTTAGTTGCATTTACTTGGGTCCATGATTTAGTTGCAGTGGCCATCCGTCTCACCTCCACTAATGCCTTCACTTCTCCCTCTGGCAATGATGAGGTTGAAGGTAGGTCGTCAACCCTACAAGAGTCTAGGGGTTTGCTCATTTCAATCAACAGCTTCTTGTATTGCCCTAGTTGCCCTTTCAGCTCCATGTTTGAAGTATGTTCTTTTTCTACACGCCCCCTGACAACACTTGTGGCTAGCTCCAAAGTATCTAGCTCTCCCCACTTTGTTTGTTTACCCAAATTTACCTAGGATATTTGATAATAAGGGGAAGCTTGTCCCTCAACTTGGAGTGGAACTGCCATATCTGCAATTACTTCACCGGAGTCCATTTTTGATAAATGATATATGGTTTTTGGCTTCTTAACCTTTGGTGGCTCCTCGGTGATTACTTGTTCCAAAGTTACCTTAGAAAGCTCTTCTTTTCTCTTTTTCTTTTCAAAATTGAATTCGATCCATTGCGGTATATCATCATCTTTGTCACCTTGATGTGACACTATATCTATCATTATAACATGGACCTCTGCCTACTCCTCTCCTTCATCTCTTTCCTTAGCCTTTGTTTCCCCAGGATCTTGAGGTGAGGTAACTTAGCAGGCTAGATTGGTTTGGAGAGCCTATTGCTTATGTAATTCTCCCAATTTTCCACTGACCTCTTCATTGAATGTCATCTCTTCCTTATATTTCATTGTTTCACCTTACCCGAATGCTATGTCCTTGAGGAGGTCCTCTTGATCTTAAGGGGTTAGAACTAATCTTTCACTCAATAGGTCCTCCGCCTCATCCCCTCCTTTCTCGCCTCCTAGTGACTGATGTTTCTCAAGATCCTCTTCCTCCTAATCTAAATTAGATTCAATGTTCATAACTCTTATTCCTTCGCTGCTAGACCTGAAGCCTTGCACTCCAGGCTACCCTATGGGTATATCAATTGGTGGTGGTGCAGGGGAGTTGGTACTTGGATCTTGTGTGGCAGCTGTTGAAGGTGGTTGAGTAGGTATATCTTCAGTAATTTCTATTTCTTTCTCCTTCTCCTAGGTACCTTCTCATGCAGTCTTCCCTATAGCAGTCCTTGGTGGAAGGACTTTGACGAGTGGTACTGCTCCTAATCCATCACTCACTGCAAGGTTTGTTTCCTTCTTCAATAGCTCAGATTCCTTCATCTTATCTTGGAGTTTCTTCAATAATTCTTCAGTGCTTTCTTGAGGTTTCTCCCCCTCATTAGGATTGATGGACATATTCTATCTTGAGCTTGATCTCCTCTTCCGAGCATACTCCTTATAACCCCTCGATCGGGGTACCCCTGAAGTGGACTCCTTCTATTTCCCCTTTGAGGCACTCGGTCTTACCCTCTAGCTTAGCCATTTCTTGGTCCTATTGATGACCACTTGAGAAACCTTTTCAATATTCACATCCTCATTCACGGACCACCTTATTGGGGAGAGGGGATTCTTATCAATTTCTAATCTTTTATAAGCCGCATCGAGTAGGTCTCCATCATCCCTGAGGTCTTTAGGGAGATTGGTCTCAATTTTGAAATCTCTTATCTGTGGCACAAATAACCTATAATAGTTTTCTCTCTAACCTCAAAACTGTGTTGGAGGTTGGCCCAAAAATCCTCCAGTCTTGGCCTGTGTCCCTCTTATGCCTTGGGCATAGCTTGTTTGAGCTTCCTGTAGGGATCATAAAATTACCTAGCATAATCATATTCTTTCAAGTTCAAATCTTGAAGCTCTGGCTCTACTATTTTTGCAACCTGTATCTTTGAGCATGAGAAGTATGCAATAGATACTGAAAAATCAATGCTTGTTTTATGTTTTGAAGATAAGAGAGATTGGAGGCCCAATAGTTGCCTTACATATTCCAACAAAATTACTCTATCACTGCAGTATCTAGGAAGCAACATTGGGTTCCCCATGAATCCACTAACTCTAATGTAAGTAGAGTTTGGGTTTTGGATAATCCAACATGCCCACTCTCGGATAATAGCCATGGCCTCCGGGCTAATCTGATATCCTGTGTCTCCTGTTAATTTAATTATTACCGAAAAAATGAAGGCATCATTAATTCTTTTGAAATGAGCCTTTGCATTGATTAGGGGGAGTTGGGAATAATATTCCCATACCTTCTTGTGTCCTTCCTCATCCCCTAACTGACCCTCTACTTGTACTCTTGGAAACTTTCCAACTCTGGCAGCCACCTACATGACATAAGATGTGAAAAAGAATTTTTGGGTCTAGTGGACCTCCTTCATTTGATTGCAAATGTTGTCAAAGAGGATCTATGACCAATCAAAATATTGTTTTCCAATTAAGAGAGTGGTCATAAATTGGAACATCCATGGATGGAAATGCTTACAATTAGACTTGCCAAAGGCCCTGCTCAGCATAATAATCAAATCTCTTTGAGGCTCCTTGAAGTCTGCCCTCGGGATCTCTATTGCCTTGAAACTTGTTTTTCTCTCTTCTTCCAACCAATTTTCATTCATGTGCCTTTTATTTGCTGCTGCTTTGTCATTCCATCCCTTTAAGGCCTCTTCTTCAATTGAGAGGAATATATGTTCTCTAGTTGGGATACCAAACACGAATCCCAGCATGTCAGGAGACAAGTCTATAACTATCCTTCCCTATGCGTCAATGCACTTTCTAGTATCCGGGTTGTAAAACTAAGCAATTGTCATTATAAATTCTCGTGCTTGCACTGATTGTGGAAAAATAGTTGTCTCCACTAAGCCTAATCTTTTGATTCTCCTATGTAGGGCCTCCAGCCTGGGCTTATTTAGCTAGGTTCTGATATCTTGAATTTCAATATGGCTAATTTCCGTATCAGTGACCCATTTGACTTGATCATCCAACTTTGAGGAGTAGACTTGTCCTTGATAGTGGTATTTCATGGTAGCTGGAAGTTTGTCAATATCTTTGTTTCTTTTGCTAGAAGATGAGTCCATCTAACTACGTAAACCTATAAGAAGAAAATGAGGATCAATTCTTTATCAAAAACATAAAAAGTTCATTCACTTCGGGACTTCAAAAATCTGGAGTAGGGATTTTTTTTTTTTAAAACAAGGTCTGAAACTTCGAGGTAGGTACTCATGTATGCAGTCTGGAACTCCGAGGTTCCAGGTTGGGTAGATAACACTTGATTCCGGAACTCCAGGGTTCTGAGGTAAGGAATTTAAGCTCATCTCAAGATCTCATGGTCCTGAGCCAAATAGCCAACAGGATTTATAAAAGATAGACCTCGCAACTCCGAGGTTCCGAGGTAGGTTATAGGACTCCCTCGCAAAGAGATAATCTAAAACTTTGCGGTTCCGGGGTAGGAACTAGGGCACGCGAGGACACGTGAGAAAACACACAAAAAACAAAAAGAAGAGAAAACAAAAACAAAAACCCCGACAAAGAAGAAAAAAAAGAAATCTAACCTACAAATGACCAAAAGGGCAAGAAAAATCACCTACCTAGTGGATCAAAATGCCCAAGAATGCAAAAGGAAGCTCGACGGTTCAGAGGCTCGCGGTTAGGAGGCAAGGAAGAAGGAGCTCTAAATGCACAAATGAAATTTAAAATTTCATAATTCCTATTTATACCACCTCCCAAACTTGTCCATACAAGCACTTTAAACAAGACTTCGGGACTCTAGGGTCCTGAGGTTTCGAGCTCAGCGGCAAGACACAAAACAAAACATCTTACCCCAGGACTCCGAGGGTCTGGGATTCTAGGAAAGGAAGGCAAGCAAGCAAGGATCCATGTTGGGACTCTAGGAATCTGGGGTTTCGGGGTGGATTAGACACACACCTCGGGACTGCGGGACTCCGAAACTCTGGAGTTCAAAGGTAAAGAACAAAAAAACAAAAGACAAAAAAGAAGGAGACCAACCTCGAGACTCCGGGGGTCCGGGGTTCCAGGGTTGGTGAAATAAAAGAACAAAAAGAGACCTCGGGACTCTGAGACTCTTGAGTTCCAAGATAAAAGAACAAAAAGAAAAAGGACAAACCAAAAGCGAGCAAAAACAGGGGACCCATATTGTAACACAAGGAAACTAATGGGGAATAGATATGCAAGGCATAACAGTTTCCTGTTTTGAGATCTTTGGCATTGATGTCAAAGGGGGAGAGAACAATGTGAAAAACTGTTTTATCTGCTTGAACTTAGGGGGAGTCTATTGGAGTTATTTTCTTTCTTTGCATTGATTGTTTTTCACATTCATATGTTGCCATCAATGCCAAAGGGGGAGATTGTTGGACATTGTTGCCGCTAGGATATGTTGTTGTCATTGATGTCAACATATTCTTGCTTTGGTGATTGCAGATTGGTTTATTGGGATCTTGGTTTGGTGTATGGAGTATTTCTAGTATCACTATATTCTTCTGTATTGGTTTTGGTGATCCGAAAATCTTAATTGATCATAGCATATGATCCAGTTTTGCAGTTTGTTTTTTTTCTGATCAGTGTTTTGCAAAGTTCTATATTTCCCCCGATATATTCTGGTGTGATCGAATCTTGAGCTAATTCTTTCAAAGATTGTTTGGGATGGTCTTGTGTATCTTCATTTCAGATGGTTTGTGATTTGGCACTCCGCAAGTTATCTTTATTCGTGACAGTTGTTGTTGTTTTAAGTGTTCTTGAAGTTCAGATGTTGATCAATGAATATTTGATAAGTGGTGTTGGTGCAGCTATCTCTAATTGTTCTAACATGTTTGTTAATGTTTCCTAATTGTGTCCAATTTGTTTTGATGATTCACATTGATCGTTGTGCGAGTTTTTGATGATTTTGCTAAATTGGTGATGTTCTTCGTGTTATGCGGTTTTCTTAACGGTGTAGCATGTTGTGGTTGATCTTGGCATGATTTTCGGTGGTGTTGCGTGTTTGGAGATTTGATTTAGGTCCATGTATATCATTATATTGGTCTGGATGGTTGATCTTTGTATTATGTGATGTAATTTTGTAATTGTGAGTTGAAGGTTTAGCCGACCTTTTTATCAAGGTTGATGAATTGTATATGTTTATGGTGAGAATGGAAACAACAATATTGAAAGACTAAATGAATTCAACCACAAAACCCTAGCCTAACAACAACAAAGATCCACCATAACATATGAAGATTACCTAAGACAATGGAAATCAAATGAAATCACAAATATTATACCATCACATGTCCAATAGGGTTTGGATCTCCATTGATCTTGCTTGATATATTTGCTCTCAAATTTTATGTGTGCACAAGAGCTCAACAAAGAACAGAAATGTGGTTGCAAGTAGGCTTGATTTCATATGAAAGTTAGAAAGCGTAGTTGTCATCGGGGTTGAATAGAATGATTAGAATGATTGATTAGGGTTGATAATGAAGGAAGTATCTCCTTATATAGAAGACACTATAAGAAATGGAAGGATAAGATTAAGAGGTGTAAAAGATAAATGGTCGGCTAGGAGTAGAGGGTAGGTAGAGAAAATAAGAAAATAATGAAAGGGTAGGTAGTGTAGGAATTAAGAGATGAACGGCATATGTCATAGGTAGAAAAGGTTAATGAATTAATTAATAGAAGAAGTGGGATCAATTAAATAAATAAAAGTGTTTATTTAATTTAGGAAAAGGGAAATTTAAATAAATAAATGTATTTATTTAAATGAGAAATAAGGCTAGAAGAGGGTAAATGAATTAATTAAATAAATAAATAAATATTTATTCAATTAATAGAAGAATTAGGCTAAAATAATTAAATAAATAAAGATTTAATCAGACTGGACAATTTTAGATGTCTACATTTTGCCCCTCTTTGAGACAATGCAGCTTGTCGCATTGTTTCAAAGAAGATAAGATGAACTGATACAAAGTTACCCCAAGATGGGAATGATATGGTCCCTCGAGAGATTGGATGAAAATGTCTGAAAAGATCACAGACAATTTCTCGATAAGAAAGAAAGGCTAGAATGGACTGACTGGATAGGATAGAGTAATAGAGTCATGGGATAAAGAAGACTGACTCGGGAGACTAGGGCTAGGGTAGTCTATAAGATAGACTATGAGGGGAAAACATCCTCATTGTCATCCACATATCCAAGAGATCAGAGTGTAGAGAGAGTAGAGAGCAGTCAGCAGTGATGGAATTGGTTCACAGATTCTATCACGTTCGCCAATTTCAGAGGCCAGCAGATGCAGGAGAGATGGTAAGTACCGCAAAACCTCTTTATACCTTGTTGCATTAATTGTTGTCATAAATGCATGTCAAGTAGAGCAATAAATTCACTTTAGAAAATGTCAAGCGGGGGGGGGGGGGAAACATTAAGGCGCATCTACGTTGGTGCCAGGCACGTCTGGGTAAGCTAGGCGCATCTGTGTTTGTGCCAGGCACGTCTAGGAATTCAATAGCGTTTGTGCTCAATACGAGAGCGTCTGTGTCATGAATGCACATTTATGTCTTCAAGGTCAAATCAGCAGTTATGTGATAAACATACGTTGTCGATTGGATAAGTTGTTGAGAGGATACACTCAAACAGGTCCTCTAGGGAAGACTAGGATAGCAGATAGGGCTAGGATTGACAATTCTGTGATAGAACATACGTTGCCAATTAGGAAACTACTCAAGCAGAGGCCCTAGGGTAGGATATATCGAGGCACTTTGTGATGAACAGGGAGTACCAAAGAAATTGACAATTATGTGATAGAAAATATGTTGTCAACTGGATAAGGCTGAAATTGATAATTTTGTGATAGAACATGCATTGCCAATTGGATAAGCTACTCGAGAGGATATACTCAAGTAGGTTCCCTAAAGATAGGATCAAAGTAGCACTTTGTGATGAATAGGAAATGCTACTAGGATAGAAAGCAGCACTTTGTGATGAATAGGGAATGCCACTAGGATAGGAAGCAGTACTTTGTGATGAGCAGGGAGTACCACTAGGATTGACACAGTTGATTTGCTTGACTATAGGAGGACCTACCTATGTTGGAGTCACGGGAGAGATTCCCTTCGACTCAGAGTTTGCAAGCAGAGCTGACATTCAAGGATAGAGTAGCAGTTGAGGTCATGGGTTTGCGATATATTTTGTGTGTGCCTGAGTTTTGGGCGAGCATGGGATTGCTGCCTGCATTAGCTGAGAGATGGCATTTAGAGACTTGTACGTTTCATTTTCCGATGGGTGAGATGACAATCACCTTAGAGGATGTGTACAGGATACTAAGGATACCGATCGATGGGGAGTTATTTCCTTATGAGCGAGAGGGAGACAGGGATGCACTGAGATGAGTGTTTCAGGAACCAGGACTAGAGATTAGGGCTGGACAGGAGAGATAGGCGACAGGCATCTAGCGGTGGGGTCATGGGTCCTCCACCACCACCAGATAGAGGGGGCAGGAGATGATCATGGGGCAGGTCCTTCCAGGGCTCAAACTCCATTGAGGCCATCCAACTCTGAGGGAGGGAGTTCATCATAGCCTTAGAGGGCTCCCTATGTATCAGTTTTGTACCATTTTGTATGATGGTGTAGACACCTTCGGATGATTGTAGCCATATGATTTTGACATCATTGTATCATGACACTTATGATTTTGATATATATATATATATATATATATGAGATGATTCATCCTTGCAGTAGCTATATGCATGTGTACCTATGTGATGTTTTTATATGTGATGCAAATATGTACATGATAAAATGCAATATTTTTGTTCTTTTATGTTTTATATGTTATGCCAATGTGAATGTATGAAATGCAGATGAATATGATAATGTACATAACTATTTATATGATGAGAATGTAAAAAATGTGCTAACATGTGTCATGTGCAGGATGTGATGTAATTGTGATATCTATATGTATGTATGAAATGCGAATATGTGGTAATGCAGGTGTAAACTACATGAAATGCAGATATTTTTGGTGTGTCATTATACGCAGTCATGTGATAGCAGGCTACATAGACTCAGGAAGGACGATGGAGGTCAATCAAGAAAGGGGCATGGAAGGTAGAAGATATGAAAATGAAAGAGCTTCTTGTGTGTTATCATCATTGAGATTTATTATGGTAAATAGGTTATGACAATCCAGATATATGTTCGACCCAGAAAGTCATTGTACCCATTTGCATGGAGATCAGACGGTCGCAAACAAGGAATGTCCCAGTTCATACTAGACTCACAATGTCTTCATATCCTTGGACAAGTCATAGCATTACTAAAAGACAATCCATAGACAACAAAGAAAAATAGGTGATGATACCCCATCCTCGCCTTTCTAGTCAAAGACATCCTGGAGATAGAATCTCTAGTCAGAGACATCCCAGAAAAGCTAAAAGACATGTCACCAAAAAGATAGATAGCACTGAACCATAATGTTGTCTGAGTCTATTGAAAGATTTGATTTGTTGAAGCCTATTATTGTCATGTCTCACTAAAACTGACTAAATCCATGCAACTAATACTTTATTGCAGAGAAGACGAAACTTTATTGCAGATTGTGATGCAAATGTTGCTTTATTGTGGATTGTACACGGATAGACTGAAGAAAATTGGAATAAACTATACTCCTCAGAACGTGTGATGTTCTCAGTTCCACACCCATCACTAGACGTAGGATTTGCCTTAGCCACAGATAGGAGCTAATTTATTATGGATGGAAAGGGGTGAAAAGGAATGTTATTATGAATGGCTAACCAATCTTGGGTAGATCAATAACAACCCATGATGGGAATAGGTAAGTTTTATTATGAACGGACATGTTGTGAGTGTGTGCAAAGTGAAAGGATGAGGTGGAATCCTAAAGGAGGGAGGATCAATGTCTCTACACATGGCGTTGGTGACCCAGTTTTCACCATGGTACTTTCCCAGGGCACCACCGAAGTGGTTTTCATCATTGGATGAATTTATTTCTCTTTAGTTTTTTTTGTTTTTTTTTCAATTTTTTTGTGTCACAAGGCACTTGTTTGCCAGTTTTTCACCAAGTAACGAGTTTTTTATATTATGGTTTTTTTGTATTTTTGAATTTTTTGATTTTTTTGTATTTTTGAATATTTTTTATGTTTTTTTTTTTTGAATTAGGATATTTTGAAGAGCTATGTGTAAAACCTGTGAAGGTGCATGTTGTTGATAGGATCCTCCAAAGGTTCACCCTATGTGGTTGAGAGCTGATATGCACCGGATCCATAGGTCGTTGTGATGATGTAAGGACCAAGCCAATTTGGTTCGAACTTCCCCTTCTCTCTGTCTTGCTGATTTTTAGGATTTTCTTTGAGAACTTAGTCACCCACCTCGAATGTGTGAGGCTTTATCTTATGATTGTAGTTGCATTGTTCCTTGATTGAATAATGTGTAGCTTGAGTTACTGTCTTCCTTGATAAAGGAACTGAGATAGAATTACTAGCGTGTGGACTGCACAGGCTCGTATGTGTGTCACCTGAAGAAGTTTGGAAATCCTTGATAACAAAGTCCCTTGAGGAAGCTTCTTTAAAGGTCCATGATGTATCTCCATAAGGGAAAGGATGTGCGGAACAAGTGGATGAGTGATGAAGGCTTATGATTGTCAAAAGAAGTGAAAGTAGGATGGCATGATGGAGACTTAGGATCAACAAGTATGCTTTTTGACTTAAAATTGTAGAACTTTTGCCCCTACTTATTTTGATATTAGGGGAGATCAACTCTTGTTCTTTTTTCTTCATAGGATTTTTATCCTTGACTTTGATTTTTGCAGAGTCCAATAGATTTTGATTTTGATTTGGACTAAAGGGCTTCTCTTTATTTTTTACTTTTATATTTTTCTTTTCAAATCTTGATTTTTTTATCCCCAATGAGTAAGGGCTTTTGTGATTCTTGTTGATTGAAGTCTAGGAGAGGATTGGAAATGGAATGAACAAATGAAATGGTAAGGCTATATGAGTTCTCAAGAGGGTTGACAATACATTCAATATATTCTTCATTGGAACCACTCTTAGGACTATTGATATCAAGAGTTGCTTGGACCACTAGAGGAGATTTGCATTCAAACTTAGTAGCCACAACACTAGGTGCTTCGTACCCAATTCCTTGGCATTACAAATTGTTTATAGATTATTCTTGTTGACTGAATACCTTAGGAGATAGTGGGAGTTGATCAACATGAAAGATATACTCACCACATCCCAGGTCTTTAACCTTGAGTTTTTCTTTGAGCTCTGTTTGTTTTAATGTAGAAGCTTTCAATGATTATGGATCCACATATGCTGAAGATGGAACAACTTCTCGATTGACTGGTATTGTTATTTCTGATCTAGGTTGTAGATTGTTGCAATATATGAATGGATTTGGGTCAGCTTTGACGATCACTTCAACTCCATTGTGTGGAAACTTGATACATCGATGATATGTAGATGGGATTGCACTCATCACATGAATCTATGGATATCCTAGCAATATGTTGTATGTGAGATCAAGGTCTAGGACTTGACAAACCACATCCTTAGTAATTGGCCCAACTCTGAGAGGTAAGGTGACTGTGCCTTTGGATGAACGCTCTTCATCATCATATGCCTTGATGGTAATTTTGTTTGTAGAATTCACATCCTTTTCAGAATATCCCAACTGTTTAATACTACTTAGTGTAGAAATGTTCAGACCTACTCCTCCATCTATCAGGACTCGTTTTATTCAGTGTTTGTGTAGGAAGGCTTCAATGTGTAAAGGTGCATTATGTGGTTGGCTTACGGAGGCATCGTCAGCTTCTGTGAATGTAAAGGATTGTGGAACAGAAAGGTATCCCACCATAGCTTGAAACTGGTCCACATTCAGATCAGTGGGGATGGAAGTGTCTCTCAAAGTTTTGTCAAGAATGGATTTATGTGCACGGGATATGTGTAAGAGCTCAAGGATGGGGATAAGTGCGGGTGTCTTCCCTAAATGTTCTACAAGGTCATACTCAGGTTTGGTTGATGAGGTGTTTTTAGCTGGAGCACCTTGCAAGGTGAATTTACCTCGATGAGTTGTGACATTACATTTAGAGGTAGGTTCAAAAGAAGATCCAATGCCTTTTAGGACAATCTTGGGTCTTTGGGTAGAATTCTCAAGCATTTTGTCCTTGATGATAATGGTAGGGACATAATTATCCATTGAAATGTGATTGATAGTTGAATCATAGTTATAGGATGCTCTTGTATAGTTGGTCTGCTCATCTGTGGCTTTAGCTTTTCCCTTGTCATGTTTTGGGAATGGTTCTTTAAACATTTCATGTTCTTGATTGGATGAGTGTCCTTCGATCTCAATGTCGCCTCTATCAATAAGATCTTGTATGATGCTCTTCAATCGATGACAATTTCATGTTTTATGGCCCTTGCTTTTTTGATATTCGTAGTATTCATCGTCATTCCACCAATTTGGTTTAACCTTTGGCTCATATGGAGGCAGATCTAGGATTGTTATTATTTTGTTTGTCACCAGTTTTTTGAAAACTGACTCTAGTGGTTCTCCCAATGGGGTGTACTTCCTTAATGATTTTGAAGTTGTTTGAGTATTCACTTGATTGTTTGTAGAGCTTGATCCTGAAAAAATGATTTTGGGTCATACTGTATTGGCATCAACAGTGCCATCATTGACTGTGTTCTTGTTTTTATTCCAAAATCTTGGCTTGTCTTTTCCTTTAAAGTCCTCTTTGTTTTCTTTGAATATCTTAATTACTCCTTGTTCAATTAGGACCTTCTCTATTTCTAAGCCTTTTTCAATGACGTCCTTGAAAGTGGACAAGCAAGCTTTCCTTAGATCATAGCCAATTTCTCTGTGGACATTCTGGGTGAACAACTCTACCATTTGTTTTTGTAGAATTTCACAAGAGCATTTTCTGGCTAGATTTCTCCATCTTTGTAAAAATAATGAAGAAGATTCTCCATCCTTTTGCTTGGTGTTGCACAAAGTAGTGATTGATATGTCTGTCTCTATGTTGTATGAGAAATGTTGGATAAATTCCTCTACTAAGTCACCCCATGACTTAATTTCAGGTGGAAGTTGGGAGAACCATTCCATAGCTTGATCACCTAAGCTTTGTGGAACTAATCTCATCAAATATGTCTCTTCTGCTACTACCTCACTGCAAGTTGTGAAAAAATGTCTTATATGTGCCTTAGGATCTCCTTTGCTTCTGTACTTATCAAACTTAGGTGTCATAAAGTGTGTAGGAAATGGAGGCATTGGAATGCTTTTGTCAAATGGATAGGGACATATGTCTCTCATTGTGTAAGTTGGCTTCGGTGTATTTATGTCCTCCATTTTCTTTTGTAAGTCCTTAATTTATTGTTCCAAATTGTTCTTAGGTGGAGATCAACTTCTTAGACCATATGCCATGCCTGAACCACCAGGTGGAGGAGGAGCATGTTGCATATATGGATGGTATTGAGCATACACATGTTCATATGGAGGAGGTCTATAATATGTTGCGTATAAGGACCACTTGGTATAGAGTCGTGATGAGGAATGGAATATTTGTTTTGTCCATGTATACCATACTCTACAGGCATGTCATGAGTTTGTTCTAGTGTGTTGCCCCCGAATTCGATGCGCGGTTTCCTTGTGTCCAAATTTTGAACATGCCTTTGGATATCCAATTTCTTTGGTGTTTGGTCCTTAGCATTGGTATGTGATTGAGTATATTTTTCTGCATAAGACTTCCATAATGATCTATGAAGGTGAGTATCATATGCTTGACCATGTGTATGTGGGACCTCAAGTTTTTGAAACAAAGATGATGGTGATTTAGGCACCATATGTGGTCCTCTCTTGCCTCCACTATTAGGCCTCCTTTGATCCATGTCGAGGTGAGGTTGTTGCAAAGGTTGATTTTCCATTATTTGAGACATATCAAAATCATGAGGTATCTTGGCTCCACTTTATGCCATCACTTATAAGAAATATTGTCTATGTCTCCTCATTATTTTATCAACCAATCTATTGAAATGGGGATCCATAATGGAGTCTTCCACTTTTGTTGAATGTACAAAAAAGTTGTCCATATTGTCATTGTGTGTATCATTGTTGTTTGTAGTGTCCATGTTCTCAACATTTGGAATGTTTCTATAGGCATCCATGTCAGGTAATGTGGTATGATCAGAATTGAAAAAAACATCCTTATCATACTCATAGGCACTCATCTTTGCAGACTCTTGAGCATCTTTAGCTTCTCTCCTAGATTTTTGGGAACGGGTTTCAACAATGAACTAGGTCTTGACCAAGATGTGTGAGACTAGATGTAATTGGAAAAGAGTATGGAAGACCAAGAGTTGGATGGAATATAAATGAATCTAAGGTGTTCTTGCAATGTCCAAAGTGTAAGACCAAGTATGTATGTAGTAGAGTACATGTGGCTTCCAAAGAGATGATAGTTTCTCTTGATGAGGTAAGTTGACTTTTACTCTAAGTAAGACCAAATGAGACCCAAAGGTGATATACCTTGATGAGGGACCACTTAGCAAAATGTTGTTGTATGTAGTGTGTTGACAAAGTAAGATGAGGACAAGCAAGTGACCTTTTGACTCAAGTTTAGACAAATGTGAATGTAATGCAAGGTGTAAAGTAATGATGAACTTTGTGAGACCCAGAAATAGGTTGAATTCTAGATGAAAACCCAGAGAGATAACCTAGGAAGCTCAATAAGTCTGAAATTAACTGTTCTTGTTTGTTGGACTGTAAATTTTTCCAATTTGTGAAGTTGTTTGTTGTGGCCAAATCAGAATTTTTGACTATTTTTCGTGACAAGATGACACAATGTTGATAAGGATTTAATGTTTGCAAGTGTTTAGACTCAAAATGACTCAAAGAAAAGTGTGTTGTTTGATGTAAAAATGTTTTGCATACACTTGAAGACACAAAAGACACAACGTTATGATGTTTGGTCTTGAATGTTTGAATGTTCAAAAGAAGACAAGTACAATTCTTATGGTTGGCCAGGACAATAGTTGTTGATCCCACATGGGGTTTCCCCTGAAGCTATGTTATTCAGAGTGACTAATTAGATGCTTGAACCCACTGGCTCCACCCTCAGCACTCACTTCTCTGGGGCAACCAAGCATCAGTCCCCACGAAAACTCCCCGTGGCAAACTTTGTATCTCTACTAAGAACCGTATGTATGTGGGTCGCTCTAGAGGTCCGATCTCATGCCCCAACAACTAGAAGGATTTTGGCTTTCTAAAACAAAAAGGTGCTAGTAAGGGAATCCGCACATGTGGCCATACATGCAGCACTTTCAGCTCTGTAAATACAAAAGGCTCCCAGTCGGTAGGGGTTACACCCTACAATTGATCAAATAAATTTGATCAAATGGGTTTATGGGGAGACATAGTGTCGGTATGAACTAATCAGCACACGTTACCCATGGCTTTCACCATGGATACAGTTATTTATAGTGGTTCAAAAGAGGATGGCTTTTCCTCGCTACCACTTGGGTCATCCTCTCCTCACTAGTAGTCCTAATGACCACACGGGGAGACAGACCCTTTAGAGATTAAACAAAAAGAGCCTATTGCTCAAGACACAAAAGACACTAGTTCAATTTTAGTGCACCAATTGAAGTGTTTGGTAATCTATGAAAACAAGGCACACAATAAAGATAAAAAGCTTTATCAAAAATTCTGCAACAAATATTCGTTAGTAGTTTTTCAATAATATCTCTTCTGCAAGCGCACAAGTTAGGTAAATTTTAGATCCAAAAGACTTTGTAAAAAGGGGCCTTCTACAAGACATTTTTTTGATAGATTCAAAGATCTGATTTTCCATTAGATATTTTGCATCATAAAAAACATACCACCTATAAAATTTCAAGAGATTTCCAAAAATGTAAGAAAATCCAAAAAAATTGCTCATTTGCTCAAAAAATTAATTTTTTATGAAAAATAATAAAAAATTCACAATTGATCCAAAAAATCTGAATTTTTTACTGGACACTCTTGATAGCCTTTCAATCCTGCATAAAAAATTCCTACAAAAATTCCAAGCAATTTGTGCGATTTGATCAAAATAATGCAAAACCCTAATTTTTAAAGATCCGATTTTTGAGGAAATATTTTGCATCCAAATTAAAATACCAAAGAATAGAGCCTATGTATAATTCTGAGAGATTTCCAAAAATGTAAGAAAATCCAAAAAATTCGCTAATTTTCTCTCAAAATTAAATATTTATGAAAATGCATAAAAAATTCATAGAAAATTCACATATGCTCCAAAAAAATTTATTTTTTTATTGCGAATTTCTTATACTGTTCTTGACCTACCAAAAACATTTGATGTTGAAATTCAAACCAGTTTGTGAGATCTGATCAAAATAATGAAAAACCCTAATTTTTAAAGATCTGATTTTTAAGGAAACATTTTGCATCCAAAATAAAATCACAAAGAAAAAATCTTGTGCATAATTATGTGAGATTTCCAAAAATGTAAGAAAATCCAAAAAATTCTCTCATTTGCTCTCAAAATTAATTTTTTATGAAAATTCATAAAATATTCATGGAAAATGCAAATGTGCTTCAAAAATTCTTAATTTTGGGTTGAGAGCTCTTGATACTGTCTTCAACCTTACAACAAAATTTGGTGCACAAATTCAAAACCGTTTATGATATCCGATCAAATCTCTCCAAGATCTTGATTTTGTGTCCAAAACCCTAGCTGCACAAGGTTATTCTCCAAATTGTTTTACAAAATAGCAATATAGGGTTAGAAAAACCTGCCAAAAAACACAGATCTAACAAAAATCCATATCCCACGGGGTGTTCCAAAAATTTTATGATGAAAATGGAAACAACAATATTGAAAGACTAAATGAATTCAACCACAAAACCCTAGCCTAACAACAACAAAGATCCACCATAACATATGAAGATTACCTAAGACAATGCAAATCAAATGAAATCTCAAAGACTATACCATCACATGTCCAATAGGGTTTAGATCTTCATTCTTCCTATCTCCATTGATCTTGCTTGATATATTTGCTCTCAGATTTCATGTGTGCACAAGAGCTCAACAAAGAATGGAAATGTGGTTGCAAGTAGGCTTGATCGCATATGAAAGTTCGAAAGCGTAGTTGTCGTCGAGGTTGAATAGAATGATTAGAATGATTGATTAGGGTTGATAATGAAGGAAGTGTCTCCTTATATAGAAGACACTATAAGAAATGGAGGGATAAGATTAAGAGGTATAAAAGATAAATGGCCGGCTAGAAGTAGAGGGTAGGTAGAGAAAATAAGAAAATAATGAAAGGGTAGGTAGTGTAGGAATTAAGAGATGAATGACAAGTGTCATAGGTAGAAAAGGTTAATGAAATAATTAAATAAATAAAAATTTAATTAATTAATAGAAGAAGTGGGATCAATTAAATAAATAAAAGTATTTATTTAACTTAGGAAAAGGGAAATTTAAATAAATAAATGTATTTATTTAAATGAGAAATAAGGCTAGAAGAGGGTAAATGAATTAATTAAATAAATAAATATTTATTCAATTAATAGAAGAATTAGGCTAAAATAATTAATTAAATAAAGATATTTATTTAATTAGACTAGACAATTTTAGGTGTCTACAGTATAAATAGGTGATATTTTCATGTAATTTGGGTATCGAGGTTGTGTCTGCATTACCAGAGAGTAGTGCATGTGTGAAAAAGAATTCATCTTCCGGCTATCACAACCCTCCTTTATCACTTTTTTTATTTAAGTACAATTCTATTATATTTTGGTTAAGCTATTTAAAATGATTGAATGAATGTTATAAAAGAATTAAAAAAAAATGAATACACACACACTTGGAGAATATAATTATTTTTATTTATTTATTTATTTTCCACTCCCAATTATGGCACATGTTGTAGGAAGAATAAGAAGCTTCTAGATGAATCTCCACCACCTTGCATGTAACTCCCCCACTAAGTTTAATCAATTTGCATGAGTCCAATATTGGAAAAGAATCTCCTTTTTAATTAAATTTTCTAGATAGTGGAATGGAAGGAATTTTCTTATAAAATTGTATGCAAGTTTCAAAGAAGGGAGTTGATTATGTTTTGAAGGAAATTTCTCAAGTTTTAGAAGTAGATCTTCTTTTGTAGTCTCATTTTCATTGTAGGAATTTTAAGTTGTTGTTTGAAGGATTTCTCTCAAGTTGCAAGAAAGGATCATAAGGATAGCTAGTGGATTCAACATCAAGCTCGATAAACCAGGTTCTCTCCTTTTTTCTTTTTTTTTTTAACATTCACTTATGAGGAATTTGTAATATCAAAAATATAGTTATAGATCTTCCTTTATATAAAGAAGTTTTTTTTTTTAGATTGTAAATCTCTTATTTAGGGATAAATAATAATGATAATGCTTTCATATAGTGCATGTAAAAGATAGTTTATTTATTTATTTTATTTCCCTTAAGAAAATATGCACATGATCTTGCTTTTTGTTTTTTCCAAAGATTTTAGCAAAAAGAAAATCATATTCCTTTATTTGTTTAAAATCTCTTTTTCGGAGATTAAAATTCTTCCCTCTGTGATTTGAGTCTTTCTTTCTTCCCTCTAATTCATTTCTCTAGTTCTTCGAATGGAAATCTGAATCTCATTCTTTAATCTCTCTGTGATTATTTTAAATCTCTCTATGATTATTTTAAATCTCTCTGTGAGTTTTTTAAATCTCTCTGTGATTATTTTAAATCTCTCTGTGAGTATCTTAAATCTCTCTATGATTATTAGTTAAATAGATCTCTCTGTGAATATTAGTTGAATAAAATCTCCCTATGAATACTGGAAATAAACAATCTTCCTGTGAATACTGGAATAAATTATCTCCCTGTGAATACTGGAAATAAACTATCCATCCCCCTGTGAAATATTGGAAATACTAACCTCCTATTTACTGTAAAATCAATCTAAAACAATTGTTGATTATCTATTTTATTCATGTTCTTATTTTCATAAATAAATACTCTTTTTGTTTACATTTATATTATTAAATAATTGGAAATGTAATATATATATATATATATATATATATATAAAAAAAAAAAAATTATTTCAAATGATAAAATATTTTAAATGTTGCAAGTGATTATATTTTAGCAACGTCATGTTCTCGAAAACTGTTTCGAAAGTTATCGGGCAGAGTGCATGGGGGAGGCGGTTATTGTAACCGCCAGGGAAGTGGTACCCTCCACTTCCCCTGCGGTCATTGTCACGACAGTGGCTGCAGGGTAGTGGAGGGGACCACGAGGTCCCCTCATCACTGCGGGCCTGCTTCCACAGACCCACAGTGGTGTGGGGCCCGTGGGCCCCACTCCCCACTATCCCTTAAACAAAAAAAACCGCCTATCTTTTCCTTTTTATATATATTTATTTTTTATTTAATTTTTTTTGTTAAATATAAATATAAATGTTTAAATTTCAATTTAGGAATTGTCAAATTCTTTTCTTAGAATAAATTTTAAGTTATTAAATTTTAATTTAGGAAAAAATTTATAAATATCGGGTATTAATGTGTAGTAAATTCATAATTATTTTATCTTAAGTAAATTTTATATTTGTAAATTATTTAAATTGAGTTGTTCAATCCATTTAAGATCCATTGGGGAACTTAGTTAGCATTTTGGCAATTGATTTCATATCAATATGGTTTGAAGCTAAATTCTATTTTTGACTAGTGACTTTATAGGCGATATTCTTGCATGTAACTTACACTACCTTCGCCTCATGCAAATTCCTTACATTGATTACATTTATTGGTGTTTCCATCTCCATGCAAGTTACACGTTTAATTATTATAATGTAAACTTCCTAATTGTCATTATTATGCAAGTTATATTTCAAGTTTTGAATAATAAATAATTTTAGTTATGGTTTTTATTCCATGTAATTCATCAAGTAGTTATTTCAATTAATTGAGCTTTGCAATTTTACACGTTCAATTAGTAATTGTTTTCAAGTATGATGTTTTCATAGTTCTTAGTTAGAAAACTAAATAAAGGAAGATAGAAACCAAAACCTAGTAGCGTTCAGTATATACAGTGCCTTTGGGTCACGCTTGCAGGTAATGTCGTCGTGTTGAACTACTGCACTTAACGCTTAATAAAGCTACATCAACGACGTATGTGGCATTGTCCCTATAAATCGTCAGGGAGTAATAAGGGACACTTGGAAGTTAAAATCCAAGGGGCAGGTAATCCCCCTTGGATCAATAATTTAATAAGATAATTCTAAACAATCTTTCATCCGCTAAGTTAAACTATAGTAAACCCCTATAGGGATGTTGAGTGAAAAGTTTTTATGAAATTGATTTAATCTCGAAGTTTTGTTGTCGATTGACAATTGGTCAAGGGTGACGCTTATGATAAGAATTAGGATCTAGTGTTTTTAGGCCACAAGCAATAGGCCATCTTGAGCCTTTCCTTAAGCGCTACCTCCATGGGTAGCAACCGCAAAGAAACTGTCTAGGACATTGACCCTAGAAAGGGTCGTGTACCCACTAATCAATTTACATCAAACCATAGAGTAGAAAATAGAACTACATACTTTACGTCTTGATCTTGTGCCAAAGCGGGTATGTAGGCAGTCTTGGGACGGAGTTGTCCCTCGTACTCAGGCATTCCTGGGTGGGGTCTAAGCTTGGTAAGAAGAAGGATTGAGTAGAACCCTAATTTGAAAGATAATTAAAATGGAAAAAGGTAATTCAATGCATACTCGGAAGGAATCCCGTATGGATTCACTTGACTTCCTAAGGCTTTAAGCCAAATTCTAAGGCAGAATTCAAGCTTGTATTATGTTATTCAATTACTCCTAAGGACGGCAACCTCGGTGCACTTTTGTTAGAAGAGTGTAGTACTTAGTGAGTGGCTCAAGACTCGAATAGTCCCGATGAGTCTAAGTCTCTGGCCAGAGCACCACCTATCCCGATTGGATAGATGCCTACCCCGTATGGGTAGATACCTATCTCGTATTGGATAGATGAAATCTTATGTCTCGTATAGACAAATGCCTAACCCATATGGTTAGATGCTCATCTCGGATGGGTGAATGCCTAATCCAAATGGATGGATGCCCAAAGTATGCAATTGAATCAAACACAATGATTAAATTAACAAAAAAAAAAAAGAATGGTCAATTTTGTTGAGTTAATTATGGTGGGTTCTAACACCGGCATTGTGATTGAGCAGAGATTGGTGTTGCAGAGCAGACAATTGTGCTTAATCGAAACTGTCATCAGGCATTTGGAGATGTTATTATTGTAGTTCATTCCTTCTGGATTGTAGTCTGAATCTTGTTGTAAGTAAGTGACACTTCCCTGAGGGTTGTAGCCTTTCAGGTCATTATCTTTTGAGCAGTGAGCTCTAGGCAGTGTGCCTAGATGCATGTACATTCCCCATTGTAATATTTTCACATACTACTATAGAGCATCATGTTATTGTGGGTAGGTTCCCACCATGGTTTTTCCCTTAACACAGTTTTCCACATCAAAATCTTGGTGTTGTGTGTTGTGCTATCAATATGCTTATCTTTGTTATTGTTGCAGTTTATCTAATCTATATTTGTGATTAAATTTGTTGATCCGATGAAAACTGATTCACCCCCCTCTACCCCCAGCCCCCCTCCTCTCAATTTTCTTGCATTGTTGTTGCTAACAAGTATATCTAAACCATACCAATAACTAGATGGATCACCAACAGCTGGACCATCAATAATATTCAACAATAGGTTTGACATCAATGACAACAAAGACACATATGTATAAGATATTTTGTCTTCACATTCACAAGAGTGTATTTTCTGAAGTGTCAAAGTAGAGTTTTTGAACATTTCATGAACTTAAAAGGTTTTTGTTGAGAAGCATTCACCTTTTACTATAAAGAAGCTTCACATATAAGACATGGAATGTTAATTATTCTTTTAGAGACTTTTGTATATACATTGAATTAGTTTCAACACATATTATTGTATACTCAACAAAGTATCTTAGTAGATAGGAATACCCATACTTTGCATGAGAGAGTCAATTGTGTGATATAATCTGAAGAACTTGACACCATAATTCTAGGCTAATATTGCTAGTTGTGCAAATACATTTAGAATTGTATGGCCCACATAGTAGTGAGGCACAACACTTAAGAAGGTTTGGCCACATATGAAGCTTGATGTTTCTTCTTTTACAATTTTTGGAATCAAGATGTTTATTCTTGATGAAAAATTAAAGGCCATGGAGAAGATTAGTCAAATGTATGTATACAATTCAAATATGAAAGAAAGATCTTAACTAAAAGAAATACAAACTTCAATTTAAATAACATAATCACTCCAAGTAGAGAAAAAAGTTGAATTTCCTAAGGCGTGATTCAAATGAAGATACAATACCTTTTGACTAAAAATGGATATGCTTTGCAAACTATATAATATTTCTTGTTCACTTTGGCATCATCTACTTGTTCCAAATCAAAATAAGAAATGATGGTTTTAGTTTCAATTTATAATAGTTTTTATGAAATGGATAAATGGTTAGGATTGATCTTGGATTGTGAGTTTACCCCTATTGATGATGGAATGGATGTGGGAAGGTAACAAGTACTACTCATTTTAATTGAGGTAATTAGCTAGTTATCTCATTTGATTGAGTAGTACTTTATTTAATTGAGTTTGTTATTAGGCTAATTAATGAGATGACCATGCCTATTGATGAGTTAATTGATTTGAATGAATAGTTTTTTTTTTAGATAGCAGGAATCGAGTAGCCCCATATAAACTGTAGTGCAACATAAACTTGTTAATGTGATCAATAACGTTGGGGTGATACACCCTATGGTACCATGTGGCTTGGGGAGAGACTAGACCTTGTAATTTTGTGCCTCCCACAAGAAGCTCACAAAAATCGAGCCAGACCCCCAACTCGATTTGAATGAATTGTTAACTAAATTGATTCATTAGTTAATTATGGGAAATGAATCGTGTTTTTTATTAAAATATTTATAGATAATAGGTTTATTAGAATTCATTTTAGTATTTAAATATTAGTGGGAAGTGATTTATTTAAATTAAAGATTATTTAATCAATTTGATTTTGATAAGGTGGATTAATTAAGGTAAAATAAACTAGTTTAATGTGTGAATGACTAATTATATTGTTAGGTGTCAATATGAGAGTGGTGGTATGTGTTGAACACTCAGAATGACGGATTGGGGGGACGAATCAATCTGAAACTTAAAAATAAATTATTAATAAACAACATTAACTTAATGATATTAAGCTTCAACAATCCATAATGAATTACTACATATGCTTCTCAATTAAATTGTGTAAAGATTTCTCTGCATCAAAGTTTCGGATCACACTTCGTGATCCATCATCAGGATGAAAATGAGAGCATAAGGAAATAAAAATCTTGATGCTCTCATTTTCATCCTGATGATGGATCACAGAGTGTGATCCGAAACTTTGATGCAGAAAAATCTTTACATAATCTAATCCAGAAACATTAACTTAGTAATAACACATTAATCACCAGCACATAAGCATGAACCACCAACACATGAAGACTAGATTTATGTGGAAAACTCAAATAGGGAAAAACCACGGCAACAATCTAACTCACAAAATGAATAACAATGTTTACAACATTTTAGGCTTATTGCCAAGGAGAACCAACACTTGAAGGACTTGCAAAACTAAGGCACACAACCTTAAGCAAGATAAAAAGAGGACTTGCTCAACTAAAGATCACTTCTTCGAGACAAGGTACAAATTGTTGTTGAAGGACTCATTGTCAGTCAACAACAAATGAAATAACTGAATTGAAATTGAGAAAGATTCTCTTGAACAACTGGATCAAGCAATCAACATCATGGCAAACATTTCTGATAATCTTCACTGTCATAGTGCATTGTCTTACAAAATATATCACCTTCAAAACTCTTCTCAAACCAACTTTCGCACAACTACAAACTCAAATTTGCTTGTAAATAATTTGCATACACTTCTCACACAATCAACTTTTCATCACCCAATAATTTATCCATCCACACATCTTAAATATGAGATACAATATTGAAAACCTAATTAAAGGTTGACCAAAATAGAATAAGTAATATTACACAAAATAAGTCACAAAGACCTAAAATACTCAAACTGGTCCACTCTAAGAGAAAGAAGGAACCAAAAAATATTGCAATACATCCTTCCAAGATTGATCCAATGATTTACAAATGATAACACATTCTCCAAAGCCATTATCAAGCGTAACATGTAGAAATAACAACTAGTCGGCCACATAACCCCTTCCTATGCAAAATACTCAATGTAGATCTCCACATGTCATGGTGAGACCCAAAAAAAATATCTCAACACATCTTCCAACACATATTTAGACCAAAAGAATATGAACTACTAAACCACAACACAATCAACAACATATTTGGAGGGCATCAAAATCTTTCTGGACCATCTTGAATACGAGATGACACAACCAACACTAAAAGCATTAACTACAACACAAAAAATAATTTTGCAACAACCAAAAGCATATCCATACCAACATCCATTTGGATAACAAGTTTGAAATAAATGAAAACCATACAAGCTCATACTTCCAACAATCTCCAACAATCTCCCCCTTTGTCATTGATGGCAACACCAATACAACTCTTGACAACACCAACACATCACTTGATCATAATAATATCACAACAACTCTCTCCACAATCTCACAACTCTCTCCTCCTATGTCAACAATGACAAAGGGTGCTACAAAAACATACTGACCAACTCACACCACTACTCCTCGTGAGAGCACTAATAACATCAATCTAGGAGACAAGGATAAGTGCTAAGTCTCCCCCTAGAAAGATGCACCACTAAAAACACATATAGTTAGGAAAAGGAGGGACAATAACCCCTAACTTCTACCTAAGATACTCAAAAGTATCCTTCGCCAATGCCTTAGTAAAAATGTTTTCTACCTACTCTATTGTATAAATGTATTCTAGTCTAACTTCTTTCTCTACAACATTCTCTCTTAAGAAATGATAATAGATTTAGATATGTTTAGTTCTTGAATGCATAACCAAATTCTTTGAAATGTTTATAGCACTGGCATTATCACACATAATAGGAATAGCTTCATCATATACTACTCTTATATCCTTAAGAGCCAGATTTATCCACAAAAATTGAGTACAACAAGATGTTGTAACAATATATCATTAAGAGCCTCTTTCATCCACAGTCACAAATTTGAATGTTTTCCTCTTCTTCTCACCACCGGATGACTTGATTGAAAGATTTAGATTGGCTTGTTGACTTTGCAGGACCAAAGGAGGGAGTTGTGCCTCTGATTTGCCTTGACTTAATCTTAGATACTTCTGGTTTTGCTTCCTTCTTCACAGACTTCTCCTCAAAGAGAATATGTTCTTCTCTAGCTTTTCAGACAGCTTCCTTAGTTATTCCCATACTCTCTACAAAAGCCTCAACTTCCTTCCAAACCTTCTTGTGAATTACAAGTTTCTTAATCTGTTGATGAAGCTTCAATTTTTTCTCCTTGTATGCTCTGAATCGTTTCTCATTAGGATCCACCGGTTGGCTCAACATATGTTGTGCATACAGTTTCAAAATCTATTCTTTGACCTCATAGTCCATAGGCATGATCCATACGGTACGAGGCTCTACACCTTCCATCAAACATTGATTAGTGTCTACCATGAAGAAGATAGTGTCTTGATAATTTCTACAATAGACTTAGGTATCTTTTCCCTATCATGTATTTCCTTCTGAAAGTTCTTGAAATGACCTCTTAGCTTCTTGCTTCAGACCTTAGGATCACCAGAATTGTGCAGATGTTCCCGAATTTGAACTCCTATAGGTCTGCCAAGTGCCCATTCTACCGGACCAACACCTAGAACCTCCTTCACAAAGTAGAAAAATAGGCATAGAAGCAGTGTTCCAAATTTGAAGGGATTTTTCTTATTTTCTTTGATCTTCTTGATATTCTTGATAAACTCACTCTAGAACAGTTCACAAGATCATATTTCTTGTTCTCTCTCATCATCTCATATGCACTGTAAATAGCAGTACCGAAAACATAATGTTCTCTACTAGAAAAGTAGATTTTGTATCTAATGACCATTGATGCAAACCCAATGTCGTGTTCCAGAATGTCATCAATTGTCATTGTCTGTTTGTCAAATTTAGATCATGTTGCATTGATCACAATTTCATTCTTTATAGATTTTAGGGATGGCAGTTCTCTGATTGCACATAATCCAGTTTCGGCTTGAATGACTAACTTGGTGATTTGGTGAGGCTTATCCAACTAGACAAATTCATCATGTACTCAGCTCAAGATGAACCAGATCCATTCATGTTCAATATGTGAAAGTTGTATCCAAACAATTTCAAATACTTCTATTAACTTTCAGATCTGTGATTCAAAGTAATATCACCAAGGAAAGTAGTGATCTTTTACTTCAACATTTCTACTATGGATGACACAATGAATACTTTTCACCCTTGTTAAAACACAATAGTCAATGTTGAGAAATAATTCTCCATTACTGAAAATATCTCTGCCCTCTAACATATTTGAAAATCAACTCTTTATCGCTCCAAAAAAACATAACACACGGCATATAAGTGTTATTTTCTTTCTCAACTAGTAGTCACCTCTCTTTGCCTCGAATATGTTGTTATGAAAATACCAATCACAAAACAAAGGTCAAAGTTATACTTGAATGTCTGAACAAAGGATAATACCTCATTCAAACTTTCTTTTTCACGTGTATTGTCAACAGCCCTTCATTTGTATTGCAGAGATCTTAAATACAATCAACAAGTGAATCTAGTTCTACTTATCTTGCTTGAGAAACAATGAACCTCATACTCATTTCCAAATTTTACATTAACTTGTGCACACTTATCACACACTAATCTTAAGCAGACAGCAAGTTTTATATTCAAATTTTACATCACATAAGCATACTCTTCACACCACCATTGAATGTCAATGACTTGTTATTAAATAGACTCCTTCAGATGTACAGTTGAGAAGTAGTTTCATATGCTTGAGAGGAAGTTGAAACTACTTTTAACCAAACCTTAACTAATAACAAATACTTCTGATTTATGAATGAAAAGAAATGTTAATGATTAGTTCATCTAACCATACCATAACCAACAGAAACTATTTCACAAAATAAATATTTTTGTAACATTGTGAGAGCAATAAATGCCATTATCTCCATGCCTTCAACACAACTGATGAGAAACAAACTAAACCATCATAAATGCAGATCCGTCTCTTGTAGAGAGCCATGAAGCATCTCAACTATCATTCATTATGTATGCATATAAGCAAGTACAATCATTTATTTGTATATTTTCTTCTATTTATATGCATTTCACTTTGCAAGATCTGTAAAATCTGGGCTATATTGACAATTGACAATTGTTACTGTGTTTTATTCAGATCATGTACCAAACCCTACATAAAAGTATAGTTTGAACAACTTTACAAATCTAACACATAAAATCAGAAATTTGTACTTGACATCAATGACAAACACACCAACAAAATTAGCATATTCAATGAGCATTGAAGCTTGAAAAGACTTTGAAAAAATGAACCTATATAAGCAACTAGCACAATTAGCTACCCCATAAGCAACCACAACCATCGGATTTTGCACCTATTTGATCACCACATTATGTAAAAAGAAAACCACAAATTTTCCTTCATTAGATAAATCTAATATAAAAAGGATGTTGCTAAAAATCTATGGAACATAGAGTATATCATTGATGTGCTCACCATGAATCGCATTTCAACTGTGACTAATCCCAAGACATCATTGTGTGAAGAGTTAACAATTACAATTATTGAAGTATTACAATCTTAAAAAAAAAATTAAAATCACCTTAGAGTTGGTCATATGATGAAAGCACTAAAATCCAATACCCATTCATTCCTAGATGCAAATAAAGCACATCTTGAAAGAATTTTGCATTTATCCTTAGCACTAGGAGAAAAAAGATGAGAGAGAAATCTTTATCTATTTCTAGCTTCTTCCTTAATGATTGTCTTTGATGAACAATGAACCACAAAGTGTCAATCATTGCTTCAAATAGAACAAGTCTTGTTTATTTTTTGCTTAAATTAGTTTGGAAAGGTGAGCTTAGAGGTAGAAGGGTTGGATGGTGGATTAGTATTTTTAGGATTTGGAGTCAACTAAAGCTTGGGTGAAATTTTGCCCTTTTTAGAAATATTAGCAACCAAGGTTTGGCTTTTGGAGCTAAAAATGGCTTCAATTTGAGCTAAAAATGTAAGAACAAAATCCATAAGCAACACCCAAATTTGAACAACTAAAATGTAAACAAATAAAACAATCGATCTCAAATTTCACAAAATGGTGAGTTCTAATAGTGTGACCTTAAAATGAATGACACATTTTCTTGAAAATTGACCTAAACAACAAAACCCTATCATCCAAGGGAAATTGTTTG
The DNA here is from genome assembly GCF_030272615.1 of Cryptomeria japonica. Taxonomy (NCBI): domain Eukaryota; kingdom Viridiplantae; phylum Streptophyta; class Pinopsida; order Cupressales; family Cupressaceae; genus Cryptomeria; species Cryptomeria japonica. The sequence goes on along the minus strand of NC_081408.1, from coordinate 559,268,780 downwards.
CAGTTGCCACTCTAAATTTGCTATTAAAATAGCTTTGTAACACTACCATTTCAAACTCCTCAAAGAAACATTGCTCACTTTGACATAGAAAACTTGGTTAAAAAATCCTGAATGACTTTCTCTTAGAGAAAAATTTAGATTACAACTATTTATTTTGTTTGAGTATTTCATAAGTTTCACTTTAGGTGTGTTAATCACCTGGAAATGAGGGCAGTGTTGTGACCTAATCACACATCACCCCATCTTAGATAGGGACCCCCTTAACTTTTAGCCCCTTTCAGTCGTTTGGTCTTGGTTTTTGTGGGTTTTGGTGGCAATCTCGTCAGTCTCTCTGCTTCACGGATGTTTGTGGGGTCATTTGGAGTTAATTTGCCTCTCTGTCGAGCGAGTTCTATGAAGTATAGGGCCTATTTTGTCCCTTTTTGAGGGTTTCTGCCTTCTATCCTAGATTTTAGGGGTTTCTGTTAGGGTTTTGGAAAAACTAAACGTACAACTGGAATCAGGACCCTTAAAGGGACCTCCCTGTAAAATTTGCGTCAAACCGGAGCAACTTTCTATTTTTAGAAAGTTCCTATTTTTTAGGGATTTTTCTAAGTCCCGAAATATCGTCATTTTGCCAAAAAATCAAACTTACTATTTTTAGTAAGTTTCTATTTATAGTAAGTCATTCCTGCACCCTGTCTAGGGGTCTAACACTGACACTTTAAAGGTTTCTATTTTTGGAAAGTCAGTACTGACAGGGTCAGTCAGACAAGGCGACAAAGATCAAACATTTCCAGATATTTCTAATTCCGAAAAGTCAGAAAGCAGACAAAGAAAGACGGAAATTGGTTGAGTGTTGGAAGCCCATGCCTGAAATAGAAAGCTCAGAAATTTACCAAAGTTCAGGAAGTCACTTCAAAATCACAAGGAGATCAAAATGTTCTAAGTATGGAAGATTGAATGATGAATTCCAAGAATCCATGCCAGGGTAAAAATTTCGCCCAAAGGAGTAATTGGGTGCTAAAATGGTGTACCCATGGACAACGAGCAAATTAAGGAATTCCCTCTCCTAGGTAAAATTCCGCCCTAGAGCAGTGGAGGGCGCCATATGGGGGTCAACATGGAAAACATGAAGAGTGGAGAATTCCTTGCCTTAGTCAAAATCACGCCCAAGGAAGTGATTGGGCACCAAAATGGAGAATGCATGGACAACGGATAAAGTGCAAGAATCTTTGACCAAGGCATTTTAGCACCCAAGAGAGGTAAAGGGCACCAAGCTGAGGGATAGAAGAAGTCCATGGAAGTGAAGAAATTCCTTCCTAAAGCCAAAAATGCGCCAAAGTGCTTAGGAGGGCGCTAAATAGGAGAGGGCATGGAAGACAAGACAAATAGTGAATTCCTTGACCAAGTGTAAAATGTGCCCTAGCCCTATGGAAGGCGCCAAAGTGGGGGGTGCAAGAAATCTTTGAAAGTGTTGAAATTCCCTTCCAAGTGTCAAATGTGCCCTAGCCTGATGGAAGACGCCAAAATGGACATGCCATGAAATGCCTCCCTCTTAAAGAAATTGCGCCCAAATGAGGAGTGTTAAAATGGCCAAGTCAAGGAGAATCAGGGAAATGATGATAAAATTCCAAGACACGGTGAATTCCATGCCCAAGCTAAAAAATTGAAATTTTGCCTAAGGCATGGAAGCCAAGGGGTCAAGGAGGAATCAAAAAGCAAAATTCCCCTCAGGCAAATTTTTGAATTTGCCATTTTTAGACACCGAATCTCGCTAGAATGGGGAAAGTTTTATAGATTCGGAATCGAGGTGGAATTCTCCATCCAATGAACCTGGCTCCTAAATTTTAGGAGGATCCTTAAAAAATAGGGAAGTTGAAAAAAGACATAGAAATTCCTTCAAAAGCAAGAGATGACAAGTTAGAATGGAATCAAGCAAATCTTGAGAGAATCCTTCAAATTCCCTCCAAAATTGGAAAGAGTGAAAATCAACGAGTTGGCGAAGAGAATCTTCCAAGTATGATGCATGACTTGGTGCATTTAAGGAAATTTCTAAATTCAAACTCACTCACATGGGAAGTTTCTTCTGCATGGCGTAGTAATTGGGGAAAGTATGACGCGTCATGAATGCAATTGCTAATTTAATGTCTCTTAAGAATTCTATATAAGTTTGGAAAGGCATTTCATTTCTCACGTGCAAGATTCAAGAAAGAAGAAGTGAAGAAGTGAAGAGTGGTCATACTTGGTCTCTGTTTTCATCATTTTCAAGGTGCTTCCCGAATGGCGAAATTAAGCAAGATAGCTACTCTCTCCAGGCAGGCATTGATCAAGGCGGAAATGAAACGTTTCCTTCCCCATTCCCGGCTAAATTCAAGATGGGAAGAAATCAGTGATATAATAATTTAGGCACATTCAATTTGGCTGCATTCAAGATCAAAATGTTCGAGACAGCAAGGCACAGTCCATCACCAACAGCTGTTAAAATTCTCAAAAGCGGAATTGTTGCGGCAGCTGGTTTTCTTCCTGCTATTCAGTGCCTGGACTTGGTCCAGGAATGTGCAGCGCATTATAATTTGGAGTGAAAGACAATCTCAACACCTGATGGCAAGCTACTAGCAACATTTTCTCCTGAGTCAATTGGTGAGGCTTTCAAAATTTGTTGCGGCAGCTGGTTTTCATCCTGCTATTCAGTGCCTGGACTTGGTCCAGGAATGTGCAGCGCATTATGTATGCGGGAAAAGTGGGTCGATAGAACTCAATATGTGAAAAATGGAGCTCTATGGAGCCTTGCTTACACACTCACGGGACTTCTTGGTGCAAGCTATGGAGTAATGAAATATCACTCAGCTTCCCAAGGTTGGTCCCATGGTTCTCTATCTTACATGGTCCCTCAAACCAATGTTTTTGCTCTCAGATCACTGAGCAAAATGGTTTAGGGATGGCAAATGCGAGAACGAGGGATGTTTTTTGTTGTTTTAGTATGAGATGCATCATAAACTATGCATGATTCCAGAAATGCAATAAACTAGCTATAAGATGACAAGATTAGTAAACAATACTATCCTAACATGATATATTAGTCTATGATTAAGCTAAATGATAAAGAAAGTATTCTAAATATGCATATTTAGACTAATTCCTAATTAAAAGAGAGGCTAAAATGATGAGCATAAAATGGTATGAAAGCTTGAATGTATTTGAGCATAAGTATGATACTACAAACTTGGATGATGAAAATGGAGGAATGAGAACTCTATTTATAGCAAAAATAGGGCAATGGATGGTCAGGATTGAAAGAGTTGATCAAGGGTTGAGTTTGAAAGTTGGGAATCCATGTTTGCAATTTGCACCAATAAAATGATGACAAATGTCAACATAGGGTTGGGTTGAGAGAAGGGGTTGGAGACATTAAATGCTTGAAAAGACCTCATGGTTATCTAGAGATAAGGGTTAAGCTTAAGTTAGGCTTACCCATTGGATTTAGAGTTAATCCAAGGATAAACCTCTGTGCAAATGATTAAGAGATAATCATGGTCAAAGCATTAAAGGCTTGATGAGACCCTTGGGTTGGATGAAGGTTAAGTTAGGCAAAAAGTCTCTAACCATGTAAGAGGGTTGAATTAACCATTAATGGTTTGGGAGACTTTGGAAAATTAAGTGGTTGAAGACTTGAAGCCTTTAATGGTTATCAAAGACTTTAAGGTTTTGAGAAGTGACCTCCCCTTGCTTAGGGATGTGACAAAGTTTAGAGGATGGGTTAGGTTAATTTAGAAGTGATTAGAAGGGTCTAGAAGAAATTAGGAAGGGATTTAGGAAGCAAGTGGGAGATGTAGGAAAATGCAAGTGGATGGAGGGATAATAGGATTTAATTGAAATAAAGTTAATTTAATTCAATTTGGTTGTAATTTGGGGAAATTAAATAAATTAGATCTATTCAATTTAGGATAACTATTTAATTAAATTTGAATTTAATTAAAAGTGGATAGGGGGGGATTTAATTGAATAAAATGATTTATTCATTAAATGGGTATAGTGAATTTAATTGAGTAATTTACGTAATTAAATAGAGGAATGCGGGTAATTTAATTAAATTGGATTTAATTAAATAGAGAAATGAACATAAAATATTCATTTAAGAATATGGTCATTTTTATACGTCTACATTTTGCCCCTCTTTGAAGTGACGTGTGTGCACATGTTATTTCAAAGAAAGTGATGTTTTATCATGATTTATGATCAAATGAAATATTTGTGTCGCTCGTATTTTGCAAGTTGTGCCCCAGATTTGATTTTATGTGTGATGCCCCCTCGGGAGATGAATCAATATTTTGAAAATTTTGATTGGATTTGATGATTTGTGTGTGGTGTGTATGATTTTGTCTATGTGAAATGTTGAAATTGATTCATCTCCCGATAATTTGCATTTTGTAGGGTATAAGGGAGACCGCGAGCAAATTACATGCCCAGTTCCCTAACCCTAATTTCACTTTCCTCCTATAAAAGGGGAAAAGGGCTTTGATTTGATTCATTTGTGCATTGTTGACTTTGGAGAAAGAGAATTTGGAGAGAAGTCAAAATGTCTATTCCGTATTCCAAGCATCGTTTTGAGCGCGTTCGGAGGTACCGGAGACCTGCCGCATATGGACCACCAATAAGTCAACACTTTTGACCCTTTTTTGATTTTTTTGTTGTTTTTGGTCATTTTTTAATTTTTGAAATTCGGTTTTAGCGTTTTAGCGCGTCAAAGTCGCAATTTAGCGCATACAAAAATTTAGGTAACGCATGAAACGTAATTTTAGGGCTACGTCCGAAACAAAATAGTGTAGCGCATAGAAAGTCTAGATTAACGCAGGGAGTGAAAATAGTGCATGTCGAACGTAGGGTAGCGCATCGGGTTAACAAGATAGCGCGTGAGTAAGACCTAGTGCATAGGGGTCACAGGGGTTCGCATGGGTAAAGGGTTTTAGCGCGTAGGGTAGACCTAGCTTATAGGGTCAAATAGGTAGCGTCATCAAGGTATAGGTTAGCGCATAGATAGGTTTTAGCGCATAGGGTAGGTTGGGTGGCGCATGGGGGAAAAAGACTAGCGTGTAGAGTTAGTCTAGCACATAGGGTAAATAGATTAGCGCGTGGGAAAAATAGCCTAGCGCATGGGTAGATTTAGCGCAGCGAGAATCTGTTTTAGCACATCAGGAAAAATTTTGTGCGATGGGGGGAATTGTGAAATTGTTGTGTCTTGCTGTCATGGTTTTTATGGATTTGTTCAATATGATTGTTGATATAACTTGTTTTGATTTGCGATATTTCAAATTATGCATAGATATTAATGTGTTGGCTTGATCAAAGCATGATTTGTTTTTGCACTTTGTTTCAAGTTCAATGTGTGAAGCCTGATTTGTGTTACAAGCTGATATGGGTTGGAAACTTGAGTTGTTTTACAAGTTGATATGGGTGGGAAACTTGAGTTGTTTTACAAGTTTATGTGATGTGGAGACTTGAGTTGTGTTACAAGTTTTGATATGGTTTTTGATAACTTGAGTTGTTTTACAAGTTGATATGAAATGATAGGATTTTGAACTTGATGCAGATGAGCAAATTGTTTCATGTTGTTGATGTGAGTTTGATTTTGATATCTTTGTTTTGATGTGGAAACTGATATTGGACTTGTTTTGCTAGTTGACAAGAGCGATTGGGTGTGGTACAGTTGTGTGAGCGATTTCCTAGGCCTTGGACTCTGATACCACGGTTGACACAGGCCAACCAGGATATTATTGATAGATGTGGGTTGACATCCCTGTTGGATATGCCTCGGTTCACTGTGAACCGGGGGCTACTTACAGCGCTCGCAGAGAGGTGGCACAACGACACGAACACCTTCCACTTTGCCAAAGGTGACATGACAGTCACACCAGAGAACTGTTACAGGATTCTGCGCATACCAGCAGTAGGTGCACTAATACCATATGAGCAGTCGGAGGAGGGTGGCACAGAGGCACTTCGCTGTATTTTTCACGATGAGACAGTATGCGGATACGAGATCCCGTGGCAGGAGTTCCTAGACCTGGATTATGCACCGCTTCCATCAGTACTGGCAGGGCTTATGGGTGGATTCCTTTGTCCTAGTCGTAGGTCAAAGGGATTCTCTGTGGGATGGGGGCTGGTGTTAGAGGACATGGTTACACAGGGCCACAGGTTTGCATGGGGATCGGCTATGCTAGCCCATCTATACAGGGACCTGCACGAGGTGGTATACCTAGGTTACGGCAGTTTGTCAGCTGGCGTGATGCTCTTACAGGTATGGTGCTAGGAGCATATTCCGACTACTAGGCCATTAGCAGACAGAGATAGGCCAGTTGGACGTGCCTATGCTTACGGATACAGGGGTCTAGTTCTCTAGCGGAAGCTGGGCAAACTAGAGCATTGGAGGAGAGTTTTGGATGACATTGATACGGTCACATGGCGACCGTATATAGGGTGTGAGGTGTGGGCGGAGGACGGGCTACAGATGCCCTGCATGTTTATGACGAGATACCTGATTGGGAGGACCCCATTTGTTATTGAGAGGTTTGTGGTGACCAAAGTTTTGTGACATTTTGGTCGACAATAGGGTATATCTCAAGGGGCCTGTTTATATGCACGGCAGAGGCAGGACATATCAAATTGGAGCCCGACCATTGATAGTGCGGTGGCGGTGGAGGAGTTTGTCGGTCTAGCGGGCCAGATATGGGATTATGCCCCAGAGATTTTGGATGCGGGCAATGACCGATGAGTTTGCGAGATTGTTTGCTGCGCGGGCAGTGGCCAAGATATCGGATCCCAAGGAGATGCGGCCGGCATTTGATGACGAGGATTAGGAGGGAGGTGGAGATGATGAGGATGATGGAGATGGTGGAGGAGGTTGATGAGGGAGAGGAGATCGGGGGAGGAGGGGAGATTGAGGGAGGAGAGGAGATAGAGGTTTGGAGAGAGCAGTCAGACGGGCAGTGATGGACAGGGGGAGAGGCGGATTGGCTATCGGAGCTGGTGGAGAGGGGAGGATGGGAGAGGTTCTAGCTGCAGTGGGGGGACTGACGAGGCGATATGGCCAGCCCAGAGGAGGAGGATGGATGTGCTCCCACCTCCAGCACTGAGGACAGCTAGAGTTAGAGGGGATGTCCCTGTGCAGGTACCGCTACAGGTTCGGATCCTCACTCATGTTGAGGATGCACAAATTCGGACCCTGCAGGTGACTGTACAGCAGCTGTAGGCACAGGTTTTGACATATCAACGGCAGATTGCGCAATTGACCACTGAGCGGGACACAGAGATAGAGCAGAGGGGGCGAGCGGAGGAGCTTGCAGCCAGTGTGTAGAGAGCAGCGGCGGGTGGTCCGATGAGAGACACCCTGAGAGAGCTATCTTTGAGAGCTCAGGAGGCGGAGTACTACCGCCAGCACTATGAGGCTGCGGTACCCAGGGATCATCGAGTACAGAGCTTCACACAGTCGAGATCCAGTCGATCTCGAGATACTGGGTCGCAGTCCGAGAGCCAAGGTGTGACAGGGCCATCGAGACAGGATCCCCCTAGAGATCCAGGGGTGGGGACATCTGGAGCCAGACCATCTCCGTCAGGGGATAGCCATACTTGAGAGACATGGTTTCTGTTGTATTTTTTATCATTGTATTCTTTGTGCTGGACATAGAGATGATAGATTTTGTACATTTTGATCATTTTTGGAGATATATATATATATATACGGCATCATGATCTTTGATCATGTAGTGTGTTATATGGATGTATGTGCTTATGTGTTCTTTTCTTTATGTGATGATGATGCAATGCTTAAATATATGATATAATGTATGATGCGGGATGTATGCTTTTAATATGTTTGTGAGATGTATCTTGAAAATGAGATGTATGATTTTATATGCTGTGAAATGTATCTTTGAGATGTATGATAATGATATGTAACTAAGTGTAAAATGATATGCAACTAATTGGAAAATGATATGCAACTAATTGTAAAATGATATGCAACTATATTTTTAAAGCATCCTCATTCTGCATTTGTCATCCCGATACAACCATATGTTGTTTGCTTTCTTTGTAGGTATCATCATTGAGCATTGATTTGTTGAGGATATGTTGAAAATTTAAACAAGCACAACGGTAAAATTGAACCATAATGACCTGAGAAAAATTTACATGATGTTTGATTTTGCAAGATAGCACAAGCGTCAAGGTATAATTGAACCGGGACGACCTAAGTGCGGATTGCGTAAACAGACAAGATTAAATCATTTGTATGCGTGCAGTGGAATCGGGCCTTCAGTGATATTCGATGTTTCACGTCTCGAGGCAAGTATTCACACAGTACAAGTGATCGCCTCCCAGATAGAAGACTAAGAAAATATTAGAAGTTCTCCATGATCTCTAGCTTTGAAGCATTTAGTGAGAAAAGGAAGAGAATCCAATAATTTAAAAAGTTCAAAATACAAAACTAGTCAAGATTTTTATGTGATAATGCAACATTCAGTACTTCAGAAAATCATCCATCCTTGGTATTTCTGTGAATTTTTTGTTTTGTTTTGCGATGAAGCGTAGTTTTGTTTGTTGGATGCCATACTGCGGAGTTTTGCTTCTAGTTTTGACATCTTGAATGTTCGCAAGTTTTGACGATTTTAATGCCCCCAGCTGAGTGTGCCTCTTGATGTGAATATGTACAGTGATTTCCAAGCCATGGTGGAATGTGGTAAGAGGATATATATGGATAAACCAGGATGGTGACTACGCTAAGTATGCCCTGAATGGATATGTGCTAAGTGTCAGGCGATGGCCGATAGTGTTTTTAAGGATACGGATAAAATGGTATGGAGATAGATAGAGGAGCCATTCTTTCACAAGAGCGCCTATTTACAAGGTTTTCACTATTTGTTTTTATTGTACTTTTTTTTTTTTTTTTTTTGGATTTTTTGATTTTTTTGCTTGTTTTGGCTTTTTCCATGAACTAGTCTGCTTAAGTGTAGTACTTCTTCAGATGGATGATATTAGTTGATTCGTCGAGCACATCTCCTTCTGAAGTTGTTAGCTGATAGGCACCTGATACATAGACTGATATGATGACATAGGGACCCAACCAGTTAGGTTCAAATTTCCCTTTTTTTTCTCGATCTTGCTAATTTCTTGGATTTTCTTTGAGGACTAGGTCACCAATTTTGAAGGTGCGAGGGATGACCTTGTGATTATAGCTCCTGCACATGCGTTGTTGATATGCTTTGTGATGAGTGTAAGCATGCTGACGTCTTTCATCTAATAGTTCGAGTTATTGCAGTCGGTTAACTCGATACTCTTCATCTGGGATTAAACCTTTCAAAGAGACTCTGAGAGATGGGATTTCTACTTCCAGGGGTAAAATGGCCTCTGATCCATATACTAATGAGTATGGTGTTGCTCCTGTAGGTGTGCGGATGCTGGTTTTGTATGCCCAAAGTGCTAGATTGAGTTGGACATGTCAATCTTTGCCTGCATCATTCACTGTTTTCTTTAGGATCTTTAGTATTGTCTTGTTAGATGCTTCCGCTTGACCATTTCCCTATGGGTAGTATGGTGTAGAGAACCGATGTTGGATTTTGAATTTTTCACATAGTTCTTGTACATCGTGGTTTTTGAAAGGTCGTCCATTATCTGTGATGATTGAACTTGGAATACCATATCTGCAAATCAGATAATTTAGGATAAAAGAGGCAATTTGTTTCCCAATCACTGTGGTCATGGGAACTGCTTCTATCCATTTGGTAAAGTATTATGTTGTCGTTATAATAAACTTGTGTCCATTTGAAGATGAAGGAAGAATTTTGCCAACTAAGTCTAGTCCCCATTGACAAAAGGGCCAGGATGTTGTAAATGGCTGCAATTCCTGTGCCGGTGCATGTATCAGATTGCCATGGATCTGGTATTTAGGACATTTCTTGGCAAAGTGATATGAATCTTTCTCCATTGTAGGCCAAGAAGCTTTTTAGCAAGAGTAGTTCCACTTGAATGTGTTCCACAAATACCTTCGTGAAGCTCGTGTAAAGCGGAATCAGAATCATTACGATCAAGGCAACGAAGAAGAGTACCATCTAGACCTCGACGGTACAAAGCACCAGCGGTAAGGATATAATGGGCAGCTTGCCGGATAAAATTACGTTTCTGGTTACGGGATTGGTCAATGGGTAAGATATTGTTCTTGAGGTAGTCGTATATTGGTCCATATAACGAAGAATCTGAACTAGTCAAGGCATAGATAACATGGGATTCAGAGTGGTCATAAGCTGGGGAGAATAGCTACTCTACGAGGAACTCGTAACAACTCTGTTGCTCTGGAATTTGTAGTAATGAAGCGACAGTAGCCATTGCATCGGCTGCTTTGTTGTTCAACCTTGGTATTTGCTCGAAGGTGATGTGCACAAAATACTGTTTGAAGTCATCCACCATTCGCTTGTAGGGTAGTAGCTTGTCATCCTTTGTCTAATAGTCATTGTTGATTTGATTGACGACTAGTTGTGAGTCTTTGTAGACCTTTAACTCTGTGATTTTCCATTCTACGGCCATTGTGATGCCTATAACCAATGTCTCATATTCAGCCACATTATTTGTGCATGGGAACATAAGCCTATATGATCTTGGTACAGTGTGTCCTTCAGGAGTGATGAATAGAATGCCAGCACCTGAACCATGTTGTGTGTAGGATCCGTCAAAGTATAGGGTCCATTGTTTGGTAGAAATAGCAAGAACGTCCCTGTCTGGAAATTCAATCTCCATAGTTTGTTTTCCTGGTAGCGGTGCTTCAGCCAGCTGATCTGCAATTGCTTGTCCTTTGATGGCACGTCTTTCTGTGTATTGAATATCAAATTCACTGAGAATCATGACTCATTTAGCCAATCTATCTGTAAGAGTTGCCTTGTTGAGTAGATATTTGAGAGGATCAATTTTTGCCACTAGCTTAATTGTGTGGGCTAGCATATAATGTCAGAACTTCTGAGATGCGAAGACCACTGTTAGGCAAGCCTTTTCAATGAATGTATAGTTGAGTTCATAGCCATTCAATGTCCTACTGATGTAGTATATGGCTCGTTCTTTCCCTTGTTGATCTTCTTGTGCCAATAGTGCCCCCGGCGATATATCTGTTGTTGAGATATATAGGATAAGTGGCTTTCCTGCGACTGGTGGTACTAGAACTAGTGGATTCATTAGGTACTGTTTGATTTGGTAAAAAGATTCTGCACACTTGGTCTCCCATCTGAATGGTACATTTTTGTGTAGTAAATGGTTAAATGGTAGACTTTTATCTGCTAGTTAAGCGATGAATCGCCTGATTGATTGAAGTCATCCTTGTAGAGATCTGAGTTGACTAATATTCTTTGGTGGTGTCATTTCCATAATGGCTTGTACCTTTGCTAGATCTACTTCGATACCTTTAGCTGAGACTATGTAGCCTAGTAACTTGCCTGATGTAACCCCAAAGACACACTTCTTAGGATTGAGCCTGACTTGGAATTTCTCCAATCGATCAAAGATATTTGTTAGGATGCTGAAATGTTCTGCTATGGTGAATGACTTAGCTAGTAAATCATCCACGTAATCTTCCTTAAATGTGTGCATCATATCATGAAAGATTTTCTGTCATTGCTCTTTGATAAGTGGCCCCTGCAATCTTTAAGCCAAAAGGCATAACATTCCAACAGTACGTTCCCCAAGGATAGGTGAATGCGGTTTTATCTTGATCTTCTGGGGCTATTTTGATTTGATTATAGCCTAAGAAACCGTCCATTAGTGAGAGCATTGCATGGCCTGCTGTGAGATCTACAATTATGTCGATACTGGGCAGAGGAAAGTCGTCTTTTGGACAAGCTTTATTGACGTCTCTGAAGTCAATGCATATTATGATACTACTATCTGGTTTTGATACTGGAACGATGTTGGAAATCCATTCTGCATAGTCAATGGGTCGGATGAATCCGACATCTAATAGTTTCTTTAGTTCAATTTTGCCCATGAGTGCTACCTGTGGATTCATCTTTCATAGCTTTTGCTTGACTGGTTTAACTCCTGAAGAGATGGACAAGTGATGCATGATCAAGTGTGGATTGACTCCGGGCATATCGGCATATAACCAAGCAAAGTTAATTTGTTGTTCTTTAAAGAAAATGATGAATGCTGATCTTTTCTCCTCTGTCAAAGATTCTACAAGGTGTATGTTTTTTACTGCTTCTGTGGTACCAATGTTGATTGATTGAGCGGGCTCAGTCAATATGGGTGATCGCTCATGAAAGTGTTCAGGAAGAGTGTCAAGTCTCCCATCGTTAGGCCTTAAAAAGGTTTTCACCCTCAGATGCGTCCTTTATTTTTACTTTTTTGTGATCTAGAGCTGCCATTGACTAGTTTTCAGCATCAGATCTTTCATTTGGTTTATTTTTGCGACTGAGAGACTTGGCACTCCCTAATTGGCAGACATCGTTACTTTGTTCACTTGTAGAGCCTGTTTCTAGATTTACGGTACATAGGTAATGGATAATAGATTCATCATCTGGGAAAATTGGTATATCATGGATTTCAGGTTCATCACAGTCGATGAGGTCAGGAAAGACAAGCGGTAAGGAATCGTTAGGTGGATCAAGTTCTACTACTATAAGTGTTAGGACAGAGTTTTCATCGTGATTGTTCTTGGTTTTAAAGAAGTCCAGGATTTCGTCGAGGTCTTCGATGGTATTATCTTCCGTATAGACTTGTTCATAATGTTTATGTTTTCTTTCCTTGGCGTCATAGATATTTTGTGGTCCAAATTCAAGAGGTCTATCTTCTGCGTTATGTTCTTCTTGAGAAAGGGATATGGAATTAGTATCATTAGGGATATCTGTAGTAGCATTGGAGCAGGTACCCCATTCATATTCATTGGAATCAGTCTCAGAGGCATCATCCCAGATTCTATCAGTGTTGTATACTGGTATGTTGTATGGTGAAAACAAATCTTTGATGATGGATACCATTTTGATAGCTTTTGTTGATTCTGTGTCAGATCCTGCTTCTACTTTTTGTATTTGTTCATAGACTGTGCCTCCTTGGGGAGAAATAAAGGTATCCGGAGATTATTTTATTGGTTCTTGAAATAGTGGATTCTGAACATGAGCTACTGCTGTCGATATAGCCCTTTTGTGGCTTAGAAGTTTTTCCTGATGTAACTTCTGGTCTTGACATTCCCGTGCCTTGCGGATTATTTCTGCTGATTCAAAGAGTGCTTCCTACCAGGATTCTTCTTTGTACTTCTTCTTTACTTTCCATTGAGGTTTTGCAGTTATGCAGGGCGGCTTTCTTAATAGGAAAGTGAGCTCACAACCCAATCCTGTTTTGTCTCTACTGGGTTGTGAAGGAAGATCTATGGGTTCAGTGACTCCTTTGCGTTTCCCAATAGGTCCTTTACCATCATATCCCATTTGTTGCATGATTAAGTATCCTTTTCCATATAGGTGTGTTGGTAGAACAATGTCCAGAGCAGTTGCTCTATTATCTTCTTCCTCATCTTTGTATAACTAGCTAAGAATATCCTTGTCTTCTGATTCATGTGCTAGAGTGCCCAATTGGATGAAGGTACCATCAAATTTGGTCATGGGCTAAGTTACCAAATGCGTTGATGTAGTAGGCAATCCATGAGATCTGGGTGATGTTGGTAATTTGGCCAAACATAAGGGCTCCAAAGAGTATTCTCTCATGCCTTGGTCTTTGATTTGCATTTTCTGCTTGAAATCTCCAAATAATGAGTTGGGTTTTGTTGTTTGTAGATCTGATGTTGAAGATCGCTGCTTTTCTCTATTATGAGGAACCAAACTGTCTTGGGCTGCCCCCATTGCATTGCAATGTGGAAATGGATTGTGATCAGCAGATATGGAGATTTCTTGTCCGTCATAAGGAAATTTGACACACTGGTGATACGTAGAAGGTACTGCTTGCATTTCATGTATCCAGGGTCGCCCTAACAAAATATTGTAGGTGAGATCTATGTCTAAGACCTGACACATAGTATCTTTTTGCATTGGTCCCACTTGAATGGGTAACATCACAGTTCCTTTAGATGACCTTTCCTCATCATCATATGCCTTTATGGTAATCTTCTTGCAGGGATTAATAGACTCTTCTGAGAAGCCTAATGCACGGATAAGCTTTAAAGTACATATATTAAGTCTGGCTCCTCCATCTATTAAGACTCATTTTACTCGGTGTTTGCAAACAATGACTTTGATATGGAGAGGAGTGTTATGCGGATGACTCAAGGAAGCATTGTCATGCTCTGAGAAGGTGAGGTTATGAGGTCCTATCATATGGACGACCATGGCTTGAAATCTGTCTGTATCCAGATTTTGAGGTACGTTGGTTTCCAATAGTGCTTGTTCCAATATGTCTTTGTGCTTCGGTGATAGTTTCAGCAATTCTAGTATACATATCTGAGCTGGAGTTTTGCGTAGTTGGCTAACCAAGTCATATTGGATTTTTGGTGTAGTAGTTGCAGGTGACGTATGTCCTTTTAAGACATATTTCTGAGTTCGGGTTGTTACATTGACAGATTCATGATCACGTTGATCTCGGATGCTGATGACATTTACTTGATGATCTTCAGCTGATATGTGATTTATGGTGTTGTTGTAGATATGGTTGATACGAGCTTCGCGTGTATCATCCAAGGTTGAAGCTCCATCTTTGTTGTAATTTGGGAGAGGATTTTTAAAGGCTCTATGATCACCATTTGTTTTGAGACCATCTACCGTTAAGTCACCTCGATCAATCATGTCCTGCACCATGTGTTTCAATATCATGCAATCGTTCGTCCGATGACCCTTGTTACAATGGAAATCACAATAGTGTGAATCATTCCACCAAGGTGGTTTGATTTGGGGTTCATAGTTGTTGATTGCAGGCAAGGAGAGAATTTTGTTTGCCAGAAGTTCTCTGAATGCTGATTCTAGTGATTGCCCCAGTGGTGTGAAGATACGCTTTTGGAAATTGTTCGTGTTGTTGCGTGAATTGTTGTTCGGTCCTAGATTCATGTTTTTGCTTTGAGTATCATTGGTGTTGTTTGTGTTGAGTTGTCCTTGATCGGTGTTTGGTGCATATGTGTTAGCATTTGGATTAGCATTTTTTGGATTTTTCGTATTTTGAGGATTTCCGGATAATGCAAGCACTGGTTGTTTAGATTTGAGATCATGTGATTCATTGTTGCCTTCATTTTTGTTTCGAGTCCAAAATCAAGATTTGTCTAGGTTGGTGTGGTTCTGGTTATTGTAATTTGATGAGTTTGTTCCTTTCTTGTAGAATTTGAGTGTTCCCTTTTTGACACACACTTTCTCTACTTGAATGTCATTTTCAATCAATTTAGCAAAAGACGGTATGCATTGAAGTTTTAGCCTGTAACTCATTTCACCATTCAAATTGTCAATGAAGATTTCCATTTTCTCTTTTTCAGGAATATCTCGAGGATATCTGGAGACCATGCATCGCCAGCATTGAAGGAATATCATGAATGTTTCATTGTTCTTTTGTTTGGTGTTGCAAACATCTAGCATGGTTATTGAATGTTGGATGTTATAGGAGTATTGGGTTATGAATTTGTTAACCAATTCATCAAATGATCTGACAGGTGGTGTAATTTTGGATAACCATTCCATTGTTTGCCCTCCCAGGCTTCTTGGGAATAACCTCATCAGATAGGTGTCATCATGAGCAAATTCAAGACTCATTGTGCAAAATTCTCGAACATGATCTCGGGGATCACTTTTCCCATCATATTTATCAAATTTGGGAACGTCTGAGTTTGGAGGAAAAGGCACCATGTTCAATCTTCTGTCAAATGGATAAGGACATATTTCGTTTAAAGAGTATCGCACTATTGTCCCTTGTTGCATGTCATGTATTTGTCTTTGTAACATTTGCATTTGTTGAGTAAGAGCAACCAAAGGCGCATTATTTTGCCGAGGAAGAAATTCTTCCCTTGTATTAGTTCTTAGCTGAAAAGGTGTGTTAAATGGTATATTTTGCTCTGAAGTTTCTAACTCGGGTATACGCATTTCGGGTATACGTTGTTCTGGAATGTGTGGCTTACGTATGTGTTGTTCAAGGTTACGAGTTTCTTCTTCTCTTTGTTGTTCTTGATATGCATATTGTCGAGATCCAGTTCTGAAGATGTTTGTGTCTAAATCTTCGGGAAGTTTAACACCTTTACTTGTGAGCATGAGCAGATACTTTTCTTTGTCATTTTCCATAAGCCTTTCTACAAGCTTTTGGAATGAAGGGTTTTCCTAACATTCCTGAAGAAGCGCTTCAAAAATTTTAGTCTCTTCTAAGTGTGGAACTTCAAAAGGATTTGACAACCTTCTATTCATACTAGACTCTGCGTGTGTTTCGCTTTGTTGGTTTCTTTGAGAGCGAGTAACAGGCATTTTAGTAGAAACTTTCAGTGACGAAGGAGACAAAATCCTCGTTGATATGTTGCTCGGGGGTGGGTGGTTCTAGTCGAGATGTGTTATAAGTGATATACTTGTCAGGCAAGAATGTCGGATTGATTTTTCCTCCGCGGTTTATGATTTGATTAAAAGCAGACTTTTGACAGTAGGCTCTTGTTTTTAAGGGCTCTTTGTCAAATTCGTTGGATTTGTTTTGGATATAACGTTTGACGTGATGAAGGAATACCCGATAAGATTTGAAAAGTTGACGATTGATGTATAAAAAATTATTTCTCTTGATGAACTTGGAAAAACTAGGTGGTTGTTTCTTCAACGTAATGTTACGATAAAGGTTCTTTCTTCTCAAAATATGGGGTTTAGTCATGCATGAGTGATCAATGGTTTCTTTTGATTTGTTTGGATTCAGTTGATCTTGTTTGGAAAATTTAAAATCTTACTCTATCAAAGTGAAGGTTTAGATGCCCCTTCACGACAAAGCGTGTCAAATGATATGGATAAAAGTCTCCCGATATGGAGACTTGATTTGACAACTTGAAATTTTTAAACAAGTGTTTTTGAAATGAAATCCGTAAGATAGTAAAGGATTTTGTTGATACTGATGATGAGGTTTCCAGATTATGATAAGATAAATATGTTTTATCGTGCGATCAGTTTAGGATTTTTACAACGTTTGTTTTGACACAAATTTAGCTCAAGAAATAGTTTTAACGATTTGTTTTCGCTACTCCGCTTTGATGAAAAATGTTGTTGATAATGAGAGGCTTTTGAAAATGTTTTCAAAATTTTTAAAATTCCTCACTGTTTTGCCCTCTGTCTATATGTTTTTGATCATGCGCCAAAACAGGGACAAAATGTGCTTCCAAAATTACTCCACACGCTAAAATAATGACCACATGCGCTAGGTTGTGTAAAGTTATTTCAATTTCAATTAAAGAACAAGTTATGAACTATGTATGCTATAAATGTATATGAGGAATTATGTTGATGTCTAATAATTCTGATTTTATCTGCAGGTCTGAAAGAGAAAGATCATTTTATGTTTTCTATGTCTCCTCCAAATGAATTCAATTGGTATATATATATCATTTAGGCAACCAATCAATTGGTGTATTGACCGGTCATGCCTTTTAGGCATGACCGATCAATGCACCCATTGATCGGTGCCTTTGTAATTATACCATTAACACAAGGCTGTTTATCGGTTCAAAACCTCGATAGCATATTGTAATATAATATAATGATTGATCAAGATAATGAATCAGTTCATGTAAACACCGATGATTCAAAATGCACGATGTATGTAATCCAACCGGTGCAGTTGTTAACCACTGTTAATTCCAAATGAAACGGTGTATGTATTAAGCCCGATAACAAATATGCCCGATGATTAAGCCCGATAACAGATGTGGATCGGTGCCAATAGTTATGCACCCGATAGCAAGTATGTATCGGCTAATAACCCGATAACTTATAGCATTTAATATGCTAAGCAATGTTTGTAAAATCCGATAATCATATGCAATATAAGTTTAGACATGAAGCATGTAAATAATAGAACAAGGAAGGTTAGAAATATCTTATCTTGCATAAGCTACCATGCATTAACAGGTTGCCCCCAGACACGCGCTAAAGTTTTGACTGTTCAAAAAATTATTTTCTACTTGTTTAAAAAGTCATGCGCTAGCCTGGGCCTGTGACGCACTAACTTTTGAACCTGATGCGCTAATATTTTGCTGCTACGCGCTAAGCTGATGCCTCCACGCACTAGACTTTTTCTCTGATGCGCTAAATGTTTTAACACTGGTTTGATTTTGGGATAAAACGCTACTGTTTGGAATAGACGCGCTAACTTGATGGTTGGATGCACTAACAAAACTACCTCACGCGCTAAGAAGTTGCTCTTACGTGCTAAACTGCCCTGATTTTTCCTTTGGTTGGTTTTTTGTAAATTTTGGATTTTTGTTGTGAATTTTTCAGGTTTGATGGATGATTTTCTTAAGTAGTAAATGCAAGCACGGCACAAAAAGTACAACTATTTTGCCTAATCTAACAAAAAGTGTATGTTCTACGAGGATGTGTTCAAATCCCCAATGTTTTAACAGGTTTGGATACGAATAATACACTTCAGAAAGACTCTTTATTCAAATGTCATAAATAACCTCATAGCCCACTAGTCTTGATACTCCGTCAGCTCAAACAGCCGTGTCACCCCCTAGAGGGTGCCCATTTTTTTGCCTTTTGCCATAAATTAACTCAAAGTGAATCGCTTCGCAGTTGAGTAGTTATCTTGGGAGATATATGGTGAGTAATCTTGGGGGCGGATTCTTCCCCACCCTTGCACTATGATGTTATAAATGTCTAGTTACTGACTCAGTTCAAAGCTTCTATTTCTATGGTTCGTAATCAGGCTTCCCGTTCGGCCGTCAGTGATAAACTCCCTCAAGAGGCTTCCCAACCTTTAGAACAAAGGCTTTATGTATCTCGAGGATACTAGGGGAAGGTAAATCGCTGCGCGCAACCGTTGAAAAAGACTTTCGTCACTTTCCACTTTTGATTATAGTGGGTTGGAATACTTGGCGTCAAAGTCGTTTCCCACTTAGGTCGTTCCCTTCACACCGGCCATAAACGGCTTTAAGAGTTGATTTCAACTCCTCGGGAAGGTAGGCCTGCTAAAGGATGTAAAATGCTTTTGAAAGAAAGAAAGCTTTTTAAGAGAGGTCTGGTTTTTTGGATCACCCAGTTAAGGGGAGAGCATATACCTTCCTCTTTCGATTCAAGGCAATCACAAATTCTTTTTAAACCTTCAATTCAGTGATTTTCTAATCTCTACTGGGAGATGTTGCACCAAGAAAGGCATGGTGTTAATTTTACTTCCTCAAAGCAATGATTATTTAATCTAATGAAATAACCGCGTCAACAAAGCAAAAGGTTCAATTTGGTCAACAAATAAAAATCGGTATACAAAAGGGGAATAACTTCCCTCTTTAATTGCAACAAAGCTTTTTGAGATGGGGTTCTTTCCTTTGCAAAACTTCAAAAGTGAATCATTTTATGCACCAAAGGATGGTGAGGTTCTTTTTAAGTCCGTTGCAAAAGAAAAAAAATGAAATTTTGTGTTGTTCTTTTTAGGGCCCAAAGTGAGAAATTTTCTCCTAGAAAAACAAGAAAAGATTTTGATTTGTTGTTCGTTTTATTTGCCCAAAATAAAAGTGAGTTCAATTTTATTTAAACAAGAAAAGAAAGAAATTTGAACTTTGACTAACTTAGAAAAGTTAGTAAAAATTTAAACTACTTTAATTCTAACCTAAATAGAATGGATTCAAAACCTGCAATCAACTGTCAGTAACCTGCAGAAAACTAGTCAATTTGTTAGCAAAAAGGCAAATTTCGTGGACTTCCACAAGTCTAAATTTTAGTTTTTGTTACAAATTAGTTTTCTCTTTTCTGTCTGTGATGCGCTACAGAAAAACTATACGCGCTGCAATATAACAGAGATGCGCTAAAATATGGATATGATGTGCTACACTGTTTTCGGGATGCGCTACTCTGTGCACCGAAAGCGCTACTCTGTTTTTCTTTCGCGCCGAGACCTACAGGAAAAATTAGTAATCTTATGCGCTGATAAATGGACTTTACGCGCTAAATCATGGACTCCATGCGCTAAACAGTAAACCGAATGCGCTAGGCTGTTAACCGGATGCGCTAAACATTTAACTTAACGTGCTAATTCATTTTTCCCGCGTGCCTGCAAAAGTGGATATATTTCAAAACCGATTAGATATGTGGGTTCGAGCCCCACGATGGGTGCCAGAAATGTATGCGGGAAAAGCGAGTCGATAGAACTCAATATGTGAAAAATGGAGCTCTATGGAGCCTTGCTCACACACTCACAGGACTTCTTGGTGCAAACTATGGAGTAATGAAGTATCACTCAGCGTCCCAAGGTTGGTCCCATGGTTCTCTATCTTACACGGTCCCTCAAACCAATGTTTTTGCTCTCAGATCACTGAGCAAAATGGTTTAAGGATGGCAAATGCAAGAACGAGGGATGTTTTTTGTTGTTTTAGTATGAGATGCATCATAAACTATGCATGATTCCAGAAATGCAATAAACTAGCTATAAGATGACAAGATTAGTAAACAATACTATCCTAACATGATATATTAGTCTATGATTGAACTAAATGATAAAAAAAGTATTCTAAATATGCATATTTAGACTAATTCCTAATTAAAAGAGAGGCTAAAATGATGAGCATAAAATGGTATGAAAGCTTGAATGTATTTGAGCATAAGTATGATACTACAAACTTGGATGATGAAAATGGAGGAATGAGAGCTCTATTTATAGCAAAAATAGGGCAATGGATGGTCAGGATTGAAAGAGTTGATCAAGGGTTGAGTTTGAAAGTTGGGAATCCATGTTTGCAATTTGCACCAATAAAATGATGACAAATGTCAACATAGGGTTGGGTTGAGAGAAGGGGTTGGAGACATTAAATGCCTGAGAATACCTCATGTTTATCTAGAGATAAGGGTTAAGCTTAAGTTAGGCTTACCCATTGGATTAAGAGTTAATCCAAGGATAAACCCGTGTGCAAATGATTAAGAGATAATCATGGTCAAAGCATTAAAGGCTTGATGAGACCCTTGGGTTGGATGAAGGTTAAGTTAGGCAAAAAGTCTCTAACCATGTAAGAGGGTTGAATTAACCATTAATGGTTTGGGAGATTTTGGAAAATTAAGTGGTTGAAGACTTGAAGCCTTAAATGGTTATCAAAGACTTTAAGGTTTTGAGAAGTGACCTCCCCTTGCTTAGGGATGTGACAAAGTTTAGAGGATGGGTTAGGTTAATTTAGAAGTGATTAGGAGGGTCTAGAAGAAATTAGGAAGGGATTTAGGAAGCAAGTGGGAGATGTAGGAAAATGCAAGTGGATGGAGGGATAATAGGATTTAATTGAAATAAAGTTAATTTAATTCAATTTGGTTGTAATTTGGGGAAATTAAATAAATTAGATTTATTCAATTTAGGATAACTATTTAATTAAATTTGAATTTAATTAAAAGTGGATAGGGGGGGATTTAATTGAATAAAATGATTTATTCATTAAATGGGTATAGTGAATTTAATTGAGTAATTTACTTAATTAAATAGAGGAATGCGAGTAATTTAATTAAATTGGATTTAATTAAATAGTGAAATGAACATAAAATATTCATTTAGGAATATGGTCATTTTTATACGTCTACACATTATAATTTGGAGCGAAAGACAATCTCAACACCTGATGGCAAGTTGCTGGCAACACTGACTCCTGAGTCAATTGGTGAAGCTTTCGGAATTGTTGCGACAGCTAGTTTTCCTCCTGCTATTCAGTGCCTAGACTTGGTCCAGGAATGTGCAACGCATTATAATTTGGAGCGGAAGACTATCAAAACAGAGAATCTTCCAAGTATGACGCATGACTTGGTGCATTTAAGGAAATTTCTAAATTCAAACTCACTCACATTGGAAGTTTCTTCTGCATGGCATAGTAATTGGGGAAAGTATGACGCATCATGAATGCAATTGTTAATTTAATGCCTCCTAAGAATTCTATATAAGTTTGGAAAGGCATTTCATTTCTCACATGCAAGATTCAGGAAAGAAGAAGTGGAGAAGTGAAGAGTGGTCATACTTGGTCTCTGTTTTCATCATTTTCAAGGTGCTTCCCAGATGGCGGAATCAAGCAAGGCAGCTACTCTCTCTAGGCAGGCATTGATCAAGGCAGAAATGAAAGGTTTCCTTCCCCATTCCCGGCTGAATTCAAGATGGGAAGAAATCTGTGATACTAATTTAGGCACATTCAATTTGGTTGCATTCAAGACCAAAATGTTCGAGACAGCAAGGCACAGTCCATCACCAACAACTGTCAAAATTGTCAAAAGCGGAATTGTTGCGGCAGCTAGTTTTCCTCCTGCTATTCAGTGCCTAGACTTGGTCCAGGAATGTGTAGCGCATTATAATTTGGAGTGAAAGACAATCTCAACACCTGATGGCAAGCTGCTAGCAACATTGACTCCTGAGTCAATTGGTGAGGCTTTCGGCATTCCTTCGCACTTTTCCATGACATATAGGACCAGCAACAGAGCTCTGATAGTATATGAAGTAGGTCCTGCCACGTGTGCTGATTTAATTAATAAGTAGTGGTTATTGAAGCCTAGGGTGCATGCCTCCAAGATGCCAAAAACTCTCACCATCTTCGAGTTCAAGCAGGAGTACGTGGACCTAATAAAAATGCTAAGCAGAGTAATGGGGTGTCCACATTCTGTGAACTTTGAGGCCTGGATGTTCTTCTACATAAGCGAGATTATTAATTCAAATGCGTTGATCGACTGGGCCAGATTGATCAGTCACTACTTGCACGAGCAGTTGAAAAACTTAAAAGAAAAAAGGTCCCAGTCCTTTTTCATGAGCTCCTACCTGTTCCATATGTCTGCACGAAGAGGAGGATTCGATGGGCTGCCAACAAGAGGAATCATAGGTTGCAGACCAGCTCAGCTGAAAGTACATGAGTGTTATCCCCAGCTGCATCTTCACAATGTCAATTCCTACAGGTTGACGAATGACACCTTCACCATGTACTTGACACGACTTATGCAAAAGAAGTTGCACGTAAGGGTGTCGCTGCAAACGAATGCCTTGGTCCAGAAGTATGGAGCTGCGTTCTTGCAATTTCCTAAACTCACCTACATCAGGATGCAAGGATTCTCAGTCTAGTCATACAAGTTGCCAAGATATCCATCAGACAAGCGTGTATTGTTGGAGCTCATGAGACAGTTAACCGCCTATGATCAGTTGCAGAAGAAGAAGAAAAAGCAATCAATTGAATTTCTAGTTGTCTTGGGTAACTTCATGGAAATATGCCCAGGCTTGGAAGTCGTCGAGAGTGCAGCAGGGGAATTAGCTTTCTATCGTCTGTCATTTTATACATCCAAGGCCCAATATGATCCTTACTGCCAAATTAGAAAGGTCGTTGGCATCAAATTCATACACAAGTTTCACTTAGAAGATTATTGGGTGGGTGTCAAGGATGACCTTAAGGTCCGAAAGAGAATGCATTCCAGATTGCCCCTCCACACCATCAGGATAAGTGAATTTAATCAGGTGTCAGATCAAGTGAAGGAAGATGCAGATTTGATACAATCTGAATTCGAGAAAGTAAAGGATCGGCCTATTCAGTTGTCAGATAGGTCAAAGCCCGAGATGGAAAAATTTGAGTATCTTAGCTAGATCGGTGCTAAAATTCACCAAGCACTGGATTGACAGGCAGATAAGGAAATTGGCGGAAGGGAATGTTCATCTAACATATCAGCTAATGGGAAGTCTAGATTCCCACAGTGAGGCAACCAAAAGCTCTTCGCAGGTTCAGGCAGGAAGCGAAGTTCGGATGGATAAAGGAAAAAATGCCTAAAAGAGACCAAGGGCAGCAAAGAATAAGGATATCCAACAGGAAATCCCACAAGAGGTTCAACAGGAAGTCCAGTAGGAAGAACCTCCACAAAAGAAAGCAAGGACGGAAAGAGATCACTCACACCAGCAAGTTCCTCAAGTGTGCAGGAGGTAGAGATGTTTCCACATACCACATGTCCACTTTCAGAGAGCATTCTGGCACCAGATATACTCGGCATCAACGCTTTGCAGGGACACCATCAGCCAAGAAGTCAAAGGCAAGAAAGTCCCCCTCATCAAGAAGAGGCTCGCCAGGATAGCTTCGTGGAAGCTAACCTTGGTGAAATGGAGGAAGAGTCGCAGGAACAAGAGCACGTAGAGGATCATAGTCACTCCATCCCCGCTTCGGATTGGCTGGTGGGAAGGCTGACAAGGGAATCAGAAAGGGAAACTGATCCTGCTCAGGAGTTAGAAGAATTATTGAAAAGGATGGATCAACCAGCAGAAAAGAAGGCTCCCCGAAAATTTTGCAAGGTTGTTAGGGGAGAATCTAGATCTCGGGCCTTGCACATTGTTGAACCTGCAGTGGATAAAGACAGAAATGAGATCAGGCAGGGGGATTATGTTATCAGACAGATTGATCTTGGCCATGCTTCCACAGGTTAAGTAATGGGAAACTTTGAAGAATCTTCCTTGGCCATGAAGGAGAAACTGTTGAAATCAAAGGTGAAATGTAAGCGGCTGAGGGAAGAAAATAGAGTCCTATGCGAGAACAATTCCTATGTTTCAAAAGAGCCCTCAGGGAGGCAGGTCCTTCATTCACTCATCCTTCCTCCCTTCCTAAGAAAGTGGTCGATGATGTAGAGGTTATTAGAGCGATGGCGCAAAATTCCAGGGAATGGATAGAGGATGTTTATACCGAAGCAGGAAAATTCATTGAAACCTAGCTTTGCTTCATTCAAAGTTCATAACCCTCCTGAACAGACTAGAGACGGCAAAAGGATTATGGGAGGATGTGCACATTTACCAGGACTTAACCATTCCACGACTCAGGGCTCTGACGAAGGTTCCAAGACAAATTCTGGTTGACGAGAAAGTGATTCAAGAAAATGAAGCTTATGACTTTCCCCAATGGTTCTACGTTGTTTGCTCAGGAAAGAACACCTTCAATAAATTCAGTGTAGACTCCTTTACTTTGAAAGAGTCTATCAGAGGGGTGCAGGAGGAAATCATTAGTGCAATTGAGACATTGTTCGTGAGGAAACTCAATGACGGTGGAATAACAGTGAACTCCCTGAAATCTCAGTTGCACGATTTCTTCTTCGTAGGTTCATTTCCCAAAGAGCATTTTGCAAATGTTTCTTCATTTTTCGGTATAATGAAGAAAACACGGGAAGTCATGATGGAGGGAGAGCTTCTTTTCCAAGAGCAAGGAAGAAATTGCCTTGATGGAATTTGACATTGAAAATGTGCCAAGTGTCTCCATCAGAGAGCTGGAAGCCGTCGTCAGCAAATTCATTGCATACGCCATAAATGAGCGAGATAATGGTCGTCCATTTTTGGACGAGAATCTTTTGGTTGAATAGTAGTGGTGCATTTACTGTTGGAGGTATTTGGACTAAGTGTGGGTCCAGTCAATGCATGTCATCGTCGGATGAGGAATCTTCTTGCATGCAGCTTCCTTATTTGTGGTTTTATGACAGATTCTTCGTGCATGTCGTTGTAATGTGGAATGGACATTTTCTCCTTGCATAAAGGTGTTCGTTATATTTTGGGCATAATCAGCATCATGGGGCGTATTTAATGCGCTAGTGGGCGCTATTTTAGGCTTTTGAATTAATTGTGCATGGGCATAGTGGGTTATTTATTACCAATTCTCACCTTGTTGCACCTTGAGTGGAGAATCTTCTAAGGTGAAACCCTAATTAGGGTTTGCATGGCTTGAGGCCTATATAAAGGGGTGACCCCCCTCATTTGTAAAAGGGGAGAGATTATTGTCTAAGATTGTTACATCAGGATTGTGAAGTAGCCAACTTAATGCATTGTTCAATTTTGATGGTGTATTCTTGTTCTACTTTGGCAATTTGCATGGTCTTCCTCTCTTCAATTAGATTAAATTTGCTTATATATTGCTAGAAGAACTAGATCTGATAGGAGTACTTGTGCAGAATCAAAACTCATACTTTTGGTGTGTGATTGATTGTTGTATACCGTGCAAAGTTAGCCTGAGCCTTTTGATGTGTATATGCTTAACTTCAATCATCAGTAGAGATTGTTCAATCCGATGGTTCATATTGATGATTTGAAAAACCTCCACACACCCTTTGAATATTGCACCGCCTTCATGTAGTTGTGCTCTATTGGCAAAACAAAGCGTGGTTCGATTTTGCATGAGTGATCTCGTCTCTTATCCTTAGGATTAGATTAGCTTTAGCATACTCTTCTCTACCCTATTCTTATTTACTTTCCGCATAATTTGAAAAATCCAAAAGATTTAAAACTAGACCTTTCATTGCAAATCATTCGTGCATAAATCCTTGAGCTTGCATAAGTTTCTTTCAATTGAACATACGTAAGGCCCCTTGGGTTATCAGCAAACCCATCAAACATCTGAGTCACATCCACGCACTGAAAGAACCTTGGAATTAGTCGTTTGAACTTTAAGCAATCCTAGCACACAGACTAATCTTGATCAAGAGAGGATAAGGTGACCATTGGTGACTTTATTTTGTGTTAGACGCTGTCATAAAAAACACGTCAACAGGCAAGAATTAAGTGTTTGATGAGGAAAAATAGAATTAGAATAAAAGATGTATTTCTCAAATGTACATTGATGTATTATAAAGGTGACTTAAAGCAATACCAATATAAAATGTTATGGTTCAATACTTATCTTTTCTTTTCACATAATTTTTCATTTTGATCTTTTACAAAACTTAGAATTTAAAATGTCTTCATATATTGCTACTCCTAGGATGTGGTTTGATAGATGAAGCTTCAAGATCTATTTTTATGGGATAGAAGGTCTTATGAGAAAAAAATAAATCTGCTAAAACAAAAAAGTTGGAATCTAATCAGGTCAAATATTGGAACTCCCACTCTTTGGTTCTTAATTTCTAGCATGCGCTTTTAGGGTTGGGCTAGAAAAATCCTCACTAACTTAGAAGATTATTTCCCTCCATGTCAAACATCTACAATTTAAAAAAATTAACTGTTTGCTAAAAAATAATGCAACCAAATTTTTAACATTTTTTGTCAAAAAAAATCATGCGATAACAATTTTTTTTTAAAAATTAGCAAAACATCTTAAGCTTTGTCACTATCATAAATTAATCAATCCACCTATTTGTAAAAGGCTCCTAAAAATTATCAATATCTATTGAAATATTTTAGGAAACCCCCCTCCATGGTAACATAGCCTTATTACTACAAAGTATGGAAATATAAAATGTAGACAACCTTCAAAGAAATGTTTGTGCAAAGCAACAATGTTAACTGCATTTGCAATGGAGAACAAGTCAATTTGCTCTAAAATGTTGTATGGGTGTTGTAAAGTCCTTGCTAGACAAAAACCCAATACATTGGGTAGACCACAAGACGTTCCTTCCTCATGCTAGCAAGCATGTACCATAACCAAATGGTGGGGCCAACAACTACGTGTCCACATGGAGTCTAGCCTATGGTTGCACTCTAATGAGACGAAAACCCCTTTTAACACTGGTGGGCACCATTCACCATCAATTCAAACTTTTGCCATAGTGGTTGCCTTGGTCTCAAGGTCAAGCCCTACAAATCATGGTGGGCATGTGATGTTGCTGCTGGACAAAAACACAACATGTTAGCTAAACCTCAACAAACAATCCTCTATCGTGCTAACGGATGTGTACCCAACCCAAATGGTGTGACCAACAACCATATGCCCAAAAAAAAATTGGCCTATGTTGGCACTCAAGTGGGACGAAAACCCCTCTTAACATTGGCAGGTGCCATTCACCATCAACCCAAACTTCTCGTATAAAGTTTGCTTGCTCTTGTCATGTCCCCATTTTAATTAATTCAATTTCATGAATAAATCAATCAATTCAAACAAGATTATCCATTTCTTGTAAATCCTTTAAAGTTGACCTTATCATGTAACTTGTAATTTTTAAATTTTGCCCATTTAGGATTAAGCTGATGATCTTGAAGATTTATTTTAATTTATTTTCCCTCCAAAATGAGGCATGAAATTTGAGTTGCAACATATAAAACTTGTAATATTTTCATTTGGCGAATCATCTAAACTTATGTCAGTTTATCTTCTAGAGCACTTTGTGTTCAAATGTCCTATAAAAACTCATAGATGATTGTAACTTATTGAGAAAACCTATGAATTACAAGAACAAAGAACAAAAAACCTTTGATTCGAGAGTCTTCTCATCCAAGAATTGCATCGGAGCTTCATAAATTTACAAAACATTTCAGTTATTCAATTTTATTCATTTGTTGCAAGCTGCAGATGAAATTTATGTAATTGGAGTGCAATATTTGTGTCCGTTTGACATTGCGTTATGTGCTGCTGGAGGATTCCTTGCTGCTGTTCTTTTGTTGTTCCTAAGCCTTTCTAAGAGCCGAAAAATATCAAACTTATTGTAACGAAGATCGGGGTTACTTTGGTTGATTGTGTGTGAGTAAGGCATTTTTAGTATTAGATTATGTATTTGTCATTGTAGCTCTTGCAATGATTTTTACATTGTTCTATTATGTTTTGATCAGGTAAATCAGGAAGGGCCCGAACCCGTATACATATCACTCTAGAAAGTGGTAAAGAGGGGTCTCATGAGGCGTGAAACAATAAAAAAAACAAAAGCTTTTTAACCAGAGCTAAGAACCGACAAGAAACAAGGGTCCCGACCCTTAGAAAAGAACTACTCTTTCAAAACAGATGAAAGAGGCAGAGAAGAGGTACTAGGACCTTTCCTCTGTCTGATGACAATGGTCCAAGCAATACTATCTTCTGAATTTCCACATGGAGAGGGGAAGAAGAGGAGATCCCTGCTTAGAAAGACAAACAGTCGTCAAAGGGGGAACAAAAGGAGAGGGCAAGAGGCGGACAACTACCACTAAAGGAGGAGCAATAGTCGGATGAGCTACAGGAAGAGAGCAATCGGAAGAAAGAACCATGGAAGGAACCACAGAAGGGACAGCAGGATCCCCAGCAGGGCACTCCTAAGAATCTTGGGAAGAGACATCCTTACAAGAGGCCAAATCCTCAACTGTCAAGTGATCATGAGAAGCATTCTTCCACCACGTAGCAGGTCTCTTTTGACGACCTTGAGAGCATTGGAAGCCAAATGACCAGTAGCAAAGCAACAGTAACAGCGGAAATCAACATCAGTCTATTCTGTTATTATATTAATATTAAACGTTGCATGCATTTCTAGTTTAATTTGTGCAAGTTTGGGTGTTGACTAGCTAGTTTTATTGATGATGTTTGATGAAGTTCATTGTTTATGTTCAAATATGTTTATTATCGTTGAAAAATCTGATTTGGGAGTGCAGAGGATAGATGGTATCCAAGCAACACACCAGTTCTCATTTTTGTATATTTATATTTATAATCACAAGTTCAACAACAAACATTGTGTATAGTGTGCTGAGATCATCTAATACTTTTCAGACAGCCCAAAGAATTGAAACCCATGTCTTGATTATTTACAACATACATTGAGAACACAAATATGAAGCAAACTAATAGCATGCATGTGGCATCTGCTTTTTCTCTTACAACCAGCAAAGAGAAAATTGGAATAGTTGAATAAAAAGATATTTACAGAGTGGATTCAATTTCATAAAGAAGATAAGGCTCTTCAAACCCCTCATTCAAAGTTGGTAGTTAAACTGATTTGTTTTCTTCAATGTTTGCTTGAGAGCTCCATACAACATCTTGTAATCCAGGTGTAAGGTTCTTGTAAAACTGCATCAAAAGTCATTCCCATCTAATCAAACTCAAAGGCATGTCGAGATGAAACATTGGATGCCTACTATATACTCAGTCCAAGAAACCCAACAAACAAAACCACAACTACCCTTAAACAATGGACAGAAAAAGGTCCAATTTTTAGTTCGTCTGAAAACCCAATTTTACCTCTTGAAATTCCAGAGTGTCACCTGCAGCTTTTTGGAAGTTGACCATTACAAGAGAAGGGGCTATTTCAACAACCTGATTAAAGAGCGGCTCACATTTTGAGACACTATGGAGAAAATTTGGTGCTTCTTGTGATAGGAAACAATTGAAAACCTAGATCACATTATCTTTCAAGTTCACAAGAATCACTCTTTAAATATGGCATTCCAAGAAAAATGTTTCAATATTTGGTAGACTATTGCACATTCCAGATAGGATGGTTATATGTTACCTCTGTAGCTATTGCCAGGTTGCCCTTTCTTCCAGCTTTCACACAATGCAGCTTCATCTAAGAGCACATGAAAAAAAGTTATTAAAGGGAGACGAACAATCACAGACCCATCTTATTTGGATTCAAGTTGAAACTGCACCTGATACACAAAATCATATTTACACATCCTTTAAGCAAATCCAAATGTGCTAGCATAAAGAGCATTTTTAATTCAAATTGCTAGGTTCCAGATATGATTTTTTCTCACCTTGTGATTCTGCTTTTGTACACTGAAGCCAAGGGGTATCACAGCTTCCTCGATTTTGGATAATATATTATTTGGGGACTCTTTAGAGATGAACCTTTTCTCTCTCTTAATGATGCCCTAATAGCAACAAACAATTACCAAGATATTAGCAGGGGAAACAATATTAACTCAGTGTCAATATATGCTAAAACTTCAACATGTTAATGTCAGGAAAGTTTCCATCTGTGTCCAAAAAACACTTGATAAACTATTTTTCAAAAAAAGATGTCGGTACATTTTCCTGGTTTGCACATCAACCTAATGCCTGGTGATGGTTGAAAGTTCAAACCCCAGAAAGGGAAACCTCGACATGAACAAAATCCCATACAGATATGCCACATGCAAAAAGAGAAAAAACATTCTAACTGCAAATTGTTACTGAGCCCAAAAGATTGGAAAACTCCCTCTACTTTTGGCACTATATGGAATCAACAGGGAAAGAAACATTCTTTGTATTGGACAAAACACCACCCACTTGAACATATAAACATAATCCAGTTCATGAAGTTGTACAAACACTGAGAAAGGGGTAAAAAAGTTTACTCCAATAACACGTACAGTGGTTGACCTTTATACTAAGATTTCATTCCAAATGTAGAACTTTTTAAGTTCAAACACTTGTGGCATGGAAAATGTACACGAGAAGAATAAAGGGAGTGGAAACTTGAATAACGAATTAGAGCATGGCCATTTGCTGCAACTTCTATAGTAGTTTGTGAATAAATCAAAGTTGTGAATCTTTATAGAAATCAAATCCTATCGGATTAATTTAGTGGAAAATTCCTCCCTGCCATGCTTCTCCTCTCCTTCCTTAGGCAGTTGATTGTTGCTATCATGAACCTTCGCAACACTCAGGTGCATCCTTATCAGGTAAGTAGCACAAGGCCTTTTTGATCTTACAGAGAGACCCTTTTGTGTCAAATAGAGCAGCCTACATTTACATTGATGAGTGTGGCATTTTCATTAGGAGGATATGCATGGAGATAAGTGTGGTATCCAGTATCACGTTTGACCCCCATGCTCTTGTCATTTAGCGATGTGGCTCTATTAGCCTCCACAATTTGAGGGTTTGCAAAGACAACTGACTCTCTGACTCTATTTCAATGATCTTTGCTAGCCAATCTACTTAAGAGGGGCTTAATCAACATTTACAACATATGGATCTAATTCATGCAATATTTGTTTACCATTCTACACGGTTGTTAAGATTTGCCACGGCAATCAAGTTACACAAAAATAATCAATGGAACAAAACAAATTTCCAGATAATACAACACATCCATCAACCAATTCAAGTATTTCCTTCAATACGATATTTCATTAATATGAATTCAACTGAACAAGGATGACTTTCACACTCAGTTGTTGTAATAGTCTACGTGTTCTCTCTCCTTGCAATGTTTCTGCTAAATTGCTCCTACAAATAACTAAACAATGTACGTAATATGCTATAATATTATTATTATGTCACATTAAGGTCCTTAGCTATATTGAAAAGCATGAAGAGACTATTAGCACAACCACTACATTTTCTATATGTTCCTAGTATTTGCACCTAAGCTTCCTTTGGAATGATTCCATCCTTCGTCAGCATGCATTCTTTCAATGATCATAATTTTGACATCCAATGTTGGCAATATTTTATGCCATCTTGATCTTCAGTTGTGGCAAATCTCCAATGTTTGACATCAATTTTCAACTTGGCACAATGCATTCACATGAGATTTGGCATTACATCTTTATGTGGAGTTTGTCATCACCTGTCAAAGATGTGGATTTTGGTGCAAGTTCAACAACACTTCATTAAAAATTGATTGATTAATTTGGGTTTCGATGCATTGCATGAGGGGTTGTTTATGCTCCTCTATTATTTGTCTATAACTTTAACGCCAAATAAGCACATGTTTGGTCATTTTCAGTTTTGCAAAGTATAGCTTTTGTTGATCACTAAATCTTAGCAAACCATAGCAACCTCCTAAGTTCTAAACACTGCAACCAGTTGGTTATAATTGCAGCATTTGCTTGTCCACCATTAGGCAATACTCTAGTTGAGTCTCCTTTTCATGAGACAAGAAGTAATCAGGATACAAATTCAACAATTCAACTTCCCTTTTAAAATTCCAATCTCAGCCTTAGGAAACATCCTCGATAATTTCTTTTTCTTGAGCACCTTTGCCTCTTTCCTTCAACATAGCAGACATGAATTTTGTTTTATACATACAAAAAAATTCGTATAGGATCACTTTTTTTAGTCAAATCTTTGGCATTCCTTGTTTTGCAAATCATTGCCAAATCCTTGTTTCCCATGTTGATCAATGTTGTATTAGTGTGGACATGACAAAAGCATAGGCAAAGTTTAAAACTTTTCAAAGGAGGAATATTATTTTATTTTATTACTATTTAAAAACTCTTGCCCAAGGTGGCATCCCTCTTAGGGACCCAAACAAAATTAATTAAAAATAAATTTCTCTAAAAGACGTATTATATTTATATTTCTATTTAACTTTTTCTGCTTGAAAATCTAGTCTGATACCCTTTGGGGTATCTACTTCTCTAAGTCTGTTGCACTGTCTTCACTGAATTCTGCCTCGTGACACTGATGTAGGTCTGCAATGTGGAATATAGGTGAAATACCAAAGGTATCACGTAACTCCACTTCATATGCATTTCCAAAACTAAATTTCCTCAAGATCTTACAAGGTCCAAACTTCCTCATCTTCAACTTATCATAGGTACCAACTGGAAATCTTTCTTTTCTCAGATACACCATCACTTCATCTCCAACTTCAAATTCCTTATGTTTCTTCTTCTCATATGCTTTCTCTTTATACTTACAGTTCATGTCCTCCAAACGTTGTTTGACCTGATTATGTACTGCCTTCACATATTCTGCAAAAGCTTCCGCTTCCGCACTCCTTTTATCCTCATTACTGATGTCTCTTAACTCTGATATGCCTCTAGGGTGTACTCCGGTAACAATCTCAAAGGGTGTTCTGTCAGTACTCCTGTTCACTGAATTGTTGTAGGTGAACTCTGCTTGTGCAAGAACCAAGTCCCAACTTCCGGTTTTCTCTCCAACTAAGCATCTCAACGAATTTCCCAAACTCCTATTTACCACTTCTATCTATCCGTCAGTCTATGGGTGAAAAGTAGAACTGAATTTCAAATCTATCTTCATCTTCTTCCAAAGTGTTCTCCAAAAATACCCAACAAATTTAGCGTCTCTGTCAGAAATTATGCTCTTAGGTAATCCATGTAGTCTCACCACCTCCCTGAAAAATAGGTCAGCTATATGCACAGCATTTGTTGTCTTCTTACAGGGTATGAAATGTGCCGCCTTTGAGAATCTATCCACCACCACAAATATAGAATTGTTTCATCTTTGTGTCCTAGGCAATCCAAGAATAAAGTCCATGCTTATGTCCTCCCAAGGTCTCTTCGAAACTACCAAAGGCTTATACAATCCAACATTCTAGTTGCTACCTTTTGCAAGTTGACAAATTCTACAGTTTTGAACAAATTTCCTAACATCCTTATGAATCTGAGGTCAAAAGTAATTCTCACTAACCAAGGCTACTGACTTATCAACACCAAAGTGTCCTGGTAGTCCTCCACTATGCTTCTCTTTTATCAGATTCTCCCTCATAAATCTCCTACGTATACACAACTGGATTCCTCTAAACAACATCTCATCTTGAATGAAATAATCTAGCCACCTACTCCTACCACAACAGGTTCTTTACAAGCTTTCCAAGGTTCTGCAAAATTAAGGTCGTTCTCATACAAGTTCTTCAATTCCTCAAAACCCAATACCTCCACTCTCATCTTTGTCAACAAATTCCTCCTTCTACTCAAGGCATCAGCTACTTTATTTGACTTCCCACTTCTATGCTTCAAAACAAAGGTATAACTCTACGAGAACTCCACCCATCTCATGTGTCTTTGATTCAGCTTACCTTGACTACTCAAATATTGCAAAGCTTGATGATCGGTATACAACACAAACTCTTTAGGTAGTAAATAATGTCTCCACTTCCTCAATGCTTGAATTATTGCATAAAACTCTTGATCACACACAGAGTATCTCCGTCTTGCATCATTCAATTTTTCACTGAAATAAGCTATTGGTCTTCCCTCCTGACTTAACACTACCCCAATTGCATTCCCACTTGCATCACAATCTACTAGAAATACTTTGCTAAAATCCGGTAAAGCCAACACAGGCTTCTCTGTCACCTTCTGCTTCAACAACTCAAAACTCTTATTTGCTCCAGATGTCCAATTGAAAACCTTCCTATCTCCTCTCATTACTTTTGTCATAGGACTACGAATTGAACTGAAATTTCTGATGAACTTCCAATAGAAACTAGCCAATCCATGAAATGATCTTACCTCCCCAATGCTTTCAGGTGTAAGCCATTCAACAATTGCTCTTACCTTTTCAGGATCCATCGCAGATATCACAAACCCAAATAGACTAGCTCTTCCTTCATGAAGCTACACTTTTTAATGTTTATCAACAACTTCTCTTCTCTCAACCTCTGCAAAACTTGTCTCAAATGCAACATATGTTCTTCCTTCGTCTTACTGAATATCAAGATGTCATCTAAGTACTGTTGTGACGTATTCACACATCGCCCCATTGCAAATGGGGACCCCTGTTTTTTGCTTTCTAGGGTTAGTCTTCCTGGTTTAGTTTTTTAGATTCTTGGCTATTGGTCTTTGCATTGAAGGGTCGCCAAAGGGCTCATTAGGATAGAGTGGTCTGCTTAGGTTCAAATTGGTCAATAGGTGGTCCAGGTCAGGGTCTCTATTTAAAGTTTCCTCTTGGTTAGGCCTGGGAGCTTGTTAAGTCTTGATTGGGAATAGAGGGATCTTTGTACCTTGCCACGAGTCTAAGTGAAAATCCAAGGGTGGCCTTGCCTTTAAGACCTAGGGCATTTAGTCAAGGAAGTGATGAAGAATTTGAGCACAATTGCCAAATTCGCTCCTGACCCTTCCAAAGGGACAAGAGCGAATTTCCTTAGAATCCTCTTTTGCTCCCAATCTAGACCTCAAAGCTTACTCCTACGCCTTGACTGAGTAAGGAATGACCTTTTTTTGCCTTGTGAACAAGTTAGAGCAAGATGGGATGAAGAAATTGGGCTTAAAACATCAATTTCGCTCCTGACCCTTCCAAAGGGTCCAGAGCGAATTCTCCTAAGTGCCTCTCTTGGTCCTAACTTGGGCTATAACCCTTGCTTCCAGGCTTCAATTGAATGAAGAATGGTCTATTCATGCCTTTGGAAGTGAGTTGCAAACAAGTGTGATAAGGAAAACTGAAGAATTTGTGCAAAGAAGCAAATTTCTCTCCTGACCCTTCCAAAGGGTCTAGAGTGAAATTCCTAGATAGGTCCTGTCCTTCCAAAGGTACCTAAGCGAAATTGTAAAGATGCACTTTTCATTCAACATTTTGACTAGACACTTCCTTAAGGTGGTTTGTTGGTGTGTCC
Organism: Cryptomeria japonica; assembly: GCF_030272615.1. NCBI lineage: Eukaryota > Viridiplantae > Streptophyta > Pinopsida > Cupressales > Cupressaceae > Cryptomeria > Cryptomeria japonica. The sequence continues at coordinate 559,232,718 of NC_081408.1, read as the reverse complement.
TAAGGTGAGAACAATGTGATTGAGGGTGAGGTTGAGTGTTTGGAAGGTATCTAAGACTAATTCCTCAAATTCTCTCATGACCCTTCCAAAGGCTCCAGAGCAAATTTCTTTATATCTCCCTTCGTAGTCCTAATTTATCTCATAAACCTTATCCCTATGGTGTGATTGAGAGAGTATTGATGTGTGAAACAAATTGAAGTGATGGAAAGTGAAGGATTTGAGCATAATTGCAAATTTCGCTCTTGACACTTCTAAAGGGTCCAGAGCGAAATCCTCCAAAAGACTTATTTCTTCACTAGGGACATCAAATGGTGGACATACATGGCAAGGAAAGAATTCAAAAAGACAAGTCTAAAGCCAGATGAGTGAAAAGAAGGAAGAATTGGGTCTAGAGGAACAAATTCGCTCCTGACCCTTCCAAAGGGTCCAGAGTGAATTTCTCAAAAACATGTATTTTCCTTACAATTTTTAAGCAAATTGCCCTCAAGGTATTTTCCTAAGATGGTTTGAAGCTAATCAAGCAAGCTAAGAGAAAACTTTATCAAGGACAAGCCCTATTTTCCAAATTTTGCTCCTGACCCTTCCAAAGGGTCTAGAGCGAAATTCTTTCTAAGCTCCTGACCCTTCCAAAGGGTCTAGAACGAAATCCTTAGGATAGCCTAATTTCTTGTCAAAAACATTGAGTAGACACCACTTTGAGAGCATGTTGGCTTGAATATGATAGGATAAGGGGGAATGGACAAGTCCAAGGCAAATTGGATGCGAATTGAGCCTAGAATGCAAAATTCACTCCTGACCCTTCCAAAGGGTCCAGAGCAAAATCCTTAGGAGGACACCTTATTTCATCTAGAATTCACTTGATGATGATAGAGGGAAATTTGAAAAGAGGATGAATGGTGTCAAAATGCATAATTCGCTCTTGGCCCTTCCAAAGGGTCCAGAGCGAAATTCCTTAAACCTCTATTTTGCTCCATGTTTCAGACCAAGATCTTTGTTTCTAAGGCATGGTTGGGAAAGGATTGATGTTTACTTGCCTTGAAAAGTGATTTGTGGCAATAAGATGATAGGATTGAGGCTAAATTACCAATTTCGCCCCTGACCCTTCCAAAGGATCCACAGCGAATTTTCTTGAAACCTCTTTTGCTCCCAATTTTGTGTCAAGCCTAGCGTTGATTGAGGTGGATTGAACTTAGAAGCATCCTTAGGCATACATTTGAGTGAGTTGTGGTCACAAAGTGTGAAGATTTTGTCCAAAAATGCCAATTTCGCTCCTGACCCTTCCAAAGGGTCCAAAGCGAAATTCCTAGGAGGTCTAATGTTCTGCCTAGGCCCTTGAGCGAAACTTATGCCTAGGCAATTTTGGAGGTGAATGATTTGATCTTGCTAAGGTAAGGTTGAAAATGAGGTCTAATTGAGCAACTTTGTCAATTTTCGCTCCTGACCCTTCCAGAGGGTCCTGAGTGAAAATCTCATTATAGGTCCTGTCCTTGGCGAGGGTCCAAAGCGAATTGATCTTAATGCCTTCTTGTTGATGATTTATGGTAAGAAATGCTATGATAGAATGAATATATTATGTGTACTTAATCATCTTTTGTTTGTTTTGCAGATCAACAAAATCAAGATGGAGGTGGATCAAGCCAAGACAAGGAGGACCTATTCAAGTTCCATCATCATCAAGGACACTTCAAATGCGTGAGGGAGGACTCAAGGTGCTTCTAAGTTGAAGGACTTCAAGTGTTCAAGGAGTTGCAAACAGTAAAGCTAACCATCCTCAAAGACCTCATTCTACCACATGGAGAAATCACAGGATGGCAGAGAAGAAAGATCTTATAAACACTTCAAGGCGAGCTGAGCTACCAGAGGAGTGACTTGACCGTGAAGAGGCTTCATCAAGCACAAGAGAGTCAAGGAGAGGTACATCATTCATCAGGTACATCAAGGACGAAGGAGGATCAACCAAAGTCAGTGCAAGGGTATGTTGAAGAGGCAGATAGTTTCAGAAGAGTTAATCAAAGTTAAGCTTCTCATCGAATATCAAGAGATACAAAGTTCCCTGACCATGCACAAACACAAGACAAGGTGGCATCCAAGTCGTTGTTCCTCCAGTCAGATAGGTCCACATCAACATGTCCAGATTCAATGTACCTGACTCACCGGTGATGGCACAAACTTCGAGGCACCTACCCCGGTTTCCTATTGGTCCACAAGCATTAAATGTAATTTTCTCATTGGCTAAGGGAGTTTGTTGTAACAAACCCTAATTAGGGTTTTCATCTTGTAATCCTAGCCATTGATTGTAAATCAATCAGAGCCATTGAAATGTAAAGAGCTCTCTATATAAGGCTCTGGCTCTCCATCTTGTAGAGGTTAATAGCTAAGAATTAGTAGCTAGAATAGTGAATAGAATAGCAATTAGAGTAGATTAGGAGAAGGCAAGAAATTGTTGCCTAAATTGTAAATGAACTCCGTTTTCATTGAAATTATGGTGAAGTGTGTCGTTTCTTTGCAATAGGCATGGTCTCTTGTTGAATCTTCGTTTTAGATGATAGATAATTAGATTGAATGAAGGAAGTTTACTTAATGCACTCGCGTGAAATCCGCCTAGTCCAAACCACTAGCCTCTTGTTGATTGTAAGGGTGCCCTGCGTGGTCATCTGGCATTGAATGAGCTTAAACTCAAATTGTTATGCGTCTATTGTTTATGCATTAACTTGAATGGTGATCAGTGTTTGACGGTGATGATTTGAACATCTTCAAAACTACCCTAGAAGATCGCACTAAGTTGGTGATGAATTGTTCAGTTTGATGGTGAGACCTAGCCCAGTAGGACTCCACCTAGTTGTTCATCTATCTTCTTGCATTCTAGGTCTTAGAGTAGACTTTTTGAACCCTTACCTTTTGCTATTTCTTTATTCTCCTCGATGAGTAGATAGAAGTCGAGTTCCAGCAAATCAAGCAATCAGGCATAGAAACGTAAGTCCCCTTGTGATTCCAGCATAATCACATCATACCACAAGAGCTTGTCCACACATAGAGACCCTACATATAAGAACCTTGGAGTTGCCTCGATTGATCCTTAGGCAAAATCTTCAGCATTCGGGGAAACTTTGTTCAAGAGAGGATAAGATACCTTGGTATTTTGTTTTGTGTTCGCATGTGCATAAAAAGCACATCAACAAGTACACAATAACAAACTTAACCAAGAATTTCTTCAATACCTCATTCATCAACCTCATGAAAGTACTCCACGAATTAGTCAGTCCAAAAGGCATCACCAACCATTCATATAGTCCTTCATTTGTCTTGAGTGTAGTCTTCCACTCATCCCCTTGTCTGATTCTAATCTGATGGTATCCACTTTTCAAGTCTATCTTTGTGTAATATTTGGCTCCACTAAACAATCCATTATGTCATCCATCCTAGGCAAGGGAAATATGTACTTCACTGTGATCTTGTTTATTGCTCTAGAGTCAGTACACATCCTCCATTCTCCATCCTTCTTAGGTGCTGATACTATTAGAACTGCACAAGGGCTCAAACTTTCTCTGATCAAACATTTCCTTAACAACTCATGCACTTGTCTATTCAACTCCTCATTTTCTGTCAGTGCCATCCAGTGTGCTGCTTTATTAGGCAAACTAGCTCCAGGAATCAAGTCCATGCAATGACTGATACTTCTCACAAGTGGTAATCCATCAGGTACATTATCTGAAATGATGTCTTCATATTTTGTCAGCAACTCTTTTATCTCTTCTGGTCGTTCTTCTTCACACTCTAAATTTTCAGTCTTCTTAGGAACTAAAGCAAAGCACATATTCTCATGTCTTATCCCATCCAGGAATTTCCTTCCATCTACCAAACAAACCCTAGCATTTGTACAAACTTCACTCTTAAGAGGTTGTTCCAAGGATAACAGGGTTTGTTTCATCCCATTTGCAACAATAGTGTATATGTTCTTCCTTCCATCATGTATTCCTTTCGTATCATATTGCCAACGTCTACCCAACAAGATATGGCATACATCCATAGGCATAATATCACACAAAACTTCATCATGATAAGATCCAATTCTCAATTTTATCAAACATTGTTCACTTACTAGTACCTTATGATCATCCTGAATCCATGCTATCTGATAAGGCTTAGGGTGCTTCAATCTCTCCAATTTCAACTTACTCATCATCTCCTCCGAAACAAGGTTATCTGAACTACCACTATCAACTATAACTTTAAAACACTTACAAGCTACTTTACATCTTGTCTTGAACAAATTCTTCCTCTGCAACGGTTCCTGCTTATCTCCGGTGTGGCATAGTGCTCTCCTTATCATCAATAATTCTCCATCTTCAAGTCTATTAGCTGATCCGGTAGGTTCTTCTTCCACCAATGTTGCTCTTTCACTATTTTCTACCTTCCTACATTCAAAAGCACGATGTCCTTCTCCTCCGCACTTAAAGCAAGTTCCTCTAAACATTTTCTTATCTTGTCTTTTGTCTTCCTTTCCATAACCGTCATTCTGGTAACCATCATGTTCTCTTCTCCGGTAAAAATTTTTGTCATCCCTCTGGTATGAACTACCATCTCTGCTAGCTTCCTTGTCTTTGTTTTGATCCACACAGGGTCCTCTTCCTCCGGTATAGGTCCTTCCTCCCTGAAATCTTCCTCCTCTACCTCTTTGCTTCTACTTATGTCTTTTATTCAACTTCTCCTCCACCTTCAAGGCATATTGGTAAGCTTCCTCAACACTCTACAACTTGATTAGACTGAATTCATCCTGTATAGACATCTGCAACCCATTCAAGTATCTAACAACTTGTTCAATCTCATCATCAGTGTGTCCGGATCTAATATTCAACTTGCAGAATGCTTTAGTATATTCCTTCACACTAGATTCCTTCTGCTTTAGGTTCTACAACTTCTGGAACAGATTCACTTGATAATCAGCAGGCATAAACTTTGATTTCAACTTGTTAACCATCTTCTCCCAAGATTTAATCTTCTCTTTACCTCTCCTCTATCTATCTACCTGCAAATGTTCCCACCAAAGAGATGCATGTCCTTTCAACTTGGTGCAAGCATATTTCACTTTCTTCTCTTCAGCTATGCTCTCAAATTCAAAATACTTTTCCATCTTTGTGATCCAATCAAGCAATTCATCTGAATCTAACTTGCCATCATAATCCGGTGGGTTAAAATGTAGTCCGGTATTCACTCTTGTCAAGGCTCTTAGGAATCTCTCTTCTTCCAGATCGATCGTCGATGGATTTACTACTCCCACCACCTCTTCTTCCTCATCATCGCTCACATCTTCAACGTGTCGACCTCTTCTCTGGGCCATTTCAACAGCTTCCAATCGGGCCGCAATTCCTCTCAACATTTCCATCACGGTAGGGTCTACATTTCCACGCGCTCCACCACCTTTAGCATTTCCTCTTCGGGCCATCTTTATGCCAATCCTTTGTAGCTATAGGCTGGATCCTCGATCCACCACCCCACAACAAAAATTCTTACATGACTCTGCAATCTCCAGAACAAAAACTCGCTCTGATACCACTTGGTGCAGTCACAGCAAGGGAGAGTCCTCAAAGAGAACAGTCTGAACCGTGCAGCAAGAGCAACACAACAGAAGCAACACAATGTGAGGGAGGCGATGCAGAATCAGACCTTTATTACATCAAGGAATTCAAATACAAATCGGTCGGCAACATGCGGGCTTACAAGTTTGGCACCTAGGCCTGATTACAAACATGCTCAAAATACAATATCCGGACTCAAGCAACAATGCGAGCCAACTCCGGATTTCCTAATCTTCTATATTTCCCCCTAAATGATTAGTTACATTGATTTATATGATATTCATAGCTCTAGGATGATACGTGTCGGCCCGAGATGAAAAACAATTGTCAATGAAGGTGTAACGTGTAGAACAACTAGGTCGGCCTCTGCCAAAAGAATCCCTCCAAAAAATACATAGAATGAGGTGCGGACCTAAGGGAAGGTCGGCCATAAGCCAAGGAACGTTGGAGACTACGAAATGAGGCTCTACAAGCCACGGAAATGATCCGCAAGATTCTCCATTAGCAGATAGGTCCAAGCGATTCCAGTGCTCTGAGTTAGAAAATTGTCTCACATTCTGGAAGCGATAACTTGCTGAAAAGATCTAAACGTCCCAAGAACTTAGGATAAGGTAGATGAACATGTCCACAAACAAAATCCATCTCCACAAGATCCAGTGAACAAATGCGATAAAACGCAGAATGAAATGCTGAAACTACAAAGCCGAACTGAACAGAAAACAAACTGGAATGTAAATGTAATGGGCACCCCCCTGTTCGGTACTAAATTTATGTCCTTTTTACTTAGTGTAATTTTGTCAAACAGTTGGCGTGCAAGCTGACTACTGGATTTTTTTTTGGTTCTTGTTTTGCTATAGGATAAATTTGGTAAACTAATATTTATTGTAAAGCTTTCAAAGTTTATTCAATATAAAAATAACCAGACATATCAAATGCCAAAAACAAGAGGATTAATGCTGATGGTATTTATTTAATTCCAACTCCAAGCATACAAATCAGATTTGAAGAATATTACAGACCATAAGATAATAAACAAATTCAAACCTGGACTCCACAAGTATAGAACCTGCTGAAAACACTGTTCACGCACTGTAGCTGCACTATTCACGGCACAGTAGCATTTTTACTATTCACGCGGTACTGTAGCAAAACACTGTTCACGCGGTGCTGTAGCAAAACACTGTTCATGCAGCACTGTAGGAAAATACTATTCACGCGGTACTGTAGCAAAAACACTATTCACGCAGTACTGTAGCAAAAACACTATTCATGCGGTACTGTAGCAAAAACACTATTTTCAAATCTGCACTTTCAAACCCCTGTAAAAACATCATGCGAGAGCACCAAATGAAGCCCAATGTGTTTCCTGAATGAAAACACCATTAATCCTCCTGACTGTGTCTTTCAACAGCGAAGAGAATGCTAGCAAAGAGGGATTCCGTCCTCCAAGCCCAATAATCAGATCTCTACGAAATCCAACAGCATAACATTAATTCATCCCAGCATATCCCAAAAGAGAGCTCTCGACCTCCATTTATATCTTCTTCCTGGATGCAAACACTTCATTTCCTCAATGTGGGATAATACATTTTAGAATAAAATATTATTTCCCACAATGTACACATTAAAGGGAACTTTTAATATTTTAAACATTACTTTATATTCCCAACCTTATAATATAACGATAAAGTTAAATATTTAATTTAACTTTACACTTTATCGTTAAATATTAAAACCTTGTTGATAATCCCTTTAAATCATTGTCGCCTTCAAATATTTTCTACTGATAATTATGCCAACCAGGGAAACACTAAAAATTCCAAGTCACTGCTTGGAGACTAACTTACTATAAATAGTAAGTGTCTAGAAACCCTGTCAAAGCAGCACCGATTGGCCTGAAACTGAAAACAACTAGGCCAAAACACCTCAGGATCCCACCAATGTCCTTGTTAGCCTTCGGGATCGTGTCAGAATAGGCTAACGACACCCCATATCATGTTGCGCTAAAAAGGGGACATTACAGTCCGCCCCCCTTGAAATTGCTTGTCCTCAAGCAAATTCAGTCCTGAATGTTGCAATACCTGTTCATTCTCCCATGTAGCATCCTCATCTGGCAGGTCTCTCCATTTCACCAAGTATTCCTTAACGATTCTGTTCCTAAGTGTCCTTTCCCTGATCCAGAATAGCTTCGGGTACTAACACAAGCTTCCCCTCCTCATCCAAAGGGGGTAAATCTGCAGAAGGCACTACACTTTGACCAATGGCTTTCTTAAGCCTAGACACATGAAACACATTGTGCACCCGACTGCCCTCTGGAAGCTCAAGCTCATAGGCGACTTCGCCCACTCTGCGAATCACCCTGTAGGGACCATAAAATCTAGGCTTCAATTTTTCAGCTCCGCTCTTCTTGAGTGATGACTGTCTATATGGTTGTAGCCTCAAGTAAACCATATCCCCTACCTCGAAACTGCGTTCTATTCGGTGCTGATCAGCGTACAATTTCTGTTGATTCTGGGCCTGCTGTATATTCTCCTTGAGCACTTTCAGGATGTCCTGACTATCCTGCAATAAGTTTTTGGCTTTGGGCACTCTGTTGTCCCCCAAAACTAAATCCATGAAGCTAGGTGCGTCATAACCATAGAGTGCCATGAAAGGAGTCATCCTGATGGACATATGATAAGTGGTGTTATAACAATACTCTCCCATATGCAACCATCTGACCCAAGCCTTTTGTTGTGCAGTTACATAATTCCTCAAATATCCCTCCACCCATTTATTCACAATCTCTGTTTGCCCATCTGTCTGCGGATGATAACTAGTACTAGGTGTAAGATCTGTACCACACAACCTAAACAACTTCTGCCAAAAAACACTCATAAACTTACTATCCCGATCACTGACAATGAATCTGGGCAACCCATGTAACCTGAATATCTCTCTAAAGAAAAGATTTGCCACCTGTGCTGCTGTGTAAATGGACGGAATAGCAAAGAAGTGAGCGAACTTCGTCAAGCGGTCCACCACCACATAGATGCAATCCCTTCCCTGCACTCGTGGTAAACCAGTGATGAAGTCCATCGAAATACTTTCCCATTTCCTATCTGGAATGGGCAAGGGCTGTAATAAACCTGCAGGAAATGTGTGCTCTCCCTTATTCTGTTGACAAACCGCACACTCCCTGACATACCTCTGAACATCATCCTTGAGCCCTCTCCATGTGAACCGCTCTCGGATCTGCCTATAGGTCTTGAAGATCCCCGGATGCCCAGCTGTGGGTGCATCATGAAATGCCTTAAGTATCACCTCTCTCAAATGTGATGACGGAATCAAATAAACCCTGTCCTGAACTCTGATCAATCCATCTATCACCTCATAGCGATCATCCTGTATAGTACCTGAAATCAATCCAGAAGCCCAAGCATCTCCGACATACTCTGCTATAATCTGATCTCTCCAATCTCCTGAAATCTCTGCCAGGGCACATAAGTGAGGTCTCCGAGATAAGGCATCAGCCACCACGTTTTTCTTACCTTTGACAAACTCTATGTCAAAGTCATAAGCCTGCAATTTAGTAACCCATTTCTGTTGTCGGTCATTAAGATCGCGCTGGTTCATGAAATATTTAATACTGTTGTGATCAGTTTTGATCACAAAACGCCCACCTACCAAATATGATCGGAATTTGGCCAATGCATGCATTATGGCCAACATCTCCCTGTCATAGATAGAATAGCTCCTCTCAACACCTCGGAGCTTCCTACTCTCGAATGCAATGGGATGTTTCTCCTGCATCAATACTGCCCCTATCCCATCACCTGAAGCATCACACTGAAGTTCAAATGGCTTCGTGAAATCTGGTAGAGCTAAAATCGAACAAGATGACATCACTTGTTTGAAGTGGTCAAAACATCGTTGCGCTGCTTCTGTCCATACGAAGGCTCCCTTTTTAGTGAGGTCTGTCAAAGGTGCTGCCGTCTGTGAAAACCCCTTAACAAACCTCCTGTAAAACCCGCATAAACCAAAGAACCCCTTAAGCTGTGTGAGGTTCGTGGGAGTAGGCCAATCTACTATAGCTCTAATCTTTTCAGGGTCTACTCGAACTCCATCTGCACTAATAATATGCCCAAGGTATAGTAATTCTGTCATACCAAACTCACACTTAGACTCCTTGGCATATAAAGACTCTCTCTCTAAGATAGATAATACCTCCTCCAGATGCTGTGAATGTTCCTCCCAGGTCTTACTGAAGACCAAGATGTCATCAAAGAAGATCAAAACAAATCTCCTCAACTGCTCCCTGAATACCTGGTTCATACAACTCTGAAATGTAGCGGGTGCATTGGTTAGTCCAAATGGCATAACCATAAACTCAAAGTGGCCATAGTGGCATCGGAAGGCTGTTTTCTCAATGTCCTCTTCTCTCATCCTGATCTGATGGTATCCGGATCGCAAATCAATTTTGGTGAAGAAACATGCCCCATGCAACTCATCAATCAGCTCATCAATCCTAGGAATGGGATACCTGTTTTTTATTGTTTTCTTATTCAATGCCCTATAATCGATGCACATGCGCATTGTCCCATCCTTCTTCTTTACCAGAACTACAGCTGAAGCAAAGGGGCTTTTGCTAGGCCTGATGTGCCCCATTTCCAACAATTCCTTAATTGCCTTCTCTATCTCATCTTTATGTTTCTTAGGATGACGATAGGGAGTGATCATCACTGGTTTGGCTCCCTCCTCGAGCTCAATAACATGCTCTGCACCCCTGTCAGGAGGAACCCCATGAGGGATATCACTGAATACCTTGGCATGTCTGTCAAGAATCTCCTGTATATCTGGTGGATGACTCTTCACTCAAGGCTCTGGTGAAGTTGGCATAACTAAGCACTCTGTTGCCCACTCTATGTCATTATGTCGAAAAAGTTTCTCCATTCTCCTCAAAGAGACTACCCTGCAACTCCCATCTGAAAGTCCCCTGAGTACAACAGTCCTACCCTCATGCTGAAACCTCATTTCCAACTTCGCTAGGTTGAAAGTGAACTCAACCAGCGATGCCATCCATGTCATACCGAGGATGACGTCGTAATCTCCCATGTCCACAACATAGAAATCATCCTCCAACTCATAGCCATCTCCAAATCTAATGTGAAGATTTGAAACCTTCTGAGTACATAATAGCTTTTGGCCATTAGCCACCATGACTCTAAAACCATCATGCTCCTCTGTCTATAAACCTCTCCTGGCTACCAATTGTGTATCTATAAAGTTATGTGTAGCCCCAGTGTCAATGAGAGATATCACTTTCTGCCCCTGGATAGTACCCCTAACCTTAAACGTGATTGCCTTTTGGGCCCCTGTCAAGCGTGCCAACGATCTATCATCCTTAGGAATGCTGCTCTCCTCTATCGTGTTACCCTCATCTGAATCAGAGTGCTGATCCTCCCCCTCTGACTCTGACTCCTCTGCTGAAAAATACTCCATTTGATTTGCCTTAGCCTTGAGAGGGCATTTATGAGATAAGTCCCAAGGCTCTCTACACTGGAAGCATAGTTTCTTCTTTCGTAGTTCATTCAAGGTTTCACTATCTAGTCCTTTTGATCCTTCTTTGGGTTTGTTATACTCTTTCTGAAATGGTTTTTTGTCTTTGTCCTTACGGTAGGAAGAATCTGTTGAATGGTATTTTCCTTTGTATACTGAAGGGGCTAAATCTCGTGCCTTTTTAGTTGCTTCTGCTAAGGTGAGTGGATCATGTCCCTTCACCCAACCACGTAACGGATCAGCAAGCCCATCACAAAATAACACCACCAATCTCCTAGGAGAGATATCAGTAACAAGTACAGACAAACGCTGAAACTCGGCGATGTAAGCATCCACTGAACCTGACAGTTTTAACTGTGCTAGCTCCTTGAAATGTAACTCGGGATCCCTAGTGTCAAATCTCTCAATCAATCTTTCTGTGAATTCCTCATAGGATGTAATCTGATTATGCCCCAGAGTCACCATGCCATGATGCCACCATTCATGCGCAACGCCGTCCAAATGCATAGCCGCATACTTGATAGCCTCATCCTCAGGCATAGGATTTAGCTGCAAGTATGTATCTATCTTCTGCACCCAAGCTCGTGCAGTCATCTTCCCTGAAGCATCATAATAAGGCAAGGAAAGTTTTCCAACTTTTTTTCTTAGCTCAAAATTCTGATTCCTCCCTCCTGCTCTAGGCATATGTCTCATCCTCAAGTCCATATAATCTCTGAGGGAAATATCTGCCTGAAACTCGGGTCCACTGGCCTCCCAGTCCCTCCTGAACTGACCCTGTAACTCAGTAATCTGCGGTTCATTCACTAGTTGAACCGGATCCCTAGGTGGGAAGGTGGGTAGAAGAGGTCTCGAGCTCGCTGTTCGAGCTGGGCGTGCAACGTGTCTAAAGTTATCCGCCTCATTCCCATTGTTGCCATGTCCATTATTACCATTAATATTATTCTCAGGGCCATTGTTGTTGCCACGGCCTCCATTATTATCATCTCCCCTATTGTTATCGTTTCCCCCATTGTTATTGTTTCCATTGTTGGCATCACCTGGATTAATATTGATGCCCATCTGTCTAGCCATAAGCTACAACATCATGTCCATTCGCCTATTCTGCTCCTGCTGCATACGCTGCCCCTGCTCTAACGTACCCAGCAACTGTCTGAACATCACCTCCCCCTGATCTGGAACGATATTCCTCTCATCTCGGTCACCCATACTGTTGTCCTGATCGAAGAATATTTCCTCTATGTCTGTATGACTGGATTCTATGTCCACCTGCACGGATGAACTAGATTGCTCACTCTGACTATCCGGATTTCTATTTTGTCTGGCCCTGGTATTGCGAAAATTATAATGCCCCTGTCGCATGCTCAATCATACATTCTGGACCTGTTTTATTTCTGCAATATGTTTTGGTGAAAGTTTCCCACAAGATGGCAGAATCTTCTGCTCTGATACCACTGTAATGGGCACCCCCCTGTTCGGTACTAAATTTATGTCCTTTTTACTTAGTGTAATTTTGTCAAACAGTTGGCGTGCAAGCTGACTACTGGATTTTTTTTTTGTTCTTGTTTTGCTATAGGATAAATTTGGTAAACTAATATTTATTGTAAAGCTTTCAAAGTTTATTCAATATAAAAATAACCAGACATATCAAATGCCAAAAACAAGAGGATTAATGCTGATGGTATTTATTTAATTCCAACTCCAAGCATACAAATCAGATTTGAAGAATATTACAGACCATAAGATAATAAACAAATTCAAACCTGGACTCCACAAGTATAGAACCTGCTGAAAACACTGTTCACGCACTGTAGCTGCACTATTCACGGCACAGTAGCATTTTTACTATTCACGCGGTACTGTAGCAAAACACTGTTCACGCGGTGCTGTAGCAAAACACTGTTCACGCGGTACTGTAGCAAAACACTGTTCACGCGGCACTGTAGGAAAATACTATTCACGCGGTACTGTAGCAAAAACACTATTCACGCAGTACTGTAGCAAAAACACTATTCATGCGGTCCTGTAGCAAAAACACTATTTTCAAATCTGCACTTTCAAACCCCTGTAAAAACATCATGCGAGAGCACCAAATGAAGCCCAATGTGTTTCCTGAATGAAAACACCATTAATCCTCCTGACTGTGTCTTTCAACAGCGAAGAGAATGCTAGCAAAGAGGGATTCCGTCCTCCAAGCCCAATAATCAGATCTCTACGAAATCCAACAGCATAACATTAATTCATCCCAGCATATCCCAAAAGAGAGCTCTCGACCTCCATTTATATCTTCTTCCTGGATGCAAACACTTCATTTCCTCAATGTGGGATAATACATTTTAGAATAAAATATTATTTCCCACAATGTACACATTAAAGGGAACTTTTAATATTTTAAACATTACTTTATATTCCCAACCTTATAATATAACGATAAAGTTAAATATTTAATTTAACTTTACACTTTATCGTTAAATATTAAAACCTTGTTGATAATCCCTTTAAATCATTGTCGCCTTCAAATATTTTCTACTGATAATTATGCCAACCAGGGAAACACTAAAAATTCCAAGTCACTGCTTGGAGACTAACTTACTATAAATAGTAAGTGTCTAGAAACCCTGTCAAAGCAGCACCGATTGGCCTGAAACTGAAAACAACTAGGCCAAAACACCTCAGGATCCCACCAATGTCCTTGTTAGCCTTCGGGATCGTATCAGAATAGGCTAACGACACCCCATATCATGTTGCGCTAAAAAGGGGACATTACAGTAAATGTTTTTTTGGATGATGCAAGATTGCTAAGAACCAGGGATGCTCCTGCATCAAGAACTCTGTGGTATCTCACATACTCCATCTTGTCCTTACTTGGAGGATAATTAGATTGCAACAAACTTTACAGCTGGGTACATCCTATTATGAGTTTCTTATGCATTTGTGTGAGGCATGTTTACTACGAGCTTGCTACTTCTATCAACTTTTCCTTCAACGTGTCAAACCCATGTCTCCTGAGTGTTGTGCCTTTTTTCCAAAATGTCAATTTGTGTGCATAGTTTAATTTCTTGTAACGGTGCTTCATGGTTCCTAGTTGTTCTTTTACTTTTCATTCCTGCATTAGGATATCATGTAGAATATGAGCTAATATTTTTTCATTTATATGTATCTTGATGTACAAGAACTAGAATCGCAATAAAAAAGTAACCCACTATGCACATGAGATTACACAATTTATGATCGAATGGAAGAGAGATAAAACAACAGTTGTGTTGTGACGTTTTCACACATCATCCCATTGCAAATGGGGACCCCCTACATTTTACGTCCTCTTGGTCATTTGGTTGTGTTTCTCTGGGTCTTTTCACACCAATCTCTTTGGTCCCCCCGGTTTGCAAGTGTTTTGGGTGAATTTGATCAAGTTTGCAAGTCATTTGAGCAAATTTGGCTAAGTCTGGAACTCGTTTGGTCCATTTTAGGGTTTCGCCCTTCAGACTTAGATTTGAGGTCTTTTTGTTATGGTTTTGGAAAAACTGAGCATTGCATTGGAATCAAGACCCCTCAACAAAGCTAACAGCGAAATTTTAGTGAATTATGAGCTACTTTCTATTTTTTGAAAGTTCCTATTTTTTAGGGAATTTCAATACCTCCTAAATTGTCTTTATTTTGCCAAAAATTAAACTTACTATTTTTAGCACTTTCTATTTTTAGTAAGTGTCATCTTGCCCTGGTTTCCCCTAATTTTGACATTTTGAAGTACTTACTATTTTTAGTAAGTCTAGTTTTGGCAAGTTCTTCATAGGCAAGAGTCCCGACACTGAAGACTGAACATTCCTGAATATTGGTCTAAATCCGGAAAGTCGAAAAAGCAGGGAGTTGATCGAAAAAATGACTATGTAGAATTCCTTCTTGAAGTGGAAAAGCTTGAAAAATCTTCTAAGCTAGGAAAAATCACTTCAAAATCCAAAAATGGCATCCCAATCTAGAAAGAGCACAAAATGGCTAAGTCTAGAGAAAATCAAATAAGAATTCTTCATCCCATGGAAAAGGCATTCCAAGAATAGCATGGGCGCTAAAGTGACCCCGTGGAGAATTTTCCTTCCAAGAAGAAATTCCTCCACCACATGAAATTAGGGCCCAAATCAAGTAAAGGAAGATAGTAAGTGCCAAAACTAAGGTGGAGGAATTTCAACTCCAAGTGCAATTTTCCTACTCAAGGTGAAATTGGCATCCAGTTTAGGAGAGGAGCGTTGAACGGGGGTAAATAAGGAATTCCCTTCCAGGTGAAGAATTCCTCCACCTGATGAAATTGGTATTGGAAGAGGGGCATGGAAATTAAGTCAAGGAAGAAAATCAAAATTACTCTCTCAAGGTAGAAATTCACCCCAAGAGGAAGAAATTTCAAGACAAAGAAAAAATTGGCCAAGGAAGAGAATCTTCTCTCTTGAATTCCAGAGCTCAAAATCAAAAAAATTCCTAAAAAATAGGAAAAGTGATTGATTAGTCAAAAATCTCCTTCAAAACAAGATAAGCACAAAAACACAAGAATTCTAGATGTGCACGATTTCTGCAGTGGTGGAAAAGATTGTTAAAATTCTTCCAGGGCAAGAAAATCTTCCAAAATGTCTTTTGTGGGCCCGGAATGGAAAAATTCTTGTAAAGGATGAGTTGGCGACATGCAAAGAGAATATTCCGTATTAATGAAGCACAACTCAAAAAATTATATGAGTTACTATGACGACAAGGTCCATTTGCATGGCGAGAATCTATTGAGTACATGAAAGCATAGTGGCGCATTCATTACTGGAATATTTGACTAAGGTGGCGGCTAATTCATTGCATGGCAATCGTCGTACTTAATGAAGTGGTGGAGTTGATGGTGCATTTATTGCACATTGGATGAATCTGAAAGAAGTGGTGCATTTAATGAACAATGGATGCCATTTTTGGCAGGAAAGTAATTAATTGATAATGGGCATGATGGGTCATTAATGTTTATTCCCACCTTGTTGCATCCTGTGTGTGGAATCTTTTGGGTCAAACCCTAATTAGGGCTTGCATGTAATCAAGGCTTGAGGCCTATATAAAGGGGCGATCCCCTCATTTGTAAAGAGAGGGAGATTTGTATAAAATCGTTGTGATAAGTTATTGAGATAATAACAATGAAACATTGTTCTCTAATGGTGTCCACTTAAGTTATCTTTCCAAACTTGCATGGTTTCACCTTCCTCGCTTAGAGTAGTGCTTTGATTTCAATGGAGAATGTAATGGTGTTTGATGAATTTCCATGGTTCATACTTTTTGCATCTTGTTGATTATAAGTTGCAATGAAAAGTTAGTCTAACCCACTAAATTTGTGCTAAGTTCGATTGTGGATAGTTGTTTGGATTGCGTCGTTTTGGGTATTCAAATGCACTATCTCAATGTGAAAATCCTTCAATATCCTTGGAAGATTGCACCAGTTCTTGTGGAGTTGTAGTTAATCTTGGCGAAGCAAAACTTGGTTTATTTGGAATTCGTCCATTAGAGCATTATCTATTGATATCACTGCCCTTAGGAGTAGATGTAGATCCTTCTAACCCTTTCCCCTTTAATTTCAGTCCATTCCAGTTCAGTTCATTCGAAGCAGAAGCATCACAGAATTGCTATATCCGATGATGAAGCTCCAACCACAACAAAGAAGTGAAAGAATGATTCAAACGTAAGACCCCTTGGATTACCGGCATATGACATCAAGCCAACTGAGTCACGTCCATTACATAATCAGAACCTTGGAGTCAATTGTTTGAACTTATTGCAATCTTAGCATACAATTGAACTTTGATCAAGAGAGAGTAAAGTGACCATTGGAAATCCTTATTCTGTGTTGGAAAGTGTGGTCACAAAACGCACGTCAACAAGTTGGATGATTTAACTTTCAGTGTTCAGTTACACAAGGCATTCTATTATAGAAACTATGATAAAGTGTCCAAGCTTGATATCCCCATCCTCAGGTATCTAGATTGTTTGTTGTTGGGCATCCTAATGATGCCAACTTCCTTACCAGCCTTGAAATAACATTTAGTGTCAATAGTTTCTTTCCCCTCTCGAATAGTTCATTTTGGAAAATATGGTGAGACTTTGATGTCAATTTCATGTGGACAGTTTTAGTGATAACACTTACCAAAAACGACTAGAACATTTGTAGACCTCAAATACTTAATTTTTTGAAAAAAAAATCCTTTATGAGCAAATAAACATTATTAAACCTACGGCATTACCAAATGACTTGGAAAACATTATTCATAGGGGGTATATCCTTAGCAACTCGCTTTAATAGCTAGTCAAATGTATAGAAGAAAGCATGGACTCGTCAAAGGTATCCTTTATGAACAAATAAACATTATTAAACCTACAGCATGACCAAATGACTTGGCAAACATTATTCAGAGGGGGTATATCCTTAGCAACTCACTTTAATAGCTAGTCAGCTGTATAGAAGAAAGCATGGACTCATAAGGTGAAGCAAATAATTTAATACCAGAAATATAGAACTATCATTGAGTAAAAGTAGTTTTGCTCTATATCTCTTAGGAAATTCTTAACAATATATTTCCCCTGAGTGTTCTTTATAAAGTTTAAGAATTTGCCACCCCACTAAAGAGAATTCAAGCCCTATGAACAATGCTATTATGTTGAACGATAAGACAAACTGAGATCAATATTCAGAACTTTCCATTAATAACAAAACTGATAAATTGTATTTTCTTTAAGGCAATGACATCACCAAAATACAAGGTTCTTGTAGTTGGTAAGTCGGAACATAAAGAAATGCAAAAGTAGAGTTTTAGATCATTTAAAAGATATAATTAGTGGTTTAATTTTTTCATCATTTGATGTTTTCATGGGCTATTTAGTTTGGGAAAATTATACCTTTGTCAATCTAGAAGGCCAATAATACATATAGTTCTAAAGCTTGGATTACTTACACTTCTGATGGCAAGCGCAATTTGGCACTGTGGATGTTAGGAAAATTAAATTTAAATTTTGCTCTAGAATACACATATAGCCAAACACGTTGTATTTACTTTTCAACATCAAAGATAAGGAGCAAAGGAAACTAATTCACCAAAAAGCAATCAAACACAACAAAGTCAGAAGCATGCAAACCCTCTAGGTAATTTTTTGTAAGAGATGGTCTTTACAAGAAAACCTGGAGATGCAAAATATATGTTCCTCTTAGAAGAGTGCAATTATCCACATTTTAGAAAAGAAAGTTTCAAAATCATTGCCTGCCACATACCATCGGCTTCTCAAACAAGGTACCAAGATCAAGACCTTGTGACATAGTAATGAGCTCAAATGCATTCCCCAATACAACTTGTGTCTCTTTCTTCTCAACAACCTGATATTCCTGTTTATTCAGAATCCAAGCATGAAAAATTAGTGTACTCTGGAGGCTCTGCCTAATAATATCATCACTTTTTCAAGAAAAGGATATAGAGTTATGGGGTCTTACTTCTGAATCATCAAAAATAGCATGAATGTTATCGATAATCACATCCTCTTTTGGGAACTTGGGTGGCTTGTAACCTTTCTTAAACCAGGCATCATTTAAAATCTCAGCCATTGTTATACGCTGCCAGAGAGCAAAAAGCATTTGAAGTGAGTTACATTGTAAAAAATATCAAAGTACATCTATGAACATGTTGTGACCATTTCACACATCGCCCCATTAAAATGGGGACCCCCTCTTTTTGCTTTTGTTTTGCCTGTTCTTCTCTCTGCTTTTAGGATTTTGAGTAAGTGGGTGAGTCGTTTGGACTAGGGTTAAGCCTTAGCAGTGGCCTTTTGATGTTTTCGAGCCGAGTCCAGTCAAATTTTGTAAGATTATTAAGCATCCTCCCTGAAATTGCAATTTTGAAATAGCCTGAGTCTGTCAGTATGTCTCAAGATGGGTCCAGTTAAGATTTTGAGGGCAAATTCAAGTTAGGTCTAGGGGTTAGCATTTTAATGGAATTATACATTTTGTCTGGGCAAACTCTAACCAAAATTTTGGAAGCAAGGTAACCGATTCCTGGACTTAAAAACGACCTAACCCTACATGATGAAGTGATTTGAAGACCTAATTTTTGATATTTTGGCTTATAAGGGCAAAATCGCTCCTGTCCCTCTCTCAGGCACCAGGGCGAAAGTGATATTTTATGCATTTTTTATTATTGACTTGTTTTAGTTGTTTTGTGCAGGATCGCCAGGGGATATGATCGAACATGAATTGAAGATTTTGAAGATTTTGAAGACTCAAAATGACAAAGTTTTAAAGGTTAAGACCAAATCGCTCCTGTCCTTCACTAAAGGACCAAGGCGAAATGGTTTTCTTAGGTCATTTTGGGCCTTGGTTGATCAAACTGAAGCATCAAGGACGCAATGAAGGATGAAATGAGCATAAAGGAGTATCCAGACTTCATCGTTGACAACGAAAGATTGAGCTTTGGGCCTAACAAGACAAGATCGCTCCTATCCCTCACCCAGGGACCAGAGCGATTTTCCTCAAACACACCTTCTTGGACATTTTTTGGATTTGGACTTTTGTTCATAACTTGCGAAATGATGGTATCTTCCCCAGCAAAGGAAATTTGAGATGATAATTATGAAGATTTGACCCTAAGGAACAAAACCGCTCCTGTCCCTCACTGAAGGACCGGAGCTTGTTTTTCAAAGTTGCACTGTCCTTGCAGGACCAAGACAATTTTTTGATTGGAAGAGATCAAGGGGGGCATGTTTTGTCCATTGAATATAATTTGAGTAATTGGCAAGCAAGGAAATATGCTAAAATGACCAAGTTCGCTCCTGTCCCTCACTGAAGGACCGGAGCTTGAATTCCAAGTTTGCCTTATCCTTGCAAGATTTAAATGATTTCGCGATTTGAGAAGGACAAGGAAAGTACGTTTTGCTCATTGAATATAACTTGAATGGACCACAATGGAGAAAATCGATCCAAATTGGCTAAGGCGCTCCTGTCCCTCTCTCAGGGACCAAGGCGAATTTCAAAGGGAGCTCCTGTCCCTCTCCCAAGGACCAGAGCGATTTTCCCTCAAGACAAGTTTTTGGCAAAGGTGAAGCAAGTTTTATGTTTGGGATGATTAAAGGAAGGCGTAATCGCTCTATCGAAGATAATTTTGAAAGATTGCAAAACACAAGTGGAGCCTATTTTGGCCAAGGCGCTCTTGTCCCTCACCAAGGGACCAGAGCGAAATATTCAAGTATGCCTAATTTTAAAATGCCAATTTCGTTTCCAACATTCAAGATGGAGTAAGCAATGACGTTTTTCGCCTTGAAGGCAATTGGAAGTTGACACGATCAAGGGTTTGTACCAAGAACTAAATGGCGCTCTTGTCCTTCACCCAAGGACCAAGGCGATTTTCATAAAAACAATCATTCCCTTCCAAAGCCACACCAAAGCAAGGTTGTACAAAGTAAAAAGTGTCTTTCGAAGGGCAATGAACAAGGAACCAACCCTAAAAAATTGACTAACTTAAGCACAAATGCAAAATCGCTCCTGTCCTTCACTGGAGGACCAGGGCGAAAATCCTAAGAAGGTCAATTTTGCCTTGAGAAAACGTGCATACAACGAGAGATGATGATCATTGCCTACCTCACATCATGAATTGGCGATTTGGAAAATGAAGTCCAAAGATAAGAGCTAAGGCGCTCCTGTCCCTCACCCAGGGACCAGAGCGAAATCTTCAAATTTGCCTGATTGCCTAACATTTTGGAGTGCTACTTTCGTTTACAAGACTTGAGATGGATTAAGGAATGACGTTTTTCGCCTTGAAGGCAATTGGTATTGATATGATTAAGGATTTGTGCCATAAATGCAAAATCGCTCCTGTCCTTCACTGGAGGACCAGGGCGATTTCTATAGAATCAATCATTCCTTTCCAAAACCACGTCAAGGCGAGGTCATGCAAAGTCAAAAATGTCTTTAGGAAGACGATGAATAAAGAGTTAACCTCAAAGTCGACAATTTTAAGCTCAAAAGCAAAAAATCGCTCCTGTCCTTCACTGAAGGACCAGGGCGAATATCCTTGGAAGAGCTCATTTGGTATTGGAGAAACGAATTAAGCATGCATAGAACAAACGAGGAAGATCATTGATTGCCCTACATCATGAATTGGCGACTTAGAAGATAAAGATCAAGGGCAAAAGTAGAAAATCGCTCCTGTCCCTCCCCAAGGGACCAGGGCGAAAATGTTCCAAGGTTCACCCCTTCCAAAGATCACATGAATTGAACTTAGAGTTCCAGATGAAACGCCATTTCAAACATCAAGAATGAAGTTTCAAACGAAAAAAAATGATGGATGGAGGACCAAAATGCATGGGCGCTCCTGTCCCTCTCCCAGGGACCAGAGCGATGTTGATGGATGTCCCTTATTCCTCCCATGCTTAGACGCCAAATTTTTTGAATTGCATTAAATGCTAAGTCCGCTAAAACTTTGGAATATTTTTAATTAAAATGGGCATTTAATGAGTTCGCATAAGGCATTTAATAATTAATTTAGCCTTTTAAAAAATCAAAATTTTAATTGCAAAGGCATTTAAATTAATTAATTATTAAATTAAATAAAAAGAGAGCGCTTGGGGTTTTATTTTAAATATTTTAATAAAGGTCGGCCTCCTCTTTATTTAATTTTTATTTATTTTTAGGCTTATTTTCCAAGTCGGCCTATGGGAATTGCAATGCATGAGCACCTATATAAGAAAGGTACTTTGAGGCATTTTGATCCATCATTCAATCATTGTTTAAATGCGATTTGGAGAGGCAATAGAAAGTGCGAATTTTGATCCAAGGAGAGGTGCGAATTTCAATCCAAGAAGGAGTGCAAACTTTGTTAGAGGTTAGAGGTGGAGCGAGTTTCCCTCAAGGCGTTAAAGACCTAAGGTGGTGAAGTTGATGAAGGAGGCGCCTTTGCTAGAAGACTTCGATCTTCATTTTGCCTAGCAAATTCCTTAATTTTTGCATCGCTTTTTAGAGCTAGTTCTCAGAGAGAGGTATGGCAAGATCTCCCTCGTTTAAATTTTGAAATTTTGAATTTCCAATTGCATAATCATATTTAGGAAATGATAATTCAAAGATTTATCATGAAGTTTCCTAAATTTAAAGCTTAAACTTAATCTATATTTCTACGTTCCAAGGTATATTGCTCATTATGAAATGTTGTGTAGGTGTCAGGATGGCGACCCCAAAGGCAGGAGCATCCACCAGTCGTCCAGCCCTTATGAAGGAAGATCAAAGGAATGAAGAAATGGAGACCAAGATCGTGTCAAAATGGAGCAACATTGGAGATACCAACTTGGGAAACTTCAGTGTGAAGAAGTTTCGAGAGGTCCCTTACATTGGAAAGCCATCACCTGTCGCAAGGAGAATAATTGAAAGTGGCATTATCAAGGCGGCTGGCTTCCCTCCAGCAGTCCAGTACCATGAGCTGATGATCAAGTGTGCTCGCCATTATGACCCACAGTCAAGATCGATCGTGTCCAAGGAAGGAAACACTTTGGCTTATCTTTCAGATGAGGCTATCAGTGAAGCTCTTCATCTACCAGAACATAAAGATATGATTTACAAAAGCTTGGAAGGAGCTAGATCCATGTACGAAGATGATCCAGACAGTTGCTTGAGCATCATCAACAAGAATTGGTTACTCAAAAGTCGCCCTCGCCTGAGCAAGATTCCCAACACACCACATAGGATCGACTTCCAGGAGGAGTACAGAGATTTGATAACCTTACTCAATCGAGTTACAGGGGCTCCTCAAGCCTTCTATTTTGAGAAGTGGATGTTCTTCTTCATCCAAGTGATAGTTCAAGGAAAAGGAACAATTCATTGGGCTAGAATCATTAGCCATTGCTTGGACGTACAGTTGAGAAGACTAAAGGCTACTAAATCCTTCCACATGAGCTCGTACATCATATATGCCTTGATCAGGAGTTTTGAATATGCAGGACTACCTCACAGAGGAGCGATTGGAAGAGGACCTGGAGAAGTCAAAGTTTGTGACTCTTATGTTCATTTGCATCATCCACCTGGGAGTAATTACAAGTTAGTCAATGATACTTTCACAATGAACATCACCAGGACACTGCAAGGCGGGATTCACAATCGGCTATCTCAAGAGGCACAAGAACTTGTGAAGAGGTATGGTGCTTGGTTTATCCAATTCCAGAAATTTACATATATTAGAGTTCATGGGTGTCCTTCACCTCCATATATGTTGCCAAGATATCCGACAGACAGTATAGTACTACTTGAGGTGACTAGGCAGTTGGCAGCTTATGCGAAGGCATTCAGACACAGGCATGGAAATGGGATTCCTGTACCTATCATACTAGGAAATTCAGTTGAGGTATGTCCTAATGTTCCAGCTTTAGATGATGCAAAAAGAGAGTTGGCCTTATATTCATTTTCATTCTTTTCATTGAGGGAGAATTTTGATCCTTATGGGTATATAGAAGAGACAGTTGGTAGAAAATACAAGCATGAATGTCAGGTAGAGGACTTTTGGATGAATCTCTCAGATGATTTAGAGGTAAAAAGAAAGATGCATTTCAGATTGCCTTTGGATTTCATCAGGAAATGCAAAGTTTACAGAGTGGCCGACCAAGCTCAGGACAGTGGCAGACACCTCCAGTCATCCTATGATAGAGAGGACAAGGCAGTAAAGATAGATTGGAATGAACCCGAGGTGGTGGACTTAAAAACTTTGATGGCCCCAGTTTTGTCCTGTACTCGCAGATGGGTTGATGTGCAACATCAAAAGTTGAGAGAGCAGAACATACCTATGACTTTTACTTTGGAGGAAAGGTCGGCAGAGGGAGGAGCAAGCGCAAGTGAAGGCCATCCTCATCCTAGAAGCACAAGCGAAGGCAATCTTCACCCCAGAAGCGTAAGTGAAGGCAATCCTCATCCTAGAGGTGTGAAGAGGAAGGAAAGACCTGAGAAAAGAGAATCTTCCAAGAAGAAGCAAGAGGCCAATCGAGATCGCTCATCCGGCACATCTTCTTAACAAGAGAAAAGGACACTTGAAGTGGAGGAGGTCATCCATCCAATCCAGGACAAGGTGTTTGGGGTTTTATGTACTATTCTTGGTAGAAGGATCGAAGTTGAGACAGATGTGGATCTTCAAGAGTTGGAAGAAAGGGGTCAAAGTCATCTTTTGCAAAGATGAGAATGTTATTACAGATGAGCAAAGAGATCAAATGTTTGCTACTATGCTCCTGATTGAGAAAATCAAGGAACTCGAACCTGAATGGGATGCAGCTCTTCTCAAGGCCTTTGATCAGATTATTCACTTGGAAGAACGAATGAGGAATCTTCCCGAGATTCCTATTGCTGAGATTGAGGGAATCGTGTCCAGATTCATTGCATATGCTAAAAAGGAGCATTGGAAAGGGAATAAGGTTCTAGAAGAGAGGTTGTTATAGATGACATGGCACCTTAATTATCATTGGTCTATGTTTCCTAGATTTTTGTGCCAAATTAAATATTTTGGCTATGCATTTAATATTGTGCAATAAAAAGGGAACTTTTGTAATAAAACCCTAATTAGGGTTTAGGTGTCAGAATCTCAACCGTTGATCTTCTTTTGATCTGGGCCGTTCATTGTAATTGAGGATGCTATATATACCCTCATTCATTTTCATTTTGTAATAAGAAATAGTGAGCAATAAGAAATAGTTAGAAGATTAGAGTTTTTGGAGAGAAGAAAGTTATTTTGTAGCAAGATTGAGTTTTGAAGAAAGAATTTCAAGCAATTGTTGTCTATTTTAGCTTTGAGATCAATAAAATATTGAAGTTATGGTGTTTTATTGCATTTCTTGTGGCTATCTTCATGGTTGTTCGTTTTCTTGAATCATTCTCAGTCGAAGTAGTATTTAAGTTTGAAGGACTAAGTGTTGGGCTTGATTTTGGTGAGATTCACGTTCCAAACCACTAGCTTCTTACTGATTGTAGGAACGCCTTGTGTGGTCAACTGGAGAGACTTGAATTACTTAAACCTTCAATCGTCATTGAGCTTTGGATATGTGCCTTTGTGGTAGTGTCTATGATCCTTGATGAATTGAAAAAATCATTTGTTACCTTAGAAGATCGCATCAATTTCAATTGGGTTGTTATTTCATGGCAATATTGAAATTGGTAGAATCTTACCAAGTCTAGCCTACATTGGGTCATTCTTAGGACTAGATTAGAATTTATCCCTTGCAAACTCTACCTTTTTGATCTTTTTTGAGAACTTGTTAGTTTTAGGCAATCTTGTTCCTACAGCTTGGAGGACGTAAGGCCCCTTGATGAAACAGCATTCACAACGACCACTGGTGCTTATCCACACGTAGAGACCCTACATAAAAGAACATTGGAGTCACCCTGATTGATCCTTTTTTGCGACATCTTCAGCAATCAGAGGCTTTATTCAAGAGAGGATAAGGTACCCTTGGGTATTTTATTCTGTGTATGATTGTGTACAAAATACACGTCAACAGAACACAAACTGGATACTTGGGTGGGTCAATCAGATGTCTAGGAATAGATACTACAGAACCATTACAAATTCATGTTTATCTGGGAAGCAATGCCTGAATTAAAATAAACAAGAAGAAAAAATCATCCACATTAAAAATGCATAAACAAGTACCATTAATGAATGGTGAGCTAGAATGATGAAGCGTGATTATTGAAAGGTTTTGATTAAAGCAAATGGGATGATGGGTAGCAGTGCACAAGGAAGATCCATTCTGCATTAATGAAGATAGGAGGTTTATATTTTTTAGCATCACAAATCCTTCCTTGACTATGCCTTCAAAAAATCAATCCGCTTGCACATTCTGTTAGAAACTCCCAATAGTTCAGAATTCTTGATAAGTATTGGGAGATTGAAGAACTGCTGCATGCCAAGAATGGCAGAACACTTTCTCAAAGACTCCTTGGGGTGGAGAAGTGTCTCACCAATGGCTCTAAAATACATTCAAAACTGATAGTAATGATAATCTTGGCATGACTTGGTGTGTAATTGGTGAAAGAAACAACCAATCCTAGTGTAAATTGTGTTAGAAACTCCATTGAGGGCAATATTTAGATCAAATTGGGAGCAGTGGTTGGTTGTTAGGAGGCCTATAATTGGATTCTTGAGCAGGTGATGGAGCTTGTGATTCCCCAGGGGGCCATAAATGCAGCTAAAGAAAGATGTGACTATGCAAGAGAAGCCAGAATGATATTCTAAGTATAAAGCTGGAGTGACCAAAGAAATACTAACACTTCACCACAAATTTTAGCTTAAATAAGAGGAACAAGAACTGCTCAAAGGATTTGGTTAGGTACGCCCATAAACTGCATGCAATGCACAAAGATGGTGTTCTAGAGATGTTGAGCACAACAACCATGCCTAAGCTGGAATCAAACAGTTACAAGGTCTCAGTGAAGAGACCTTAAGTTGAACCAAGAATTCAATTCAAAATTTCAAGGTTTCTGACAAAGGCTGTGAAATAGAGGACATGCATCCTTGTAGCACAAAATCAAGGTGTTCCACTTCTGTAGATTGCACATTTTACCACAATTCCCTGCTAACCCGAAGGCAATGGCCTTCATCCAAATTGAAACAGGGTGTATATTTATAATTTTATTGTATCTATAAGCACTTAACAACACTCACATCCTAGCATTGCCTACCACATATTCATTTTTCCATTAATTAAATAAGTGAAAACAAATTATTTTAATTATTTTGCCCATTTTCCTAAAGTCCTAAACAAATAAAAGTCACATTTATTTATTAATTATCCCCACTCCCATTTCACATTATTTAATAAATAGATTCCCTATTTATTTATTTGAATCCCACTTTCCCTCCTTAAATCGCTAATAGTTCCTAACTCATCACTAACTAATCCTTTGCAAACAAAAATCATTAAAAACATATTAAAATTTCCCTTTTTATTCACCCTACATCTCATAACCAAGGAACCAACTTAATTCTACCCGTTATTCCTCTCAACTAATCTTGACTGTCAATCGACTCAATCAGAAACCTATAAATCTACCCTTCCATAATTCATTTGAGGGGATCCTCAGTCTACAATACATCATGCTACCACTGTGAGAAACCACATTCCATTCTTCATCAATAGCAAATCTTTTGAGCACAACTGCCATTGGTGTATCAGAGACCGCATGTGGGTGAGAGTTTCTTGGTTTATTTTGTTTACAGTTTACGGTTTCCTTGCTTAAACTGAGTTGTTAGGTAGATGTGAAATGGGTTTTTAATCTTAGGGTTTCATCTTCATTTTTATTTCATATTTAGCTGTAAACGGTATCATAACATAATATAAGTTGCATGCATTCAAAGAGGGATTACTGAGGCAGGGGTGGTCCTTTACTCCTCATAATACATATTCTATGACAGAGGATCACAAACCAGAACCTAGATAGTCTCTATTCAAACAAGTAAAAAAGCTAGCTTAGATCTGATCTGTGAAACACTATTTGGATGTCCCACATTACCTGCAGCAGAAAGTGATGTAGGTAAAGTGCATTTCAAAAGCAAATGATGAAATTCAGTAGAAATAGTTGCTAATAACACTACAAATTTAAAAATTGCTTCAATGAATAAGATGAACAACCCTATCATAGATCAAAATACAAATAAAGACGCAACTCACAGTATTGGAATTTGGGTCCAAAAGTCTTGATATTAAATTTTTTGCCCCTGGAGATAGCCGTTTAGGAATGTTGAATTCTGCTTTGTTAATCTGTAAATCATTCATATTAGGAGAAATAAACCCTACTATATTGATAAGCAACGCCTTTATAGAACAACAAAAATGCTCAACGGCATAATAACTTAGAGTCTTTCTATACTTACTTTTCTGTATAAGGCAATAATGTTCGACTCATCAAAAGGCAAATAACCAGCCAACAAAACAAACAGGATAACACCACACGACCATATATCTGCAGTTGTGCCATCATAACCCTTGCCACTAATGACCTGCAGGCTTGAATATTCACAGTTTATTATGATAAAAATGCAATATGAACAAAATGTCAGAAATTCATATGGAACTGCTAAACTACATTCAAATAATTGAAGCTATACCTCAGGAGCAACATAGTTTGGTGTTCCACATGTGGTGTGAAGTAATCCATCGCTCTGTGATTTACACCATCAGATTATCAAATTGTGCCATATATTTAGAATTCAAGAAAAAAAAAATGAATATTGGAAATTGTGCAAATCAAACCAAATCAGTAAAATAGGTATGAGCCAACAATTGTATAAGCCAAAAATAGCTTAATGGTTAATAAATAGTTAATACCTCTTCCTTTCGGAACAGTTGTATATATATAATTAATAATTCCAACATTTTAAGTCATCTAACAACTTATTTTCAGAGCTTGATGGTTTGGAAAAAAATTTATGGAGATCTGTTAACAGATTTTTGGCATAACTCAAAACAACACCGAAGCAATAGAATAGAAACACAGAAGAATCGTGGAATCCTATTTTGAGAAAAAATAAATAAAAGATGAAATCCTCATAGCACTGCCAATATAAGAAGCTCTTTGTGAATGTCATTGGAAGACTTCCTACAAATAATTGAAAACATCCTCCCCATGTAAAATCTTGTGACATGTAACCCCCATCGAATGTGAGAAAAAACCAAGCATATTGTAGAATCTTATGTTACAACTAGTCTTGCTTTGATACTAGAAAATATGAAAAGGGAAAGAACCAAAGATTTTAGTAATTCTTAATGTAAAATTAAATTAAATGAGAAGCATACTTTAAATAGGTCTTGACCTTGTAGACTGCAAATTTAGTGAGTTTGAACAAAAGGTTGTAGCCAGTGCAAAGCATATGTAAGGGCAGACACATTTCCTAGGCAGCTCAATCTTAAAATGGAGATAGTTTTAAGTACAGAAGGGCATAAAGATCCAAAATTGAAATCTATTATCATTATATTGAGATGAGCTTTTATTCAATAACAAGAAGCTGTCTGAGATCGAATGGATTAAAACCACAACGATTAAGCACTTAATAGTTTGTCTAATTCAACCTAACATATATGTCATATTGTCCATCCTTAATCATCAATTTTTTCTCTGTATTATGCATGGCTTAAAGATACATAAGAATATTATGGAACTCATATCCATGAAATCTACAAGAAAAATTTAATTAAATTCTACTTATAACAGGCTTACCTTTATATCCCTTGAAAGTGCACTCAATCCAAAGTCAGAAACCTTAAGATTCCCAAACGTATCTAGGAGCAGATTTTCTGGCTGCAAAATATACAAGGCATGAATAA
The DNA here is from genome assembly GCF_030272615.1 of Cryptomeria japonica. Classification (NCBI taxonomy): domain Eukaryota; kingdom Viridiplantae; phylum Streptophyta; class Pinopsida; order Cupressales; family Cupressaceae; genus Cryptomeria; species Cryptomeria japonica. The sequence continues at coordinate 559,203,274 of NC_081408.1, read as the reverse complement.
AATCTAACGTTTCCTTTCAATAGCTCCCTATCTAGACCATGTCATTTTTTTCACCCAAGAATTTCAACCAAGAGAGGTGCTAAACATGGAGAGCTACTAATCAGAAATAACAGGTACTAAATCAATAAAAGGTCGACCATACCTTCAAATCTCTGTGATACACCCCTCTACTGTGACAGTAATCCACAGCATTAATAAGTTGCTGGAAATACCTCCTTGCTTCATCCTCTTTCAATCTTCCAAGGTCATTCTGACAATTTGAAAAATACAAAAAGATCAAATACCAGATTCCATTATAAAAAATCCTTTAGCCACTAAATATAAAAATACAAATTTTAAATTTATCTTGTTTTGAAAATGGAGGAAGAAATAATAAGCATAGGTGACATCCAAATCTCAAAACCAAAAAAGAACATTTTCATCATTCTTACAATTTTGTCAAAGAGCTCTCCTCCAGTTACGAAATCCAATACAATGTAGATCTTTGTCTTACTAGCCATGACCTGACAACCACAAATTACATCATTCAAAGAAACAATGAAGCCACTACCAGATGCAAAATTAGTTGCCTGCAATACAAGAGTTTGTATATATTGTGCAGATAATACTCTCAGATTAAGCACTACTGTTCCAATGGGTTTTTCCATGAACTCCAATGGACTAGAAGACATAATGAATTCTTTATTAAATGGCACTGAAGCATGTTTTGAAACCTTGGATATCATATAAATACCACAACACAAGGGAAACAAATTACTCCACTAGGCTTGGATGGTTAATCTGTAAGCTTACAATGCATTGATCATTTGTGGAATCTATCATGGGTTATCCAATGCCCGTATGTTATCAAATATTATAGTATTGTAGTCTCTACTTTCATTATTAAGTAATTTGATGAACCTGATGAACAGAAAGGTAATAATCAACCTTCAATGGGAGCCTGATTGTGAGTGTCATACTGCTGTCAGAAATCATTTCATATAGCTTAATTATACGATATTCTCCTTATAAGGAAATAAAGCTCTGATACAAAAGAGAAAGGTAATTTAATAAAAAAAATCATGAAAGCAAAAGTAGTTGTGTGTGGAATATAGGACTGAAACAAGGAAATGATCTGTTTAAGAAAAAACAAAATTGGTAAAAGATGGTTAACAATCCTATTCAGAAATAAGAGTAAGAAGTAGGTCCCCTCTCCTGAAAATTTTATAAAATTGAATTTTAATGGTGCTTCAAGGGGCTACCCAGGTATTGCTGGAGGTGGTTATCCTCTTAGAGATTCAAATGGGAGCTTTGTGTATCGAAGATCCTTAGTCTCAGGGATCAAGACTAATTATGAAGCAGACTACAAAGCTTTAGTTGCAAGGTTGGTGGCTGCAGCTTCTCCAAATGTATCAAAAGTTAAAACTGTATGTGGAAGATGATTCGATGATAGTGATCAATGCCCTCTAAAAAGGAAACAATCCAAATTCAGGACATAATCGTTATGTTAATGAAGCATTAAGGATTTGCCAAAAAAATGAAAATTTTAGCTTTCAGAACTGCAGGCAAACTTTCTGATTATTTGGCAAATTTTGGTGCTGATCATGACCCTGTTACAGCTATCTTTAGCCATTTCCCAAACTCCTGGGAAGACTTAGATTTTCATTTAAACTTTAAGCCTTCTTGGCTTGAAGCTAGGGAAAGTTTTTTGTTTGTTAGTAAATGGGTATGGTGTGTTTTTCAAGGCCGCTACTTCTCTTTTAGGAACTCCAAGTGTCCCTTGCTTTCATGTTTGATCTTCCTACGCTATCTTTATCACCTGGTCTTCTCAGAGAATGGAGCCTTAAGAAATGGTGGTCGGTATTATGTTCCTTACTGGTATTTACTTGGTCATGTGTGAATATCTGTTATATTTGTGCAAAGCTGGGAGTTCCATTTATGAGTGCTGGTGTCTCTGCATATAATGATTGGCATATATTTTGGGTCTGCATTGGTCATGGCAGTTTGTGATAGGCTGGTTTGACGATGCATTTAAGGAATGATGCTAGTGGAGCATTGTTTGAGAGCAGGTGTCATGATGCTGAAGCTCAAGGCAGGTAGAGCTTACAATCTTTTTGATGCGTTTTCTATGCACCTCAAACACAAAATAAAATACCAAGGTATCTTACCCTCTCTTGAACAAAATCTCCTCAAATGCTAACTTTGTGAAAAACGAGGTGACCAAGGTTCCAAATGTCAGGTCTTGATGTGTGGATAAGCTCAATGGTTGATGTGATATTGCTGGAATCACAAGGGAACTTACGTTGTACATGAATGCTTGCTGGAACATGGAAATTAACTCAACTTTAGAAAACAAATGGCAAAAGAGATTAGAGGGCTAGGAAACCTAATCTAATCCTAAGAATGTAGGAAATGATTGTTGAATAGGTGCAACTAAACCAAGCTTTGCTTTGCCATCAAGGAACAACTACACAAAGATGGTGCAATCTCCTAAGGATAAGTGTAAAACTTTCATATCACCAATGCACACCAACATCATGAACAATGAGCATGAAATAATAGAAGTTAAGCTTTTATATAAGTTCAGTTTAACCACACACTACAATTTGCAATCAACAAACTCCAAGTGGTATGAAAATTAGGTTTCACCATTCATCAACAATAAGATCTTCCATCCATCTAATTAAGAAATCTAACTTGAAAAGAAGAGACCATGCCACATGAATAACACATGAAATTCACCATAACTTCAATAAAAGTAATGTGTTTCTTGCAACAAGATTTTGGCAACAATCTCCTTTCCTCCTACTCTATTGCTACTTCTAATTTCTAACTATCCACTATTAACCCTTACAAATGAGGAGAGCAAGCCTTTTATAGACTTCCCTTTACAAATGAATGGCCAAGATCAAATCCAAATCAATGGCCACTATTACAAGATAAAACCTTAGTTAGGGTTAGTTACAACTAAAATTGCATTACATTTAATACTTGACCAATTATTTGATTACATTTTAGGACACGTGTCCCTCCTTGAATATTGACCAATGAGAGATGAGATTAGGTGAGATAAACAATATCTGATATAGTGACGTGTGTCACTTGCTCCATCCTTGAATGAATCAAGTTCATTGAACTTGGACATGTTGACCTTGATTGATGAAGTAAGGTGAATTGTCGCCACCTTAGCTTACACCTTGTAAATCATCACAAGTGTTTGTGGTTAAGCAATATCTCTCGATACTCAACATTTCCAATTGTTTCATGATGGATGTGATGATAGTGGGAGATGTTTTCAAATTGCATCATCTTATCTAATTTGATCACTTTCACCTATCCTTCTTCATACTTGGGAATGCACCTTATGATGTGTCTCACCTTTCAACCTTGGGATCCTTCACCTTGACTGCTCTTAACCTTAATCCTTGTATTGATGTAGGGATATCTCCATGGTGTACTAGCCTTGAATCTTGGATTTCTAGAGGAAATTCAAGATAATTGCAAAATTTCCTCCTCTTCATTGCTCTATCTTGATGTTGTGAGTCCTCCATTGCATCATTATGAAGTCCTCTCCATGCTATCCTTGAGGGATAATTTCCTTGACATCATGTTGTCCTCTCCTTTGTTTCTTGTGAAGTTCTCTCTTCTAGCTGCATCTCTTGAGGTCATGATGATGCTGATTCTTGATCTTATCATTAACATATTTATCTTGTGCACAGCTTGGAATGTAATCCTTGTTGAATACTCATATTTGTCTTGTGCACGGCTTCGAATGTAATCCTTGTTGAAAACTCGATCCTTTTGTTAGTTAGAATGTTCATCCTTCCTAGCATGACTCCAACCTTGACCTTGCTTTGTTGGGTTTGAAGTCCTTCATCTTTGATTCACCTCTTCAATGTCTTCTTCCCCTTGTGAATGCTCGATCTGATTACCGGTTCTTTCATGTTGTAAAGTCTTCTCTATGTCATTCCTTGCACTCACTCCCTGCTTTAGACCTGAAAAAGAACATAATTTTATTTTATTTTTCCTACTCCTTGTTCTACGTGATTTGGTCTTTCTCTCTATACCCAATCCTTCAAATACAGCCTAGAGCTTGTGTTAGTCTACAATTTACCATCTTTATATCCTAGTATTCTCTAAACATCCTGATGATGGATCACAGAGTGTGATCCGAAATGTTGATGCAAAATACGTCACAATCAAATCCAGAAGCATCTATAGATAACATAATTTTAATCAAAACACCAGAAATAAAAAAATAATATCACACAAAACTTATGCTTCCTAAAATCTTTTCAAATCTGGTCATTAATCTCAAAAGCTGGAACTGATGTTGCTTGACTTGTAATCTAATCAAATTATGCTCAAATCAGATGCCCTAGCTGGAGAAATTCGCCGAAATCAGGTCGACTGCTAATTTTCCTTGATTCTTGATGTGAAATTTGCTGTCTAGGGTTTCAGTGGTGTCTTGTCAAATTTGCAATTTGAATCTCTCGTCTGCAAATGGTGTTGCTGGCTGAATTCACTCTGCTCTTGATGTTTGATTGAACTTCACTTGTGCCGATGGAGGAATTTGCACTCTCTTGATGCTGATTGCTACCAATGGTGACATTAATTGATGAAATTCAGTCAAGTTATTGTCTGATCTGTTATTCACTTGCCCTGCTCTGGAAGGAATTCACTTTGTTCTCGAAGGGACTGAATTAGATTGATGAGCAAATGAAATGATCAATCAATCTTATATAGGCGTTTGCACTTGGGTCATGACCTTTGGTGTCTCTTTTTCCAATGAAGACCGACTTCTCACTTTCCTTTTCAAATTTAAATTTGAAATTAAAATGTTTTAGTTCTCCAGAGGGCCGACTTATGGGAGGTTGTATTAGCGAATCTCTCTAAGGGATAAATAATCTTGTCTTACCAACCCAGGGTCATGGATTCTTGCTAGACATGGATTTTAGCATCTCGTAGATAGATCCCTTCTTTCAAGTCGTGGATTTTATCATTCCAAGGACAAATGTCTCCTTCCACCTTCAAGGTCGTGTTGATGTGTTTTTGAGGCACCATCAAACACAGAATAAAATACCTAAAAGTATCTTATCCTCTCTTGAACAAAGCCCTCCCAAATGCTAAACTCTGTGATCAATTGGAAGACTCCAAGGTTCCTAATGTGGGGTCACAACGTGTGGATAAGCTCAATGGTTTGATGTGATTATGCTAGAATCACAAGGGGACTTACGTTGAACATGAATGCTTGAATACTATTGGAACTTGACCATCTGATGTTGCAATCTTGTGATGCTTTCTTTCCTAAACTAAGTTGAATTAAAAAAAAGGACAAAAGGGAAAGGGTTTAGGAAGACTACACTAAGGCCTAGAATGCAAGAGACAATGGACGATTAGATGAAATTCAACCAAGCTTTGTTTCACCATCAACGAAAAACTCTACAAAGCTAGTGCGATCTCCTAAGGTAGGCACGTGATGTTCAAATTACTATCAACAACATAGGCATCATCAAGGCAATGCATATCCAAGTGTGAATGGCAATTGAAGTTAAGCTCATTAAGAATTCCAGTTGACCACACAAGGCAAACTTACAATCAGCAAATTGCTAGTGGTGTGGATAAACGAATTTCATCGTTAATCATTCACAACTCCTTTCATTCATCTAATTACTTATCATCTAACATGAAGATCCAACAAGAACCATGCACTTGTAAAGAAACAACACATTCCACCATAACTTCAATGAAAAGGAAGTTTATTTACAACTTTGGCAACAATTTTTGCCTTCTCCTAGTTTACTCTAGCTGCTATCCACTATTCGCTATTACCCTCCTATTCACTATTTTTCTGCTATTGACTATTAACTATTAACCTTTACAAACAAGGAGAGCGAGCCTTTTATAATGCTCTCCTAATAATGGATGGATCAGATTGAATCACAATCAACAATCGAGATTACAAGATAGAAACCCTAATTAGGATTTGTTACAACAAACTTTATTCTGGCCAATGAAATAATTACAACATTGAAACACGTCTTCTCTTGAATATTTGACCAATAGATAGTGGGGGTAGGTCCATTGGAGTTTGTGCCCCCATGGATGAGCTTGGTTCATTGAATCAGGACATGTTGATGCAGAACCTTTTGATTGTTGGAATGGTGACGAGGATGCCACCTCAATTTGTACTTGTAGCTTTGATTCATCATGAATGAGTATTGAGCAATATCTCTTGATACTCAACATTTCAAGCTTGCACAATGTGGTGATGATGACGGGAAGCATCAATATGGTTGAGTCATTCCTCCATCTTTGCTTGCTTATCCGGCCTTGAGATAGTTGTATGATTTCTCCCTTTACACTCCTTTGACCTCTTCATCTCACCATGATAGAATGAAACCTTTGAAGGTATCCTGCTCCATTTGTTATTATGCTTGCTTCATGCTACAGCTGTCGAGATGTTTGAAGTCCTTCGTCTTGCCAATATTTTGAGTCTTCTTCCATGCTTTTGAAGTGTTCTTGATGTTGCTTTTAGTCCACATCTTCATCCTTTTCATTAATCATCCCTGCAAAATAAACAAAAATGGCATTAAGCACACATGATATATAACCCTTATATACCTTCTTAATTTGATATGATCTCTGATTTTACGTGTTGCAGGTCTGATAATTGCATCTATAGGGAAGGAATATGCTTGCTTCAAGTGGACAAATGACTGATTTTGGATTAGCCTTTATAAGTGTGCAAGGGAAAAGATGTGTCTTCTTAGCTCTGGAAGTGGAATTCGCTCTAATGATGGAGCAAAGGAAATGAATTTCACTCCTAGGAGGGAGCAATGGAAATGCAATTCACTCCAATCAGGGAGCAATGGAAGTGAATTTAACTCACAATCTCCAACATCTCTTTATCAAAATCTCCATCAATCTGATCCCTTTACTTGCTCATGCCATGTCAATATGCAAGGTGAAATATAGGAAATGCTCAAGGTTAGTTCTCCATGCGTCAAAGCTCATTAACTCACCTTTTAGGATGCAATGGAGGGAGATTCACTCCTAAGGAGGAGCAAAGGAAGTAAAATTCGCTCCAACTAAGGAGCAAAAGAAGTGATTTTCGCTCCTAAGAGGGAGCAATGGAAGTCAACTTCGAATCACCATCCAACCTGCTCTTAACCGTTTTTTCATCAACTTGTCTCTTTTTTATCAATCATGCCTCAAGGTTTTTAGTCTCCATGTGCAAAAGTCATTAAATTACCCTCAATGAATGCCTTGGAGGTGACTTCTGTCATGAAGGAGCAAAGGAATAGAAGTTCTCTCCAATTGAGGAGCAATGAAAATATAATTCGCTCCAATCAAGAAGCAATGGAAGTAATCCTCAGATTCATCCATTTACCTCTTTTTATCAACTTAGATGCATTAAATTACCTTCAAGGAAGAGCTTAGAAGCAACTTCGCTCTCATGAAAGAGCAACAGAAGGCAGGTTCGCTCCTGAGAGGGAGAAATGGAAGTAAATTTTGCTCCTAAATGGGAGCAAAGGAAGTCACTTCATATTACCATCTCCATCCTTTCCTTTGTCAAAAATCTCCAAGAACTTGATCCTTTTAATGATCAAAACGATGTTGAAGGCTTTAGATTTGTTCTTTCACTAGTCAAAATTCATCAAATTACCCTGAAGCATGCAAAGGAAGCCAAATTCACTCCTAGGAAGGAGCTAAGGAAGTGAAATTCACTCTTGAAATGGGGCAATGGAAATTCACTCAGACAGTCAAATTTTAGGTTGTTGATTGGAAATTGAATTCTTTGCTCGACAAAGGCAACACAGGATGATCTTAGGCTCCCTAGAAGGCAATGGGAGGAATTTCGATCCAAAACCAAGGCAAAGGAAGCAGATTTCGCTCCTAGGAAGGAGCAACGGAAGCGGAGCACATTTACCATCTTCGGCTTTTCTATCAAGTTCTTCATCGATTCATCCTTTCAATTGGATTCATTGCATCCATTTCAGACCTCTAGAATGCAATGGGAGTCATGTCAGGGTCACAATAGCAAAGGAAGTCAAGTTCGCTCTAGTAAGGGAGCAATGGAGGTCGAATTCGCTCGTAAGGAGCCAAGGAAGTCACTCATACTTAACCAAATTTTGCATTAGGCCAAGCTAAAGATCAAACTCGTTGCTCGACCAAGGCTCCACATTGCAATTCGTGATGATCAAGGGTATCTTGGACTCCCTAGATGGCAAGGGAAGGAAATTCACTCCTAAAAAGGAGTAATGGAAGTGAAGTTCGCTCCTCCAAGGGAGCAAAGGAGATTTTCTCATACTTAGCCAAATTTTGCCCAACTAACCTTCCTTACCTTCTATGCTCGACTCAACATTTCATCTCAGATTTTTTTTGCTATTTCAAAGATGATGACCAGACGAAGGAATCGTCTCATATTGGCCTTTGAGAAACTACCCCTCCTTGACGCAAAGGCTAATGGCCAAGACACTACCAACCTAGAAAACAAAAAAAAGTGGGGGTCCCCAATTGCAATGGGGCGATGGGTGAAAACGTCACAACAGGTCGTAAATTCTAGCATTTCATGGATTTCACATAGTCAAGGACAAGTTGCACTCTTCACCTTCATATCGTGGATTCAACCAAGGCAAAAAAACATCTTTCATTCCCTAAGTCCACCTTCATATCATCCACTCGTGCCACGCCTTCTCGGTACTCTCCGTACTCTAGAGGGAAGGTTGCACTCTCCGTACCTTCTTCGCCAATTTCCTCAATCTCACAAATTTGTAGTATGTTACACTCTGAGTGAAAGACCTCATAGTCCTCCATCTGCTAGTGGAAGAGCCCGCTGAGAGAACTGGTTTCATCCTCCAAGCAACCTTCCAGCTCCAATACCCCTTCGTCGTTGGGTTCCATCTTTCCCTTTCCGTCCTCAGAACCCCCTTCATAATCATGAGTCATCCAAGTCCGAGTCGGATGATGCCAACTCCTCACTTATGGCCTGATTCTTCAAATCAATGACGTACTTGGGTCCTTCACTCTCGATGGATAGTGTATTCTTCTTCCATTTGTGATTCGCCTTGGCCATCACCAGCCAACCCCGTCCGAGAGCGTCATATGCCCTTTTATCCAGTGGGATGACCACAAAGTCCAAGAGGAAGGACTGAGTGCCAATCGTGACCTTTTGTGCCATGAGTGTCCCAAGAAGTTTGATGTTGTGCTGGTTGGCACCTACCAATTGGAAGGTTGGCAGCCAGAGTATTGGCTTGCCGGGGCCCTTTCAAGTTTCTTCCAGCAACACATTCACTCTCAAGCCTCCATCGACAATGGTGTCTGTCAACCTTCGTCCCATGATTTCCATTTCCACCACTATCAATTTCCTTCCAATCCCAACTATGAGTAGCATGGGATCAGTAGCCAAGCTACCAGTTGATTTTGTCGTTGGTTTACTTTTTTCCTAGTTGACTTGTTCAATCTCAACTATGTTGCTTAGGGCTACTTTCAATTGTGGCATTGTTTATAGAAGGTCTGCCACTCATACAAGTACGGTGGCTTGCAACATCTGTCGCATTATGGTTTTTTCGAACTCCGCCCATAGTGGGGTATTAAAGGCTTCATGTGAGACTCTTCTTTCCTCCATCATCACCCGTTCGACATTCGCCTTTGCCTCTCGGAGCCTCTCCTTCTCTGTACGCAAGTCCGGGTATAGTGCTTTCTTTGTTTGGAGTCTGGCGATTGCCAATACTTCCTCGCCTAGCTCTTTGATGTCCAACATGTTCACTCCCTTTTGCTTCAAGCAGTCTATATCTTCATGGTTTCCCAATCCACACCACTTACACAGCAAACTCTCGTTGTTGATACAGCTTTGACATTCGTGGGCAAAGTGACCCCACTTGTTGCACTTCCTACACTGAATCATGGGTCTCCCTTTGGCATCATACTGAATTTTGCTTCTCGGCATGTTGTTAGAATGATTGTTCCCTCGCCGGTTGTTACGATACCCTCCTAGTGAGGCATATGAGTTTGTTGGTGGTTTGGGTGGTGTGGTTGGCGGGGTAGCCTATTCCCCTTGGGTGTAGAGCACTTGTGTGCTCCTTGTTTTCAAGTTGTATGGGCATTCCTTGGTGGAATGGCCCAATACTTAACAGATGCCACAGAACAATTTTTTCGGGCAAGTACCCTTGGTATGACCTTCTACTTTGCAATCAGTACACCACACTTCTTTTCTTTCCTTGGCAGTCTCCCTCCCTGCGGTCAATTCCTTCATCATCCGGAGCATACCCTTTCATAGGGCTTGTACGATCTTTGAATCTCCGTCGCTACTTCCATCCGTACTGTCATCATCACTCGCCTTTTTATTCCATTTGGATATTTTTCCTTCGCTCTCAATATCCATTGCTCATTTATAGCCTTCATTGTACGCTGGCGGAGGGACCACTTTCATTTTCCTTCTAAGTAACAAGACAAGTCCCTCCATGAACCACCATTTCTTCAATCCATCGGTTGGTTGGTGTTCCATTTTGTTCAACAATTCTTTTAGCCTACAACTGTAAGCCCGAACACTTTCACTTTTTCCTTGCTTGGTATTGTAGATTTCGGCCACAATCTCGTTGTCATCTCTCAGAAGTTTGAATTCCTCCTCGAACGCCTTCCTTAGATTATTCCATCCCACCTTGTGCTAGGCGTCGAGGTCTGTGTACCGGTCAATGGCAATCCCCCAAAGAGTAGCAGGGAACATCTTCAACTAGTAGTCCTGGTCATCTTGGCCATTTGCCTCCCATATCGTTATACATGTTTTACAATGTCGTACAAGGTCCTCCGACCCATCGCCTGTGAATCTTGGAAGTTTTTGTCTCTCTGGATTATTCTAATTCTGCAACATTGTCCTTGCTTGGAAGGTATTGTGTGCCACCTGGAAGGTACTATATGCGTTCAACCAGATTGGACCATTTTGCTCTTCGTATTCTAGTGCCTCTCTTGCACTCTCGACCATGCGCGAGCTCTCTACGCGTCCACTTTCTGCATCTTCTACACCTTGGTCATCTTCGTTTTTGTATTCTCTCCTTCCTGGAGTCTACGGCTCAGACCCTCCTAATTTTAATTGCTCCGCCAGAGATAGATTCCCAATTCTATACAAATTGGTTTCAAAAATTTCAGCAACCTTGCCCTCAAGGTCCCATACTACCTCTTCATCACGTTCAGAGTGTTCGAACGGGTTGTTCTCAGACTCGATTCCAAACTATTCACTCGACTTTGAGTGTGTGGCTTGGTCGACAAGATCTTCCTCCGCTATATCTAGAAGTGGTAGATTCCTTGCAACCTCTACCAACTGGTTCCACGTACATGATTTCTACCTCTCCCGACTACAGCTCCAACTCACACTCTGACTCTTACTTCTCTTTTCCGGACTCTCCGAGCGTTCAGCAATTTCTCATAGCTGTCATCTCTGCTCACTTTGTTCTCTTATACGGGGAGATCTTTGTACTGATCCTTCCCCTACCTCTCAGGTGGTACTAGTACGCCATCGGTCTTTGTTCGGCCATAGGGGCATTAATTGCCAGGGGTACGGCGTCTGCTCGTATCCCTCTCTTTCTCTTCCTTACGGTTCCATTCTTCATACGTTTGCAATATCTGCTGCCGACAACATTCACAATTGCTTTCCTCCCTTCAGTCTTATAGTTCAATGAGGTTTCGCGCCAACAGCCTCGAAAGGCTCCTGAGAAGATCAAAGATAGCAGGGTTGACCGTGAGTTCACCACGTATTGTGCCTTTAGGGACAGCTCTCTCCCGAGCTTCCCTTTGCATGTATTGGGTGACCAAAACCTCCCATAGGTCCACCAAATCTTCCGTCAGTTGATCCTCCCATGCTTCCGCCTGCGTCACTTCTTGTGTATCGCTTGCAGTTACTATTAATTGTTGGTCGAATGGTCGGCCTATTAGTGCTTACCGCCTGCCGCCATATTGATCTCTAAATTCATATCAACAACGGCGCCAAAATGTTCACTCCCTACAATGAATATGTTTCAACTACACAGAGAAACTAAAGTGTGCATAGAACACAAATAACATTCACAACAACATAGGCAAAATGATATAACTTTATTGCATCATGTAATGGATAGTATAACAATAATAAAAAAATATATCTCCAATCATAATCCCTCATTCTTGATACAATGCCAGAATATATACCACTCGATCGGTTGGCGAAGAGGCCAATTGTCGGTAACTACCAACTACCTACGGGAACTAATTACCCATTTCATTGTCATTTCAAAACAAGAAAAACATACTTTATTTAGTTGCGGCATAAATGTCGTCTACAATGTTGATCTTCGCCTCAAGTCATGGAAAAAGTTGATCATTTCAGTTCTTGTCTTGATCATTAAAAGCAATTTCCTTGCAAATTTTGAAGATTCAGGGATAAATTTGATTAGTGCAACTTTCACTCGACATCACCCTCAAGACCTCCAAGTCATCGATTTAGCCTAGGCATATTGCTTGGGCGTGGATAATAGAAGGTCGTGGATTTTGGGGACTCATGGATAAATTCGATCTCACCTCCTCAATTCATCAATTTCACTAAGTGAAGGATACAATTGTTGCAAGGCTGACTTGATGTTAACTCTCCTTGTCATAGCAATTCTAAGTATTAAGTCATCAAAATCATGCATTTCAACCAACCTTTTGAAGGATTGATCACCTCCTCTTAGGCATAAAGTCACTAAATTCGTGGATTTGTGAAGGTCATGGATAGATTGATCATTCCACCTCTCACCTATCTTGAGCATTGAACCTTTCAAGTCGTGGATTTGAGCAAGCTATGGACAAATTTCTTCACCTCACCTCAAAATCGTGGATTTTGGCAAGTCGTGGATTTCTCCACCTCATGGAATTTTCAACTGCATCCACACTTTGTCTTATTATGATGTCGATTTTGCCTTTGGTGAGGGTTTTACCCTTGAATTTCTTTTCCGAAATCCAAGGAAAACAAGCGGTACTCCACCCATATTTCTTTCCATCCATCTCTTAACCTCACTTGTAATCTCTTTGGCATCCCTTCTTCATCCTGTCCTTAAGGCACACTACTTTCTTGATTACTCGTCTATCATGGAACTCGGGCCTTTACTTGACCTAAAGATTGCATTATGAAGCTTTGCTCAATGAACACCTTGACTCTTATCTAACACTTAAACTGTAATGTCCCATACTAAATGTATAAGCACAAATAGGTCTGCCTGGATAACAGATTAAAAATATAAATCAGAAATGAAAAATTTTACTCACTTTCAAGGAAAAAAGTTGTATATACAGAAATTACTGTCTCAGAGATTATACATATGCAGCAGAATCACCTAATTACATTCTAAACAGTTAGTAAACATTATTCCTTAATTACTTAAATTGGGATGACACAGAGTATGACCTGGTTAGCCCATCCGTCCCACCTGGATCCAAAATAAGTCATTACGCCCTTTTGGCTTACTTATTGTGGCGTGGGTCTTATACCCTTGACCATCCCTTGTCACAATTCAAATTTGTTAATTATGCCAAAGAGGTAGCAGGAGGTGGAAAGGCTTAATTCTGCCAGGCCCAAGCCCAGTAGCAGTCACATGCCCTACTGGCCTACTGATTTTACATGAATCAGTAGGTGGCTTACTTGGGTGGTCCCTATCCCTCCCACACATCTGCTGTCCTCCCTGTCAGGTTTCCCATTTAAAGGTAATTTTCAGAAATGACCATATACAGTTCGAAGCTCTGTTTATATTTAATCATTATAGCATATTGTCAGTGTCTAGTTCTGTGATGTAATTTATTTAGTAAATAATTTACAGCATTCAGGATTCTTTAATTATTATCATATTATTGACAGAAAATTAACTTAATGCAATTATTTGCAAATTGAATTTCACCTTACTGTTATTTACCAATGGGCGTTAAAGTTTAAGACTTATTGTTTATTATCTATTTATTGGCAGAGAAATAAACTTATGAATATTCTGAAACGTACGAGATCTATAGTAAATCCTATATAAGTCCACATGATAATCATATTGAAGCTTTGGGAGAATAGGCACTTACCTGGCCCGAAACCTTCTGGTGATTCTTACGAATTGGGCAGATGTTTGTGGCGTCAGTGTAAATGCCGATGGTGTTCCTGTCTCTTTTTTCGCTGCTTCCCTTTCCTTTCCTTGGCATAAGCATTAAATATATCATCGCCAGGCTTTATCGGTTTAATGGTCACGTCTCTTTAGAAGAGACATGACTTATCTTTTTGGCCACATCTTTGTGTTTTATGTCGCCTGGGTTATGACTTACTGAGGAAGCGGTCATACCCAATGCGATTAGTTTTAGGAATTGTATTTTATTAAAGCCAATCACATTTATTAATATTTATCATTAAGTTAATAATTAATAATAGGTATTATAATAATTAAAATTGTAATATATTTCAATATTTGTTTTCTGCTGTAGATAAATCAAAACTGAGATCCTTTTACATTAAAACTCATTAGAAAGAATATCTGGAATCTGAACATAAATGGTAATACATGATAGATATATTATTATTATTCGGATATTGTTATCAACCAATAATTATGTAATCATTAAATTGAGAATACCAATTAATTACAAAAAAATGTTTGTATTTGGTATATTTATTATGGGAACGTGACATAAACACTAAAACTACGAGGACTCCAAACTATCCCTAAGGAAGATCAGATTGTTGCAAAACCAAGCAATCTAAGCAAAAGAACTAACCTACAAGCAAAAAGTGGCGGTCCCCATTTGCAATGGGGCAATGTGTGAAGACGTCACAAGTTCAACACATCCCACCTAGGAAAGGAGTTGTCACAGACAACAAGCTTTCCTCTATCTTCTCATGTTCTTCTCCCACTGTGTTTGGGTTGATTATTGGATGTCTTGGAAGGAGGATGGTTTGGTATGGCGGTTGCTCCTAAGTTGACAGCTAGCATTTGAAATGATTTTGTGGAGAAATTGATGTCTTTTGTCCCTTCATCCGAACATAGGTTGTCTCTTGAAACTTTTGCTTCCAAAACTTTTTGAGGAATCTTCTCATTCCCAGTTGGAACTTACAGCAAAAAAAATGGTGGAATAGTGAGTGGGATTTAAAGAGTTGGCGCTGCATCTACCTGTGTTAATGGGGAATAAGGTAGAGGAGTGAATGAAGCCAATGCATAGATAAATCAAGGTGCTGCATACCAAGTGTATAGGCAAGGTGCTTGTGGGTGTGAGGAGATTGTAATGTCCCCTTCTTGCACCTAGTTCAATATGAGGTTCATATTAGCCTATTCCTAGGTTCCCATAGGCTAAGTGGGTATGGTTAGGGGACTCAATGTCCTAAGGAGAGCTCTAGCAAAGGTTTTCAGGGTATTCTAGCAGACTTTCTATTTTTAGCATATGGCTTTTTTTGATAAGTGATATTTTAACACTTGGATCTTGGCTTCTATCTTCTTTCAATTCAGTGCAATACTTTCCAGTTCTAGCTTTGGTGAGTTCTAATGTTTTCATGATGATTTTTTATTTTTTCACTTAACTATTTTATAAAGTTACTTTATGACTTAAGTGGGGGTAATACTAATGGGTTCATGAAGTGCCCCCCTTGTTCAACGCCAGGGAATAAGGTGACTTAAAGTTGTTTTAAATGGGGCAAGAAAAGACTTCCTAATGTGATTCCAACAAAGGGGGATATTTTGATATTTTTAGAGATTATTTGATAATCTACCATCCCAAAAGTGACGCGAAGACTTGAGGAGGAAATAAAGTGATTTTTAAATGTTATAATGTGAGCTCAAAAAGGTGGTCGAACCTCTTGGAGGTAATTTCATTTCATTTGTTTTTGATTAATGAAAAAGCAGGTTTTGAAGGGGCCCCGAAACCCTTTACAAGCAAGACTTAAACAGCAAAGCCACAAGAAACAGAGAGGAACAAAACTAAAAGGAAAAAACCAGCGGAAAACCGAAGAAAACCCACAAAAGCCCCGAAAAGCCAGCAGGCCATCCAGGAATCAGATTTTATCCAGAGCTTTAGCCAGGGTGCTGCTAATTTCTTGCAGCTCTTTGATGTTGTCTTTGAAGTTGGGAGGGTCCTTGTCCGCAGCAGCCACAGCTTTCTTGATATTGGCCCTGGTTCTCTTCGCAGTTCCGCCCTCCGGGGTAGCATCACCACCACTTCCAGTCTGGATGGTCTCCTCCTCCAGGTCAAGATCCACAACCGGTTTAGGAGTATGGTCAAACCTTGGCAATGTCTTCCAGGTTTTTGGTGACAGCAGAGAGGATACTTGAGATAATTCCCATCAGATTTTTCATCGCTTCTTTTCCCTCTTCCAGCGATTTTACCTTGTTCTCCATTTCCTACTTCCAATTAATATGCTCTCTGTTTTCATCCTCCCTTTTTTTATCCGAATTTATCCCTTTCTTCTCCAAGTTTTTCAGGGTTTCGTAAGACCGTTTGTCGAAATTCATTCTGGCCTCCGAGAGCTTCTTGAGATTATCCAGGATAAGCCCCTCACCAGCACTTTCCTTGTCCTTGCTATCCCTTTCCTCAGTCAGGTTCTTCTCAGAGCCTTTGTTTGTTTCCTTCTCAGAATTAACTTCGGTTTCCTCATTATCCTTGGGAGTTGTCTCCTTCATCAGATGGCTATTGTCCTTACCAGGGTGATCACTTAGAATAGGGCTATCTTGACCAGGCTCGAAATCTCCACTTTCTTCCTTGTTGCCCAGCTCCTCTTCTTTCCAGTTGTCTTCACCATTAGAGTCATCTGTCTCCATACCACTGCTTTCCTTGACAATGTCCTCAGTTTCCAACCCGGGGGCGCTTTTCCTTTTCTTGCTGGATGATGCCTTCTCCTTGCTAGTATCTCCCTCTTCCATCCTCCTTTTACCTGGGGAAGCAAAAATTCGCTTATTTTCCTGCAAAGCGAGGGTTTTGCAATGCTCATAGATGAGAAGCAGGAGCCCGCGGTGGAGAATCGAGCTGGAAGGGTTAGTCCTGTGCTTGTTCAGGGACCTGGAGAGGGATCGAAAAAGGTAGTAGGGCAGAGACACTTTTTTGTCGTGTCTGAAATGGTTTAAGAGCACAAAGTGGTAGGTGTGGGCCCTGGAGAAATGGCCTTCAACCGTAATATACTCCATGATTGCGTTCAGGACCCAGCCCCACAACTTCTTGATGTTTGTAGCATCGTAGTAGCCCCCAGTAGCCTTGCCAATTTTGGCCCGCTCTTTCTCTTTCCGTGGGAACAGGGTAACCGCATCGTTGGAGACCTTGAGGTCTCGAAAGAAGTTAAGCCCAATGTGGGGCATTCCAGTCTCAGTTGAAATAAGCCCAGCGTCCAACTTAAATTTAACTCCATAAAATTTAAAAGAGCCATTAGACCAGTTTTCAGAAATCTTGGAAATGGTTAAGTTAACCCTACCTTTGTCATAGTCCTCAAGCCTTTCCATGACGCTGGTGAGAGAGCCCTTCTCCAGCTTTGCCCAGACTTTAGGCATTGCTTTCCAGGTCGACTTGTTGTCAGGTTCTTCACGTCTTAGATCTCCTCCCATTTTCGAATGCAAGCTATCGACTCTGTTTCTCTGCAAATTGAGACCTTTCCCGATGCAACTCAAATTTTCGCTCTAAGTAACCCACAAAGCATGCGGCGATTTATTGGAGATAGTAGGAGATCTGCCGCAGTGCCAGGTAATGATGGCCTTTCCAGCAAGGCGTAAATGATGCTTTTTACTTGTCATGATTTAATTGTCCTTCTCTCCCCGTATAACGGTCCTTTCTGAGAATCTCTTTAATATTTAAATTGAGATCATCCTCGTGCCAAATCATTTGAGCGTCAGAGTTAACTCCAATATTCGCTAAACAGTCAGCAACATTGTTTTGCTCTCTGAAGGCATGTTGTATAATAATTTCTTTGAAACTGGCGATGATCTCTCTAGCTTTCATGATGATGTTCTCAATAGACCAAGAAGGCTCTGATTCCCCCTTTAAGCACTTAATAATATTAAGTGAATCCACCTCAAGCCATATTTTATCATAGTTGAGATTTTTGGCTATAATTAAAGTATGCAAGGTAGCGGAGGCTTCAACAAAATGGCTAGTTTGATTCCCCAGAGGACCAGCCACCGCCTTAAGGCAACTTCCAGCAAAATTCCTGATAATGCCCCCATATCCAGCTTTACCCGTATTTCCTTTAGAAGCCCCATCGAAGTTAGCCTTAATCCATCCCTGCGGGGGGAAACACCAGACAAGACCTTCTCTGCCTTTCTCCTTGCTAGTAGTGGTAGTAGAAAGATTCCATCTGTCTTTGAAATCAACTTTAGCAGCAAGTCCCTAATCAGTACCATAGAGGCATTCAAAAATACTCCTAAAGATTTTGTCTGCAACCACTTCAGGACTAGCCCTTTTATCTCTGAAAATCCTGTTGTTGCGCTCTTTCCATATATTCCAAATAACAATCGGTAGAGTAAGTCTCCAGGTCTCCACAATTTTAGGATTAGAGTTAAGACAATGCCATTGAAGCCAAGTGTCACCAAGAGAGTTCGGGAAGACCCAGCTCAGGTTCCACCTGGACAGGATGATTTTCCAGATGTCCTAGCTAAAAGAGCATTGATTGAGAATATGGCAAGCTATCTCTTCTTCCCTGCAACAAAGAGAACACATGTTAGGAAAAATAATGCCTCTTTTATGAAGATTATCCAAGGTTAATATCTTATTTTGGATGAAAATCCAAAAGAAGATGTTGACTTTGGGAACTAAGTTCTTATTCCAAACTTTAGCCCAGATGGGAGTAGCTTCCACCGGGACATTATGAATAGCCACAGCAAAGGAAACAGAGTATTTCCCATCCAGAGTTTTCCCCCATATCAAAATGTCATCTTTGTTGTCTCTAGGGATTTTAGCAGAAAGAGCAATCTGAAGGAACTTGAGATCCAGGCACTGCTGGCTAAAGTCAATCCAGTCCCCATTTATCTAGTAATCTCTTACCATTTCACCGTACCTGCTTTTGAAACTGTCTTTCCAATCTTTGAGGATAGGGATTTCCTCCAAAGGTTTATCCCGGATCCATCTATTTTCCCAAAATCTTATTTTCCTCCCATCCCCAAGGTTCCAGGTTCTGCCAGCAGCAGCCTAGCCTTTAGCAAATTGCACTACATTCCAAATGGCAAATCCATCAACAGAGAAAGAGTTGTCAAATAATTCTTCCTCAGAAGGTTGCATATAGAGATATTTGTTTTTCCAAATAGAATTCCATTCTCTTTCCTCCCCTTTGAATCTTCAAATTTGCTTGGCTAATAAAGCTTTATTCATAGAACTAATGTCCCTTAAGCCCAGCCCACCTGAGGCCTTAGGGGAACAAATGCTATTCTAGGCTATAAGGGGGATTCTGTTTTTAACTTCCACACCCGACCAAAGGAACTTTTTTTGGATTCTTTCAATAGCTTCTGCAAACTTTGAGGGGATTTTGAACAAGCTAAGAGCATACACAGGAAGATTTTGGAGAGTGGCTTTGAGCAAAGTGACTTTATCAGCTTGACTAAGAACAGCCCCTTTCCAGCCAGCGAGTTTCAGGTTGAGTCTATCAATTAACTTGTTCCAGAAGGAATCCTCAGGCTTGAGACAAAGAGGAAGCCCCAAATAGGTAAAAGGAAACTCAGATATGTTACAACCAAGAATCCTACCAATCCTAATTTGCCTTTGGGCCGAGGTGTTGATGAAAAACAGAGAGCTTTTATCCCAGTTGATTTTTTGACCAAAGGCAGATTCATAGGTATTCAGAATGATTTTCATGTTTTTGGCTTCCAAGATGGTGGCTTCCGCCATGGTGATAGAGTCATCAACGAATTGTTCATGAGAGCAAACAGCATTGGATGAAGAAGGTTTCAGACCCTTAAGATTGCCTTCCACATTTTTAAGGATGAATCTACCTAGGCATTCAGCAAGAATGGTAAACAAGATAGGGGAGATGGGGTCTCCTTGTCTGAGACCTCTGGAGCTTTTGAAGAAACTAGACAAGGAGCCATTAACAATAATAGCAGAGGAGGAAGTTTCCATGAGTTGAGAACAGAGCTGGATAACTTTGTCGCCAAAACCAAATGATTTCATGATCCTGAGGAGAAACTGCCAGTTCACTCTATCAAAAGCTTTAGCCATGTCTAACTTAAGGAAGAATCCCTGTTTACTCGCCGCTTTCAGGGAGTGGATATTTTCATGAACAGAGATAATAGAGTCCAAAATCTGTCTTCCAAGGACAAAGCCATTCTGTTGGACAGAGATAATCCTTGGGAGAACATCTAGCAACCTGGAAGTCAAAACCTTGGAAAGGATCTTGTAGACAGAGTTACACAAGCTGATGGGTCTAAACTTGTTAAGAGAATCAGCTCCGGGGATCTTTGGGATAAGGACAATGAAAGTGGCATTCAGTTCCTTAAGAAGTCTTCTCGAGCCAAAGAATTCCTTAACACCATTGCAAATGTCAGCCTCTACAATGTGCCAGAATTTTTGGAAGAAAAACATGGGGAAGCCGTCTGGGCCAGGGGATTTATCACCCTGAAAGGAAAACACCGCCTTTCTGATTTCAGGATTAGTAAGAATACGGGATAAGAGGCGATTGTCAACTTCCGACAGGATAGAAGGGATAGCTTGTAAAAGGGTATTTTGCTTACTGTAATCCAGGTTGTCCACTTCACCCAACAAGGTACTGAAATACTCGAGAGCTTCCTTCCTGATGTCGCAATCCTCTATTAGGACGCCTTTATTGCAAGTTGGTCTGGATATTTTGTTGGCTGCCCCTGTGCTTAAGGGTGGTTAAGTGAAAGAAGCGGGTGTTTTTATCACCTTCCTTCAGGAACAAAGCTCTAGATCTTTGTCTCCAAAAAGTCTCTTCATTAGAAATGATGGAGTGGTATTTAGATAACAGATCATTTTCAGCCATCCTAAGATCTTTGGTCAACCCCACCTCTTGGATTCTCTCCTGGACATACTTTAATTCAGCTTTGACTTGAGTTTTGTTCTTGAATATGTCCCCAAAAATCTCTTTGTTCCAGGTTTTAATTTTGGCTTTTATGATGTTGAGTTTTTTAGCAATTCTAAAAAGAGCCTTACCCTCCACTTCAGAGTTCCACCATTCAGTAATACAGGCTTCCAGAGAAGGATGGGAGAGCCAAGCTTTTTCAAATTTGAAAGGGAAGTTTCTCTTAGCCAAAAAAGAGTTGGCAGAAAATGAGATGGGGAAATGGTCTGAGCCGATTTTGATAACAGAACCAAGGGAGCAGCTATACTTAGAAAGCCAGTCAGGAGAAATTAAAGATCTATCAAGCTTAACTTGAATCAAATCAACTCCGGTTCTTCTATTGGTCCAGGTGTAATTGATGCCCTGGAGATCAACATCAATGAGAGCTTGGTCATTGATGAAATCCATAAGGTCTTGTTTTCCATCAAGATGTAAGGGGATTCCTCCCATCTTATCTTCGTCTTTGAGCGGGGTGTTGAAGTCTCCCATAATAATCCAGCTTTGATCAGCAAACTGGAGTCTATCAACGGCAAGGCTTTTCCAGAATTTAGCTCTCCCGGATTTAGTATTAGGAGCGTAGACATTAGATAACACCCAAACAAAGTTGTCCTTAATATGCTCAAGCAAAATTGAGTTCCTATTAAAGGCGGAGATAATTTCCTTTCCTATTATAGTATTTTTGTTCCAAAAAATCGCAATTCCTCCATAAGCACCCTCCAAGTTAGTTCCTATGACTCCGTTTTCTTTGAAAATTCTAATCCTTTCAACTTTTTCTTTAGACATCTTGGTTTCCTGAACAAGGACCACATCCGGTTTATGATCTCTGATGACATTCCGTAACACATCCTGCTTATGGGGGGCGTTTAGCCCTCTGATATTCCAGGATATAATCTTCATATTTTAACTGGGGATAGGGCTGACTCGATGGAACACTGTGTTCCATCAGCATGGTTCTTCCAACATTCCTGTTCCCTTTGATGTTTTAGGGATGGCCTTCCCTGCTTTTTATTTTGACTTCCAACATTTGCCTTTTTCTTAATCTTGCTTCTAGTTGAGATTCCTCCATTGAGTTCCTCCTTGTTCGATTTTCCTTCTCTCGACCCGGGTATCCGGATAATCTCATCCAGCATATGCACACTTTGGGTAGGGGTTTTACAGAGGAGAGGCTTTGGGCTTCCATTAGTTAAAAGCAGTAAGGGCTCAAAATCAAAAGGGTCTTGGGCTTCATTAAAGTTTGCCTCGGTCAATTTAGAGAGTGAAGAGGCTAGATAGGATTCTTCCTTCTCCTGGCTAGCTGATCCATCCTCCTGGTCCGGAATGGATTCTTCCTTCTCCTGACTAACAGTTTCATTCTCCTGAGCTTCTGGGTTTTCTTTATTGATCAACTCAGTTCCTGGCTCTGCTTCTTTAGAGCTCTCTAGTGGGTCGTTGGAACAAACACAATCTTGATTATCATTGCTGCTACTCCCAGTCCTCTTGACTTCATTCATAAGTTCTGTTGCGTCCTTTTTTTTATTACTCTCGGATATTGATGAATCTACTTTTTTGTTTGTCATTTGCCAGATCTTTTTGTTCTTAGTGTTACTATCAATCTTGAGTTCCTTGCCTTTCTTGAGCGGACAAGATTTTGCCCAATGCCCTGATTTTTTGCAGTGGAAACAGGCAAACGGTAGAGATTCATATTCAATAGCTTGGGACCATTTTCCTAGTTTAGATATGATATCTATGGATTGAGGCATATCTGTCATTTGGTTAACATTTACGCAAATGCGAGCAAAGACTAACCTTGATTTAACCGCCATCATCGGGTCAATCGATAAGAGTTCTCCAAAGGATTTCGCAATGCCCTTGAAAACTTCCTCGTTCCAGTATTCGAGCGGAAGACCCAGGAGGCGTGTCCAGGACGAGATTCGGGGCCCATTTCTGGAGAGCCAGGGAAGACTTGCCAAACATCCAGGGGCCTTCGCAGAGAGCTTTGTTCATGTCTTCTTCAGAGTTGAAAGCGAAGGTAAAAAACCCTCTAGGCAGCGCCGCCACTTCCACTTGTCCTTTAACCATCCATTTTCTCCTTATGAAATTCCTAACATCATCAATGTTAGGCCTAAAGCCAGAGAATTGTCCCACTAATGTCATAGATAGGCCAGCTACAGTCATATTGACCACTTTGTCCAGAACAGAAATAGCGACCAGACCAGAGGCGGGGTCTGAAATGTTCATTACTTCCGGAAGCCCAGATTTAACCAGCGGCTTCACTCCAAAGAGCGAAGACCATTTTTTCCATTTTCCTCTGTCGTGTGGGTCCCCGGGGATCGAATCTTTTTCTTCTCCCGGTTTTGCTTTTTCCTTGTCCTCTTCTGACCCTTGGGATGTCTGACCTCCTGCCTGCATGCCAGATCCGATCCCAAAGGAACAGCAGTTTCCAGGAAATCCGCCTTCCCCAGGAATTCCGCCATTTCCCAATTTGAAATTTGGGATTCCCGCTCCTTTTCGCTCCATTATCCTGCTATTTGTTCAATGGGAGGGAAACTAATTTAAATTAAAATTAAGATTGCCCTAATTTTTCCCTCACTCTATAAATATTAGTTTGAGCTCTCATTTGGTTATGCTTGCTTTGACATGTTAATGTTATGTTGCCCTATTGATTTCTAGAGTTCATGTTTGGCTGGATAGAGGACAAAATCCCTCTTCTGGGTAGCTGGTTTCGGTGGTGAAACATCCACCCTAGCTGATTGGTGCTTTTGGATTGGAGTTATTCGGTGATTTTGGCTTCGTGGGTGATTTTGGGTTTGAGAAAGATGAAGATGTTTTCAGTTTTATGATATGGGTTTCATAATTTTGGTGTAGTGCATGATTATTTGGAGTGTGGTTTGAGTTTTGTTGCGTTTAAAAGCAATTTTAGTGCACTAATGTGTATTTTCTGAGTAGCTAGACATCAAATATTTGCTCATATTTCAGTGACCATGCTAGATATCATTTTGGGTATATTTTCAAAGGCTTCCTCATAGCTTGGCACTGCATTTTGAGTGGTTATTTAAAAGATTTGAAGAAGTATTGAATTTCCTAGCCTTGTTGTCATTACTAGGAGGGTTGTACATTTGACCTAGGCAAGTGGCTTTCATAAGAGGACTAAAATCTGAAGTTTGGAGGGTCTAAAATCAGTCTTGGAAGCAACTAATATAACCGATTGACTTGTCATGGTGCTAGAGCAGTTTGGAGTTCTCTTGGAGACTTTAAGAAATCATCCCTTACCATTGGTGCTGGAAACAATTCTGGGCAGTGTTGACGTGCATTTTGCGACTACACACACCAACACAAAATAAAGATTTTCCAACAGTCACTTTATCCTCTCTTGATCAAAGTTTAATTGTATGCTAAGATTGTGACAAGTTCAAACAATTGACTCCAAGGTTCCGATTATGCAATGGACGTGACTCAGTTGGCTTGATTTGATATGCCGGTAATCCAAGGGGACTTACACACACTTATAGATCTTAACAAATTTATAACTTCAAGGATATTCTTGAATGATTTGGCAAATAAAGGTTCAAATTTTTGGAACTTTTCGATTAAAATGATGCTGAAAGTAAATGAGGAAGGGTTTAAGGAAAACTACTATAAATCTAAGAACTTAGTGGATGGCAATGTCTAGGACAGGATCAACCAAACTTGACTTCGCCACGTTGAGACAACTACATGAAGCCAATGCAAGCTTCAAAGGTTGTGTTTAAAAAATTCTAAATCATTAACGAATACCATCAGAGAACAATACTCATTAAATAACTTAGATTTAAGCGCACACATCAAAAAGCTCAGTCCAACCTTGCACTGTTTATAACAATCAGCTAGCAACAAAAGGTATGAGCAAACGATCTTCTCCTTAAAACATTGCAATCAACCTCATTCATCTAAATACTGAAATAAATATATTCTAAGTGAGGAAAGCAAGACCATGCAAGCTATGAAATAGGACAAGTATACACCATCAAAGAACAATGTATTACAGTTTACTACTCCAATAGCTTATCACAACAATCTCAAAACAATCTCTCCTCCCCTTTACAAGTGAGGGGATCACCCCTTAATATAAGCCTCCAGCCTTGATTACATGCAAACCCTAATTAGGGTTTGACCCAAAAGATTCCACACACATGATGCAACAAGGTGGGAATAAACATTTAATGCCCATCATGCCCATTTACAATAAATTCCTACCTGCTAAAAATGGCGTCCACTATGCATTAAATACACCATTATCTATCAAGTTCACCCATAATATCATAAATGCTCTACCATTTTCTAAATACGACGGTTACATTCAAAAGATGCTCCACTACTTCTGCATGCATTGACTCAATTGCCACTTGGTCAAGTATTCTTGCCATGAATACACCACTATGTCATGTAGTCAAAAGATTCTCGTCCACAATTGGACGACCATTATCTCACTCATTAATGGCAAATGCGATGAATCTGGCGATGACAGACTCCAATTCTCCTACGAAGACACTTGGCACATTCTCCATCTGAAATTCCAACAAGGAAATTTCTTCGCACTTGGAGAAAAACTTCTCCCAATCTGCCGCCGCCTCCTGAATCTTCTTAGTCATGCTAGAGAACAAGGAAAAAAATTCCAAATGTGCCTTGGAAAATGATTCCACCAAGAAATATTCATGTAACCAGTCCCTTAGGAAGTCAACCGTCAATTCCTCAGTCAGTCTTTTGCCAAATAATGCCTCAACTGCACTGAGAACTTCTCCTTGTAGATTCCTAACTGAGTCCTTCAAAGAAGCAGACTTCTTGTTGAATCTCTCAAAAGATCCCTTTCCAGTGCAGACGGCATAAAACCACCGCGGGAAGTCATAAACATCATTCTCTTGAACAACTTTCCCGCCAATCAGCGTCTACCTAGGAATTTTCATTAACACTCTGAGTCGGGGAATAGTCAAGTCCTGATAAATGTGCACATCCTCCCACGAACTATCCACAATCTACAGCTTGTTCAGGATAGAAAGGATTCTAGAATGAGAACGAGCCAAGTCATCAATAAATTGTCCAGTTGATGTGAAAACATCTTCTACCCACTCCTTAGAGCATTGGGCTCTTTTTCTGACTTCCTCGGCGCCATCAATAGATTCTTTAGGAAGAGAGGAGGGCAGTACAAAGAATGGATCTTCCTCTCTGAGTGGGTGCTTAAAACCCCGCACATATTCACATAAGCCCTCATTTTCACTCTTCAAGTCTCTTAATCTTTTCTTTCATCTTCTTCATTTTCTCCTTCATTGCTAGGAATATTCTTCAAAATCTTCCACCACCTGTGTCGTGGAAGCACGCCCCAAATTGACTTCTCTAATCATATTCCACAGGCATGATTTCACTTTCGTCTTTATCAAGTCTAGGCTCAACCAAGTGTAGTGTCTTGGATCCAGATTCATCGCGTGTGATCTTAGAAAATTTCCAAGCTTCCTTCTTCTTAGCTGGTTTGTCCATTCTACCCAAAAGTCTTTCCGTTTCTTGTGTGAGATCCATTTCCTCTTTTGGCTCCCTTCTCATCCTTTCCCTTAGCCAATCAGGAGCAACTATGAAA
The DNA here is from genome assembly GCF_030272615.1 of Cryptomeria japonica. Taxonomy (NCBI): domain Eukaryota; kingdom Viridiplantae; phylum Streptophyta; class Pinopsida; order Cupressales; family Cupressaceae; genus Cryptomeria; species Cryptomeria japonica. Next base: position 559,176,692 of record NC_081408.1, on the reverse strand, counting down.
CTTCCTCCAAGCCCTCCTATGAAACTTCCTCCAAGCCCTCCAGAATTGTCTCTATGAAACCATCTTGCTCTTGCTACTCTGGACTGGGAGGTGGTTCTTGCCTTTGCATCTTCTGTTGAACAGATCTATGAGAAGCACTGATGCTGAGCAAATCTTGTGCAAGCGTATTGTCATGAATATTGTCCTCTGGCTAATTCCTTGGAACTTCCTATTCGAACATCTCAACTTCTTGCATGCTGGAGGAACTGGTTGGCGATTGCTCTTCCTCCACCCTTAGCCTTTTTTGCTAAGACTCTTCCGACTAGGCTTCCTGCTGGACTTCTGGTTGGGCTTCTTTCCTCTTCCTTATTCTTGACTTCTTAGGAATATTCTTTTCTTTACTATGCTCAGCTTCTTCCTGCTAGATTTTTGCTTCCTCAACTTGAGCCTACGATGATCCTTCCATGGCCTCACTATGGGAATCCAGGTTTCCCATCAGTTGGTAGCTCAGGCGAACATTTCCTTCTTTCAACGTCCTAATGTGTCGATCAATCCAATGCCTCATGAATTTCAAAACTGATCTTGCCAAAACATCTAGATCATCAATTTCTAGATCAGACCAATCCGGAGCTTGAATAGGTCTATCCTTCAACTTTTCAAATTCTGGCTGAACCACATCCTAATCCTCTTTAACTTGATCTAGCACTTGAATAATTTCACCAATTTTGATCATGTCAAGGGGCAATCTGGAAAACATTATTTTCTTGGTTTCAAGATCATCCTTGGCATTAGCCCAAAAGTCCTCCATGTGAAATTTGTGTTTGAATTTCATTCCGTCGACCATCCTGATTTTATTATACGGATCAAAGTATGATCTAGTCATGTGGAATGTCAAGTGATAAAATGCCATCTCTTCTTGACTTCTCAACTGCCGCCAATGTCAGAGACATTTCCACATAGTCGCCTATGACAATAGGGAATTCAATGGACAGCTTTTGTTGTAGGCGACCGACTACCTAGTGAGCTCTAGCAACACCATTTTGTCCGTTGGATACCTTGGTAGCTTGTGCAGCTGAAAGGAGAATCCTTGGACCCAGATGTAGGTAAACTTAGGAAACTGAATATACCAAGCTCCAAATTTTTGTATCAGCATTCTGACCTCTGGCGACAATCTTGTGTGGAGTTCACCTTATAGTAATCTGGTCAAGTACATTGTGAATGTGTCACTTACCAACTTGAAAGAAGTGGTGTTGTACAAGTACAACTGGGGATAACATTTGTGGACTTTCAACTGTCCTAGTCCACATCCCATAGGTCCTTTTCTTGGCATGCCGTTGAAATTACCCATCCTTGCCAGCGAATAAACTAAATATGAGCTCATGTAAAAAGATTGAGTTTGCTTCTCCTTCAAATTCCTCAGTTGCTCATGCAAGTAATGGCTGATCAACCTTACCCAATCCATTATCCCATTGGCATTCATAACTTCGTCGATGAAGAAGAACATCCAAGTTTCAAATGTGAAGGCATGCGAACATCCCATAATCCTACTCAGCATCATCATGAGGTCTGCATACTCTTGCTTTAAGTCAAAACTGGTGATCTACTTGGGCATTGTTGTAATATGAGGCTTTGATTTCACCATCCAAGTTTTGTTAATAATCCTGACACATCTTTCAACACCTACTTCATATATTTCTACCACCCTATCCTTGGTTTTATATGTCATAGAATGATACGTCAAAATTCCAAATGTCTCACCAATTGCTTTCGCGACCAAGTTAGCTAGAAGCTTGCCATCTGATGTTAGAATTGCTCTTCTTTCAGGATTAGTTAGCTAGAAGCTTGCCATCTGATGTTAGAATTTCTCTTCTTTCAGGATTATAAAGCTTTGCACATTCTAAAATCAGCTTTGGGCATTGGACGGCTGGAGGGAAACCGGTTGCTAAGACAATACCACTCTTAACAAATTTGACACAGTGGCAGATGGAGCACGTCCAGCTGTTCCAAAAATCCTGTTCCGGAAAGCTCCCAGTTGGTGTCAATGATTTCCTTCCATTTTGAAATAATCTTGGACTCTGGAAGGAATCCTTTCACCTTGTTCTTAATCTGTGTCTGTCGGGAAGTAGCCACAGCCTTGCTGGATTCTGCCGTCCCTACAAAACAAAATAAATTAACATTAAAACCATTGTAAGTTATTAAATAAAATAATGGAGAAGAAATTCGGGCTGATAAATTCCCAATTTGGAATAAAATAGAACCTCTGCGAACAAGAACTTCTAGAAAATAAATAAATTATTCAAATCTAATTTTTCTCCACCTCCCTCTGACTTCAAATTTGTCCAAAACCTGCGTGAGAAATGAATTGTGATTCATCGTTTAAATAGAATTTCCTCACCAAGTTGCTAAGTTGGCAAGAGGTTAAACTTAGCATGTGCATTTAGAATGCGTCATACTTGACAACTTGCCATGCAAACGGGTCTCGTTGTTAATGTTGAGTTTGAAAATGCAAATTTCTATAATTCCTTAAGTCATGTGTCATAAAGCGAAATATTCCCTTTGTATATCGCCAACTCATTGATTGTGAAAATCTTTCCATTTCGAATTTAAAAGGATATCTTGAAAGATTTTCTTTCCTTGACAATTTATCCACCTTGGTCGGAATCCTAGTTGTCTGGATTTCTTGGAGAGAATTTTATCCGAGAAGAAGTTTTTGTGCTTTTTGAATTCATCTTGTTCAAAAGGAGATTTTTTATTAATTCAACATTTTTCCTATTTTTTAGGAATTTTTTCCATTTTTAGCTCCGGATTTCAAGAGAGAAAATTTTCTCTTGATCAATTTTTTTACCTTGATCTTGAAATTTCTTCTTTTTGGGCGTAATTCTTCTTTGAGAAAGGAGTTTTCCAATTTTTTTCCTTGTCATGGATTCCACTTTCAATTCATCCTTGGGTGCTGAATCCACATGGTGAAGGGATCTTAGTCTGGGAGGAAAAATCCTCCACATCCTCATTCTAGCGCTCCCATACTCACCTTGAGCGCATTTTCCATATGCAGGAAGAATATTTGTCTTGGAGAAAATTCCTCCAAGACCATGTTTTAGCGCACCATCCATACTTGGGCGTGATTTTAATGTCTTGTAGGAATTTTGAACTTCTTAACTTTTCCTCCTGCACCCCATCCTAGTGCTCCCTACCTCTGTCGAGGCGCTGTTTTGATGTCATGGAGAAATTTCACCTTGGAAGGAAAACTCCTTCCTTACCTTGCTTTGGTGCCCCCACCTAGACATGGGCGCTAGAATCATGGTGAGAAGGAATTCTTGTTTGGAGGGAAGATTCCTCCACCACTCCTTTTTAGCACCCACCATCATGCCTTGGGCGGAATTCCTTACTTGTGGAGGAATTATCACAATCCTTCCTTTTCCTTCTTGACCTCCATTTAGCACTTTGACCCAAGACAAGGCACCATTTCCTTGGTCTGTAGTAATTTGGCTCCGAAAGGAAAAATCCTTCTCAACCCTTGTCTAGCGCTCTCACCAAAACTTGGGCGTTGATTGCATGTTGTGGAGGAATTTGGGCTTGGAGGAAAATTCCTCCACAACCCCCATTTGGCGCCTGTACACATGACTTGGGCGTTGAATCTTGCATGTGGAGGGTTTTGGCATGAAGGAGAATTTGGCATGAAGGAGAATTTGGCATGAAGGAGAATTCCTCCATGGGGTCGCTTTAGCGCCCATGCTATTCCTGGAATGCCTTTTCCATGGGGTGAAGAATTCTTGTTTGATTTTCTCCAAACTTAGTCATTTTACACTTTTCCGGATTGGGATGCCATTTTAGGATTGAAGTGAATTCCTCTCCTACCTTGGAAGATTTCTCGAGCTTTTCCCACTTCAAGAAAGAATTTCACACAGCCATTTTTTCAGACCACTTGTCTGCTCTTTCAACTTTCCAAATTTAGCCATGGATTTTCAGGAAGGCTCTGTCTTCAGTGCCAGGACCTCTGCTTGTGATGGACCTCCAAAAAATAGACTTACTAAAAATAGTAAGTACTTCAAAACGTCAAAATTAGGGCAAACTGGGGCAGGATGACACTTACTAAAAATAGAAACTTACTAAAAATAGTAAGTTTTCTTTTTGGCAAAATAAAGACAATCCGAGAGGCAATGAAATTTTCTAAAAATAGAAAGTTGCTCAGAATTTGCTCAAATTTCACTAGTGGATTCCTTGAAGAGTCCTGATTTCAATGCAACACTCATTTTTTCCAAAACCCTAAGGAAAAGACCTCAAACCTAAGTCTAAAGGGCAAAACCCTAAAATAGACCAAACGAGCTCCAAACTTAGCCAAATTTGCTCAAACGACTTGCAAACTTGATCAAATTCACCCAAAACACTTGCAAACCGAGGAGACCAAAGAGACTGCTGTGAAAAGACCCAAAGAACCAAAACCAAAAGACCAAGAGGACCTAAAAAGTAGGGGGTCCCCATTTGGAATGGGGTGATGTGTGATTAGGTCACAACAAGCAGTCCCTTTCAGTGTATGGTGATTATATCAAGTCTACAAATTAATTGTTGAGTCTGATTTTCAGAATACTGTTCATTGCTATCAGATTTGTATTGAGATTCATGTTATTTTGAATGCAAGAATATGTTTAAATTCTTTCTTTGCAAAGTCTTTTCAATGCATGCAAACCTCATGATGAAAGAAACATGAAATTCAAACACTTCTGCAATTCCCTCTTATTCTATCAACAGAACCAAAAATAAATCAGGTGTAGTCTATATAGAGATCCACAATAAAAACCATCTTGAAGTGACAATTGATCATTGTGTTCCAATGTTGTGCAAAGATGCAGTTCCCCAAGCTAGGAAAGGGGCCTTCATTTCCCTCATTGGATCCTGACATGGCTGGGTATCTGTAAGGGTTGATTTTTGAGTCAGATTGGCCGGGGATGGCAATGGAGCTCGGCTATTGAGAGAGGATAATTAGGGTGCTTGTGGTTGAAGTGTTTGTGTTGATGGCTGGTTTTTCAGTGGGGCAGAGTTGGTGTTGTGGTGGTAGGTTAGTAGTGCTCAGCAAATATGTTTTGTTTCTACCTGTGCTTTGGATGGCAGAATGGTTTCCTTAATTTTGTGGCTCCTGGAGTGCAATGATTGTCAATTAGGAGCAGTTGGTATTGTAATCCATTTTCGATTATTATGTTCTGCTGTCCTTTCTGACCATTGTACTTGGGGAAATGTGTAGGCCAATTAAACCCAAAACAGGTGCTGCCAATGAGGACATACACAAAAATCAGCATGAAAAAGGTCAAGTGATCCCACTTCTAGGGAGAAAGGAGGAAATTATATTAACATAAGCAAAAAATATATTAATGACCACGGATGATCAGAATAGGCCAATGGGACTCAAAAAGTACAGTTGGGAGAAATAATTTGAAGTGCTGAAGAGAAGTTGCATGCTAACAAGGGTAATAAACCTAAAGTGGGTAAGTCCTAGAAATATATAAATGCATAATTGAAGGCTTTCCCACATCTATCTTCATCTATTGTAAATAATTTCTATTCTATTGGAGTTATTATTTGATTGTTACTGAACTGTTATGCAGCTAAAGCTGCAGCAAATATATTCATAGTGGCAAATCACATGAGGAAGAAATTGAAACCTTCTTCAGTGCCAAAGAAAGAAGTCGTCCTTGGAAAAGAAGATTCTTCTGTTTAGGCATGTTTCATCCCTCATATGATTCTTGCAGTACAACCGATGCATTTATAATGAAGATAGGTGTCACTGGTACCTATTTCAGCTTTTGGGGGGTATTAAAGGTAGTTCCCTTTAGGGCCAACCTATCAAAACACTATGGAATGTGATGCTAGTTTGTCTAAAACATGATACATTACAAAATATGCCTTTGCTTCATCACATAATGATGTCATGTAGTCCATGATAACTCAATGCAATATCTTTTGTGCAATTATAATTAATTCTGAACTATCCCCCTTGATTTTTTTTCAATTTTTTCTAGTTACAAACATTACAAGCACTCATTAGGGTTAGAAAATATAATCAAAATCATTGCTGAAAGGTAACCCTTCCACTTTCTAATCACCAAGAGCCCAATGTGGGAAGGTGAGAGCATACGGTGATAAGGGAATCGTTAGCTGAAGCTCAATAAGCAACTAGAAATTACAATGCAGATTACAATGCTGGGCGGCAAGCCAGCCCCTTCCATTTATCCAACGGGTGATAGAAATTTCAACAGCAGTTTGGCGGTGCAACCAGCAAATTACAAAATCCAAGAACTGAAATAAGCAACAATCACTCGACCACTTGTTCAATGGGAGGACTGAAAATGGAATTACAATCTACTCAAACACTTATTTAGCGGGAGGACAATGTTACAATAAAATAAGAAAGGCGGCAAGCCAACCTCTTCCACTTATTCAGTAGGTAATGAGTTACAATCCAAAAAGAAATAGTTGTTAGTACTACTAATCAACTTTACAATATAAAGCATGAGATTTCAGAGTAAGAATAACACTGTCCATCACTGCAAATGATGATATAAGCACTCCCAAAAACCAACACAGACCAACCACACCAAAAACACACTCCACACTGCAATTTTCATAATCTGAAATACAATAACAGCAAGCTGGAAGCTCAGATCAGCAACTTCAAACCACATCAAAATGCTCACAACTCCACTAATACTCAATGGATTGACTCAAAATTAATTGCATACGAAAGCTAAGCGATAGGTGATAATGCTAAGACCAACAAACTGCAACAAACCCACCCAAACAATTTTGGCACGCATTCCAAGATGACACCAGCATAGTACGGCTAGGGAAGAAGTACGATTTGGAATAATAAAATGGAGACTCCAAATTAAGCACTATAAACTTACATGAATAATCACCTAGAGCATAAGGAAATAATGAGCCAATACCCAGAATGAACGGACGCACGGGCAGAGAGATATGAATGAAAATAAGCTACAGCCACACCAAAACCAACAACCTGAAACACACACACAGCACTCCAAAAACAAAAAAATCGAACACACATTTGCAATGAATCCATCCATTCTTCTAAGTGAAGAACAGTCCCAAATCTCAACTAGTCGCTATCTTTCAAGCGAGAAGCTAAGCATACAGTCTAGGAGGTAAGCATTCCTCGAAGCATTACAACAACATTTCGACAACACTTCGTTATAATATTCATGGATACCAAAAAAATAGAGCCAAGGTGCATATTTATAACTTCCTCCCCAAGTCGAACTTCCTTTCCCTCCAATATGGGATTAAACATCCACATTCAAATCTCCTTTAATTTGTATTCATTTCACTTCCTCCACAAATCGCCCAAGGGATAATAATATTTCATTTAGTAACCAAAGTATTTTCTCTCTTTAGTGGCTGCCCCACATAGACAAATATTACGTCAATGCTAAGATATAATTTTTAATGAGAAAATACCTCAAAAGGGACGTCCAACCCAACATTAAGAAATTAATAATTTGAGCATCAAGTCGACCCCCCCTTAATGTCATACCCAAGTTACGCCTAGGCCAGGGGGAAAGTAATAAAGTATTAAAAAATACTTCAATTTCCAAAAATTGAATACTGCCAACATGAGCTGAGGCCAAGGTACTAAACTGCATTGCAAAAAATAGTCATCTGAGTTTGAACACAAGATCCTGCCAAAAATACTACTACCAGAAATAGCCACTGAGTTGAGCTGCAGAACCCCTGCCAAAAATAGTACTTATTATAAATAGCATACTACTAAAAATAGTAAGTGTTTCCAAAGTGATTTTAACCCCAATCTTAGTAGTTGTCGTACTTACTAAAAATAGTAAGTCCAAAAAAGGTCTTCAGATTGATTTGCATCTTATACCATCGCAAAGCTCTCAAAAAACCCAAAAAAACCCAGAGAAATAAGCTGCTTTTGCCCCCACTTACTAAAAATAGTAAGTTTGTCAAACATCGTTGCTTGCTATGCATGTACCATCATTGCGAAGCTTTCCGAAAACCCAAAAGGAATCTGGAACCCAAACTAACAAACTCCAACATGCAAGCCTTCGAAAATGCTGAAACATCCTCCCAGAGGTAGGAAACCCTAATTTCTGCTTCCGACTAGCCTACGGTTCTCTGGAATACGCTAACGATCAACTGAGCTAATTACTGCTAAGAAGGAGGCATTACAAATTCATGATGGAACTTTGACCATAGGATGACTAATGAAAGATATACAAGGCACATAATGAGCACTATTGTCTTGTCTTCAAGCAATTGCTATAGTTGTTTTGGATAAGAGATAATATAAGAGGCTGAAGATGACCATCCACTTAACTAATATCCAGGTCCAATCATGTATAATAACCCATTTTGATCACATTGAGCACATTCAAGACATTGCAAACATCTGCTTCGTCCATAATATCACTCAGGATGATGTTGTTGTCAGACTCTTAGCCACATCCTTGAAAGGCAAAGTTTTGCAGTGGTATAGAGGGTTGTTGTCTAGCTCCATTCACAATTGGGATGAATTGGGGGAGAGGTTGTGCAACCATTTCGAAGACGAGTGATCACCTATCACTTGTGGAGCAGTTGACTACAATCAAGAGGGCACCCCACGAGTTCATGGGAGATTTCAATTTCAGATTCCATAAGACATGGAATAGAATTCCTACTCTAGTGAAGCCATCTCCAAATCATGCATTCTTGTATTATCTTAGAGCTCTCAACAGCGATATAGCTGTCATGATCCAATCAATGGGTGGAGCCTCTCTACCGAGTGTGTACGACATAGCTATAAGAGCAGAAAATTGTTTGATTCAAGCTAGGAAAATAGCTCCAAGGCCTCCAATGCCTCTCTTCCCAAAAGCTCCTACTCAACAACCATCCTTGGCTCCTATTCCCATGGCACCTACAAGTCAACCATCCACACCATCTACGTCCTCTAATGAGCTCCATGAGGTCAAGGCTCTATTACAAAGTTTTGGAAATGAGTTGGTAACACTAAAAAGGCAACAAACTCAATATAGCAGACCTTACCAAGCACAAGGTCAGAATTATCAGCAAAATAGGCCAGCCTTCCAGGGGCAAAACCAATGGAACAATGTCAGGTCGTTGAATAGTGTGAACCCCACTACTGCACGCAACTCAAAGGCGATTGTTCCAATGCAAAATAACCTTGCCCAAGAGCAAGATTGGTGTCAACCATGCAATCAGCCACACAACCAAGGTGCATGCCAAAATGGAGGGTTTGTCCAAACCTTAGTGGTGCAGGATGAGCCGACCACTTCTGGCCAGCAATATGACCCAAATCAGCCTAGTGTTGGCACTCAGGCTTACTTACAAGGGGATTCCACCTTTGTCAATTGGCAGGAGGCAGAATTCTGTGGTTTGAACCAAACAAATGGTGAGTCTATGTTGCAGTTGTAAAGCGGAAAATGATCGAACCCTAGTCGTTCTCCCCTCCCCAACTCCGAGGAGAGAGAAGGGAGAGTCACTAGGGTTGATGGTTTTCACTTGGGAGACTTTACATTCAAAAGAGGGGTTGAAACCCACAAGATCCAATCCCACACAATGCAAGATTGGATGCTAAATGCGTTTCAAGGGTTAAGACAGCAAGGCTACCCTCTTTTGTAAAGAATGTTGATAGAAGAATTAAGCTAGGAATGCATAGAAAGTGACAAAGATTCGCTTATAAACTGAGATAGGGATATAGGATGAAGCTGCGGACCTGGAATTAGCAGTAAAATGTCGATACGGCGCTGTCCTGCAAATTTGAGCAAAAGTTGTCGGGACGATGGCGCCCGGCGCCACGGTCCTCCGAAAAATCCGCGAAACGAAGGGGGATCTGTTCGTCTCTGCACAAGGATTCCAGATCTTCAATTTCAGCCGCGTACCTGCAACCTACACACAGAAAAGCGAAGACGATTGGGGGGTTAGGGATTAGGGGTTTGCCCTTAGGTCAAACCCCGGTTTTGGAATTAACCAAGAAATGAGAAATGTTGTAAATGTAATGTAAAACAAGTACTAATACCTTGTTGTAAGGATGTTTGTATCCTTATATGCGAAGGTATAGATGTTGTTGTTTGTTGTATGTTGTATGTTGTAGTATGTGATCTCCTCTTCAATGGTTGAATCCTTGTCTTGAATGCAACACTTAGCCTTGAATGGAGACTTAGAATGATCAATTGCTTGAAGGAATGCTTGAATGCTTGAATGTTTGAATATCGTTTTCCCCTTTTTTCCTTCCTCCCCAAATGAGAGAAGAAAAGTAGTTTATATACTTGCCAATTAGGGTTAAAAGACTGATTTTCCCGACCTTAGGCCGACCAGGGAATGTTATTTTCCAATTTACAAACAAAAAGGCCCGAAGTCCCATAGGAGACCGGGCCCAAAATAGGGCCAGGGACCAGGGCGCTGGGTGCCATGGTCCTGGGGGACCAGGCGCCCTGGTCCTGAAGGACCAGGGCGCTGGGCGCTCTGGTCCCGCCTCCCGGGACAGCAGGGTGCAAAGAGGATCAGGCCAGGGTGCTGGAAAAATGCAGTTTTTGGTGTCGTGAGCAAGTTTCGGGGTCTCCATTCAGGTTCAGTGTTGCGTTGCCATCGTGAAGACCCAAATGCGGTCGAAATTGCAAGTGTCGCAATTTTAGGAGGCTACATTTAGCCCCCACTTTAGCGGGAGTATAAGCGTACGCCAATACTTCCGGTAAAGTACAAGGAAACAACATTGAAAAACTTTCACCACGTCAAGAAGGCAAGATACACCAAGCCCCCAGTGGACTAAGGATCTTACGACTTCGATTGACAAAGTAAAAGGGAAGATCACGAGGGAGAACCATGACTGTCAGTAGTAAGGTTCCCTCACTATGAGTCATGCAAGAAAGATATCAAAAATTTTCAAGGCAAAGCTAAATTTGTCAAGAAATTTTCAAGTATCTTGAAAAGATATGAACAGGGTGTATGCCCCCCTACGTTAAAGCGATCGCACACGCCTCACCGAGGGTGATTGCTTTAAGGTAGTGATAAATATAAGAACTGAGAAAGGAAAGGAGCACGTTATCGCAAAGATTTAGCCCCCAAGTGTGAGATAAACCCAAGGATAATAGACACAAACACAAAGCACGAGGTGACTTCGCTTTCCTCGGGGTCAATATGCTGTATGATAAGTCATGTATATATATCATATGTATGTATGCATAATTGTTCTTCATTCCCCAATCAAGGAAGGTCACCTAGAAGAAGGGAACACATGTGTCTTTTGAGTCAACATGAGAGAGACCAAAAGAGATCTCAATGCTTTGCATCGTCCTCAAGTAGACAACACTAAGGACAACAAATAGAAGAATGAGAATAACATATAGAAGAAATAACAAAAGAGAGGAGGAGAGAATCTGCTATGCTAATGTAACTAGTCTAGCACGTCATCTACCCCCCGATCTTGCTGATCAATGTTTCGGGAAGGCAGGGAACACGCTAGAGGAGGAACATCCAACACAATAGATGGAGCTATCACAAGATCCAAACAAGGGCTATGTTCATGTTCCAAGCCACGTTGTTCTTGTCTAGGAGCTAGGATAAGTGCTTTAGAAAATTCGTTAGATAAATGGTTATCAACATCAACATATTCATATTCACTATCAGAAGCAAGAGAAGTAACATTTTCATCATGAATAACATTTTCATCTATATCATCATCAAGATTTATAAAAATAGGATCTTTAACTCGCACAGGATCAAGACCATCATGCATCTTATGTTTAGGAGATTTCGGCTCAATCGACGGCTGAGGAGAAAATGGAATAATGCTTGTTGAAGGTGTTTTTGGGGATTGCAAAGTTTGAGAGACAGCTGCCTGAGCTCTAAGACAACGCTTTCGTCGGCGTTCACGTGCAGAACGATTTCGTCTAGTCTTAGTAGGAAGTTGCAAAGATTGAGGAGGAATGTTCTCATCCTTATCACTTGGGTGTTTAGGTTGTGGTCTCTTAGGTTGACTAATAGGAGAAGAGGAAGGTCTCTTCTCTCCATAAGAGGAAGGAGGAGGAACTGCTCCATATAAGGGAGGAATATTTGGTTTAGGAAGGAGACCAAATCCATCATGACGAGGAGGGATAGGTCTACTTTTAGGAAGTTTATTAGATATAGGCATAGTCACATCCATAGGGATGGGTTGGGAATCTTCTTGAGGAAAGACATTAGTTTTATCTTTCAAAGGAAGAACTTCCTTCTCAAGAATGATAGGAATGTCAAGTTTGGGTGTTCTAGGTTCACTTAGAGATAGGATCATGTCTTTTTTCCACTTTTGATAAGATTTGAAAAGATGATCACTTCGCGGAGGAAGAGATTGGAATTGTTTAGGCCAAAAATAATCAATAGGAACGCTAGAAGTTCTTTCAGCTGGTTTAAAGAGACTATGATTGACAGTAACAACTTCACCATTATGGGGAAATTTCAAACACTTGTGAATAGGAGAAGCAATAGCTTTTATGGAAGATAGCCAAGGATAGCCTAGCTTCACACGAAATTGTTCGGATGATGGAATAATAGCAAAGTCCACATCAAGGGATTTGTTATGGACCTCAATAGGTAATGTAATAGAACCAATTGCAGGAGAAGAAAATGCATCAAATAGTTTCACAACCACATCTGTTTTGTCATAGATCACTTGATTCAATTGCAAAGTAAAAAGAAATTCTTCAGTAATGACATTAACCATACACGAAGGATCAATAAGCACTCCACGGCAAGGTGTGTTCTTGACTTTTGCAACTATATATAAAGGACCATCAGGTGCCCTGATAGTTTCACTAGAATCAAAGGTGATGGAAAGTTCTTTAGGGATTTTCTGCTGCTCCATAAAGTTAATCACATTCGGAGTCATGGACACAAGATCATCAGGTGAGATAGAGGAATCAGTAGTATCAATCGCATTAGAGGTATGAGAAGGCAATGGATCAGTAAAAATCTGAAGATTTTGGTTAGGAGGAGCTACAGATTTGTTGCCTTTATCATTCACACCAGAAACAGAGATAGTATTATTATCAATCAAATCTTGAATTTTCCCCTTTAAAGCAAAACATTTTTCAGTATCATGCCCAGGTTGACGATGAAATTGACAAAAAGATTTGTTATCAAAATAAGGTGAATTAATCTTTGCAGGATCAATTTGCCTTATAGGAGGAAGAGTAAGCACATTTTGTTGTAATAACTTATTCATAATACTATGCAATGATTCAATCAAAGGAGTAAACTTTCTTTCTTTCCTGAAAAACTTAGAAATAGGAGAGACACCTGATGCTGTATTCACATTGTTGTTGATGATGTTTTCATTGAATTTAATGGACTCTCTGTTCGGTTTAAACTTCCCAAATGGTTGTTGACTACTATCACCCTTATCACTCGAAGCCATAGGATGTGATTGTTCCATTTGACTCACAGTCAGTTGATAATTGTGAAGAGTTGCGCACAACTGTTGGAAAGAAGTAAACTCAGAAAACAGGAGTTTTTCTCTAATGTCTTTTTGTAAATTAGAAATAAAGATTCTTTGAATATCATTGTCAGGCACTGGAAAAGAAATTTGAGCATACAAATGCTTATATCTACCAATGAAATCAGTCACTTTTTCTTTAACACCTTGTTTACAATGCATTAAATCAATCAAAGTAACTTTAAGACTTATATTGTTTTGAAATTGTTGAATGAAAGCATTTGCAAGTTGTTCGAAAGAAGTAATAGAATAGGAAGGCAACGAGCAATACCATTGTAGGGCTTTGTCTCTTAATGTTCTAGTAAACAGTTTTGCAAGCAACCTTTGGTCATAAGCAAAATCAGTACATATTGTTTGAAAGGTCTTAACATGTGTTAGAGGATCACCCTTACCATTATAAAGCTCCAAATGCGGAATTTCAACATGTTTAGGGGGAATAGCTCGAACAATATCAAGAGAAAGTGGGCTCGCAACATCAAATGTGGGCACACTAAACTTAGATTGATTCATAGAGGCAATTTGTTGCTGTAAAGAAGAGACAGTTTGTGCAAGATTGTTAATGGTCACTTCAGTCGAAGAGTTCATATTAGATGTGTTAGATTGTGATGGAGGTGTTATGTTATTGAAAGAAGGTAGAGAGTAAGGTGGTGGGACACTATGATAGTTAGTCATAGGAGATGATTGGACAGGAGGAACACTACAAGGAGGAATGGAATGGTTAAATGAATGGCCCCCTTGTGTCATGTTCATTTGTGGAGATATAATAGGAACACTCATTGAAGGAATGAATGAAGCAGTTGGATTGAATGAAGGAAGAGGGTTAATTGAAGAAGAAGGATTGCCCCCATGACTAGTGATCATAGGAGGAATGTCTTGTGTTGAAGTAGTCATTATGTTTGATGTAAAAGTAGGTATACTAGCAATAGGAGTCGTTAAAGGAATAGAATGATTGTCTTGAGTAGGAGGTTGTGTATAACCCAAAGTTTCAGCACAACTCTTCATAGGCATCACATTTGAATCCACAATGTGTGCAATACCACGCAAAATATCAATTTCATTCTTATCACTTTGAAGCATACGTTTTAGACCCTCAATTAAAGGAAGAGCTTGACTATCAGGGTATTCTTGAGACATCCATTGTCGAAAATCGTCAAATTGGTTATCCAATTTTGAAAGTTGTTCTACAGAAACCTCATGGAGAGCTTCTTCATCATTAAGAGGATTAGAGGAATTACCCATGTCCTCGTTAAAAAGACCATTCAAATTAGGTTCCATCTCCTCAGTAATTAAACTTTGGAAAGACTTAATTCTAAGGCTTCGTCTAACGGGAATAGTGTAGGTAGGGCTTATTGTTGTAAAACTCATGCACTAAAGAAAGAGAGAAGATTTTGAATTTTAGAGATAGCAAATTTCAGTAAAGCCAGCCAATCTTCCAGATTTAAGCTGTTAAATACAATCAGGACAATCTCCCGAAATTTCGGAAAAAATGTCCAGGACCGTGGCGCTCGGGGTGCACACGGTCCTCGCAACTTTTTTTGAAATTTGCAGGGATGAAAGTTATGATGATTTTACAGCTAACCTGAAAAAATTGAGTGATTTTACGATCTGTAGATAGGCCAAATTAAAGTTGCAATCTCAAAATTGAACCCTACCAAGATTGTCGAAAAATGCAAAATTTGAATTTTGAAAAAGAGAGGGAAACTGAAATTTTGAATTTTATGATTTTAGAGGGAATACCAAAAGCAATGTAAGTTTTGAAATTTGAAAGTTGACTCAATTTCACGCAAAATTTAATTTTGAAAGCGGAAATCAAAGTTGTTGTAATTAAGCACTTAATTTCAAAAGTCATAAATTGCCAAAAATTTGAATAAATCACTGAAATTTTGAATGAATGATAACACACTTTTCAGATTTAGGACTGTAAGAAACACAATTTTGACACAAATTTCAATTTCAACAATTTTTGAATGATTAGAAGCCTCAATCCAAGCAATCGCTAGACCAACTTTGACTGTAATTTTGAAGGTGTTAAAATTGATAAAATCGGCCAAAATTCTGGATTTTAGCAGAAAAATACAGTAAGATCTAGCTCCCCAAATTTCGGAAAAAATGTCGGGGACGATGGCGCTCGGAGTGCAACTTTTTTCCAAATTTTCAGGGATGAAAGATATTATGATTTTATTGCGGAATCCAAAGTTACAGCTGATTTGGAAATGTTTTGATCAATGAACTTGTCGGACAAAGGTTGAATCAAGAGGGTTTCAAAAATTAAGGTTTTGACACTTAACCACTTAATTTTCAAAATTAAAGCACAAATATGAATTGATAATTTGTAATAGAAGGGCAGATCTGAAACAAGCATTAACATTTAAACATTTCACAAGTTTAATTACTTAAAAAGAAAATTTAGGGTTTTTATGCAATTAACCTCTAAAATTTTGCAAAAGATCAAACATGGAAATGTAACCAAGGAATCCAATTTTCAGATCTAACTATGAATAATCAGAAAGGATGTTCACGTCGGGTTCACCAAAATGTAAAGCGGAAAATGATCGAACCCTAGTCGTTCTCCCCTCCCCAACTCCGAAGAGAGAGAAGGGAGAGTCACTAGGGTTGATGGTTTTCACTTGGGAGACTTTACATTCAAAAGAGGGGTTGAAACCCACAAGATCCAATCCCACACAATGCAAGATTGGATGCTAAATGCGTTTCAAGGGTTAAGACAGCAAGGCTACCCTCTTTTGTAAAGAATGTTGATAGAAGAATTAAGCTAGGAATGCATAGAAAGTGACAAAGATTCGCTTATAAACTGAGATAGGGATATAGGATGAAGCTGCGGACCTGGAATTAGCAGTAAAATGTCGATACGGCGCTGTCCTGCAAATTTGAGCAAAAGTTGTCGGGACGATGGCGCCCGGCGCCACGGTCCTCCGAAAAATCCGCGAAACGAAGGGGGATCTGTTTGTCTCTGCACAAGGATTCCAGATCTTCAATTTCAGCCGCGTACCTGCAACCTACACACAGAAAAGCGAAGACGATTGGGGGGTTAGGGATTAGGGGTTTGCCCTTAGGTCAAACCCCGGTTTTGGAATTAACCAAGAAATGAGAAATGCTGTAAATGTAATGTAAAACAAGTACTAATACCTTGTTGTAAGGATGTTTGTATCCTTATATGCGAAGGTATAGATGTTGTTGTTTGTTGTATGTTGTATGTTGTAGTATGTGATCTCCTCTTCAATGGTTGAATCCTTGTCTTGAATGCAACACTTAGCCTTGAAAGGAGACTTAGAATGATCAATTGCTTGAAGGAATGCTTGAATGCTTGAATGTTTGAATATCGTTTTCCCCTTTTTTCCTTCCTCCCCAAATGAGAGAAGAAAAGTAGTTTATATACTTGCCAATTAGGGTTAAAAGACTGATTTTCCCGACCTTAGGCCGACCAGGAAATGTTATTTTCCAATTTGCAAACAAAAATGCCCGAAGTCCCATAGGAGACCGGGCCCAAAATAGGGCCAGGGACCAGGGTGCTGGGCGCCATGGTCCTGGGGGCCCAGCAGGGCGCCCTGGTCCTGAAGGACCAGGGCGCTGGGCGATCTGGTCCCGCCTCCCGGGACAGCAGGGTGCAAGGAGGATCAGGCCAGGGTGCTGGAAAAATGCAGTTTTTGGTGTCGTGAGCAAGTTTCGGGGTCTCCATTCAGGTTCAATGTTGCGTCGCCATCGTGAAGACCCAAATGCGGTCGAAATTGCAAGTGTCGCAATTTTAGGACGCTACAGCAGTATACAAGGTCAAAGAAGAGAGCCATGGAAGCTCCCTCACCTTCAACGTCAGCCCAAGCTCCAACACCCAAGGTAGCCACCCATGATACAAGCTAGAGTACCATGCAAGGGAGCAAGAGGCAAGAAGAGGCCGAAGTCGTCCAAAGAGCAAAAGTAGACCTTGTAGCCTCAAAGGGTCCTCTAAAATCAGTTGGTGTCCCTTTCAACATAGTTGATCAGATGAAGAAGGCCAACCTCAACGTCACTATGTGGGAGGCCCTTTCAATCCCATCTCAAAGGGATTTGCTTAAAGAGGCATTAAAGGATGTAAATCAGTCAGGTAGTGAGGCAGCAGTCAACAGAAAGGCAGCCTCCACCAGTTTGGTGCAACCCAAGGAGGAAGAAGATTCAAACAAAATCAACAAGCCTCCCCCCTTCTATCTCTCCTTAATCATAGGAGATAAATTGGTTCACAATTGCATGATAGATTCAGGAGCTAGTAGCTCAATCATGCCTAAGAAGGTAGTTGACCTTCTTGGCATAAAATACGAACCTGTGACCAAAGGGGTGGTCCAACTAGATGGCACTTCTATTAAGACAGTAGGGGTGGTAAAAAAATTGAAGTTAACCTTGCATGCATGCCTTGGTTGCACTAGTTTGCAAGACATATCAATCATCGACCTCCCTGCCTTCTTTGCCATCTGCTTGTCTAGAGACTTTACAGCCAAGATAGGTGGGTACCTGTCTTCTGACTGGTCCCATATGCTATTTCGAACAAGGTATGGTACCAAGGTCACCATAAGGGCAGAGCCCATTGCCCAAAACCACATTGAGCCCTACACCCCTAGCCCTATAAACATGAATTGCACTTTTCATGAAGAAGGGAAGGAGTATGTTGTCCGTGAGCCATCTACTCTTTTGCAGGAGGTCCCTGATTGTTTGTTGGACGAATGGGCCAATGCTTTTCAACTTGATCCATTAGCTGAGATCGAAGAGACTGGGCTTGGCACCTATTGTATCCATGAAGAGGATACTCCTATTCCTAACCTCATCAAGACACAAGGAGATTCAGAGGGGTTATGGAACATGTTTTTTGATGGTTAAAGAAACAAGAATGGTGCAGGTGTCGTGGTGATGCTTGTTTATCCTAAGTAGGAGAAATTTTTCTTTTCTTTTAGGCTTCAATTTGGTTGCACTAACAATGTCGCTAAGTATGAAGCCTTGATCCAAGGTCTCCAACTTGCGCAAAGCAGGAAGATCAGATCTTTGCGAGTATTTGGGGATAGTGAGTTGGTTGTTAAACACATCCGAGCCCAAAGTGTAGCAAAAAACAACCTACTCAAATAATACAAACACAAGGTTTGGGACTTGATCGAAGGATTTGAGGCCTTCAATATCCTGAGCATTCCTAGGGGTCAGAACAAACATGTTGATAGGCTTGCAACTGTTGGTGCTCAATTCGACATACCAACGCATGTTGCAAGTGAGAGGGAGCAATACATCAGGCTTGTTGTGAGACTTGTTGTCCCAGACAATCAAGTGAATTGGCAAGTGTTTGAAAGCGATCAGCAGATCATCAATTTCTTGCAAAATGAAGCAAAATTTTCTGCTAAAAATCAGTCTAGGTTGCAAGACCAGTATGGAGATCAAATCATGCAGCTCAACTCCAACAAGTTGCCTAAAGGTCTAGTTACCTTGGAAGGCATTTTCAACTCGGATGATCAATTGAAGAAGAAGATGAACTTGGCTGCAAAGACGGGTGATTACAAGCTAGTTGTTGTCGCCAAAGGTAGATCCTTAAACTTGGGCAAGGTGTGCTCCTCAACCGAGCAAGAGGCCTTTGTTGAGCTTTGCCAAGAGTATGATGACATAGTTGCTTGGACCTATGAAGACTTGAAGGGTTTTGACCCTAGCTTAGCCCAGCATACCATAGAGATAAACCCAGATGCAAAGCCAGTTAGGCAAAAGCAAAGGCCAATAAATCCCAAAATTGAGCCACTAATGAGGAAGGAGTTGACCAAGCTCATAGAAGCCAATATCATCTTCCCTATCAAGCACTCCTCCTGGGTGGCCAACCTTGTCCCTATAAGGAAGAAGAATGGGGAGATCAGACTATGTGTAGACTTTAGGGATCTCAATAGAGCCTCCCTTAAAGATCACTATCCCCTTCCCTCTATGGAGCAGATTCTCCAAAAGGTCAGTGGCTCAAAAAGATTTTCATTCTTGGATGGGTATTCAGGTTACAATCAGATCTTGGTCCAAGAATCAGACCAATACAAGACTACGTTTACTACTAAGTGGGGTACCTATGCTTATTGTAAAATGCCCTTTGGGCTAACCAATGCAGGTGCCACATTCCAAAGAGCGATGGGCATGGCTTTCAAGGGTGTATTAGCAAAGTTTGTGCTTGTATACCTTGATGACATAACTGTTTGTTCGAAGCATGCAGCTGACCATCTTGGTCATCTTGAGCAGGTGTTCACGAAATGCAAGGAGTATGGTGTGTCTTTGAACCCTAGCAAGTGCATATTTGCTACTGATCAAGGAAGATTGCTAGGACACATCGTATCCAAGGAGGGTTTGACCATCGATCCAAAGTGAGTGGAGGCTATTCTTTCTCTTCCACTCCCCAGTCACAAGAAAGGACTGCAAAGTTTCCTTGGTAGGATCAACTTTGTGAGGAGGTTCATTCCCAACCTTGCCACCATGGTAAAACCCCTCACTTCCATGTTGAAGAAAAACTTGGCTTTCAGTTGGTCCAAGGAGGGAAGGGTCGGTTTCGAAGAGATCAAACAAGCAATTGCTTAGGCCCCTACCCTTGTCAATCCTAATTACGAAAAGGATTTTATCCTCTATACCTTCGAAGGAGAATCCAGCATCTCAGCTGTCCTAACACAACTGAACGATGACAATTTGGAGCAACCTATTGCTTTCTTTAGTGAGGGGCTAAAGGACTATGAGCTTAAATATAGCTATGTAGAGAAGCAGGTCCTCACTGTTGTAAGGGCATTAAAAAAATTTAGACACATGTTGTCCAACAACAGGATCCAACTCTTAGTTCTGCATGCAAGTGTCAAAGATTTCCTTCTAAACAAGGACATCAGTGAGAAGAGGGTTGGATGGATAACCAAGGTCATGGAGTATGACATCAACATCAAGATCACCAAGCTTGTAAGAGGCAGGGGCCTATGTGAACAGCTCATCTCATCTTTTGAGACTACTTCAGAGGTTGCCCTTGTGTTACAAGAGGATCAACCAACTGGCAACAACACTCAATTCAGTTGGGTAAGTGACATGACCACCTTCTTAATGGAAGGTAAATACCCCCAAGGTCTGGACTGGACCAAAAGAAGACACTTCAGGTTGCAGTCCATTCCCTCTACCTTAGTGAATGACATTCTTTTCCGAAAAGACTCTAATGGAGTCTTACTAAGATGCATCGAGCAGAACCAAGTCAGCAAATTGCTAGAGGAATTTCATGATGGCTCTTCAGGGGACCACTTCTCTGCAAGGACTATGGCTATCAAAATAATGAGGGTTGGTTATTACTGGCCATCCTTATTCAGTGACTCACATAGATGGGTGAAGAATTGCAAGAAATGTGCTCTCTTCTCTGGGAAGCAAAGACTAGCTGCCCTACCTCTTCATCCCATCCAAGCAGATCAACCATTCGCCCAATGGGGTTTAGAATTCATTGGCATGATAAACCCACCTTCTAGTGCTGACCATAAGTGGATCTTGGCCGCAACAGATTACTTCACTAGGTGGACAGAGGCAGTTGCATTGAGGGATGCCACTAAGGCCTCAGTGTTGGAATTCCTTGAGAGAATTGTGACAAGATTCGGTGTTCCCTCCACCATCATATCGGACAATGCTAGGGCATTTGTCGGAACCCAAATCAGTTCTTGGGCAGTTAAGCATGGTGTATACTTGAAGACATCATCCAACTATTACCCTCAGGGTAACGTCTTAACCGAATCTTCCAACAAGAACCTCATCAAGATAATTAAAAGGACAATTGAAGACAATCAAAGGGCATGGCACACTAAGTTGAGGACAGCCTTATGGGCTGACAGAATCACACCCAAGAGGGCGATTGGTAACTCCCCTTTCATGCTAGTATATGGGAAGGAAGCAAGACTCCCAACTTCCCTGAGTTACCCTCTCTTGAACTAGCACATCAGCTGGAATTAATAGAGAATGATGCCATGACAGTAAGGCTAGCAGAGCTCATGGAGCTAGAGGAGGTTAGGAGTAAGGCTATGCATACACTTGAGACTCGTCAAGGGCAGGTCAAGAAGGTTTTTGACAAAAAGGCTACTAATAGGGTTTTCAAAGAGGGTGATCTAGTTCTCAAGTGGGATGCAGACAGAGCCAAAGTTGGGCGACACTCCAAATTTGATGCTATCTAGAGTGGTCCATATGTCATCACTAGTTGCGAGGAGGCCAATGCATTTCATCTCTCCAAGCTTGATGGCAAAGCTCTTCCAATTCTAGTGAATGGGATTCATCTCAAGCCTTGCTCCTAAAGAGGGTGTTGATGACTATGTAAATATTAGACTAGAGGTTGTTTTGCTTTCATAAGTGCTTATGCACATGCAGCATTCTCCTTAAGAGGGTGTATGCTCTAGTTTTCAGTTTTCCTCCAAGTGATGGCACACATATGTTTTGGGTCTTTTCAATAACTCAGTGCCCAATGGATGCTTAAGGCTTCTGGACTTCATGCTTAGCAAGCAAGCATCCCGCAGAAATCGCCAAAAATGTTGTCATTTTTTTGACACCCTTGGTCCACCAATGAGAACCAATCAAAGATATGTTCCATGGACCAACGATGCCCCAGTTGATCAAGGATAAAAGCAGTGAAATCATGATTTGAAGTGTTGCCTTGTCGGAAGGTCCTTGGCCCTCTCTTTCTCTTCTCCGGAACCCCGAGGTTCTGAGTTTCTTTGCCTTAGCCGCTTTCTTTTCGGAACTCCGGAACTCCAAAGTTCCGAAGTTCCCTTCCTTCCCTTAGCTTTTCTTCTGTTCTCCTCCTCCGGAACTCCAGAACTCCGGAACCTCGAGGTTCTAAAGTTCCTTCCCTTTGCCGCCTCTCCTTCTCCCCCGGAACTCCAAAACCCCCAGGTTCCCAAGTTCCTTGTTCTTCTACCCCGGAACTCCGAAACCCCCAGGTTCCCAAGTTCCTTGTTCTTCACCCCGGAACTCCGAAACCCCCAGGTTCCCAAGTTCCTAAGTTCTTCAACCCCAGAACTCAGAACCCCCAAGTTCCCAAGTTCCTTGTTCTTCAACCCCAGAACTCCAGAATCCCGAGGTTCCCAAGTTCCCCCAACTACGGTGACCCAGGTCTCCGAAGTTCCCCCAACTACGGTGACCCAGGTCTCCGAAGTTTCTCCAACTACAATGACTCGGGTCTCTGAAATCTTCCAAACTACTTCCAACTTGCAACACTTCCGGATGGCGTGATCAACACTCAAGGCTTCAAATGCTTCGACAGTTTTGGTGACTTATTCACTTTCTTTTGTGGAACCACAAGGGTGCATTTAATGTTTTTGGTAGGATTTCCATCAAGGGAGGTACGGGGCCATGCTTGGTGACTTGTGTCATGACTGCATACTCTGACTTTGGAAAGTCAGTCAATCCACCTTCTTAGGGTTTCCCTTTGTGGGTATGGCTAGGTTGCTTGCATGTACAAGCCAAGTGCATGCACTTCCCTGAACTTCCAGGCTGACATGCAGGGGTCATGATCACCCTTGTGACCATTTTCTATATAATGGCTTTTAAGCCTCATTGTAAAGGGTTCTCTCCCTGCTGCCTTGAGCTTTCTTATGCTTTTCTCTTCTCTTGAAGACTTGTAATTATTTTTGCATTTTTGCAACTGTAAGTTTGGCCATTGGCCTTATAATTAATTGAAATCACCATTCTTGCCTATCTTCAACTTATGCATGCTGTGTATGTGTTCTTACCTCTATTATAAGTGTATGTTTGTGATTTTCTTTCACATGTATGCTGTGCTAGCTTGTTTTCTGAGTGTGACTTGTGGGAATCCTTCTCCCCTCTTGACACTTAGCAAATTCTAACCTCCACACATGTATTGGGATCATTCATACAACTGAAGTTTGTGCATTACTTGGGTGTTTCAGTTAATTCTTTGTGTCATTTCGGTAGGGAGAGGAACAATCTCTTCTTAGTGCATCACCTCCCTTTATTTTAAGCATTTCTCTCTTCCCTTTCCCTCTACAAGTTGTTAGGATAGGCTTAGGAGTTAGTTTTTAAGTGTTGAGTTGGTTCAACACCTGAACCTGGATTGAGAAGGAAGCAGGCCTTCTCCGGAGATTCAACCCCCTTGCGCAAGGTCCCACACTTCGGGGTTGTTTCAATGTTTCACAAGGTTGCTGAGTTGATAGCTCAGCAAGGGTGCAAGCTTTTGTGATAACAGGTACTGAATTATTATTTTTTGCAGGCCGATATGTAGATAGCATACAGAAAACCTTTTAAAATAGGGACTTAACAAGGAAATGCAGATCAGATTTTGCACCTAACTGCAAGCTGGCCCTTTACTGCAACTAGCTGTAAATACATTTTTTGAGAGAATATTGCAAGCTAATTCGAGATATATTTCAGGCTGCCTTCATCTAAACTTTAAAGTAAAAAATCAATCTTAGTCTTGATTTGATAGACAATCAGTAAATGGTTGTGTGTCAAATATCTAATTTTATTGCAGGTCAAGTTATAAAAAAGAGCAAATTGAAATGTTTGAACATAACAGGGATAATTTTACAGGTTTACGTACGTTTTCTATTCCAGATATTTGCAGGCTATGCTAGGAATGTGTGCAACTTAAATTGATAAGCATCTTAAGCTATCTAATAAATACTCTAAGATCAGGGATGACCAGTTCGAGATCATCAAACATACATACCACTCACAACTATGATTCCTAATTCTTGCAAGTATCTTCTATGTGGACCTCTGGCAAGCAGCCAGGAGAATCTTGAGGATGGAACCAATAGTACTCTCTTAAGCAAAACCAATCAGGGTACCAACTGAGGATTCATGCACAAGTAACTGATATTCCCAAGTATTTGGAGTATGGACATGCTGTTTATGGCAAGTATCAAATTTCTCCTGCTTCAATGAACATGAGTAAAGAACAAGTACTGCAGCTTTGTGGGTCATTTCAAGGCCATTGTTCCACATAGGATGAAACATTATTTCATTTGAACACCTTAATGTAGAATATAAACAAATATTTAATAATTGGTTGACTGAGTCCACATGCATTGGACTATGTGAACAACATAATGAAAAGAAAGTGATAGAAACCACCACGTTTCAATAGACAACTTGACTAAATAAAATACCAACACAACATGTTTGTCACAACTGTTGAGACAAGATTTGTGATATCTAATTCATGATATGGTTCAAGCCTAGAAACAATAAATATAAGAAATAGCCTATAGCATTTGGCTGTCAAGTTGGATACAGAGCTTGTGGTGGAGTGACAGATCCAAACTAGTCCATCGAAGTGTTGTAGCTTGAGACCTGCTATCTATTCTTTAAATCAATGTTATGCCTAGAACAAAAAATTGGTGCAATATAACAAGAAAATGATCTAAAAAACATTAAATATTAATTGTGCAGCCTATATATTCATGCATAGTCTATCACAAAGGTTGGTAAAATAATAAAGTGCGACCTTTTATTCAATTTCCAAGAACTTTACTACTTAAGTTCCAGATATTTACTTGACGTTGTTTTACGGCTTGGAAAACCATATGTTAAAGAAAGTTCTCATGAAAAGAAGGGTACATAAAGACTGGTCAGGAAATACTAAATTTCCCCTTCTTAATCTTTACAACAGCTGTAATAAGACAGTCTTCAATGCATCTAATATTGTAATACATTTAACCTACATTCTCACTTAAAATATGGATAATCAATAAACATGTTCTTTGTTAAGCTCGTGATTCTCAGGAATGACCACCACTACATTGATGACTATTGAAAACATAATTGAAGTTTACCTCATGTAACTGAACAACATTAGGATGTTTGATCAACTGCATGGTAGATATTTCTCGCTTTATCTGACCAAAAAATATTCAACCAAAAAAAATCAATATATGTGTACAAATATAATTCCAAAATAGAATTCATGAAAAAATGTACTTAAAATTCATGTTTCCTGAGTCAAGACACATACTTTCCTACCAACAGCTTGTTTCATATTTTAAATATAATTCCAAAAATAGCATTGATGGAAAAATGTACTTAAATTCACATCTTCTGAGTCAAAA
Organism: Cryptomeria japonica; assembly: GCF_030272615.1. Taxonomy (NCBI): domain Eukaryota; kingdom Viridiplantae; phylum Streptophyta; class Pinopsida; order Cupressales; family Cupressaceae; genus Cryptomeria; species Cryptomeria japonica. The sequence goes on along the minus strand of NC_081408.1, from coordinate 559,151,165 downwards.
TACACCTTCCTACCAAGAGATCGTTTCATTTTTTTAATTTAAGATGAGATCATCGGTGTCCATCAGAACAAAGATTCTTGCTGACCCTGAACAAGAATTTACCAACTAGACAGTGCACACAAAGAACAACAGTCAAGTGCTTTAACCAAATTCAAAGTACTTTCCTACCAACATCTTGTTTCATATTTTGAATTTAAGATGAGATCATCAGTGTCTATCAGAACAAAGAATCTTGCTGACCCTGAACAAGAATTTACCAACTGGACAGTGAATGCAAAAAGCAAGCAGTCAAGTGGTTAAACCGTATTCAACGTATTCCATCAAACATACATTTTGTTTTAATAGCTGAATGCTTTGACTGAAGCATTTCTAACCTGTAAGGAATACACAATATTTAAGGAAAGTGATAGGGCCTTGTAATAGTGAGGCAGTGAAAATAGCCAACAACTGTGACAATCAAGAATAAGTCTTTTCCTTCCCTAGCAGCAGCATGTGTTCAGAATTTGGTTTAGAAACATGCACTTCTGAATTTCCTTTAACCCAAAGACACCTCTTTGACATAATGGCATTCATGATGAGTTGCTTCCAAGACCTTCAGCAATGCATACGACATCCTGCAAGGCACACTTCCATAAACAAACAAAATGTCCTATTACGACAACCAAGCAACAGAAGACAGGAAATAATGTAATATGTTTTGGTGACAGAAATACAGGGCACACTGCAGGATAATAATTTTACCCCAGGAAAGTTCAAAAAACAAAAATAATCGCTATAAACAAAAGTATCACTGTAGAAATCCTCATCAAGGACAACACTGAGTGTTATAAAACTTTTTACCCCAAAAAAGGAAAATAATAGATAAAAGAAGTGAATAATCAGTATGTGGATAAAAGTATTTAAGAATGAAAAAAAATTATAAAATATTCATATATTGGAGTGAAGAAGTGAAAAAAATGTAATTCATTCGTAAATCCCAAGAATGAAAAGCTGTAGCCAATTTTAAGTGAAAAAATATATGAAAATCAACTATCATAAGTAAATCATTTGACTATAGTGAGTGATAAAACCATTTTTGTCATGAAGAGGTTTTTTTTGGGTAAGTTGGTTGGATGACTACCTACCAAAACATTATAAATATATACATTTGATGGGTAGGGTACTGTGTGTGAATTTCTCTTGGCTGACTTGAGAAAAGAAACAAGAAGTGCACACTAGAGAAGAAGGCACAGAGAGTTTGTCCAACTCAGGTTATAGAAGACACCCGGGATTGTCTCAGCCTGGGCATTGGTGCAAGTAGGCACAGTGTGAGTAGGCACATGATGTATTTTAATTTTTTACACAGGTTCTGCAAGTGTGCCACAACTTCATATCATGATCAAACAGCAAGAGAATAGACCAACCCTCTCAACAAATATTTAACAGATATGTATTTTCACTTATGCTATAAAATTGAATATTATTTCCAATGTTTTCCCTAATTCTGATTTACATTATTTAGAAATTTCTAAAAATCAAATGGAACTATTAATCATATTGAGTACAAATTTACTCATTGCATAAAACATTACTGTTGAAAAAAGGACCATCATACTGAGGATTTTATCTCCACAGGAAGCCTTAACAAAGGAGAATAACCTTTTCCATTTCATCACCTCCAACATCATTTAAAAAGAAAATTACTAGCTCCTGTAAGAAGGCTGCAGAAGGTTCGAGCCAAAGCCTTGAGCATGCACATACAGATGATGCAAAGGTGAAGGAAGAATTCAAGCTAGCTATGACAAAAAGGCATCACCAAGAAGAGGCCAGTCTGTTCAAAGCACACTGTCTTACATTTTCTATGACAAGGAACAATTTTAGGGGAGCATGAGCAGAAGGGGCTTCACATAAACACTGATCTTATGTAGACTCCTAGAATGTCTTAGTGTCAACTGAAACTTGCCTCTGAATATCAGATCCTAATTGGGTGTAGCAAACGCTATGAATGTTCATTAGACAGGTACAAAATATGTCAAGATCAGGTTAAGAGAGGTTTACAGGGCTTGTAAAACACCCCTTCTAAATTTTAGTTTCAAACACATGATTGGTGTTCGATGAAAGACTAGAGCGTACACAAAGTAGTACTCATGGTAACCTAATGGCACATGATCTAAACTTATCTGTTTTAATCTAAAGTTGCCAGTCTCGGTTCAGGCTCGGGTTTGGGTTTGGGGTTTGGGTTCGCGGGCGGTCAAATATTTTTGGGTGTTCCAGGTTCATAAGTACAAAAACATATAAAAAATCAAAAATATATACATATATGCAGCAGTAGTTAAGTTAAAAATACACCACTATGCTAATAGTCAAATAAAATAGTAAAATACACCACCATATTAAGAGTCAAAACTCAACTATCATGATGTATATTGAATTTTTAATTCAAATAATCAAAACATACCCAACTCCCATTTGTTTTTTGGTATATTGGCATACCCCTTTGAAACCCCATACCCCAACCTAAATTGTTAACTTAGAATTAAATGGCTATAATATAACCCAAAGGATCAACATTAAATAATTAAAAATAATCACATAAATTTGTGAATAGGACAACTATGTTTCAGCACTAAATGGACAGTAATAATTCATCCAAATGAAAGAATTCTTTACTCTCACCATTGCATTTAAATTTTTAAACCCACAAAGCCTTGAAAAAAGGTTTGCTAGAAGCCAAGATGTTTAAGAACTATCAATCCAAACCAACAAAGAGGAAAGGTTGAAAACACATCAAATCAATTCACATAGAATTCACAACATGGTATAATTCCCTTGTCAAAATATCTATGTACTTCCCTATCTTTTCAACTTATGGCAAGCGAAAAACAAAGTTCAGCAATGCCACAAAGAAGTTTTGTTTTTCATTCTAGTGTGCAAAAATGAAATAGGTTTTACCTTTTTGGTGTTTTACAAGGTCAAATTAGGGTTGGGAGGGTCAGATTTGCCTTTTCGGCCAAAAATAACACTTTTAAAAAGTCAAAAAAAACATTTTGGTCAAATTCTACCCAGGTTTCTTGAGAAGTGGCGAAATTCTTCCCGAGTTCTTCCCGGCTTCGTAGGGCCGAACACACGGGTTGTGGGTCAGACCCTATCCGAACCCACAAGGAACCAAACCGAAGATGAACCAAACCGGGACCCCCCAGGTAATGTAGGCTTTAATGAAAACCAAAAACTCCAAGATGCTCTACAAACCTATCATGAGGTAAAGAGTCATGTCATCAAGGAAATTTAATTTCAATTTTGGGTTCATAAGGCTCAAGGATTAAACAAAACTTGTGTTTATTAACTTCCCAAGTTCAAAATTGGCTAGTGGTGAAGTTATCCAAAAAGAAATATACACTGGTCATTGTGAGCAGGTGAGATGGCAAGAGAAATGTTGGTGAGATACCAAGAGAAATTAACTCCACACTACAAATAAAAAAATCTGAATAAACTCATCTTTGTGTACTCATCCCTAAAGGTTTGTGGCTATGTTGCGGGATACATCTACCCCAACCTACTCAAGGGGTATCCAGATTGTCCAAGCTATGGATCGAATGTGCCCAAGTGAACATAAGCATACCTATCCGTACACACATGATACCCAGCTTGAAAACAAACATTCAAAAAGTGGTAAAAACAAAAAAAATGAAAAAGTGACATTTATAAATAGAAAAAACCCTATGATTTGAAAAGAAAACCTAAAAAATGCCCTTCAAATGCAAAACATTGTTGGAACATGTTTAGCATCTCCCCTTAAGATTCGTGATATAGTTTAACAACCTCCTGTGAGATTCTTAACTAGGATGGTAGCAATTTCTTGAATAGCTATAGTCTTGGGAAAAACGGCCAGCTCAACTCCCTACAAGTGGTATCAAAGCGGGGTATTCGAAATATGGTTTAATAGCCTCCTATGAGATCCTTAACTGGGATGGTAGTGATTTGTTGAATAGGTGCACCTACTGGGGAAAACGGCCATCTCAACTCCCTACAAACACATGCTCATATTTATCATTCCCAATTTCCAAAATTTCATTGCTCTAGGTTGCTATATTTTGTCATGTTTAAGGATTGTGAAGGCACATTTGATAAGTGGTATGGGATCAAATAGCTTGCACTACAAAGATTCATATTTCAAGGTTGTCACAAGGTTGGTATTCATGCTTGAGTTCAACAAAAAAAAAATCAAAACAAGTTCACCAACCAATAAAATTCAAAAAAAAACAAATCATAATTAAACTCAAATATATAAATCTGCAATTTATATTTTTATTTAGATATATTATATTAAATTTAAAATATTAATATATTTAAATAAATCAATAATGTTAAATTTTAAATATATATTAAATAATAATAATAGCTAATGGCTGAGTTACCAATTCAAGTCTAGTCCAACCCAAATAGTTCAAATCTGGTTCGACTTAGGGGCCGTCAAAGGTCTCGTCCCAAGCTTGCAAGTCTATCTGAGGTAAAACCTAGGTGAACCTACAACATATTTGGTGGCCTTTCACACCCAAGTGGCAGACTTAATATCTTTTTAATTGTTATTCTTATATTTTAATTTTTCATTTGAACAAAAACACCCATCCAAACCCTAAAATGTGGATTCCAATACATTTTTAAGACAAAAACAAAGTCATTTCTCTCATCAAATGCAAAACAAAAGTATCATTCATCCTTGTTGAACTTATATTCTTGCTAGCCATTACATAAATAGAGTTGAAGAGTAATCAATGAACGTTCCAAAGTGGTTGAATTTCTATTCCTATGCCTTTGCAAGAGCCCATTTGTTACCAAAGAGATCATAGAGGAAGACTTCTGCAAAACAGGAAAGATTTTCAGTTTCTTGTATTTTTTCTACATTTTTTTTAAAAATGGACTCTCTTGTTTATATGAATTTATAACACGTGCTTATTTTTTTAAAAGGAGTTAAGATATGTGTATATATGTGTACACACACACACACACACACACATACATACATACATATATATACACATACCCATATGCATGTATGTATGTATACATACATACATACATATACATATACATACATACATACATACATACATACATATATATATATATATATAACCGGTTGCCATTATAATACCTATGAACAAGAAGTTAATAAACAACACCTTTGAAGAATTGCAACAAGTTAATAAATGTTGTTTATTAATTTCTTGTCATAGGTATTATAATGGCAACCAGTTCTAGCTCAATGGACCAACCTCACTTCAATATAGAACCAAATTCTCCCCTTAAGAAATATGTTGATATGGTACAACTTCCAAGATGTGGGGGTTATATTTGGATTTGTAGTGGGTGTGATGTCAGGTATTCAAGCTCACACTTTCAAGTGAAAGGCCATTTGTGCCACATCCCTAGACTAGGCATCGAAGCTTGCCCAAGAAAAAATGTTGTACCCATCCAAAAGCACAAGTCATGGCATATATAAACGAGTAAGAAAAAGTAGATCATGCAACAAGCTGCAAATCAAATCATCTTTTGTTAAATAAAGGATCTTGACGAATGAAACCTCCTCCATCGCCTTTTAATCGTTAACCTATAGAGAGCAATCCATTTTAGGCTACATCTGAAGAACAACCCATGGCCTTTACATGTAAGAGATTGAAGGGACTATTGAAAATGGCGTTTCAAAATGAGTCTCGAGAGATTGCCAATCAACACATAGCAAGATCTTTGTATCCAAATGGATTGGCTTTCAATGTTGTTCACTTAACATATTGGCAACGAACGATGAACTGTGAAGGCAATTAATGAAGCTAAAAATCGATTGGGATTAGGCCCACCTTTTGACTCGAGATGGATTAGGAATAGAAGGATTGAAGTTAGGCCCACTTTCTGACTCGAAATGGATTAGGAGCAAAAGGATTGGAGTTAGGCCCACTTTCTGGCTCAAATTGGACTAGGAACAGAATGATTGCGGTAAGGCCCACTTTTTGGCTCAAATTGGAATAGGAATAGAAAGATTGGGGTTAGGCCCACTTTTTGGCGCGAAATGGATTAGGAGCAAAAGGATTGGAGTTAGGTCCACTTTCTGACTCGAAATGGAATAGGAGCAAGAGGATTGGGGTTAGGCCCACTTTCCAACACAAAATGGATTAGGAGCAGAAGGATTGGGGTTAGGCCCACTTTCTAGCTCAAATGGAAAGATGTGTTAGACCCACTGAAGGAACCTAACAACTTGTGTATTTGTTTGTATAATTTGTGAATGCATATATTCATGTGCATACTCCGTATTTGCATATATTCATGTGTATTTGTTTGTATAGTCTATGGCTATACTCTGTGTTTGTGTATTATCATGTGTATACTTCGTGTTTTTATGTGTATGCTCTGTGTTTGGTTCAAACTTGATATGTTCTACAAATGTGAATAACTAGAAAGATATAAGTTGCATTTGAGGTTATAGATGTGTGTCATGCTTCTAATCCTCATCTTAATATATGTTAAGATCACCCATGCTTTAACACAAAGAGATATCCAACCTGCATTGCTTGAGAACAAGCAATTTTGGGAAGGGTGTACTGTAATGTCCCCTTGTTGAAATAGGATTTATCAATAAATAATAATAATAAATTAAAATATAAAAATATAAAAATAAAAATTAATATAATTAAAAATTTGGTTAAGTTTAATGAATAGTCAAAAGGCATGAAATGAAAAGTTGTGACTCCCTCAAACATGAGATATAAAAGGGAGAGCAAAGAACTTCATTTGGGGAAAAAAAAGTAAAAATAGGAAGAAAGAAGGGAGCAAAGGAATTCAGGAAGCATTAGCAAGAAGAAGATAAGGAAGTGACTCTTTCAAAGGGGCAGCAATGATGAAAGGTTGTCACCCTTTCGAAGGGTGGTAATTGTGAAAGGTTGTGACCATTAAGAAGAGGTGTGACTCTCCCTCATTGGAGGATATAAAGTGGAGAAGTTTCCATTTCAGAAGGAAGGATCCATGGAATAGTACAAAATATCTGAAGCATTAGAAGCAGACCTAAATCAGAATTATAAGAAAATCTGGAAGAATGATATGAACATTAATCAACGAAATCAGAACACAAATACAAATCTGCAAACAATAATAAAGCAGGCATCAAAGGAAAAGAAGAAGAAACATTAAATCAATAACCAGAGAATCAAACATGATGGAATAGAAAGGATTCTCATTCTCTCTCTCTCACACACACACATATGTATATGAGTATAGGAAGCAGATCAGATTGATATAAACAGCAGACCTGTGCATTTAAAGAGGGAAACAACATCAAATTGAATCTGTCCAAATTACCACAGCAGATTGAAAATGCATAACCTGAAATAATTCTACAAGTATATTGGGCAAGATTTAGTGTCCTCCCAAAAGGGGACATTACAGTGCTGCATGTCCTCCTGCCATCTCAGAATGGTTCGTGTGATATGGTTGTTGTAGGTAACGTGGTGCAACAAGAGGTACCAACAAGATTCAAGACATCAGGAACCATGGGAGATATCAGTTGTTGTTAAGGAACTGTAAGCCGTTTACGATGAATCATACAAGTTGAAGGCTTTCATCTGGTTTTGAGGATGGTATTGAAAAGCTTGGTTGTCACTCATGCCAGGAGCATATTGAAGGTTACCAGGACATTCACTTTTCCAAACGATGTGCTTGAGCGAGCATAGTAGAGGGAGGAAGTCATTCATGGGGTGAAGTTAAGTTTTTGGATGATTGTGTTGGTGATCTTTCTTCAGTTGCCAAGAAGCATTTGTCAGCTCAGGGTGCTTTGAAGCAATCTGGTGATAGTGCTGGAGGATCGGCTGCTGGTGTTGGCAATTGTGGTATTACAAGGCGGATTTGACCCCTTGTGGCCAGTAATGGTGTCCTGTTCTCCATTGGGTGTGTTAATTTTTGGTTGGTTGGTTGTCTGTTTTCTTGTAGGCTTAATTTGTTCACCGTTTTGGACTTTTCACTGTTTGGTTGTCTGGTTGGTATGACAATTTGGTAGCAATTATTGCATTTTAACGTTTTTTTGTTTAACTGCTTGGACAAGGGCCCCTGTAGAACTCTCACGATATAATTTTATTGTTTGAATTCACCTCCTCAAGATCAAATTGACTATGAAATGATTTTAAGAGATTGTTTCTGCAGGTATGTAGTTTTCAAATAAATTCTCATAGATGTCTTAACATAAGATTTCAAAGCACTAGGTTGCCTGCATAATTCATCCAATATATACAGGGGTCAAACAGGATGAACTCGAGCCACCTGAAGACGAGACAAAGTGTTAAAATTGACAACAACGTCACATTTAATGCTAGGCGTGCTGTATCCCACATTTAACATGATAAAATTTTAAGACTAGATAAAACATCACACCCAAGTCACAAACCCCATGTTCAAAATGCATCCCACATGATAAAATAATGAAATTAATTGAACACCTCACTCAAGTCACAGGTAAATGAATTTCGACCCAACAATTAACCGTCGACCGTAGCAACTAAGAGTCCAAAGGGAAGAAAAGAAAAAACCCAAACAAACAAAATATACTGTAAATCCTACCTACCTGATCAATCATCTTGTTCTGAAGAACCTTGTATTTATCGAGCACCTTAATGGCAACACCCTGACCAGTCTCCGTATTCCTGGCAAATCTAACCTTGCTGAAGGCCCCCTCCCCAAGAATACGTCCCAGTTCATATTTGCCCACACGAGTTCTTACCTGCTGCATCTGCAATTCTCAGTTATAACACCAACCTACATAATCTTTTCGCCGAAGGGGAAATTGAGAAGGGCTTGTCCCGAATTATACTTTTACCGGCCACTGTGAAAGCTCGAGGAGTATGAGCTGGCCATGATGGGACTTGTGCTCTCTTCTGCTGTCTGCGTGAGCTACTGCAATTTCCGTACATGTAATTTAAACAAAGGTTTAAGCACGCTTTTCCTTTTTCTTTTTTCTTTCGTGGCATGATTACTTGTTTAATATAATGGGCGGTGGATTATCCGTTTTAAATTATAAAATCAAAAATATATTATTAATTAATAGATCCGTAGAATTTAAACTTTGTGTAAGTGGCCAGCTGTCTCTTGGGCTAGTATACGGCCATCCCCAAAAAGAATTATTATAATTTGTTCAATTTGTACAATTACATTAATTTAAAATCAACGTTAGAGTAAGTTTTCTATAGATTTATCTGGTGAGGGTCTTTAGTTTATTATTGAAGTCGAATGGTTTTCAATGAGTTGGCACCCAATACAGTCTTGTTAAATGCAAGGTTACTATCAGTAATTGTATCTCATATATCTTTTTGACAAAATACTTATTCATTGGTCTTGACTCTGAATTGAAGACATTTCAAGCTAAGACTCCTCCCATATCAAATAGATGAAACAATTAATCAATTTGATGTGTGTGTGTATATATATACAATAAACATTTACAAATTTAGATGATACTAATTGAATCTATCTATTAATGGGTGTTGTGTATTAGTTTATGTTTATATAATTAAATTTATTCTTATTTTAAGAATTGCGTGGATTATAGAGTATTGTAGTTTGGAAGCTTGGTCGATGGTTGTTTTAAGGTCCTTCAATTTCTTTTGTGGTAAAAACTATTAGAGTTTAAAAGCAAAAAGTACATTAAAATATGATAAATTCTTAAATATTCTATTAGAACAAGTCAAACAAATTAGTCGTAAGAAATATGATTATAATGAATATTTACAAATTTAAATGCTTATAATTGAATCTATCTATCAATGTTGTTAATTTATGTTAATATAATTAAATTTATTTTCATTTTAAGAGTTGTGTGGATTATAGAGTAATGTATTTCGGAAGCTTGGTCGATAGATTTTTTTAAGGTTCCTTCGAGTTCTTTTGTGGAGAAAGTATGTAGAGTTTTAAAGCAAAAAATACACTAAGATGTAATAAAAAATAAATATTGAAAATTGAAAACTCTAATTAAAGTTTTTTATTAAAATTGACCATTTAAATTGAAATAAAAAGCAAAACCATTGTAAGAAGTGACAAAACAAAAGAACATAGAACAAGTGCCACGTACTTGTCTTATTGTAATAAAAATATTTGTTGTAGTTATTAATTATTATAATTTTGAATTATTGTAATTGTATTTATGTAAATAACTATAATAATTATTAAATTGTATAATATAAATATTAGAGTGAATTAGACATTTTTTAATGACTAAATGAAAAATATTTAAATTTATGATTAAAATCTATTAAATTGTTTTGTATATATTAAAATCATTAAAAAAAAATTATGATTTTCAAAAAGTATTCAAAAATAGAATGATTTTAGAAAAAAAATTATACAAAATTATAATAATAAATAATACATACAATAAATGGGTTTATTTTTAATAGAAAAATTTGTTGTGTAATGTTTTTAATGTGATAGTTTAATTTTGTATTCATTTTTTTATTTGATTTAATTTAAATAGTGTGAATGAAATCTCTATAAAATACCTGGGGAGATGGCGATGAGGAGGCGTCTAGGGTTGCAATCAAGAGATTTCAGGGGCTTCAGGCAAAGGAACGATGATTGGAGCCAGCGGCAAAAAATTCTAAATCAGTGAATGAGAGTTTTTTTTAAATGAAAAGAATGAGCAAGATAAAATCTCGTTGTTGGCATGGGATAAAGTATGTAAACCCAAAACTGTTGGAGGGGCAGGATTGAGAAATTGGAGCACACTTAATGAGGTGTTGGGTGTAAAATTGATATGGAGTATGTATGTCAATCTAAATCAGAAATGGGCTAAAAATTTTAATTTTAAATAATTGGATGAGAGAGAGAGAGAGAGAGAGAGAGAGAGAGAGAACATATTCTTACCATTCAAAATCCTCCAAGTGGTTCTGCAATATGGAATTTCATGATATCATGCAGAAGCCTTATTACAAATCACATCACATGGCAATTGAGCAAAGCTTATAACGCTGATTTTTGGAAAGACTCTTGGGAGGGATTTCCCATTTTGGGTGATGTGATGGGATTGGAAGAAGTTAGACGTGTTACAAAGGAGAGATGGGGTAGAAATGTGCAAAAATATATGGAGAACACAAGAGAGAATGGGATTGAAGTCTAGAAATGGAAAAATCTACAAGATCTTCCATTATCCCAACAACAGATGGAGCTTTACAAAAATGTTTTACAGTTTAGAATGCCCCTTTTGTCAAATGTAGCGGATGAAATGAAGTGGTGTGGTGCGAAATCAGGGAAGTACTTAGTCAAAGTGGGTTACAAGTTATTGGAAAGAAAGATGGAAGATGCTTCCTGGCCCTATAATCTATGTTGGAAAGATTGTTACTTGTTGAAACCTAGCACCTTTGCATGGCTCGCATTGAAAGAGCATATTCTCATAGGTGATAGAGTTAGTAGATTGGGTGTTTATAGTCCCTTTAGCTATTTTCTGTGTAAAAAAGAGGCAGAAAATGTCAATCATTTACTACTCAATTGTGAATTCTCTTAGTATTGTTGCAAGTCATTAGTGCGGAAATTAAATTGGGTTGTGCATTTTCCATTAAAATTAATTGAGCTCTTCTAGAGTTGGAACGGGGATGTCACCAAATCAATTTACTTAGACATTTGGTTTATTGCTCCCTCAATTGTGATATGGGATATGGAAAGAAAAAAATATGTGTATCTTCCAAGCAAAAGAGGAGTCTTGTGAGAGAGTGTGGAGTAGAATAACACATGCAATATAAGAAATAGTGAATATGACTACAGTCAACCATAATTATCAGAAGTTTCCTTTCAAAATGGTGGATAAATTATTACAGTCCAGATGGCCACCCTTGAAATTCAAGCCCGTTAATGGGATTGGTAGGGTAAATCCTATTCGTGTTCCACAACAAGAGATAGTATGGAGTAAAATAGAGATAGGATGGGTAAAGATTAATTTTGATGGGGCATTGAGAGGGAATCCAGGGATTTCAAGAGCAGGGTGTATTGTAAGGAATTAGGAAGACAGAGTTGTGCAATGCCTACTAGAAGGTACACACAATGAAGCAGAGGCAAGAGACTTGGCACTATTGGTCATTTCATTGGTAGAAAATATTTCAGTGACAAGATTGCGCTTGGAAGGGGATTCAAAAATTATCACGAATATCATTGCGAAAGGGGCCTCACATTGTTGAAGAATTAACAAAATAATTTAAATTATTAGTGAATTTTTTTTATAAAAAAATAAATATTTTAAAATATCCCATATTCATAGAGAGGGAAACTCAGAGGCTGATGTTTTGTCCAATGTCGGGTGTGAGTTTGATCTCCAAGTTGTGAAGTGGTGGGAGGGTGGTGGGGTACACGTGGATCGTGCCATTTGAGGAAGAAGATCATTTCATTTTTTATTTTGGTTCATGCGATGGCATGTAATTTGGTCTGACTTGGGACAATGTTGGGTTGGCCTCCTGTGCGAATTCAATGTGTATGGCTTTGGTACGCCACCAAATTCTTCTCTCCCTTTGATGTGGCGTAAGTTTATGGGGTGAGTGGAATGTGACACAAAACTAGTACTCATGAAATTTACAAGGGTCGAAGGAGAACGTCCTTGAAATGAGGGTGCATTAATAGCAACCTTTGATGGGACCACAAGAAGTGGATTTTTAAAGCAAGGTGGAGGGTGAGCTAGCATTAAAACATAAAATTTGGGAGGAACAATATAAAGAGCAACAAAAGGCAGGAGATTTACATTACAAGTGACACCCATGGAAGCGAACTTTTCACTTTACTCAATAAAATAGTAGTTGGTGTTTTTGGGAAGGTCTTGGAGAAGAGACTTGGAGGAATTTTTAAATTTGATGATGATTTGTTCCTACAAATTATTGAAACCTTGTTGGGAGAGGAATATTTGCTCTCTGAGTTTTAATATCGCACCAACATGGACATCATCTCCATGATGGTGGTGTGGGGGTTGATGTTTGGGATGAAGGAGGATGTGGTGTGGGTGGCCAAGGTGTGCGTACCAGACCATTCATTGTGTGGTTTAACTTATTTGATGACTCGAGCGGTGGCGGGTTAGGGATTATGACACCCTTTTGGTGAAGGGATAATGCCAAATGGTAATGATGTGGAATTCAGACCCTTTGTGTTGTGGAGGGATGGAGTGAGCCAACAGGAAAAGACTGAGGAAAGCCCAACTGGGTTGGGAAAATTTAAAAGATTACCTTTGGGAGAAAGAGGTGGAGCTACGGGAAGCCAAGGAAGCCAAGAAGGACACAATCAAGAGGACAAAATCTACTCTTGAAGACTATTGGATCAATAGCCCAAGAAAGAAAAAAATGAAACTTTAAAAGTTTAAATGGTTCATCTATTTTTTGAAATGTGTTTATGTTAAATATTTATATTTTGGCTCGGCATGGGATGGCTACATGTCATAATTTTGGGGATGTATTAGTTTTATCAGGTTGAGTAGGGTGATATAGCAGACAGGTTTTTCATTTCAATCGTCAAGAATACTTTATGGGGTTAAATCCCATTTTTTATATCTAAAGTATGTACTTTTAATGAATTTTAATACAAATATACAAATTTACCGATAAAAAAAAAGTAATCTCTATCAAATAGATAATTAACATTATTATCTATATTTTGAGAAATAAAAAAAGAATTTAAATTTATATATCTATATAGAAAAATCGTTTTATTTACAATGTTATAAATAAAAAATAACTAGAAATAGCCCCTTGGTGTGCAATGGGTATGTTGAAGGGGTGTGGAAGGTCAATCTGGGGAATATTTGGTCAATTTTTTGCATAAATTTGTGTATTACATGAGATCAATTGGTAGGCCATTTAGAAAATGATGTTTGTGAAACAAAGGTCTCAATGGAGAATTGATAGCTTCAAATCCACTTTGCATCTACTTACAAGGATCCAATCACAATTGAAACAAAACCTTTGAGTTAGGAAGATAATCAAGTTCCACTACTAATAAGCTCATGTTAAGTTTGCAATCAAGAGAGAGAGAGAGGGTGGGGGAGGGGGGTAGATATAGGGATAGAAAGAGGGAGAGATAAGGGTAAGAGATAAAGATAGGATATAGATAGCTCGATGGAGAAAGGGGAGAGGAATATGGAGAGAGAGAGAGAGAGAGAGAGAGAGAGAGAGAGAGAGAGAGAGAGAGAGATGTGGAAGGCTGAAAAAAATAGTGAAAGAGAGAGGGGAAGATAGAAAGATACAGATAGAGATAGGGAGTGATCCATAGATAGATGAAGAGATATAGTGGTAGAGAGAGATAGAGAGATAAACAAATGGAGATAGATGGATAGATGAAAAAAGAAATATGGCGAGATAGATATAGAGAGGAAAATAGATACAAATATAGAGGTCTAAAAGGAGGGAGAGGGAGAGAGAGAGAGGGGGAGGGAAAAAGATATGGATAGATAGTGGGAGACATGTATAGAGATAGAGGGGGAGAGAGGAAGATAGAGTGAGAGAGGAAGAGGGAAAAATAGATAGAAATATAGAGAGATGTAGAGGGAGAGATAAAGATATAAGGATAGGGGGATAGAGAGGTAGAGATATAGATGGTGAAATAGAGTGATATAAAGATATAGAGAGAGGGGGAGAGGGAGAGAGATAAAGAGATAGACAAATAGATATGAGGAGAGAGTGGGACAAGAATGGGTAGATAGAGGAAGAGATGGACATGTTTTGGAATAGGAGAGAGATAGACATATACAAGAATAGAAAGGGACAAAGAGGGAATGAGAGAGAGAGAGAGAAGTAGAGAAAGATATGGATAGAAAGAGATAGAAAGAGGAGAGAGACATCAATAGATAGAGAGAGGAAGAGGTAGTGATATAGATAAAGGAAAATATAAATAGACAGAGAAAGATATGGAGAGAGATGAAGAGAGAGATATAGAAAGAGAGGGAGAGAGAAGCAAGAGATAGAGATATTGTACAAGAGAGATGGAGTGAATAAAAGAGAGAGAGGGGGGGAGGGGGAAAGAGTGAAAGAAAGAAAGTGATAGAGATGAGTAGAAAGGTTTAGATAGAGGGAGAGAGATGTAGATATAAATATAGAGAGATATAGATAGAGATAGGGAGATGTCTGTATGTGTTAGAGAGAGGAGAATTAGAGATATATAAATAGAGGGAGAGATGGGGAGAGAGGGAGAGATGGAGATACAAAGAGGTAGAAATATGAATAAAAAGGAGAGACAAAGTAGATATAACTTGTGAAATAAAAAGTGGGTGAGAGAGAGAGAGAGAGAGACAGAGAGAGGTATAAAGATAAAGATATAGAAAGTTATATATATAGAGTAGGAGAGATGAAAGTAGAGGAATGTATAAGAGAGAGATATAGATAGAGATTGAGAAAGATTATACCATTCACATACTCGTTATTGTTTGAGACTCCATTGTCTCCTATCTTCATTTATCTTGCTTGATATTATGGTTGCTCTTAGATTTTTTATTGTGCACAAGAACTCAATAAAGAACTAATTGTGGTTGTGCAATTCGACAGACTATAGATTGATTACTATTTGAAATGAGGGAGAAAGAGGTCTCTTTTATAGAGAGCACCTTAAAAATGGAGGGTTGGGATTAAGAGGTGGAAGGATGAATGGCCGGCTAAAATTAAAGGCTAGGTGTAGGAAATGGTAAAATATTAGAGAGTTGGTTAAAGGTAAATTAAGAGATGAATGACAAGTGTCATGGAGGGAAAAATCTAATTAATTAAATAAATAAATATTTAATTAATAGAAAAGGTGAGGCCAATTAAATAAATAAAATATTTATTTAATTTAGGAAAAGGATAATTTAAATAATAAAAATCTTTATTTAAATGGAGAGAGGCTAGAAGAGAATTAGTGATTTTTTTTATTTTTTATTTTTATCGGTAAAAGGCCGAAGCCAAAATTTTATTATAAAAATGAATGTTACACCTCCATTCTATGTGGGCACCGGTAGGAAAGAATGGGGGAAGAAAACCTCTGATCTAGCCTAGATCCTTTAATGGATCAGAAAAGTCAAATTGATATTTTACCTAACTAATTTTTATTCTCCAAGAAACGTACATTCCTGGTTACATACACTTCTGGGAAATAATGGAAATTTCTTAAGATCAGCCTTAATACATCCTATATGTTGAAGATCAGACCTTTTCCTCTTTAGATTTCCTTGCTAAGGTATACCATGCCATACAAATCATAGAGACCGGGATTATGCCTGCACATGAGCTTTGTTGCTCCTACTAGCTCACTTAGAAGCAACCGTGTTCCTTAATTCTGCAAAATAGAGCACCTTAACACACCTTACAACCACAACCATTGTTAGTAACACTATAAAGCCTTGCTTATCAATAAATTGTCAATTAAATTCAACCTTCCATTCTTAGTTGTTGAGATCACCCTCCCATAAACGGTATTGTACCCTAATTCAACTCTAGGACCACATTTGCCAATGTTTGTTTTAGTATCAATATAAGAGATTACCAAGGCTACAATAACCTGAAGGGTAGGTGGAGTAACCATATATTTCAGAGTACATAAATATCCATATACAAAACAAAACTTAAAAGATAAAGTCATCATGATTATATTGTCAGAAGAAGTATCAATGACATCTCATACATTTCCATCTGAGCCTGTATGTTGTCAAGCCTTTACATTGATTGTATAGACCATGATATTAAATCTGGTGTATATAAATATCTTAACAGAAAAAAGACAACCCTATCCTCCTTCACAACTAATTTCCTGTATAAATGTAAGGCTGTCAGAACCTAGAAGGACAACAATTCACAAACATGACAAATTCATATCATAATAAAGGTCAATTGCCAGGCTATTTTAGTTTTGAACCTAACATAGGAAGCCAAATCTACAAAGCTTCAGTCAAAGTAAAGAGTAACACCAAAGGTCCACCATTGACCCGACCAGAGATCTTAGTAAAGTAGAGAAACGAAAAATCACACAGTTCACAGCCCGTCTACTGTTTAGGAATCAATTCCTTATAAATGTATGATTTTATCTGTATTGTAAAATTAAAAAAGATTAAATATATATATAGACAAGAAAGGAAAAACAATGATATCCTATCCACTGAATCATTCCATTCTTATCATCACCTAAGCTAGAACAAGATATACTACCATGTAACTTAATCTATTGCATGTTAATTCAGCCTAACCGAGAGGGAATTTAATCCTCCTTTTTTGTTCACTTAAATATCATGCAAGAACACCAGGAGATAGCTAAAAACAAGTCCTGCAGATACATTTGAGTTAGTAATAACCATGTATTTATAGATCAGAGTATAATATATATCCTTGAAAGTCTTAAGAGTATAAATAGTTCAACCCCATATTATACAAGGGTCTATTTAAAGTATACTAAAAGAGTCTATTACTGCAAAAAGAGATTAAGTTCCTCAGAAGACAATCTTATAGCATCAAGCCCCTTCCTATTAATATGTATAAAATATACTACTCTATCCCTATCAGAGAACCTCAACTAATCATCTTCCATGTCCGACAGGTCCACAATGTCCTTTGCAGCCGAATGAGGGGTCCTCCTCCCGGTTCGACTCGGTTCTACACGGCTACAAGAGACCCCCATATCGTTTTTGTTCATGCCTTTCACCCATGTGGCTTTGATAATCACCGGTGGAAGCACTTGAATTTTATCCAAAGGGATATCATATGTGGGTGCAGGGGTTTCATATCCTTCTTCCTTAAGATAGTCAATCCACCAATTAGGATAAGGGGCCTCCTTAATGTGAATCCATTGTTGGTATTATGGATGTGTTGCATTGGTTTTGTCATTGATGTCAACACTTATCCTTCTGAAGATCTTTGGTTATGTTGAATCGACACATTATGTTCATCGGCAAGTTCACTGACTTATGCATAGTCACTGGTATATTGTTCACCGACAGGTTATATTGTACACCAGCACTGAGGATGACTTGTTATCAGCTGGAGATCACTTGGTTATGTCGAACACATGGTTTGGACACTTGGTTTTGGTATCTTGGTTATTGGTCTAATTGGGTTGACATATTTGTTGTTACCGGCAAATTGGTCTAGGTTATGGACCGACATGCATTATATATTCCAGATCAGCATGACACGTTATGGAGATGATTTAATTAATTGGACATTGTTGTAAATGTATTGAGACGACATGATGCATTGCATCTTGACTTGTTTGTTATTGGTTTATTGTAATATTCTTGGTAAAGCCGACCTACACATTTGGTCCTAGGTTTTGGTATATATGTAAGATCTCATTTGTGAGATGATGTAATAAGGGAGAAGGAAGATAACGGTATATGGTATAAGGTTTTGTAAAATGGTATGTGTGAATATTGAAGATCATATGAGCAGACCATAGAGAAGGTTTAAGAAAGGTTTGAAGGTGATTATCAGAGCTTAACCGGTACTAAATCCAGCATTGGAGATGCTACTTTGAGCAGTACATTATCATTGGATTTAACCATCCAATTGTAGTCAGTGTGACTCCTATTTTTGTGATTGAGCAGTGAGCTCTAAGCGGTTGGCCTTTCTGCATGTGCATACCCCATTTGTATACACATACTATTTGCAGTAGTATCATCTGATTGTGGGTAAGGTTTCACACCATGGTTTTTCCCCTTACAGAGTTTCCACGTACAAATCTTTATGTTATGTGTTGTGGATGTTGTTTCTCTTTCTGTTCTATGCATTAAGTTTCACCAGTATTAATATTAACTGCTAATCTGTCTACCGACATTAAGTTTGGTTTACCGGTATTAAGTATCAAGTTTGATTAAGTTATATTTGGGTTCAAATTAATTGACAATTGATTCACCCCTCCCCCCCTCTCAGTTGCCTTCAGGTCCTAACAATTGGTATCAGAGCTAAGCCCTCTTTTGCAGAAGTTTAACAGCTTGAGGAGATTCTATGGTAACAAAAATTTTCAGGAAGGAAAGTCTGAAACTTGATGGAACTAACTATGGTATATGGAAGATCAGAATCAAGACACATCTTAATTTCATTGGAAGAGACATATGAGATGTTACAAAGAATGGCTATGTTGCTCCTTTATCGAATCAACCTCATCCACCAACACTGGCTAAGGATCAAGTGAATGATTGTAAAGCAAGAGAAGCACTCTTGAGCGCCTTGTCAGATCAGCAAATCATGGGATTATCAGACCGATCTACTGCTAAAGCTATTTGGGATAAATTGGAGACATTGAATGAAGGAGACACCACTATCAAAATTGCAAAACTGGAATGCTTCCGAGTCAGGTATGAAAATCTGAAAATGGAAGAAGATGAAAGAATTTTTGCTTTTATGGAAAGGGTAAATGAAATTGTTTTGGGAATACAATATTGTGGAGGATCCTTGAGTGAAGATGAAATTGTTTCTAAAGTTTTGAGAGCATTGCCAGTGGCATACAAAATAAAAGTAACTGCTATTAATGAATTGAGAGCAATGCCTAATACATCAGTATCTAGAGATACCTTGGTTGGAAAACTTTCAGCATTTGAGCTTGAGGAATTTGTTCTTGTTGCTTCAATTAAGATAGATTTAGCTTTCAAAGCATCATCATCATCTGACAAATCTGATTGGAAAGCACTTTATGCAAGAGAACTTGAAGATATCAGAAAAGAAAATGAAGAATTGGAAGAACGTGAAGCACTATTTGCAAGAAAAATGCCTAAAGGTCCTATTGGAAGTAAGTATGAAGGCAAATCACCATTTAAATGTTTTAACTGCAATAAAGTTGGTCATATGGCATCTAGATGTCCTGGTAGACATGCAAGATTGAGAGAAGAAGCTAAAAGGACATATAAACCTAATTTTGAACATCATAGATACAAATTTAAGAAGAATAGAGACAAATCATGTTACTGTGGTGATGAAGGAGTTACTAATGATTTTGATGAAGAACCGACAGACAATGGATGGGTTTTTGTTGCAATAAAAGAAGATCAACCAACACCTACTATTCCACTGGTAGAGCAGGCCCTGACAGCTAAAATTGATGAAAATGATGAATGGATTATAGATTCTGGATGTTCACATCATATGACTGGTGATAAAAGTAAATTCTTATCTTTTCAGGAATACAATGGAGGTCTAGTAAGATTTGGGGATGATAAATCTTGTTTGATAAGGGGAAAAGGCACTATATCTTTGGATGGTAAGCACAATACTGACAACATTTATTATGTTGAAGGTTTGAAGCATAATCTTTTGAGTGTTGCTCAATTAGTTGAAAAGGAATTTCAGTTACAGTTCAAGAATGGTAAATGAAAAATCATGAATAGAACTAGTTTGGAGATTGCAACCGGTAATTAAACTAGAGGTAATATCTTTCATTTGAATAATAATGAAAAGACATGCTTGATTGCACATATTGATGAAAGTTGGTTATGGCGTAAAAGACTTTGTCATGTGAATTTTGATTGAATTATAAAGATCAGTTCATCTAAGGCAGTAAGGGATTTACCTAAGATTAACCTCATAATCCAGTATGTAAGGAATGTCAAATGAGAAAACAAGTTAGAACAACTTTTAAGAGTATTTATGAGAAATCCAATAATGTTCTTGATTTAATCCATACTGACTTGTGTGGTCTGGCAAGAACAAGAAGTCTACAGGGAGATAGATACTTTATACTAATCATTGATGATTATTTTAGAATGTGTTGGGTTACTTTTCTCAAGGAGAAATCAGAAGCTTTTGGGAAATTCAAACTATTCAAGGCAATGGTAGAGAATGAAACTGGTAAGAAAATCAAATGTTTAAGATTAGATCAAGGAGAAGAATTCACATCTAAGGAGTTTAACACATTTTGTGAAGTGAATGGAATTAGAAGACAACTATCAGCACCTCAGACACCTCAGTAAAATGGAGTTGTGGAAAGGAAGAACAAAACTATTCTGGATGCAGCTAGAAGCATGATATTAGAAGCAAATCTACCTCATGTGTACTGGAGAGAAGCAGTGAATACATCAGTTTACACTTTTGACAGAGTTCACATCAAAGGTGAAACCGGTAAGACCCCTTATGAACTATGATTTGGTAATACTCCTACTCTTAAATATTTCATAATATTTGGAAGCAAATGCTATGTTAGGAAAGATGAGTATATTGGTAAATTTGATCCTAGAAGCGATGAAGGAATATTTCTTGGTTATTCATTCAAGAGCAAGGCATATAGATGTTTTAATAAAAGATTACAGAAAATCATTGAGAGTGCAAATGTGAAGATAGATGAACAATTTAGAGGAAATTCAAGGTCTATGGATTCTAAACCGACAATTGAGATGATCATAAATGAACCTATACAGAGTGCACCAGTACAAAATGTGGATCCAGTCACACCGACATCATCAGAGAATTCTACTGTGACTGAAGAACAGCAGCAAGTGAACACACCCAGGTATGTAAGACTGAATCACTATGAAAATCAGATAATTGAGAATAAGTATCAAGGTGTTATGACAAGAGGAAGACTGACAAATGAAGAGGTATGTTTAATTTCTCAAATTGAACCAACATCTTTTATTGAGGCATGTGAAGATAAATATTGGATTAAAGCTATGGAAGATGAATTAGAACAAATTGAAAAGAACAATACATGGACATTAGTTCCTCGACCTAAAGACAAAAATGTAATTGGAACTAAATGAGTATTCAGAAATAAACTTAATGAAGATGGTAAGGTAATTAGAAACAAAGCAAGATTAGTGTGTAAATGATATTCACAGAAAGAGGGAATTGATGGCAATGAAAACTTTGCACCGGTAGCTAGAATTGAGGTAGTTAGATTATTTCTTACATTTGCAGCACACAAGAACTATAAAGTATATCAAATGGATGTAAAATGTGCATTTCTGAATGGTGATCTTGAAGAGGAAGTTTACATTGAACAACCTGATGGATTTTCATTGACAAATGATAAAGATATGGTTTGTAGATTAAGGAAAGCTTTGTATGGATTGAAGCAAGCTCCTAGAGCTTGACATGCTAGATTGGACAAATATCTTTTGAAATTTGGTTACACTAAAGGTAATGCTGACAACAACTTATATTTCAAAGTAACTAATGATGAGATCTTGGTTATTGAAGTTTTTGTTGATGATATCATTTTTGGAGGAGAAGATAGATTATGTAAAGACTTTGCTAATGAGATGCAGGAAGAATTTGAAATGTATATGATTGGGGAGATAAAATTCTTTTTAGGATTGCAGATTTCACAGAATGATAAAGGTATATTCATATGTCAAACAAAGTACTTGAAAGAACTATTGAAGAAATTTGGTATGAAAAACTCTAAATCGGTAAGTACTCCTATGACTACAACTGATAAATTGACATTGAAGGATGATTCAGCTCCTGTTAATCCGACAAGATATAAATCTATGATTGGAGGTTTACTGTATTTGACACAAACAAGACCTGATATAATGAATGCAGTATGTATTATTTCAAGATTTCAGAGTAATCCTAAAGAAAATCATGAATCAACAATGAAAAGGATTTTCCAGTATCTACAAGGCACAACAAATCTTGGTTTATGGTATCCTAAAGATAAATTTTTTTATTTATGTGCATACATCGATGCAAATCGGGCAGGAGATGTAGATGACAAAAAGAGAACCACCGACGAGGCATTCTTTCTTGGTAGCAGATTGATTTCATGGTTGAGCATCATTATCAACAACAAAATCAGAATATGTTGCAGCAACAACTAATTGTACTCAGGTATTATGGATTAAACAAATGTTGAAGGACATAAAGGTAAAATGCAAAGAGCCTATAATCATTTATTGTGATAATTCAACAACAATTGATATATCTAAGAATCTAGTATTTCACTCTAAGACTAAACATGTTTCTATCAAATATAATTTTCTGAAAGAGAATGTTGAAGCAAAAGAAGTGAGATTGGTTTATGTAAATACTAAAGAGCAGATTGAAGATATCTTTACTAAGCCTTTGCCTAAGGAAAATTTTGAATATCTTAGAGAGAAGCTTGGGGTAATACCCTCATCGATAGAGACTTAGACAGTTGATGATTGGCATCAAACCGACAGAATTAACAGAGAAACCTTTTTCCGGCCTTGATGGAGGAGAGCTACTTCTCAGGGGGAGTAGTTGGTTATAACAATTGGTTATTGTAATTGGTTTTATGAATTGGTTGTATGTTTTGGTATTTGTATTGCTTTGGCATTTGATGTCAAGGGGGGAGAGATATCTATGGAAAAACATTATCCTTTGGGGAGAGATTATTCATTGGGGGAGAGATATATACTCTCTGCATTTGTATTTTGATTTCTGGTATTGATCTATTATGGAGATTGTTGGTTTTTAGTTTTTGGCATTCTATTTTGGCACTTAGATGTTTTTCCATCTTCTGTTGCCATCAATGCCAAAGGGGGAGATTGTTGGTATTATGGATGTGTTGCATTGGTTTTGTCATTGATGTCAACACTTATCCTTCTGAAGATCTTTGGTTATGTTGAACCGACACATTATGTTCACCGGCAAGTTCATTGACTTATGCACAGTCACTGGTATATTGTTCACCGATAGGTTATATTGTACACCGACACTGAGGATGACTTTATTATCATCTGGAGATCACTTGGTTATGTCAAACACATGGTTTGGACACTTGATTTTAGTATCTTGGTTATTGGTCTAATCAGGTTGGCATATTTGTTGTTACCGGCAAATTGGTCTAGGTTATGGATCGACATGCATTATCTATTCCAGATCAGCACAACACGTTATGAAGATGATTTAATTAATTGGACATTTTTGTAAATGTATTGAGTCGACATGATGCATCGCATCTTGACTTGTTTGTAATTGGTTTATTGTAATATTCTTGGTAAAGCCGACCTACACATTTGGTCCTAGGTTTTGGTATATATGTAAGATCTCATTTGTGAGATGATGTAATAAGGGAGAAGGAAGATAATGGTATATGGTATAAGGTTTTGTAACATGGTATGTGCGAATATTGAAGATCATATGAGTAGACCATAGAGAAGGTTCAAGAAAGGTTTGAAGGTGAT